>NC_090406.1:44787367-45396315 GCF_036365525.1 Heterodontus francisci
GTGTGTGTGAGTGTGTGCGTGTGAGAGAGTCTGTGTGTGTGAGAGTTTGTGTGTGTGTGAGAGTGTGTGTGTGTGAGAGTGTGAGTGTGTGTGAGTGTGTGTGTGTGTGAGTGTGTGTGTGTGTGTGTGAGAGAGTTTGTGTGTGTGTGTGAGTGTGAGTGTGTGCGTGTGAGAGAGAGTGTGTGTGTGAGAGTTTGTGTGTGTGTGTGAGTGTGTGTGTGTGTGAGTGTGTGTGAGTGTGTGAGTGTGAGTGTGTGTGTGTGAGAGTGTGTAAGACTTTAGACTGAATTTTATGGGCACTGCAGGGACAGGATTGGAGGTGGGGTCCCATAAAATTGCATCAGAATGCTGGGAACAGAGTGCCGGTCGTCATCCCGACGACTCCCAATTTAGTCAGGGCCTTCCCACCCCAGTCCAACTGAGGCCCTTAAGTTGTCAATAAATGGTCACTTAAAGGCCACTTCCTGCCTCCGCCTCAATTTAATTGAAGGTGGAGGATGCTGCTGCTACGGGGAGATGTTACCAGGTAAAACCTAGCGGCCTCCAATTGCGATTGGAGGTGTTCCTCATTTGGAGGCAATCCAGGGCCCCCTGGCAGCAATTGCACCCCCACGTTGGAAGACACCCCCTCGCCCTCACCAACAACCCTCCACTCCCCAACACCGGGACCTGCCTGAATGGCCCCAGTGACCCCAACCCAACTCACCTGCCCAGGTGTCTCCTCCTCTCCTCGTACTAGAGATTTACTACGTGGAGCCGCCACAGTTTTTAGTGCGGTGGCTCATTTACATGGCCGAGGCGGAGGCTCCCCTCACCCCCCCAATGACATGGAGGGGGCGGGCGCTCTGTCCCCGGGAACAGTGCCCAGTGCGACTGCACAGGCGCCGGTGCCATTTTTAAAGGGCTTAGAGTCCTTACTGACATTTTCAATTTTTAAAGCAACAATGCATTTTAAAATATTACAAATAATTAGAAAAAATCTTTCTAGCCCCTCTTCCACCTCCCCCACAATAACCTTGCATATCCCTGCCCTCTCCCTCCTCAAAATACGTACCTTGAGTATCTGACCTACCCTCCACCCACCCCCCCCACCCCCACCACCAAAGTTCAGAAACTTTTGCCTTTACCCCTTCGCATCACCCCTCAACCAATCAGGTAAGTTTTTTCCCTCTCCCCCTCCCCCCACACTGAAATACTTACCTCCTCCCCACCAGTGTCCCGCATCGGATCTCCGGTCGGAGATCGGACGGCGTGAGAGTGCCGGCCACCGGCCGTAATATGGGAGCGGGATGGCTGGCGCGATGAGGTAATTAATTATTCCTTAATTTTAATACATTACCGTATTGAAATGAGGGTGCTGTCGCTGAGCGGCGGTGGGGGGGAGCGCCAAGAGGCCTCGCTGCTGCCGGTAATATGGGGCGGGCCTTCCCGGCGTCATGCCCGTGGTGCGCCTCCCCCAGAGGCATTTTCCCAGCGCCCCCCCCCCCCCCCGCCACGACCCCTGATGCAGGGGACTGGTAAAATCCAGCCTGATGTGTTTGTGTGTATTTGAGAGTATGATGGGGTGTGTGTATGAGAGTGTGTATGCATGTGAGTGAGATGATGTGTGTGTGGTGTGCAGTATATATTGCATTGGGCACTTGCACCAGATGGGAATTGTATGGTATTTGTACAGGAAATATGTGCCTTTGAAGAGAGTGACAGATGGGAGAGAGCCGGAATAGAAGGGAATAAAAATGTCTCAGAAATTGTAATGGAGATTCCTGTGTGACCATTCGAATGTGAACTCAGCTGAGCTGCTAGTGCTGCTACAAAGCATGATCGGAAACTGTAGTTTGAAACAAGTCAGGGACAGAGAGCCATTGGCTGTGGAAACAAAGGACAATCAGCCTGGGAGAAAGGAGTTCTGTCGAGAAAAAAGTCAATAGGTCAGAGAGAGGGGGCAAAGAGGGGTCAATTATTCTGTATTAATTAACGTGGGAAACTCAACAGCAATGCCCTTCAACTTTTGTTTTATAAACAAAGGGCTGCATTTTGAACCATATTAGCTGTCTGTTAGGATTATGCCCCTCCTGATTTTCCACACTGGTAGCAAACAATACCGATCAGTCACAGGGAAATCTCATCTGGGGTGAGTGTCCCGAGGCGTCATATAACCCCAGTGGGATGATTTGAAAAGCGGCCAGCAAGGTTCATTCATTATTCTGAAATTCTTTCACTTGCACGTGTTGGGACCTTTTACTATTGAAAAAACCACTAGCTGCCAGTGCAATCTGATTAAATTAGGTGGTTTCTAAGCTCACTCAACCAGATTCACGATAATGAATTGAGCTGTTAACTGAACAACTTGTTGTAAAATTAATTATCTAAATAAATGGAGTCACCCTGCGCTAATAACTTGACTAACTGAACAGGACATTGTGTGGTAATTCTGTCCAGTGGAGGAGTTCACAAGGTCAGCAGTATTGGACACAACATCCCAGTTCAGATTCTCAGGATATCAGATTCCAAGTGCATGCCTGGATCTATTCGAACAAACGTTATAGTGTTAGGAAAGTGCTTCCATTATTTTTAATATTGTTATGACCAAGGCAGGAGGAGTGCACTGTTCCTCTTCTCCGCAGGTCAATGCATATGATTTAAAAATTTTCCACTTACTAATATGGTTAATCATATGCTATATTTTCCCCAGAATAGAGCACACTAACCAGGTTTCATTACTGAATAACAAAATTAACTGTTTATTATAAAACATGTCTTAACTAGTAGTGAAGTAAAACAATACTACAGATCACATTTTTAAAAATCCAGCATTAAGTTTTAAAAGTTCCCTTTCTACCTTAACCAAATTTAAAGTCCCTTCTTACCTTAGTCCCTTCCCATTCACACACACACACATATATACAGGTTAACCGAAAAAATAAAAAAAGGGATTTTTGGATCAGAGCTCTGTTACAGACAAAAAAAGCTTGGGAAGATTACTTGCTCATTTTTTGAAGTAAACAGCAGATGAGATATGTTGTTCCAAACTGGCGTACAGTCCAACCTCCAAGCACACTCAGACAGGCCACCGAGATCTTTAGAACAGTTCTCTTCAGGCGCTGTTGATAATTATTTTTAGCAGGCTTTCTTCAAATACAGGAAACAAGATTAATCGACACAGTGCACTTCACAGGGTCTTTTATTGAGTTTCTGGAATGTGAGCTGGGTTTTGGGCTTCTGTCCTTTTTTGACATTTAAGCAGCAGACTTTATCTCCTTCCAGAAGGTAAAATACACACACATTGATACACAACCAGAAAGCTTGTCAGTTTTTCTGCTCATCCCAGGTGCTCTGCTACTACTGGGCTTGTCCAATCAAAGGAATGCTTGCCACTTCCCTGCCTCTGTTACCAGGGTTTCCACTCCATCTCCAACCAAAGCCATGTGACAACCAGCAACACTGTTGCCAATCAAGTTCCCTCTGTGTGCTCTTGATGGCTTCCTTTTAAAAAAAAACCTGGTCCAACATTTATTCAGTTTAATGTTACGACCAGGTGAGAAAGGTGTCTTGGGGTTCCTCTCAGCCTTCACCTTAATTTTAAACACACTGTGTATTTAGCTCCCCCTTGGGTAAATCCTTGTTCACCATTTTTCAATTATAAGGAAAAGAAACCAAAACAAACTGGCTTGCTTAGGTTTAAAGAAGAAACGTTGAAATTTACTAAATTTGAACTTAAACTCTATATTCGGTTAATTCCTATGGATAATTGATGTGCCTCAAGCTAGCATGCATATGCGATAGACGCCTGCAAATAGAGACAGAAAAGAGCAGAAGAAAAATAAAGTGGAAATGCTTGAGGCAATATCTAAAGAGTTGTTGTAACGGTATTTCAAGCTCACTGTAGAGTCCTTGATTGTAGGTAGATCTTGCTTTTCATTGGGGCCCAGTATTCTTCTTAAACCTTGTTCGCTGTAGGAGAGTTTTCTCTCTTGGGGTTCATGTGTCCTCAGTGGATTCAGAGGCTTGTGAGAAAGAGATGGGAGCAGGCAGAAAGGAGAGCCTGTGCTGAGCCAGCCAGGACAGATTTTCTCAGTCCAGCAGCATTCTGCTTTCTGCCCAAACTGTACAAATTCAAAAAACTCAGGTTGCCCAGCAGGTTAGTCATGTGACTAGCTGGTTTGATCATGTCCGTTTGTATATTCAGCCATCTTAGCAGTCAATCTGGAATGCGAGCTCCGCCACCTTCATCGTCTGATGATCAAAAGTCCATTGTGGGTTGAATGTGTCAGGGAATGGTCCTTTGTCCTTTTCAAGAACTGTCTGTTAATATGCAAATGTAGTTCCAGCCAACATCTGGTAACTTTTTTTTTAAAGCATATCCTTTCTTCACTCCAGTAACAGTTTAAAATCAACTTCTCCCTGTGACTGCGTGGGTTTTCGTCGGGTGCTCCGGTTTCCTCCCACAGCCAAAGACTTGCAGGTTGAGAGGTAAATTGGCCATTATAAATTGCCCCTAGTGTAGGTAGGTGGTAGGGGAATTGTGGGGATGTGGTAGGAATATGGGGTTAATGTAGGATTAGTATAAATGGGTGATTGTTGGTCGGCACAGACTCGGTGGGCTGATAGGCCTGTTTCAGTGCTGTATCTCCAAATAAAGAATAAAATAAAATTAATGTGCCTCATTCTTGGCAGGTGGAGGCCGAGCATGACACCTCCAAACTCAGTGGAATGAAATGCGATTTGAGAAAAGGTGCATTTTATTAAAAGGGTCAAGAGAAAAATATAAGATACAAAAAAACATGCATTTCTCTCATTCTTTTATAAATCCTAAAACTTATTAAAATCATCTTTTTTTTGCATCCCAATAAAAATTCTTTTTTGGGGAAGTTTCTCTTCCATTTGCTCATTTCCATGGCTGCCGAAGGTGTTTGTTCCTGCTGAGGTAATTTTTTTTTCAGGAGAGTCAGTAGTGGGCGTGGCTATCCTGAACTCTCTTTTAGTGCTTTGCTGAGTCATGCAAAGGCTTTTGACTTTAGGGGGAAGGGTGCTTTTCTTTGTTCTGACTGTGGGGGAGGAGTCTTTGCTAATCTCCCCTTTGTCCCAGAGAACACTCCTGCCTGCAGGTATTTGTGCAGACTCTACTGCACGCCCCTGTGGCACTTCAACTAGATGTGGCATCACCTTCACAGTTTCTGCGCTCCTTAGAGGACTTTCTTTGTCTCTGCAGGTTCCTGTAAATGCTGTTAGCAACTCTTGTGGATTGCTTTTAGTGTCGGTATTTACATAGGAGGATGTGGGGTTAACTATTCACATTTTGCAGGGTTGGCTGATCAGACAGTAGAGGTTTTCTGAGATTTCTCCCAGACTTGGTTTAACGTGCCCTCTTGGTCACTTTTTCCCGTTCCCTTTCTAAAGTTTTGCCAGCCTTGTGCCTCCCTGTCCCCTTTTGTTCTCGGCGGGAGTCCCTTTCAGTTCACCAGCCCTCTGCTGGAGGGTCCTCCTAACACCGGTACTGGACTTAGGAGTGCAGGTTTCACTGGAGGTTGGGGTTTCCCCTTAACCTGGCACATGTGGCAACTTCTGCAGTACCTGCAATTCCACGTCTTTGTGGAGTTTTGGCCAGTCAAACCGCTGCCTAATGCAGGTTTTGGTCTTTCGTATACCGGCATGTACAGCCACTGTAATCTCGTGGGCCCTTCTTAATATTTCTCTCCGGTATCTCTGTGGCACCATTAACTGGTGAATTACTGTCCACTCCTTGCTCTCAGGTCTGTGAGGAGAACTCCATTTCCTCTTCAGTACCTCATTCTTTAAATAGTAGCCATCAGGGATTCCGTCTACTTCACTTTCAGACAGAGCAGCCTGTGCTAACTCTCGCAATACTGGGTCAGCTTGCTGAGCCTCAGCTCGGGAAAATCCATTTAATTCACTCCCTGGGTCTCCTAACTTTCCAAAGAAAGTCTCAGACAGACAGACCTCATGATCATCTGCCTGCAGTGCTATTTCAGTCTCCTCTGGAGGAGCTGGTTTGACCATGGCCTGATTCACGATACATTCAGGGAAACTGCTGTCTCCTGCCACTGCCCTGTCTCTCTGACCTCCTGCAGGCTTTCTTTCACTACTGGGGGGCGGTGGGGGGAGGGGGGGGCTACCACCTTCACCCCTGCCAGATCATTACCAAGGAGAAGGTCAACCCCATCCACAGGCAAACGAGGGACAATTCCAACGGTCACCTGTCCCGAAACTAGGTCACACTCCAGGTGCACCCGGTGTACAGGTACAGGCGTACACTGCCCTCCAGTACCACTCACTACCATTCTGGTGTTCACTGCACTCTCTGGGGGAAAGGTCAGGCCTTTTTCCAGCAAAAGGGATCAAATGGCCCCCGTGTCCCTGAGAATTACTATGGGCTTGCTTGCTCCACTCAAGAGGTATGGGGTTACTTTCCTTTCAGACACAAAACCCTGATAACCTTCAGAAACCTACTAACATTTCCTGCACTTGCAGCCATAAGCTTCCTGGGTCTCACTCTTACTGCAGTTAAAGCCACAGCTTGTTTTGCTGTGCTTTCCATCAGGGTCCCTTCTTCACTAAGTGGGTGTGACCTGATTTACCCTTCAGATTTTCCCTTTAGTTTCCAGCAGTCAGCTTTTAAATGCCCTGCTTTATTACAATGGAAGCACACAGGTCTCCATGTCTCACTCTTGCTCACAGCACCTTCCTTTTTGGCTAGTGGAGGGCCCCCTGTGTCTCGTGATTTCCTTTCTCTCCCAGGACTGCTTGGGCTCCTATCACCTTCCCATCCTTTCCCCTTTTCGGATTTGTGGGGGTGACTAGGAAAAGTTGTCCCCTGGGAAACCAACTTCTAAATTAAAGGACACTCATTAGTCAGAACAGCAGCGTGCCAGGCTGTCTGGACCTGCTGCTCCTCTACATGGGTCTTTATGGAGAGTGGGAGAGAGTGTTTAAATTCCTCTAACAGAATTACTTCTCTGAGAGTCTCATAGCTGAGCTGCACTTTAAGAGCCCTCAGCCACTGGTCAATAGGCAGCTGCTTACTTCTTTCAAACTCCAGATAAGTTTGATTAGTTTGCTTCTTGAGGGTTCTAAACTTTTGGCGATAGGCTTCGGGTACTAATTCATATGCCCCGAGGATAAATTTTTTTTGCCAGTTCATAATTTGATGAACTCTCATCTGGCAACAGGGAATTAACCTCATGGGCCTTTCCAGTTAGCTTGCTTTGTAGTAAAAGAGACCAGGTCTCACCTGGCCATTTTAGCTGCCTTATCAGTTTCTCAAACAACACAAAAAATCCTTTTACATCCTCCTCATTGAATTTTGGAATTAGTTGAACTAGTTTTAACAATTTTGTACCCAGCCTTGAATTCTGCTCCTCCATATTGGCCATGCTTTCATTGGGGTTACTGTGTTGCCCCCTAGTTAACTCAAGCCACTTCAATTCGCTCTCTTCGCATTCCTTCCAGAATATTCTTTCTCTCTCCCTCTCCTGTCTTTCTCACTCTCTCTCCTCAATTCAAGTTTCGTTTGTTCCAATTGTATCTTTGCAAACAATACCCTGTAGGAGTCTGTTTCTAACCGTGTTTCTGCTTCTTCAGATTCATGGGAAAAATGGTTGGCCACTAGTCTTAGGAGTTCAGACTTCCGAGCCTTGCCACATACAGTGCTTTTAATTTATCCAAAGCTCCTTCACCCTGGCTTGGATAACTCCTTGCTTCAGTTGCAGACATGTTAGTATTCAAGTACACACAACCACAAGAAAACCTGTATTGAAATCTTGCTCTTTTTTGATTGGGAACAATTTGACTTCGCACTTCCAATTTCTCTCGTTTGTGGGTAAAATCCAGAATGGTAGCACCCAAATTTCTCTTTACGACCAGGTGAGAACAATGTCTAGGGTTCCCTCTCAGCCTTCACCTGGTCTTACCATAACAGGGTTTAATTTTAATTTTAGCTCCCCCTTGGTAAATCCTTGTTCACCATTTTCCAATTAAAAGGAAAAGAAACCAGCACAAACAGGCTTGCTTAGGTTTAAAGAAGAAAACTTGAAATTTATTAAACTTGAACTTAAACTCTAATTCGGTTAATGCCTATGGATACACGATGTGCCCCACGCTAGCATGCGTATGCGATACACACATGCAAATAGAGACAGAAAAGAGCAGAAGAAACAGAAAGTGGAAATGTTTGAGGCAATATCTGAAGAGTTGTTGTAATGGTATTTTGAGCTCACTGTAGAGTCCTTTGTTGTAGGTAGATCTTGCTTTTCATTGGGGCCCTGTTTACTCTTCTTAAACCTTGTTTGCTGTAGGAGAGTTTTCTCTCTTGTGGTTCATGTGGATTCAGAGGCTTGTGAGAAGGAGATAGGAGCAGGCATACAAGACAGCCTGTGCTGAGCCAGCCAGGAGATATCGTCTCAGTCCAGGAGCATTCTGCTTTCAGCCCAAACTGTTTGTACAAATTCAAAAAACTCAGGTTGCCAAGCGGGTTAGTTATGTGATGAGCTGGTTTGACCATGTTCATTTGTGTATTCAACCATCTTAGCAGTCAACCTTGAATGCGAGCTCCGCCACCTTCAATGTCTGGTGATCAAAAGTCCATTGTGAGCTGAATGTGTCAGAGAATGGTCGTTTGTCCTCCCAAACACTGTCTGTTAATATGCAAATGTCTGTCCAGCCCTGTCAACCCTGCAAAGTCCTCCTTACTAACATCTGGGGAACTGTGCCAAAGCCGGGAGAGCTGTCCCCCAGACTAGTCAAGCAACAGCCTGACATAGTCATACTTACGGAATCATACCTTACAGACAATGTCCCAGACACCTCCATCACCAACCCCAGGTATGTCCTGTCCCACCAGCAGTGGCACAGTGGTATGCAGTCAGGAGGGAGTTGCCTGGGAGTCCTCAACATCGACTCTGGACGCAAAGAAATCTCATGACATTACATCAAACATGGGCAAGGAAACCTCCTACTGATTACCACCTACCGTCCTCCCTCAGCTGATGAATCAGTACGCCTCCATATTGAGCAGCACTTGGAGGAAGCACTGAGGGTGGCAAGGGCGCAGAATGTACTCTGGGTGGGGGATGTCAATGCCCATCACCAAGAGTGGCTCGGTAGCACCACTACTGACCGAGCTGGCCATGTCCTAAAGGACATAGCTGTTAGATTAAGTATGTGTCAGGTGGTGAGGGAACCAACAAGAGAGAAAAACGTACTTGACCTCGTCCTCACCAATTTGCCTGCCACAGATGCATCTGTCCATGACAGTATTGGTAGGAGTGATCTCTGCACAGCCCTTGTGGAGACCAAGTACCACATTCACATTCAGGATACTCTCCATTGAGCTGTGTGGCACGACCACTGTGCTAAATGGGATAGGTTTTGAACCAATCTAACTATGCAAAACTGGGCATCCATGAGGCGCTGTGGGCCATCAGCAGCAGCAGAATTGTACTCAACCACAATCTATAACCTCATGACCCAGCATATTCCCCACTCTACCATTACCATCAAGCCAGGAGACCAACCCTGGTTCAATGAAGAGTGCAGGAAGGCATGCCGGGAGCAGCACCAGGCATACCTCAAAATGAGGTGTCAACCTGGTGAGGTTACAACACAGGACTACGCGCGTGCCAAACTGCGGAAACAGCGTGCAATAGACAGAGCTAAGCGATCCCATAACCAACCGATCAGATCTAAGCTCTGCAGTCCTGCCACATCCAGCCATGAATGGTGGTGGACAATTAAGCAACTAACTGGAGGAGGTGACTCCACAAATATCCTTATCTTCAATGATGGGGGAGCCCAGCACATCAGCGCAAAAGATAAGGCTGAAGCATTTGCAACCATCTTCAGCCAGAAATGCAGAGTTGATGATCCATCTGGGCCTCCTCCTGAAGTCCCCAGCATCACAGATGCCAGACTTCAGCCAATTTGATTCACTCCGCATGATATCAAGAAACAACTGAAGACACTGGATACTGCAAAGGCTATAGGCCCTGACAATATTCCTGTAACAGTACTGAAGAAATGTGCTCCAGAACATGCCACAAGCCTAGCCAAGTTTTTTTTTGATTCATTCATGGGATGTGGGCATCGATGGCTAGGCCAGCATTTATTGCATATCCCTAATTGCCCTTGAGAAGGTGGTGGTGAGCTGCCTTCTTGTACCGCTGCAGTCCATGTGAGGTAGGTGCACCCACAGTGCTGTTAGCAAGAGAGTTCCAGGATTTTGACCCTGCGACAGTGAAAGAACAGAGGTATAGTTTCAAGTCAGGATGGTGTGTGATTTGAAGGGGAACTTGCAGATGGTGGTGTTCCCATGCATTTGCTGGAGCGTCACTGAGTAGATTATTGCTAAGCAAGTGCTGCTTGATAGCACTGTTGATGACATCTTCTGTCACTTTACTGATGATTGAGAGTAGACTGATGGGGCGGTAATTGACCGGGTTGGTCTTTTCCTGCGTTTTGTCTACAGGACATATCTGGGCAATTTTCCATATTGCCGGGTAGATGCCAGTGTCGTAGCTATACTGGAACAGCTTGGATAGAGGCGCGGCAAGTTCTAGAGCGCTTGCTTAGCAATAACCTGCTCAGTGATGCTCAGTTTGGGTTCTGCCAGGGCCACTCAGCTCCCGACCTCATTACAGCCTTGGTTCAAACATGGACAAAAGAGCTGAGCTCAAGAGGTGAGGTGAGAGTGACTGCCCTTGACATCAAGGCAGCATTTGACTGAGTATGGCATCAAGGAGCTCCAGCAAAACTGAAATCAATGGGAATTAGGGGAAAACTCTCCACTGGTTGGAGACATAGCTAACGCAAGGGAAGATGGTCGTGGTTGTTGGAGGTCAATCATCTCAGCTCCAGGGCATCACTGCAGGAGTTCCTCAGGATAGTGTCCTAGGCCCAACCATCTTCAGCTGCTTCATCAATGACCTTCCTTCAGTCTTCAGGTCTGATGTGGGGATGTTCGCTGATGATTGCACAATGTTCAGCACCATTTGCGACTCCTCAGATACTGAGTCGGTCCATATAAAAATGCAGCAAGACCTGAACAATTTCCAGACTTGGGCTGATGAGTGGCAAGTAACATTCACACCACACAAGTGCCAGGCAATGACCATCTCCAACAAGAGAGAATCTAACCATCTCCCCTTGACCTTCAATGGCATTATGATCACTGAATCCCCCACTATCAACATTCTGGGGGTTACCATTGACCAAAAACTGAACTGGAGTAGCCATATAAATACTGTGGCTACAAGAGCAGGTCAGAGGCTAGGAGTCCTGCAGTGAGTTACTCACCTCCTGACTCCCCAAAGCCTGTCCACCATCTACAAGGCACAAGTCAGGAGTGTGATGGAATACTCTCTGCTTGCCTGGATGGGTGCAGCTCCAACAACACTCAAGAAGCTTAATACCATCCAGGTCAAAGCAGTCCGCTTGATTGGCGCCCCATCCACAAACATTCACTCCCTCCACCATCAACGCACTGTGGCAGCAATATGTACCATCTACAAGATGCACTGCAGCAATGCACCAAGGATCCTTTGACAGCACCTTCAAAACCCACGACCTCTATCAACTAGAAGGACAAGGACAGCAGATGAATGGGAACACCACCACCTGCAAGTTCCCCTCCAAGTCACACACCATCCTGACTTGGAACTATATCGCCGTTCCTTCACTGTCGCTGGGTCAAAATCCTGGAACTCCCTTCCTAACAGCACTGTGGGTGTACCTACCCCACATGGACTGCAGCAGTTCAAGAAGGCAGCTCACCACCACCTTCTCAAAGGTAATTAGGGATGGGCAATAAATGTTAGCCTGGCCAGCGACGCCCACATCCCATGAATGAATTTTTAAAAAGCCAAGACCTGGCAACTTTTTTTTCAAGCAAGTCCTTTCTGCACTCCAGGAACAGTTTAAAATCAATGTTCATGACAAAATTAATGCACCTCATTCTTGGCAGGTGGGGGCTTTTATTTTTTTTTCGTTATTTAGAGATACAGCACTGAAACAGGCCCTTCAGCCCACCGAGTCTGTGCTGACCATCAACCACCCATTTATACTAATCCTACATTAATACCATATTCCTCACTTCCCTCAACTCTCCTACCACTTACCTATACTAGGGGCAATTTATAATGGCCAATTTACCTATCAACCTGCAAGTCTTTGGCTGTGGGAGGAAACTGGAGCACCCGGAGAAAACCCACACAGTCACAGGGAGAACTTGCAAACTCCACACAGACAGTACCCAGAATCGAACCTGGGTCGCCGGAGCTGTGAGGCTGCGGTGCTAACCACTGCGCCACTGTGCCGCCCCATGGCTTAGCATGCAATTAACCATAAATTCCTTTTAAAATATGTTTTAACAAAAGAGAATCACTTTCATAACAATATTTTTTTTATCTTTCAAGGACTTGTGTTAAAACTGAAAACATTCCATGGATGTGTTTTTTTTCCCAAGTTCACTGACAGGGCAAGATGTTGTTTGAAGGCCACCTGTACTGGAGGCCACTTGTGATTTGGGCTCAGAAAACAACAGAACCCTTGGCGACCTGGGGAAAAAAATTACAGAGAAGCCACATGTCAAGGTCTCTGGAGGTCAGGAGGTAGACTTTCTGTTGGGGGTTTGGACATTGTTTTCATATTTAGTTGTGGTGTGAACTGCTTGAAGATAGTTGGTGTTTTTCTGTCAAGGAAAAAGAAATCACCCAGCTCACCACCTTCTCTACCTTTTTGACGAAATCCTGTCACGATTCAGTGTGGAAGAGCAAAATTCCCTGATGCCGTATCGCTCCTGAGGAGCTGGGGGAAAGTCCTGTGATGTGTGTGCTGCCGGAAAAACCTTGATGCCACATTTCTCTGAGAAAGCCTATTCGAATAATTCTCGAAATCTCCAGAATAAAGAACAAAGAACAGTACAGCACAGGAACAGGCCATTCAGCCCTCCAAGCCTGCGCCGATCTTGATGCCTGCCTAAACTAACACCTTCTGCACTTCCGGGGACCATATCCCTCTATTCCCATCCTATTCATGTATTTGTCAAGATGCCTCTTAAACGTCGCTATCGTATCAGCTTCCACCACCTCCCCTGGCAGCAAGTTCCAGGCACTCACCACCCTCTGTGTAAAGAACTTGCCTCGCACATCCCCTCTAAACTTTGCCCCTCGCACCTTAAACCTATGTCCCCTAGTAACTGACTCTTCCACTCTGGGAAAAAGCTTCTGACTATCCACTCTGTCCATGCCGCTCATAACTTTGTAAACCTCTATCGTGTTGCCCCTCCACCTCCGTCGTTCCAGTGAAAACAATCCGAGTTTTTCCAACCTCTCCTCATAGCTAATGCCCTCCAGACCAGGCAACATCCTGGTAAACCTCCTCTGTACCCTCTCCAAAGCCTCCACGTCCTTCTGGTAGTGTGGCGACCAGAATTGCACGCAATATTCTAAGTGTGGCCTAACTAAGGTTCTGTACAGCTGCAACATGACTTGCCAATTTTTATACTCTATGCCCCGACCGATGAAGGCAAGCATGCCGTATGCCTTCTTGACTACCTTATCCACCTGCGTTGCCACTTTCACTGATCTGTGGACCTGTACGCCCAGATCTCTCTGCCTGTCAATACTCCTAAGGGTTCTGCCATTTACTGTATACCTCCCACCTGCATTAGACCTTCCAAAATGCATTACCTCACATTTGTCCGGATTAAACTCCATCTGCCATTTCTCTGCCCAAGTCTCCAACCGATCTATATCCTGCTGTATCCTCTGACAATCCTCATCATTGTCCGCAACTCCACCAACCTTTGTGTCATCCGCAAACTTACTAATCAGACCAGCTGCATTTTCCTCCAAGTCATTTATATATACGACAAACAGCAAAGGTCCCAGCACTGATCCCTGCGGAACACCACTAGTCACATCCCTCCATTCAGAAAAACACCCATCCACTGTTACCCTCTGTCTTCTGTGACTGAGCCAGTTCTGTATCCATCTTGCCAGCTCACCTCTGATCCCATGTGACTTCACCTTTTGCACCAGTCTGCCATGCGGGACCTTGTCAAAGGCTTTACTAAAGTCCGTATAGACAACATCCACCGCCCTTCCCTCATCAATCATCTTCGTCATTTCCTCAAAAAACTCAATCAAATTAGTAAGACATGACCTCCCCTTCACAAGACCATGCTGTCTCTCGCTAACAAGTTCATTTGTTTCCAAATGGGAGTAAATCCTGTCCCGAAGAATCCTCTCTAATAGTTTCCCTACCACTGACGTAAAGCTCACTGGCCTATAATTTCCTGGATTATCCTTGCTACCTTTCTTAAACAAAGGAACAACATTGGCTATTCTCCAGTCCTCTGGGACCTCACCTGTAGCCAATGAGGATGCAAAGATTTCTGTCAAGGCCCCAGCAAATTCTTCCCTTGCCTCACTCAGTATTCTAGGGTAGATCCCATCAGGCCCCGGGGACTTATCTACCTCAATGCTTTGCAAGACACCCAACACCCCCTCCTTTTTGATAATGAGATGACTGAGACTATCTGCACTCCCTTCCCGAGGCTCATCATCCACCAAGTCCTTCTCTTTGGTGAATACTGATGCAAAGTATTCATTTAGTACCTCACCCATTTCCTCTGGCTCCACATATAGATTCCCATCTCTGTGCTTGAGTGGGCCAACCCTTTCCCTGGTTACCCTCTTGCTCTTTATATATGTATAAAAAGCCTTGGGATTTTCCTTAATCCGGTTTGCCAATGACTTTTCATGACCCCTTTTAGCCCTCCTAACTCCTTGCTTAAGTTCCTTCCGACTTTCTTTATATTCCTCAAGTGCTTCATCTGTTCCTAGCCTTCCAGCCCTTACAAATGCTTCCTTTTTCTTTTTAGTTTAGTTTAGTTTCGAGATACAGCACTGAAACAGGCCCTTCGGCCCACCGAGTCTGTGCCGACCATCAACCACCCATTTATACTAATCCTACACTAATCCCATATTCTTACCACATCCCCACCTGTCCCTATATTTCCCAACCACCTACCTATACTAGGGGCAATTTATAATGGCCAATTTACCTACCAACCTGCAAGTCTTTTGGCTTGTGGGAGGAAACCAGAGCACCCGGAGAAAACCCACGCAGACACAGGGAGAACTTGCAAACTCCACGCAGGCAGTACCCAGAATTGAACCCGGGTCGCTGGAGCTGTGAGGCTGTGGTGTTAACCACTGCGCCACTGTGCCGCCCACAATATCCCGTGTTATCCAAGCTTCCCGAAACTTGCCAAACTTGTCTTTCTTCCTCACAGGAACATGCTGGTCCTGGATTCTAATCATTTGACGTTTGAAAGACTCCCACATGTCAGATGTTGATTTACCCTCAAACAGCCGCCCCCAATCTAAATTCTTCAGTTCCTGCCTAATATTGTTATAATTAGCCTTCCCCCAATTTAGCACCTTCACCCGAGGACTACTCTTATCCTTATCTACAAGTACCTTAAATCTTATGGAATTATGGTCACTGCTCCCGAAATGCTCCCCTACTGAAACTTCGACCACCTGGCCGGGCTTATTCCCCAATACCAGGTCCAGAATGGCCCCACCCCTAGTTGGACTATCTACATACTGTTTCAAGAAGCCCTCCTGGATGCTCCTCACAAATTCTGCCCCATCCAAGCCCCTAGCACTAAGTGAGTCCCAGTCAATATTGGGGAAGTTAAAATCACCCACCACCACAACCCTGTTACCTTTACATCTTTCCAAAATCTGTCTACATATCTGCTCCTCTACCTCCCACTGGCTGCTGGGAGGCCTGTAGTAAACCCCCAACATCGTGACTGCACCCTTCCTATTCCTGAGCTCCACCCATATTGCCTCGCTGCATGACCTCTCTGAGGTGTCCCCCCGCAGTACAGCTGTGATATTCTCCTTAACCAGTAATGCAACTCCCCCACCCCTTTTACATCCCCCTCTATCCCGCCTGAAGCTTCTGAAGCCTGGAACATTTAGCTGCCAATCCTGCCCTTCCCTCAACCAAGTCTCTGTGATAGCAACAACATCATATTTCCAAGTACTAATCCAAGCTCTAAGTTCACCTGCCTTACCTGTTATACTTCTCGCATTGAAACAAATGCACTTCAGACCACCAGTCCAGCTGTGCTCAGCAACATCTCCCTGCCTGCTCTTCCTCTTAGTCCTACTGGACTTATTTACTATGTCCTCCTCATTTACTTCACTAGCTGTCCTACTGCTCTGGCTCCCACCCCACTGCCACACTAGTTTAAACCCTCCCGAGTGTCGCTAGCAAACCTTGCAGCCAGGATATTAGTGCCCTTCCAGTTTAGATGCAACCCGTCTTTCTTGTACAGGTCCCATCTGTCCCTGAAGAGAGCCCAATGGTCCAGATATCTGAAACCCTCCCTTCTACACCAGCTGTTCAGCCACGTGTTTAGCTGCACTACCTTCCTATTTCTAGCCTCACTGGCACGTGGCACAGGGAGTAATCCAGAGATTACAACCCTAGAGGTCTTGTTTTTTAACTTACTACCTAACTCCCTAAACTCCTCCTGCAGGACCTCATCACTCTTCCTGCCTATGTCATTGGTACCGATGTGTACCACAACCTCTGGCTGTTCACCCTCCCCCTTCAGAATGTATGGCTTCTGAAACATTCGTAGTGACCTGTCTCTGTATATCTGAATGCCAGACCAAAAAAGGGACAACTGACCTCCTTCCATATCTTCTTTCGTTTTTCATCAAGAATTAGCAAGTATTTGGCCAAAGTAGTTTTTTTTTGTCTTTTTTTTTTGTAACAGAGTGAATTTCTGCATTTTTTTCAATGTATGTGTATAATTGGGGAATTTTTAAAAAGGGAACTTTTATATTTTAATTGGTGTGTTAATGCTTTGCTTCATTACTGGTTCAGTCTTGTTTTATAATAAACTGATAATTTTGTCGTTTATTTTATTGTATTTTATTTTGGAATAAAAAATAGAGTATATGATTGGCTGAATCGGTAACCAGTTAAACATTTAAATAGATCTGTGGAGAAGTGGAACTCGAAAAGATAGTGCATTCCTCCTACCTTGGTCATAACAATAGGAACAGAGGAGCAGGAGTAGGCCATTCGGCCCTTCGAGCCTGCTCCACCATTCGATAAGATCATGGCTGATCTCTTTGTGGTCTCAACTCCATTTTCCTGTCTCAACCCCATAACCCTTGACCCTCTTGTCTATCAAAAATCTATCCAACTCAGCCTTGAATAAATTCAATGACCCAGCCTCCACTGCTTTCTGGGTCCAACCTCCGAGAGAAAACAAATTCTCCTCATCTCTGTCTTTAAAGGGAGACCTCTTTTTCTTAAACGGTGTTCCCTAGTTCTAATCTCCCCCACAAGAGGAAACATCCTCCCGGTATCCACTCTATCAAGTCCCCTCAGGATCTTATTTATTTCAATAAGATCACCTCTCATTCTTCTAAACTCCAACGGGTATAGACCCAACCTGTTCAACCTTTCTTCCTGAGATAAGCCCTTCATCCTCGGAATTAGTCGAGTGAATCTTCTCTGAACTACCTCTAATGCAATTTTATCCTTTTTCAAATAAGAAGAGGAAAGCTGTATGCGTTACTCCAGATGTGGTCTCACCAAGGCCCTGTACAGTTAGAGTAAAACTTCCCTACTTTTATACTTGATTTCCCTTGTAACAAATGCCAACATTCCATTTACTTTCCTAATCACTTCATGTACCACACACATAGGGAGTCATTTTGACTGTGCAAAACTGGTGTACGGTGTTCTCTTGTGTGAGGTGCTCTCTCAGTAGGCCCTTGTACACTCAGTGGGGCCTGATGCTATCTGTGGATCTGATGCTTTCAATGTGTTTATAGTGCTATCAACAGTGTGGTACCTGCCCATTGGGGAAGCACCAAGCTCCATTGAGAGAGCACCAGGCCCCCACTCCAAGCCTATAAATCACCTCACCTCCACCGTGGTTTTGTTGTCACATTTTCTGCGGGAATAATGAGCCCTTTCCCATGATGGCCTAGTCTATTGATAGCACCAAGCTGCTTCAACACACCAGCACCATAATATGGGTGTGCTGGCATGAGTGGTTGTCACAATCCCCAGTCTACTGCCACAGTAATACAGGTCTTACCAGACTAGAAAGGTTCTGTTTCATACTCTGCTATCCCAGCTGTCACCTAATTGAGTTGTAAAGTAACCATAGCGATCAATCTCTATCAACTGGTCATTAACAGACCCAGAAAGGAGGGGCTGAATTTTAACTTACAGACACGCTCGGAGTCGGGGAGGCCAGCAGCGCATCAGGAACCTGGGAGTTTTAGCAGCAGGCTTGCCAGTTGCTTTTTAATTCAGTCACACGTTTTGCATTTGACCTCCAGGTTTCCTGACGAACGAAAGTGGGCAGGTTGATGATAAGCAGCATCAGTGTGCTGCAGCTCCACTACTTAAAGGGACCCTGTGAGGGTCAGCATTCAAGGATTGCCTAAGTGTCAGAACAGAGCCAGGAACTTTGCAGATGGAGTCTCCACGAGGAAAGGTGGGACCAGGCTTCTCAGACATGTCCCTGTGCCTCATGCTGCATGCTGTAAGAGCCCACAGAGAGATTCCATTCCCCACAGACTGGAGGAAGAAGGGAGTTTCAGAGATCCAGCAGGCATGGCTGGAAGTGGCCAAGGAGCAGGAGTGTGGTACCTCGCCCCTAATATAATTCCGCAACAGGTTAAATGACCTGATCAAAAGAAAAAAACACTTGCATTTCCATGGCACCTTTCACAACCTCATGACATCCCAAATTTCTTCACAGCCAATGAGGTACTTTTGAAATGTAGTTACTGTTGTAATGTAGGAAATATAGCAGTCAATTTGCACACAGCAAGCTCCCACAAACAGCTATGTGAAAATGACCAGATAACCTGTTTTTGTGATGTTAATTGAAGAAAATGACACTGAGCATAACTCCACTGCTATCTTTGATTTGTGCCGTAGCATCCTTTACATCCATGTAAGAGGGCAGACAGATCCTTGGTTTAACGCCTCATTTGAATGACAGCCCCTCCGATAGTGCTGTGCTCCCTCAGTGTGCACTGGAATGTCATTGCACTCATGACTCTGGAGTCGGACATCCACCTGACTCAGAGGTGACAGTGCTACCCAGTGAATCACAGCGGACACACTGATCAGGGCAGGAGACCTGGGTGGCATGCCAGATTCAGGTGCAAACCCTCTCACTCTACCTTCCCCAGCCTTCCCCTGCACATCACTCCTCAGACCAACACACCTTGCTGGTGCACCGACCGCGCTCTCTCTAGGCACCTCTTCACATCTCCATCTGAACAACTAACACTGACACTCACCCTCATCTTATTGCCAGGTCACACCCATCCCTCATGGTCAGCCTCAATGTTGTCCTTCCATCCTCTCAAAATGTTCCATTTCTCACACTGATAGGACTCTCCATCTCTCCTTACAGGAGAAGAGAGCACAGAAGACCAGAGAGAGACAGAGAACCGGCACAGTGGTGTGGTGGTTAGCACTGCAGGCTCGCAGCTCCAGCGACCTGGGTTCAGACTGCCTGTGCAGAGTTTGCAAGTTCTCCCTGTGACTGTGTGGGTTTCTGTCAGGTGCTGTGGTTTCTTCCCACAACCAAAGACTTGCAGTTTGATCGGTAAATTGGCCATTGTAAATTGCCCCTAGTATAGGCAGGGGAAATATGGGATTAATGTAGAATTAGTATAAATGGGTGGTTGATGGTCGGCACAGACTTGGTGGGCCAAAGGGCCTATTTCAGTGCTGTATCGCTCTATGACTCTAAAAGCAGGTGGTGGCTGTCCTGACAGCTGCAGTGGAGGAAGTTGTTCTGCAGATAAACAATGTCTAGCAAATTTCAATGGAGAGATGGAGGTCTCCCAGCTACCTGATAATGGAATTAAATATCACACAGCCACATGGTGTGTAACACTCATGTAGACTTGATGTCACCAACCACTGAAATCTAATGCCTTAGAACCCTTTCACCTTGTCAGTTCTAAGTTGTATCTTGCACCTCCCATAGGTCCTTCAAACATCTGTCAGGAAGTGGTGCTGGAGGAGGAAGACCCTGCAGAGGAGGTTACTCGCTCTGTGGAAGCACTGTCACATGAGTCATGCAGACTCTCCACCAGCTCTAATACACACACCTTGGTGTGGCCTCCAATGCAGGTAGCTACTTTGTCACATGGCGATCCACACATCACAAGGGAGCAGGTGTTGGAGACAGGGACAGCAGTGGAGAGTCCCTGTTAGGAACATAGGAGTAGGCCATCAAGCCTGCCCTGCCATTCAATAATATCTTGGCTGATCGTCCACTTCAATGCCTTTTCCCCCCCATATCCCTTTATACCATTTGTATTTAGAAATCTGTAAATCTCTGCTTTAAACACACTCAATGACTAAGCTTAACAGCCCTCTGGGGTAGAGAATTCCAAAGCATCACAACCCTCTGAGTAAAGAAATTTCTTCTCATCTCTGTCCTAAGTGGTTTTCCCCTTATTTTGAAATTGTGTCCCCTGGTTCTAGACTCCCCAACCAGGGGAAACATCTTAGCTGCATCTACCCTGTCTATTCCTTGAAGTATTTTGTAAGTTTCAATGAGATCACCTCTCATTCTTCGAAACTCTAGAGAATACAGGCCCAGTTTCCCCAATCTCTCTTCATAGGACAGTCCCGCCATCCCAGGAACAAGTCTGGTGAATCATTGTTGCACTCTACGGCAATAATATCCTTCCTAAGGTAAGGGGACTAAAACTGCACACAGTACTCCAGGTGCAGTCTAACCAAGGTTCTATACAATTGAAGCAAGACTTCGCTACTCATGTACTCAAATCCTCTTTTGATAAAGGCTAACATACCATTCGCCTTCTTAATTGCTTGCTGCACCTGCAGGTTAGCTTTCAGTGACTTATTGATAAGGACACCCAGATCCCTTTGTATATCTACACTTTCTAATATCTTACCATTTAAGAAATACTCTGCACATCTATTCCTCCTACCAAAGTGGATAACCTCACATTTTTCCGCATTATATTCCATCTGCCACATTCTTGCCCACTCACTAAGTCTGTCCAAATCCCTTTGAAGCCGCTTTGCATCTTCCTCACAACATATATTCCCACCTAGTTTTGTGTTATCTGTGAATATTACATTTGGTCCCCATGTCTAAATCATTGATATATATTGTGAACAACAGGGACACAAGCAATGATCCCTGCGGTACCCCACTAGTCACAGCCTGCCAATGCGAGAATGACCCGTTTATTCCTACTCTCTGTTTTCTGCCTGTTAACCAATCCTTAATCCATGCCAGTATATTACCTCCTATCCCATGTGCTTTAATTTTGTTAACCAATCTCCTGTGGGCGACTTTATCAAAAGCCTTCTGAAAATCCAAGTATACCACGTCCACCGACTCTCCTTTATCAATTCTGTTAGAGAGTGAAGGACACTCCAAGCTCTGCTCAGTTGACACAGATGCTGAGCCTCAGGGGTCATCAGTGAAGTGGACTATTCTGGAGCTGCAGCAGAAAATGTGTGAGGTTCTGTCAGCATTTCGAGAAGCAATGGGCACCATTAGAGAGAGATTGGAGGAGTCCGTCTTCACCATGAGTGCCTTTGTGCTGATGTCCAGCTCCATGGAAAGAATAGCCAGCTGCATGGTGCATCAGATGGGGCAGGCCACCGAGTGCATGCTGGACCTGACCAATGGCCTGCACACTCAGACTGTCACCTGAAGCAGGTTGGGGGAAACCCTCACCTTGGCCATTCAGCACTTCACTGAAGTGCAGCAAAGTGTCCTCCAGCTCTGAGCCAGCAGGGAAGTGCACTAGGGCCTCGAGGAGGCAGATAGAGAAAGGACACAAGGAAGTGAAGACTTTTCTCAAAGTGCCTCCCCTCTTCCTCCCTCACCCCTCCTCAGTCAGAGCCCCACATTCTGCCCCAATGGCCAGGTCTGCCCCTGCACAGGTGGGGCAATCTTTGGTGGGGGGCCTCACAGGCTCTAAAACCCAAAGAGCATCAGCCAAGAGCATCTGAGCAGGAGCATCCGGCTTCTAGCTCTGCTGAAAACACAGTGCTAGTACCAGGAAAAGGAAAAGGAAGAGAAACAGTTTGTAGCTGCACGAGGGTATTCACTTGGGTGTTCAGCACTGTGTAAAATTCTCACATTTCGTTTAAATTTTTATTCACCATAAACTTCATTTCTAAGATTCATCATCCCATCCTCTACATTGTTGCTTGCCCTCTGTCACGTGGCCTTCAGCCTTGTGAAGAATGCTATAACAAGAATAGAAGATGAGCAATGGGTATCTGTGGGGGCGATGGATTGTTGCATGTAGGAATGATTTGTGCTGAGGGTGGGCGGGATCACAGTGGTTTCAGATTTGGTGTGCCCGATTGATGCACTGCCTCAGATTAGCTGAAACATGCCTAGATCAGTCCATGCTGGGCATCCCTGGCAGCTACGTGTTCCAGTACAGGTGCCCTCTCCATATCAGGGTCCTCCTCCTCTGAAGATGCAAAGCGGTCCTCACTTTCCTCCTCCTGCAGCTTCAGTCCTCGCAGCTGCTCTATATTGTGCAGGGTGCAGCAGATCACTATCATTCTGCACACTCTGGCTAGTGCATACTGAAGGGTGCCCCAGATCTGTCCAGGCACCTGAATCGCATCTTTAGCATCTCGATTGCTTGCTCAATGACTCTTGTGCTCATGTGGCGTCAGTTGTAACTTTCTTGGGTGTCTGTGGTAGGGTTCCTCATAGCTGTCATCAGCCATGTCCTTAAAGGGTAGCCCTTGTTTGCAAGGAGCCATCTTCTGACCACGCTTGGAGGTTTGAAGATATGTGGGGGACCTGACTGGTGCAGAATGGAGGCATCATGGCATCTCCCTGGGTATCTTGAACAGACATGCATGATGAGCTTTTGGTAGTTGCAGTCCAGATGAATATTGATGGAATCCCTTTCAATCGATGAATATGGCTGGGTGATCTGATTGATTGCCATATGTGTGCAGTTTATAACTTCCTGGACCTCTGGGAATTCAGCCACTGTAACAAATCCTCATTCGGACTGATCTCATCAGTCGCGAAGTGCATGTCAGCAGCAGCCTTGGCAAACATGTTATCCATCACCTAGGAGATGCACTTTTGCATGGCAGATTGTGAGATTTCTCAAATGTCACCATCAGATCCCTGGAAGGAGCTGAGGGCAAAGAAATTCAGGGCTGTGGTGACCTTGATGGCCACTGGCAATCTGTGTTCACCTGGCCCACTTGGGAGGAGGTCTTCTTCCTGAAGGTTGCAAATGCAAGCAATGACCTGACATGACAGCCTGAGCCTCCTGGGGCATGTTCAGAAAGCTGATCCTTTGCCCGTATACCCTGTGTTGGGGGTATTGCCTCCTGCGAGCTGGAGCTTTGTATTCATCTCCTCTGTCCTGTGGAGTGACAGGTGTCTGAGGAGAAGGCTGTCTCTGCTCCTTCTGGTGCTGCTGCTGCTGTTCCTCCTGTTCCTCATCAGAGGTCCAAGGTTCTCCCATGCTGCTGAGAAGGCTGACAGCTGGGAAGTGTAGATCGAAGGCAAAAAACTCCAAGGTAACAGAAATTACCTCCAAAGTTTTGGAAATCACCTCCCACACAGTGAAAGTACACTTTCAGAACAAGTCCTATGAGCAAAGGTCCTTCACTTCAGCAAAGAAGCAGCTGTGTTGTTCAGTATTTAAAGCCTTTGTTGCCTGTCAATTGTCAATCGCTGCTGTCCTCTTGCCTTGCTTTACCTGGCAAGTTCCAGGAATCCTGGGAAACACATGCGCTCGAAGTTCAAGGCAGAATCCTGTGTTAAAACAACACAATGGTTATTTAACATGTTTAAATCTCAGACCCGCCTGTCCCATGGCTTGGGAGAGGACACTGTTGTTGGACCGCCTTTCTTGCCACTGGATTTGGAGGATCTTGTGGGGGCTCCTCTGGTGATACTTCTAATGAATGCACTCGGGTCAAATGTGGATGTTACCACATTCCTGCCAGCTTCCTGACACTGTCAGTTTCTGGTCTTTTAACCTGCCACCCACCCAGACTCCTGTCCACTTTGGCAGGTTAAAATTCCCCCTGAGATGAGGAAACGCCAGTGGTGGAGAGCTTTGGGAATCTTTCTCTCCTTCTTAGGCAGTCCCTCGGTATCAAGGATGACTTGCTTCCAGTCCGGTTGGACGGGTTCTGAGATGGCTGATCAGTCCAATGCGTGATCTGCAGACGCTGCCACATGAGGGGCAGGTGGTGCTTGAGGGGTGAGGTAGATGAGTAGTTTGGAGGTTTGTGCGCTCCCTTCGCCGCCTCGACTTCACCTCCGCATGTTGCTGACGAAGACCCTCGAGGTGTATGATACCTTCCCAAATGAGCTTTCTCTATCTAGGGCAGTCATGAGCCAGGGACTCCTACGAGTTGACGGGGATGTTTGATCTCTTCAGGGATGCTTTGAGGAGATTGTTAGAATGTTTCCACTGTCCTCCTGGGAGTTGCCTGCTGCAACCAGGTTCTGAGTAGAACAGCTGTTTCAGGAGTCTGGTGTCAGGCATGTCAATGACATGTCCCGTCCAGTGGAGCTGGTTTTGGGTGATTGGTGCCACGGTGCTGGGCAGGTTGGCTTGGGAGAGGACGCTGTTGTTGGACCGCCTTTCTTGCCACTGGATTTGGAGGATCTTGTGGGGGCTCCTCTGGTGATACTTCTCCAGTGCTTTGGGGTTTCTGCTGCAGGATGTCCAAGTCTCTGAAGCATATAGGAGCGCAGGGATCACTGCTGCCTAGTCTCGGGTTGAGATCCCGATCCTCAAATACTCTTTTCCTCAGTCAGCCGATGGTTGAGCTGGCATATTGGAGGCGATGATGAACCTCGTTGTCTTTGTCTGCCTTCGCTGAGAGGACGCTCCCAAGATATGGAAAATGGTCCAGATTTTCCAGGATCTCGCCATTGATCTTAATTGATGGGGGGAGGTGTTGTGCTGTGGGAGCTGGTTGGAAGATGACCTTCATTTTACGAGTGTTTAGTGAAAGACCCATTTTCTGATATGCTTCAGAGAAGGAGTCGACAATGATCTGGAGCTCAGTTTCAAAGTGAGCACACATACAAGTGTCATCTGCATAATGAAGGTTGATGACTGAGGTTGGAGTGATCTTGGTTTTGGATTGAAGGTGGTGTAGGTTGAACAATTTCTCGACTGTTCTGTAGATTATCTCCACACCTACGGGTAGTTTGCTTGAGGTGGGGTGTAGCAGTGCAGCGAAAAAAATGGAGAAGAGGTTTGGTGCGATGACACAGCCTTACTTGACTATGCTCTTGACTGAGATAGGGTCTGTGGTGGTTCCGTTGGTGAGAATCACGGCATTTTGTCCTTGCGGAGTAGACTTAGGATGGTGAGAAACTTCTGAGGGCAGCCAAATTTGAGCAGGATGCTCCATAAGCCTTTGTGGTTGACAGAATCAAAGGCTTTTGTGAAGTCGAGAAAGATCATGTACAGTGGTTGGCTTTGTTCCCTGTATTTTTCTTGGATTTGCCATGCAGTGAAGATTATGTCTAGGGTGCCTCTTGATGGGTGAAAACCACACTGTGACTCCGGAAGGAGTTCTTCAGCCACTGGGAGGACGTGACTGAGGAGGATCCTTGCAATGATCTTCCCTGTGGCAGACAGCAGGGAGATTCCTCTGTAGTTGCTGCAATCGGTCTTGTCTATCTTCTTGAATACAATGGGGGAGGCAGTGGCTAGGTGGTATTGTCACTGGACTAGTAACCCAGAGACCCAGGGTATTGCTCTGGGGACATGGGTTCAAATCCCACCACAGCAGAAGGTGGAATTTGAATTCAATTAATAAATCTGGAATTTAAAGCTAGTCTAATGATGGCCATGAAACCATTGTCGATTGTTGTAAAAACCCATCTGGTTCACTAATGTCCTTTAGGGAAGGAAATCTGCTGTCCTTACCTGGTCTGGCCTACATGTGACTCCAGACCCACAGCAATGTGGTTGACTCTTACATGCCCTCTGAAATGGACTAGCAAGCCATTCAGTTGTATCTACCCGCTACGAAGTCAATAAAAAGGAATGAAACCGGATGGACCACTCGGCATCGACCTAGGCACCAGAAACGACAATGGGAAACCCAGCCTTGCTGACCTTGCAAAGTCCTCCTGACTAACATCTGGAGGCTTGTGCCAAAGTTGGGAGAGCTATCCCACAGACTAGTCAAGCAACAGCCTGACATAGTCATACTCATGGAACCATACCTGACATACCTGGCACTGCCATCACCATCCCCGAGTATGTCCTGTCCCACCGGCAGGACAGACCCAGCAGAGGTGGTGGCACAGTGGTCTACAGTAGGAAGGGAGTTGCCCAGGGAGTCCACAACATCGACTCTGGACCCCATGAAGTCTCATGGCATCAGATCAAACATGAACAAGGAAACCTCCTGCTGATTACCACCTACCGCCCTCCCTCAGCTGATGAGTCAGTACTCCTCCATGTTGAACAGCATTTGGAGGAAGCACTGAGGGTGGCAAGGGCACAGAATGTACTCTGGGTGGGGGACTTCAATGTCCGTCACCAAGAGTGACTCAGTAGCACCACTACTGACCGAGCTGGCCGAGTCCTAAAGGACATATCTGCTAGATGGGAATGCGGCAAATGGTGAGGGAACCAACAAGAGGGGAAAACATACTTGAACTCGTCCTCACCAATCTGCCTGCTGCAGATGCATCTGTCCATGACAGTATTGGTAGGAGTTCCCACCGCATGGTCGTTGTGGAAACAAAGTCCCGCCTTCAGATTGAGGATACCCTCCATCGTGTTGTGTGGCACTACCACCATGCGAAATGGGATAGATTTCGAACAGATCTAACTATGCAAAACTGAGCATCCATGAGGCGCTGTGGGCCATCAGCAGCAGCAGAATTGTACTCAACCACAATCTGTAACCCCATGGCCTGGCATATCCCCCACTCTACCATTACCATCAAGCCAGGAGACCAACCCTGGTTCAATGAAGAGTTCAGGAGGGTATGCCAGGAGCAGCATCAGGCATACCTCAAAATGAGGTGTCAACCTGGTGAAACTACAACACAGGACTACTTGCATGCCAAACTGCATAAGCAACATGCGTTAGATAGAGCTAAGCAATCCTATAACCAACAGATCAGATCTAAGCTCTGCAGTCCTGGCACATCCAGTCGTGAATGGTGGTGGACAATTAAACAACTAACTGGAGGAGGTGGCTCCACAAATATCCCCATTCTCAATGATGGGGGAGCCCAGCACATCAGTGTGAAAGATAAGGCTGAAGCATTTGCAACAATCTTCAGCCAGAAGTGCCGAGTTGATGATCCATCTGGGCCTCCTCCTGAAGTCCCCAACATCACAAATGCCAGACTTCAGCCAATTCGATTCACACCACGTGATATCAAGAAACGACTGAAGGCACTGGCTACTTCAAAGGCGATGGGTCCTGACATTATTCCGGCAATAGTACTGAAGACCTGTGCTCCAGAACTTGTCGCGCCCCTAGCCAAGCTGTTCCAGTACAGTTACAACACTGGCTACTACCCGACAATGTGGAAAATTGCTCAGGTATGTCCCGTACACAATAAGTAGGACAAGTCCAACCCGGCCAATTACCGCCCCACCAGCCTACTCTCAATCATCAGCAAAGTGATGGAAGGTGTCATCAACAGTGCCATCAAGCAGCACTTGCTTAGCAATAACCTGCTCAGTGACGCTCAGTTTGGGTTCCGCCAGGGCCACTCAGTTCCTGACCTCATTACAGCCTTGGTTCAAACATGGACAAAAGAGCTGAACTTAAGAGGTGAGGTGAGAGTGACTGCTCTTGACATCAATGCAGCATTTGACTGAGTATGGCATCAAAGAGCTCTAGCAAAACTGAATTCAATGGGAATCAGGGGAAAACCCTCCGCTGTCCGGAGTCATCCCTAGCGCAAAGGAAGATGGTTGCAGTTGTTGGAGGTCAATCATCTGAGCTCCAGGACATCACTGCAGAAGTTCCTCAGGGTAGTGTCCTAGGCCCAACCATCTTCAGCTGCTTCATCAATGATCTTCCTTCAATCATAAGGTCAGAAGTGGGGATGTTTGCTGATGATTGCACAATGTTCAGTATCATTCGTGACTCCTCAGTCTGTGTAGAAATGCAGCAAGACCTGGACAATATCCAGGCTTGGGCTGATAAGCGGCAAGTAACAATCACGCCACACAAGTGCCAGGCAATGACCATCTTCAACAAGAGAGAATCTAACCATCTCCCCTTGACATTCAAAGCCATTACCATCGCTGAATCACCCACTATCAACATCCTCGGGGCTACCATTGATCAGAACCTGACCTGGAGTAGCCATATAAATATGTGGCTTCAAGAGCAGGTCAGAGGCTGGGAATCCTGAGCTGAGTAACCCACCTCCTGACTCCCCAAAGCCTGTCCACCATCTACAAGGCACAAGTCAGGAGTGTGATGGAATACTCTCCACTTGCTTGGATGGGTGCAGCTCCAACAACTCTCAAGAAGCTCGACACCATCCAGGACAAAGCGGTCCGTTTGATTGGCACCCCATCTACAAACATTCACTCCCTCCACCACCAACGCACAGTGGCAGCAGTATGTACCATCTACAAGATGTACTGCAGCAATGCACCAAGGCTCCTTCCAAACCCGCGACCTCTACCAACTAGAAGGACAAGGGCAGCAGATGCATGGGAACACCATCACCTGCAAGTTCCCCTCCAAGTCACACACCATCCTGACTTGGAACTATATCTCCGTTCCTTCACTGTCGCTGGGTCAAAATCCTGGAACTCCCTTCCTAACAGCACTGTGGGTGTACCTACCCCACAAGGACTGCAGCGATTCAAGAAGGCAGCGCACCATCACATTCTCAAGGGCAATTAGGGATGGGCAATAAATGCTGGCCTGGCCAGCGACGCCCACATCCCATGAATGAACAAAACAAAAATTATGATCACAGCATCCCTGAAGTCCCCCGGAGCTCTCCTCATCCCAGATGAGGGTTATGAGGTTGCACAGTCGTGCCAGGAGTGTATCTCCACCATGCTTCAGGATTTTGGCAGGGATTCCGTCTGCAGCAAGGGCCTTGTTGTTCTTCAGATGTTGATTGGCTGTTTTGATCCAAAGTCACCTGTTCCTTCCAGGCCTCCTATACACTCACCACATATCATGTATCAAATTACTCATTTACTGTATCTTAAAATGTTAATTTCTGGAAGAAATCAATATAATTTGCCTTGGAATAAATGAATACTAACTGTTCGCACTGTCTCCCGAGGGAGTCTGCTCCATCAGGGCCGGGAGCAAGGGATGATATTGGTCACTTCTGTTCCTCCCAGCTCCACATTCAGGTGAGGTACTTACCTTCTCTGTTGGCAGCCGATCGCAATGTCTGGTTTGCTCGAGTGCACCCAGCAGCTGCAGTGGGGCCTCAAGCACGCTTCAAGCCCTTTAATTGCACCTGCAAAGGGTCTAACACCTGCTCCAGATGTGGGTGAAGAATTACAGAATCTTACAGCATAGAGGGAGTACATTCAGTCCTCATACCTGTGCTGGCTCTTTGAAAGAGCTGTCCAAGCTTTTTCCCCAGAACCCTCCAAATTAGTTCTCTTCAAGTACACGTCCAATTGTCTTCTAAAGGTTCCTGTGGAGTCTGGTTTCACCACCCTTTCAGCAATTGCATTTCAGATCCTAAAACCCTGTGTGAAGAAATTTCTCCTCGTTTTCCTCGGGCTCTTTTGCCAATTATTTTAAATCGATAGAGGGTTATTTACACCGAAGGGTGAAAGCAAGGACTAAACGGGTGCTGTACTAATGAGAAACATCAGTTTGAAAATCTGGATTTAACCTGCAATATTTCGGCTAATTGATGATTACCATGATTTAAATGTGCCTGCAGTCACCATAACCGACAATTGCAGGCTTAGGACTCAAACACAGATTAGATGCAATGCTCCTGGAGCTGTGTATGTGGCCTGCACTCATCCACTTCCACTGAAGGTGTGCAGCAGCCTGGCTGTGAGAGAAGCCAATGTGGAAGCATGGCTCAGGGACCGAGGAGAGGTGGCACAGGTTCTGAAACGCAGCATTAAAGATCCTGGGTGGAGGAGGCCCATAGGAGGAGGTGCATCTCTACTTGGCCTTCATCTCCTCCTCCCGTTCCTCCTGCAGACCCCAAAGGGGCACCCCTAGCCAGATGTCAGTGACCAAGCACTCCTTTTGTCCTGCTGACTCCGATAAGGTATCCTCCAGACACAGCACTTACTCTCAGAGAATTTCCGGAATAAATGTTGATAGAGTGTTGGTGACGGTGTCCCAGAAAGTCTCCCGATGTTTTTCAAAAGTTCTGTTCAAAACTCCAGCAGCAAGTGAACAGTGAAAGGTGATAAACCTTTAAATAGCGTTCAGAATCTATTGCAAGCTGATTGCTTTTAGGAGAGCGTATTAGGTCAAGGGCTATCCACAAAAGTGCTGTGCAACCTCCTTAATGAGCAGGCAGCTTAACTGGCAATCAGCTGCTTAGCAATCCTCTGGGCAGTCGCTCCTAACGCTGTCTTCAAATCCTTTACCAAGATGGTGTCTTGCACTAAACGTGGGCTAAACCCGCATTTCAGCTGCAGACCCCTTCTTGATCACCTTGGAGGCTGTTTGGCATCTAAAGTATCTGGGGAAAATCACATTAACTTTGGTTACTGACCCATTTTCCACGGGAAACAAGTTTCTTCTTACTTGCTCTATCAAAACCCTCATAATTTTAAATACCTCTATTATGTCTCTCCTTAACCTCCTCTGCTCTAAGGAGAACAATCCCAGCTTCTCAAATCTCTCCACATAACTGAAGTCTCTCAACCCTGCTATCACCCTGGTAAACCTCCTCGATACCCTTTCCAGAGCCTTGACATCCTTCCCAAAGTGTGGTACCCAGAATTGTACACAATAATCCAGCGAGGCTGAACCAGTGATTTGGCATGACTTCCTTGTTTTTGTTTGCATATTCAATGCCTCTATTTACAAAGCCAAGTATCCCAGATCAAACCATAATAATTGTCGATATTTTCCTTTCCCAATATGGAATTGCAATTCCAGCCAGAAATCTGCACGAGTTTCCTGCCTGCCATATGGGAAGCTTCGTAGTCCAGTGAGCACCAGAGAATTCATAGGCCCATGTCTTGCACTCTGGCCTGGGGCTAGAAGATGTTCTACCCAAATGTGTGTGCAATTGTGTCATGATGTGATGGCTGTACTCCTGTTCCTTTATTATCACTGGGTCAGTATCCAGGAACTTCCTGCCAAACACAATCATGGGAGCAGCATCACTACATGGACTGTTATGATTCATAAAAAAGGCCCATCATCACCGTCGCAGCGTAACTAGGGCAACAAATGGCGACCCTGACGCATCTTGACAACAAATAAAAAAAAGAACAGAAAGAGGCAGCAGCTTGATTAGAGGAGAGAAGCTCAACTAGGATAAGTTGGTAATAAAAACAGAAAACGCTGGAAACATTCAGCAGGTCTGGCAGCATCTGTGGAGAGAGAAACAGAGAGGCAAGTTTTATGCTCTCCCCGCGTTGGGTTTGGAGGCAGGGCGAGCATATAATCAGGCAGGATGCTGGTGGGGGAGACCCCCCCACATTCCCGCCTCCACCCGAATTAAGTCTGGGGCGGGAAGGCCTGTGAATTGGCTTTCCTGCCCTGTCGCCAATTGAAGCCCTTAAGTAAGCAATTAATGCCCAATTAAGGGCCTCATTCCACCACCACCAGAATTAGCCCAGCGACGGACAGGTCTGTAGCCTCATGGAGAGCATGCCAAGCAAACCCATGCAGGTTTGTGTGCCAGCTCTGGGGTGGAGGCAATCATTTTAAAGGCACAGTGCCTGAACGAGGGACCCGGTATCGTGGGGTGGGGATGGGGACACTGAGTCATTCCCCCCATCCTTGCTGTCGACCCCTCTACACCTCCTCCCCCGTAACTCCCATCCCGCGAAGACCCTCGCGCTGAGACTTACCTGTGGCCGGGTTCCAGGGCCTTGGGTGAGTGCTGTACCAGCAGCAGCCACCACCTCTGCAGTGGAGCTGCGCTGTTAAAGAGCTGCCAGCCTTTGATTGGCTAACAGCACTCAGCAGGCGGGACCTCCACCGCCGCTGACCACTTGAGCGCCTTCCCCAGAGGAGGCGACGCGGGGCTCTTGCCAGCATTTCTTGTCAATGGACGAGACCCCCGTCGCCAAGACAAAATCCCTGCCAGAGTAAACATTTCAGGTCGATGACCCTTCATCAGAACTGGAAGATATTGGAGATGAACAGATTTTAAACAAAGATAAAGCCAGGGTAAAGGTAGCAGGAAAAGAATCAAAGGGAAGGCCAGTGATAGGGTGGAGGGGAGGAGAGATTAAATGGCAAAAGGGATGATGGTGCACAGTAAAATGAGATAGTAATGGGACAAGCAAAGAAACAAAAGCTGGAACCAGGGGATGTTTAAAAGGTTGTAGCAGAATAGCAGAAATGGAGGCAAACTTGGAAAATCTTGGAAAGAGGGAAAGGCTTCCACGGACCAGAAAAATGGCAGAAGAAAGCCAGGTAGACCCGAGAGCTGTGGACCAGCTAGCCTGCCTTGTACCAGTAGGGGATACCCATTCCAACACCAGCCCAAACCTCCTTCACCCCAGTGGTCGGGTGAAGCCATCTCCCATCTCCCAGCACCTGCAATCTGAACCCAAGCAATGCAAGACTATTTCCAGATAACCCAGCAGCACAGCTGGCTTGGCTGCATTTAATACCACCCATTCTGTGATGCTATGAATCCAAACCCTTTCAAGGTGACACGGTGAATGTGCAGTCACTGGCACATGAAGAAGACATCCTTTCACTCTGACCAGCATCCTGGTTTCCTTCCTCCATCCAGTTAATGGTGGTGCTATTGAACTGACAGTTGAGAATGTGATTGGACCATTGGTCTGGTTGTATAATAGTTATGTTGCTGGACTAGTAATCCAGAGGCCTGGACTAATAATGCAGATAAACATGCGTTCAAACCCCTCAGTGGTTGTTTGAGAATTTGAATTCAGTTTAAAAAACATCTAGAAATGAAATGCTAATGTCCGTAACGGTGACCATGAAGCTGTTGGACTGTAGGAAATACCCATCTGGTTCTTTAATGGCCTTTAGAGGAAGAAATCTGCTGCCCTTACCCAGTCTGGCCTATAATATGTGACTCCAGTTCCATACCAACGTGGTTGACTCTTAACTGCCCTCTAATATGCCCCAGCAAACCATTCAGTTGCATCACCCCTTCTCAAGGTAACTAAAGAGGGTAATAAATACCAGATTTGCCAGCAATGTTCATAACCCGCGAAAGAATATTAAAAATAAAACCGGCTCTGAGTTTACCAGATTGGGCCGGGAAGGAGAGGAGCTGGAAACACAATCCCAAAGAGCAATGATTCACAGTTTATTTATACACTAGCTCCTGCAAACTGGTACCAACTGATGTGTTGGAAAAAATAAAGTGGGTCAGAAATGTAAATGTGGAGCCAACTGCCGCTTTGCATCCTATTTATAGCCTGGCAACGGAGCTTCAGAGGGAGCATTCATTATTCATCACCACTGTTGTCATAAATCATTACTGTCCCAGCAATAGGAACACCTAGTTTCATTTACAAAAAGCCACAGGCGCACTGACTCCGCAATCCCACTCGATCTCAATGTCCAGGGTTCACGCATACAAAGCATCCCCCCTTCGAGTTGCTTCTATTGTGCCCCTTCTCACTGAAAGGGAGGTGGGGTGGGGGGGCGGTGTGGTTGGGGGCAGCAGCATGAGCCAGCCCAACACAAGCCGGCAGAGGAAAGCCAGGTTTCTTCAGCAGTAAAATGTCCACCACTGCCGAGGAGCGTGTTGCTTGAGCGGTACCAGATGAGCAGGGCAGTGCTGTCATCTCAATTAACGTGATGAAGAGAATTTTATTCTGCTGCATGACAGACTTTAACCCTTACCCTGCTGGGATAGTGGATGGTACACAGTTACACAGTGAATAACTTTCATTTGCCTGAATAGACAGGAATTCCATCCAGCTGTATTGTGCTTTGTGCCAGCCATGACTCTTGCCCCTACATCAGAGGGTTGTGAGTTCAAGCCCTGCTCTAGGACCTTGAGTCTGAGTGCAGTACTGAGAGAGTGCTATGCTGTCAGAGGTGCTGTCTTTCAGGATGAGATGTTAAACTGAGATCCCATCTGACCTTGCTAAGCAGAGGAGTTCTCCCTTGTCTTCTGGCCAAGAGTTGTCTCTCAACCAACATCACCAAAATAGAAAATCTGCTCATTGACAAATTGCTCTTTGTGGGATCTTGCTGTGCACTAATTATCTGCCATGTTTCTTACATGACATCAGTGAGTACACTTCAAAACAAAACCTCATTGGCTGTAAAGTGTTTTGGGATGGTCTGAGGTTGTGAAAGATGCTTTACGAAAGCAAGTTTGTTCTTGAAGCTGAATGGAAGCTTGAGAAACAGCGTCTAATGATGGCCATGAAACCAATGTCGATTGTCGTAAAAAGCCATCTGGTTCACTAATGTCCTTTAGGGAGGAAACCTGCTGTCCTTACCTGGTCTGGCCTACATGTGACTCCAGACCCACAGCAATATGGTTGACTCTTACATGCCCTCTGAAATGGCCTAGCAAGCCATTCAGTTGTATCTAACTGCTGCAAAGTCAATTGGACTGCAGCGGTTCAAAAGGCAGCTCACCACCACCTTCTCAAGGGCAATTAGGGATGGGCAATAAATGCTGGCCTGACCAGTGACGCCCACATCCCATGAATGAATAATATAAAAAAATTAGCATGTTACAGTCTTCCAGATTCAACAATGAATTCAATAGTTTCAGATCATAACCACTGCGCCCATTTTTTCAGACAGTAGGTGCAGGAAAAAAAATTCTGCTGCTGCTGTTCACACCATCCCCTTTTTCCTTGCACCATCATCCTTTTGTCAGTTAATCTCTCCTGTCTTCCACCCTATCACAGACCTTCCCTTTTGTTCTTTCCACACCTCCCCCTTTCTCTGCCTCTGTACTTGCTTAAAATAAGTTACATCTCTAAATTTTTCCAGTTCGAGCAAAAGGTCACCAACCTGAAACGTTAACTCTGTTTCTCTCTCCACAGATGCTGCCAGACCTGCTGAGTATTTCCAGCACTTTCTGTTTATATTTTGCTTTTTCTTTGTCTTGGTAATGGAGGACCTGCACCACCGATTGTGCACCTCAAGCTAGAAAATCCAGGCCACGTTATCCACATTTCCTAATGATTGTCTGCCCCTGCACCTTTCTACTGGCTGATGGGATTACATTACAATAGGGTGCAGATGGAATGCTGGAGACAGCTCTCTAATAAGAATCCATCCTTCAATCAGTGCGTCAGCTTCAACACTCACTAACTGAAGGATATTTTTGTGCAGTGGACCACGTTCCAGAATAACTCTAAACACACCTGTACGCTCGGGGGTGAAATTGGATTTGGGTGGGGGACCAACGCAGTCCATATTGAAGCCAGTGGAATTGAATTTCAGGCAGAGGGCACAATATGTGACCAATGCAATTCCACCTGTTTCGCATCCCATGGCCAATTTCCACCCTCATTGAACCTTTAGTCACAAATGAGAAAGTAAATCACAAATGGCCTTGTTTTCATTTCGCTGGTGACAAGCTCACAGGCCTTTGTAAAGATTGAGCCATTCACAGCTCCGGAACTGCTGAAGTACTCTGCTGATTATTTGGAACAGGAATTCTGTAGCTGTTAAGACCTTTCTAGCGAGAAAGTCTGGTTTGATTTGTGGTCCCAGTTCTGAAGTCCCGATTAAGGAAAGAAAGAAAGAACTTGCAGTTAATTGGATCTTTCACAACCTCAGGACGTCCTAAAACCAATGAAATATTTTTGAAGTGTAGTCACTGTTGCAATGTAGGAAACACAGCAGCCAATTTGCACACAGCAAGATCCCATAACCAGGAATGAGAGAATAACCAGATAATCTGTGTATTTTTAGTTATGTTGGTTGAGGGATAAATGTTGACCAGGAGATTGGGGAGAACTCCCCTGCTCTTTTTCAAATAGTGCCATTGGATCTTTTATGTCCACCTGAGGGGGTAAATGAGGTCTTGCTTTAAAGTCTCATAAGAAATTCGGCACCTCTGACAGTGTAGCACTCCGTCAGCCCATGGTGCTATTTGAATAAGAGCCAGGGCCAACATTTATCCCTCAACCAACATCATTAAAAACAGACTATCTGGTTATTATCGCATTCCTGTTTGTGGGAGCTTGCAGTGTGCAAGCTGGCTACTAAACTTTACACTCAAGTGTCTGGAGTCAGAGGCAATACTGCAACCCATTGAGCCACAGATGATACAACACTGACATAAAACAAATTAAAGCTACAGTTGATTTACCAACTTTAAAAATAAAATGATTTTCACTCTTTTTAATTAGCATAGGTAGCAAAGTCTCCTCACTGACTGTGTGAAACAGCACAGTTCCAGTAAATGACATTTTCCTTCTGAGTTCTAAATTCTTGATAAACTGCAACCAAACTTGGTTTTCCCAACTGAAAGTGTTGATCGCCATTCCGGAAACTCATGAGATGGCTGCTTGTAGGATAGGATGAAGTCATAGAGATAGGGAAGGGCAAGTACAGCGAGCTCGCCACTGGTATCAGACCCACCGGCCGTCCATGTCTCCGCTTTAAAGACGTCTGCAAACGCGACATGAAATCCTGTGACATTGATCACAAGTCGTGGGAGTCAGTTGCCAGCGTTCGCCAGAGCTGGTGGGCAGCCATAAAGACGGGGCTAAAATGTGGCGAGTCGAAGAGACTTAGTAGTTGGCAGGAAAAAAGACAGAGGTGCAAGGGGAGAGCCAACTGTGCAACAGCCCCGACAAACAAATTTCTCTGCAGCACCCGTGGAAGAGCCTGTCACTCTAGAATTGGCCTTTATAGCCACTCCAGGCGCGGTTTCACAAACCACTGCCATTTAAGTGGCCTCCTCCTGCTGCTGCTGGTGTTTTACCAGCGGACGGCAGGCGCCTTAGGCTCCCAGAAGGCCGCCAGGTAAAACCTGCGCCCCACAGAGGGCTCTCCCGAAGCCCCAACTGCTAAAGGCCTGCTGAGGTCGGGAAAAAGAGCCCGACCCGAACCCGACTGATCCACAGCAGACCCAAGCCCGACCTGGCCCGAAACCCTCTAAATTTTGCCCCGAGCCCGACCCAACCCAAGCCTAATCCCGACTCGACCCGAACCGAGCCCGATCCGACCATCCCTTGACATAACTTCCTGACACGGACCTGCAGGAAACTGCAGCGCATGCGTGATGACGTCATAGTGATGTCACTCGCTCACTGCGCAGACTCAATTTCGTCCCAGACTGCCAGCTCAAGCAAGTTTTTTAAATTTCAATACTTACTGGCAGAGCACTTACTGGCTAGCCCGAACTGGACTTGGCCTGACCCGACCCAAGCCTGAAAGCCGGACCCAGAAGAGGGGCCCGACCCGACCCGAACCCGACACATGTTATCGGGTCCCGTCGGGTTCAGATCAGGTAGCAGGCCTTTACCAACTGCCCCCACTGAAATAAAGTCCTCCCCTGTCCTAACCAACACCCCTTGCCTTGCCGGGACCCAGCTGCTTGTCCCTGGCGAGGCCCCAAAAACTTACCTTTCTTCCGAGGCAGGCATCCATGATCCTGTTCTGGCTGGGTGCAGTCCCAGCAGTGGCCACTACTCCCGATGGCGCTGCTGGCACTGAGAGCTGCCGGCATGCTGATTGGCCGGCAGCTATTGGAGGTGGGACTTCCTGCCTCAGAGGGGTGGAAGTCCCGTCCCAAGTCCAGTTAAGGGCTTGGGCCACGTAAAATTCTGGCGCGGCTCCCAGGCCCGGCGGAGGCGGGCTCACCCCTGACTTTTTGACTGGTGGGCGGGGCCTCCTGTCCAACATAAAATTCCGGCCCTTGTGTGGGATTGGACAGGACCTGCAGAATTTTATATGAGCTGAAGGGTATGGCAAATGGAGGATGGGAAGCCAGCTCGATAGCATTGAAATAGTAAAGTGTGGAGGTGACAAACATGTGGATGAGGGTCGCAGCAACAGATGTGCCACAGTAGGGGCAGGAGATGGAAACAGAAGCAGTCTTGGTGATGGAGAATATGGGGTTGGAAACTAAAAACAAGGTTAAATAGGATTCTGAAACTGTGAACAGTTTTGTTCAGCCTGAGATAGTGACTGGGCTTGGGATTGGAATCAGCGATCAGGGTGCAGAGTTCGAGACATGTTCAGACCTTCATGTTTGAATCCCTCCAATCAGGTTTCCACCATGACCGCAGTACCGAAATTACTATCAAGGTCACAAATGACATCCTATGTGACTGTGACAAAGCTAAACCATCCTTTCTTATCCTCCTACACTGTCTGCAACCTTTGATACAATTGTCCACACCATCCTTCTCCAACGCCTCTCCTCTGACTGAGTGGGATTACACTTTCCAGGTTTCATTTTTACCTATCCAGTCACAGCAAGTGTCACTTGCAATGGCTTCTCTTCCTGCTCCTGCACCGTTAACTCTGGGCCCCTCGGACCCTTCCTATTCCTCATCTCCATGCTGCTCCTCAGCGCCATCATCCGAAAACACAGCAGAAGATTTCACATGTACGCTCATTATACTCAGCTCTACCTCACAACCATCTCTCTCAATCCCTCCATTGTCTAGAAATGGTCAGATTGCTTGTCTGACATCCAGTACTTGGAAAAACTGAAGCTATTGTCTTTGGTCCCCGTTCCAAGCTCTACTCCTCTTCCACTCACTCTATCCTTCTCCCTGACAACTGAGAATGAACCAGACGTTTTGCAACCTCAATGTTATATTTGACCCCGAGATAAGCTTCGACATATGTACCGCCATCATTAAGACCACCTAATTCACCTTTGTAACATTACCCGACTCCGTCTGCTGCTGTAACCCTCATCCATGCCTTTGTTACCTTTAGGCATGACTATTCCAATGGACTCCTGGCCAGTCTCCCTTGTTCAACCCTCTGCAAACTTGAAGTCATTCAAAACTCTGCCAGCCTTGAGTCCTACTTACCATCTCCCATGTGCTCACCTCGCTCCTCCCTATCTCTGTGATTTCTGGACTTGCAACCCACAAGATCTCTACACGCCGACAATTCTACCCTCTTGAGCATTTCCAATTTTAATCACTCAAACATTGGCAGCCGTGCTTTCAGGTGCCAAAGCTCTAAGTTCGGGAATTTCCTCCCGAAACCTCTCCTCCTCGCAACCTCTCTTTCCTCCTTAAAATCTACTTCTTTGATCAAGCTTTTGGTCATCTGGCCTAGTATCTCCCTAATATCAACACAAGCTCGAGGAACATCACCTCATTTACCAATTAGGCACACTACAGCCTGCTGGATTGAACATTGAGTTCAATAATTTCAGAGCATGACGGGCCCCCCTTTTTATTTTTATTTTTAGTTTATTTTTCATTTTTCTTTTTTATTTGTTTATTTTATTTTAGTTTGTTTCTATTGTGCCTGCTCACTGTTTTTTTTCATGTTTGTGCTTAGGGCCAGGGCTGTTCATTTTTCTGTCAACTAACACCCTCTCTGTACTAACGCTTTGTCTTTCAGCACACCATTAACATACCGCTTGTCTTTGCTCCATAACCTTCTAGAAAGTTATTCTCTGTGACCTTGTCCTATCAACACTTTCTCTTTTGTCATCTCTTGCCCTACCCCCCGCTTTACTTGCTTAAAACCTTTTACATTTCAAATATTTGCCAGTTCTGAAGAAGGGTCACTGGCCTGAAACATTAACTCTGCTTCTCACTCCGCAGATGCTGCCAGACCTGCTGAGTATTTCCAGCATTTCTTGTTTTTATTTCAGATTTCCAGCATCTGCGGTGTTTTGCTTTTATTCTCGTATCACCCGAAGTGGCTCGGTGATAAATTTTGTTTGATGATGCTAGTAAAGTGCCTTTGGCATTTTATCATGTTAAAGGTGATATATAAACACAAATTGCTATGGTTGTTGTGGTTATTGGAGGAAAGTAGCACGGAACTGAAGAAGTTCGGAGGTGGAGTAACAGAGCAGCTAGAGCCAGCACCGAGCGCGAGCATCAGGGAGCGAAGTGAAAAAGCTTAAAGTGATGTCAACATAAGGAAAGGTGCTGATTGGTGAGTAGCTGGTGAATGTTTTTTTTTTAATAAGTCTTTAGTTTATTTCTGGAGAGTTAGTTAGTGTGGCAGGGTGCCTCAGTCCCATGGAATATACATCATATTCCTTGTGGGAAATCCAGTGTGCTTCTCATTTACTAGATGTGCAGGAAGTGTTATCAGCTGGGGGAGCTTGAGTTCCGGGTTTCGGAGCATCTGCAAGCTATGTGAATAGCATGTTTCTAGAGGTGGTCACCATGCAGCTTAGGAACATGCAGGCAGAGAGGGAATGGGTGACTGCCAGACATTCAAGCAGGATCAGGCAGGTATAGCAGGTGTCACATGAGTGCATCTCACTCTCGAATCATTATTCAGTTCTCAATACTGGTAAATGTAATGGTTTCTCTGGGGAGTACAGTCAGAGCTAAGTCCATGGTACCATGGGTGGCTCAGCTGTGCAGGGGGCAGGAGGAAGGGCAGGAAAGCAATAGTGATAGGAGATTCAATAGTTAGCATAACAGATGTTTCTGTGTCTGCAGACGTGACTCCAGGATGTTATGTTGCCTCCCTGGTGCCGGGGTCAAGGATGTCACTGAAAGGCTGCAAAATACTCTGAGTGGGGAGGGTGAACAGCCAACGATCATGGTCCATATTGGTACCAATGACATGACAATGCAGGCAGGTTTCAGGGAGCTAGGAAAGAAATTTTAAAAAAGGGCCTCAAATGTAGTAATCTCTGAATTACTCCTGGTACCACATCCTAGAAAATAGAGAAATAGAAGGATGGTCCAGCTGAATGGTGCAGGAGGGAGCGCTTTAGATTCTTGGGGCACTGGGACTGGCTTTGGGGGAGGTGGGACCTGTACAAGCCAGATGGGTTGCACCTCAACAGGGATGGGACCAGTATCTTGATAGGGAGGTTTGCTAGTACTGTTGGGGAGAGTGCAAACTGGTTTGGCAGGAGGATGGGAACCTGAGCATAGATTCAGAAGGAAGAGAAGCAAAGCTGGAAATAGAAAGCTTAGTAAGAGAGTATAGAAGGTCAAAAAAACAAAGGCTAGAAAATAGAGAACTAAGGAGTTGTCCAGTGATCAGTGGTATATACTTCAATGCAAGGAATCTGGTCAATAAGACAGATGAGCTGAGGGCACAGATACAACACTTGGGGAAGTATGATATCAGAGCTATTAGTAAAATGTGGCTTAAAGAAGGGCAGGAATGGAAGTGCAACATTCCTAGTTACAGGGTTTTCAGACGGGATAGAGAGGGAGATAAAACAGGGTGTGGGGTGGGGGGTGGGGGGGGGGGGGGGGGGGTTAACAATACTAGTTAATGAAACAATCACAGTTGTGAGGAGGGATGATATGCTAGGAGGATCATCAAATGAGGTCATAGCAATTGAACTGAGGAACCAAAAAGGGGCAATCTCACTGCTGTGAATATAGTATTGAAGCCCAAACAGTCAAAGAGAGATAGAAGAGCAAATATATTGGTAAATTGCTGGGAGGTGCAGAAACAATAGGGCAGTAATAATAGAGAGTTTCAACTACCCTACTCTTAACTGGGCTAAAAGGTATTGAGGGTGCAGAATTCTTCAAATGCATTCAGAAGAATTGTTTTTGCCAGTACATAGCAAACACAACAACACAAGGAGCAGTTATGGGTTTTAGGAAATGAATCTGGGCAGGTGGAAGAGGTAGGAATGAGAAAGCATTTTGGTGGTCATGATCATAATTCAGATAGACTTAGCGTAGTCATGGAAAAGAATAACGATAGACCAAGAGTAAAAGCTTTTCGTTAGAGAATGGCTAAGTTGATTATGCTGAGATGTGATTTGGCAAAAAGAGACTGGAAACAGCTACTTGAAGGTAAAGCAGTATCAGAGCAGTGGGAGGCATTCAAGGAAGAGATTGTGAGGGTTCAGAACAAATATGTTCTCACAGAGACAAAGGGTGGGACACAAATGTAGACATCCCCCACTCCCACTGGATGTCAAAGGTGGAATTTAAATGTAATTAATTAATAAATCTGGAGTAAAAAAAACTAGTTTCAGTAATGATAGTCATGACACTACTAGACTGTTGTAAAACCCATCTAGTTCACTAATATCCTTGAAGGGAGGAAATCTGCTGTCCTTACCCAGTCTGGCCTACATGTGACTCCAGACCCACAGCAATGTGGTTGACTCTTAACTGCCCTCTGAAATGGCCTAGCAAGCCACTCAATTGTATCAAACTGCTAAAGAAAAGTTGAAAAACAATAAAACCAGATGGACCACCTAGGCATCGACCTAGGTACCAGAAATGACAATGGAACACCCTGCCCGGTCAGCCCTGCAAAGTCCTCCTCATTACTACCTGGCGACTTGTGCCAAAGTTGGGAGAGCTGTCCCACAGACTAATCAAGCAGCAGCCTGACATATTCATTCTCACTGAATCATACCTTACAGTGTCCCAGACACTGCCATCACCATCCCTGGGTATGTCTTGTCCCAAAAGCAGGACAGACCCATCAGAGGTGGTAGCACTGTGGTATACAGTCAGGAGGGCATGGCCCTGGGAGTCCTCAACATTGACTCCGGACCCCATGAAGTCTCATGGCATCAGATTAAACATGGGCAAGGAAACCTTCTGCTGATTACCAACTACCACTTTCACTCAACTGGTGAATCAGCACTCCTCCATGTTGAACACCACTTGGAAGAAGCACTGAGGGTGGAAAGGGTGCAGAATGTACTATGGGTGGAGACTTCAATGTCCATCTCCAAGTGTGGTTCAGTAGAACCACTACTGACCAAGTGGGCCAAGTCCTGAAGGACATATTTGCCACACTGGGTCTGTGGCAAGTGGTGAGAGAACCAACATGAGAGAAAAGCCTACTTGAACTCGTCCTCACCAATCTACCTGTCACAGATTCATCTGTCCGTGACAGTATTGGTAGGAGTGATGACCGTACAGTCCTTGTAGAGATGAAACCCTGTCTTCACACTGAGGGTACTCTTCATCATGTTGTGGACACTACCACTGTGCTAAATGGGATAGATTCAGAACACATCTAGCAACTCAAAACTGGCCATCCATGAAGGGTTGCGAGCCATCAGCAATATTAGAATTGTATTTAACTACAATCTGTAACCTCGTGGCCTGGCATATCCCCCACTCTACCATTACCATCAAGCTGGGGGACCAACCCTGGTTCAACGAGGAATGCAGGACAGGAGGGCATGCCAGACGCAGCACCAGGTATAGCTAGAAATGAGGTGCCAACCTGCTGGAGGTACAACACAGGACTAAATGCATGCTAAACAGTGGAAGAAGCATGCAATATGACAGAGCTAAGCAATCCCACAGCCAACAGATCAAATCAAAGCTCCGCAGTCCTGCCACATCCAGTCATGAATGGTGGTGGACAATTAAATGACTAACTGGAGGAGGTGACTCCACAAGTATCCCCATCCTCAATGATGGGGGAATCCAGCACATCAGTGCAAAAGATAAGGCAGAAGCATTTGCAACCATCTTCAGCCAGAAGTGTCAAGCGGATGATCCATTTCAGCTTCTCATGAGGTTCCCAGTATCACAAATGCCAGTCTTCAACCATTTTGATGAAGGCACTGGATACAGCAAAGGCTCCCTGACAATGTCCTGGCTGTAGTACTGGAGACTTTATTCTCCAGAACTAGCCATGCCCCTTAGCCAAGCTGTTCCAGTACAGCTACAGCACTGGCATCTACTTGACAATGTGGAAAATTAGCCAGTTTTGTCCTGTTCACAGAAAATAGGACAAATACAATCTGGCTAATTACCATCCCAGCAGTCAACTCTCAACCATCAGCAACGTTATGGAAGGTATATTGACAGTGCTATCAAGTGACTTATTCAGCAACAACCTGCTCATCGATGCTCAGTTTGATTTCCGTTAGGGACACTCAGCACTCAGCTCCTGACCTCATTACAGCCTTGGTCCAAACATGGATAAAAGAGCTGAATTCCGGAGGTCAGATGAGAGTGACTGTCCTTGACATCAAGATAGCAGTTGACCAAGTATGGCATCAAGGAGCCCGAGCCAAACCTAAGTCACTGGGAATCAAGGGGAAAACTCTCCACTGGTTGAGCCATACCTAGCACAAAGGAAGAGGATTGTAGTTGTTGGAGGGCAATCCTCTCAGTCCCAGGACATCACTGCAGGAGTTCCTCAGGGTAGTGTATTCGGCCCAACCATCTTCAGCTGCTTCATCATGACCTTCCCTCCAGCATAAGGTCAGAAGTGGGAATGTTCACTGATGATTTCACAGTGTCCAGTACCATGCGATACTCCTCAGATACTAAAGCAACCCGTGTCCATATTCAGCAAGACCTGGGCAATATTCAGGCTTGGGCTGATAAATGGCAAGGAACATTGGCAGCATGCAAGTGCCAGACAATGACTAACTCAAACAAGAGAGAATCTCACCATCTCCCCTTGATGTTTAACGGCATTATCATTGCTGAAACCTTCACTATCAACATCCTGGGGGTTACCATTGACCAGAAACTTAACTGGACCAGCCATTTTATGATTGTAGCTACAAGAACAGGTCAGAGGCTGGGAATACTGCAGCGAGTAACTCACCTCCTGACTCCCCAAAGTCTGTCCACCTCTGCAAGGCACAAGTCAGGAGTGTGATGGAATTCTCTCCACGTGCCTGGGACAAAGCAGCCTGCTTGATTGGTACCCCAGTAACCACCTTAAACATTCACTCTCTCCACCACCAACGCACAGTGGCAGCAGTGTGTACCATCTACAAGATGCACTGCAGCAACTCACTAAGGCTCCTTCGACAGCACCTCTACCACCTAGAAAGAAAAGGGCAGCAGATACATGGGAACACCACCAGTGTTGGTGCCGGTCTTGGCCTGTTCTGTCCGATTGTGTGCTATCTTCTCCTCTAAACAGAGTGATGGAATCTGTTGGCCCCCCTGGAACATCACTCCCAACACATAAGCTGGTGGCAGTCCAGCTGCCATTGATGGGGAACACAGATGCCAACTGCATGTGTCCCCTTTACAGGGACCTCATGAGATTGCGCTATGACATGGGGCCTTCTTTTGGGGCCACCTCGCCATTCTGCTGTCAGTCATCTTGCATCCCCTGACCCTTTGCCCACGTCTGGGGGGAGTTGATCCATCTTCTCCCAATGCACAATCCTGCTTTGTCAGATGCAAAGCCCAAGAGAATGAAGGCATTAAATGATTCTTTCACAGCCCGGATCAGATTGTTGATCTACTTGTGGCAGCGTATCCATGTTCACTGAGTGACCCCATGGCTGCTGACCTCCTTTGCAATCTGGAGTCAAGCCTGCTTGGTTTGGCTCCCAGGTGTTCTCCTCCCATCCCTTGGAAACAAGATGTCCCTCCCATCCTTTGAAGGCTGCAAAAGCACCTGAAGGGAGGCAGCAGAGAAGCGTGGGGCTGCCTGGAGTCTCCTATCAGCCATCTGTTCAGTTTCTGCAATCACCTCCTCCTCTTCCAGGCCTTCAGAATGCAGAGTGCAATGTAGAGCTGGCAGCCCTTTAAATATAGCACCAGCACCTGTCAAAGCATCACCTGACACCATGTTCCCCAACTCCAGGCCCGACACCGACCACTCAGTTGGGTGAGTGTCATGACTATTAGCCTTAATTGGCTGGCCATTGCTGAATCACATGTGGCCAGCCATTCCTGCCCCCAACGTGCCTTGCATTTGGTCCTGGTTCCAATGGTGGGACTGGTGTCTCACTAATAAAGTTCAGCCCTATGTTTCTAGGTGATGACTTTGGTCTTACCAATGTTCAACTGGAGGAAATTGCAGCTCATCCAAAATTCGGTGTCAGACAAGCAGTCGGATTAAATGAATGTTAATGTGAAGCTTCTCCCAATCGCATATTGTCAGTTTGGTATAATTCTCAACGAAGTATATTGGCAGATGGGATGCCAATCTTGCAATTAACAGAGGCTCAGAGCCAAGTTCTGTGCTTGACATTCCGCAGTGGTCCTGTGTGTCTCATGGAGCCATGTTAATGGTTTTCCAGTGATTAAGCCTGTCATCACACTATATCTGATGCAGTGATTACTTCAAGTCAGAGAACAAATTAAACGGATCAGAAATCTAGCAACAATGAAGCAGAGGATAACACAGCCATAATGATCTATTTCTCCCCCTGACCAGTCCTTACAGTTAGAACTGTAACCTAGGAACAGGAGCAGGAGGAGCCAACTCAGGTCTGTCCACCATTGAATTAGATCATGGCTGATCTGTACCTCAACTCCATTTACCAACCTTGGTACTATATCTCGTGGTACCCTTACCTATTGTTCTCAGTCTTGAAAGCTCCAACAGACTCCCAGCATCCACAGCCTTTTGGGGGAAAGCATTCCAAGTTTTCACTACTCTTTGTGGGAAAAACTGCTTCCTCTTTTCACTTCTAAATGGCCTGCCCCTAATTTTGAGATTATGTCCTCTTGTTCTTGATATTCCCACCAGAGGAATTACTCTCACTGTATCTGTCCTATCAAATACATTTAATATTTTAAACACTTTGATCAGATCATCTCTCAGTCTTCTATACTCAGCAGAATACAAGCCTAGTCTATGCAATCTGTCAGCATAATTTCACACTTTTAACCTGGGTATCATCCTGGTGAATCTGCTCTACTCCCCCTCCATGCCCATTACATCTTTCCTTAGGTGTGGTGTCCAGGACTGAATGGAGTCCACCTCATCAATTAGGAGAAATGATGTTTAATGGTAGATGATCAAATTTTGTTGATTATATTTGAAGCACATACAGCAATAATTAATATTAGAAAAATCTTCCTCAACTTTAATAGCACTTTAGTGAAAGGACATTGAAGTTGCCTGAATCAGAGCAATTACTAGCTGATATGTAGACAACCTCTTTGAAGGCAGATGTCTCATCTCTGGTCAGACAGCTGAGAGAAGATGCACAGTTCACCCAGATGTTAGAGATAATTAGTATTGAGCAATGTGGTTCAATTGGCCCAGATTTATAGGGAGATACTTTGAGAGCTCCTGCCAGGTGGACTGGGGGTTTGACTTGTCATCCTGTTCCTGCTGATGGTTTGGCCAATGCTCTCTTCCCAAGAACATACCATTGGATGGTCTGAGACAGCTCATTGGCTCTTTTAATGTGCAGCTGCCCAGTTTCAGCTGAAGGTCCGGCCAAAGAGGGAAGTAAACCTTTGTGGGACTGAAAGCCCTGGACTCCACAAAAACAATCTACACTGTCGCCACTTCAGGTCCCATCCCTTCCCTTTCCAGCCCCAGGCCTACCTTTTTCCAGGCCTGGGGTTCAGCTTGATATTGTGGAGCCAAGCGGGCTTCCTAAGCCACTCGTTTTCTGCCCATAGCCCACTGGCTATAAGTTATAGAGGCCCAGACCAAACATGGACCTATCCTCCTGTTGGGATTATTAGACGATCATGCCCTACTCCTTTAAGGGTGAGTGAACTACCATTGTAAGACAGGCTTACAGAATTGGCTATTAAACTGATGCCCAAAAATCTCCCCCATAATCTACGTTGGGTCAGTTTCTTCAGCTGGTGCTGTTGGCTGCTGCTAACCTTGACAAATGATAACCTGAGGTGAACGAGGACCACTGTAGTCTCAGTACATCCAGTGACTTTGAAGTCCAGTAGAGTTGTCTCTTTGGCTTCCATTGAGTTTGTCAACAGGAGGTTGCTCACAGCTGCAGCTCTTGTTGTAAGAGCTGACACTGAGCCGTTGCCTGTCCCCAACAAGGTCGAGACAGGTGACTTGTCAGTAGTACTTAACACAGCATTCGTTTATAGCCAGGTCTGAAAGGCCCTCTTCCAGAGCCAGCTGGTTTCAACTGTAGCACTCTTAAATTCCAAAACAGTAGGTTGGGGGTTCAAGTGCCACTTCAAAACTTACACACGTAATCTTGGCTAACCTAACTTGCATAAAGTCCCATTTACCCATCAGCCCTGTGCTTGCTGACTGACATTGGCTCCCGATTAAACAACTCAACTTTAAATCTCATCCTCACTTTTAAATCCCTCCATGGCCTTGCCATTCCTATTTCTATAACCTTCTCTATATCTCCTTATGTGGCTCAGTGTCAAAATTTGTTTTCTAACACTCCTGTGCAACACCTTGGGATGCTTTACTTTGTTAAAGGCGTAATATAAATGCAAGTTATTGTTAATGCAACCTGACACATCAGTGCAGTAGTGAGGGTGTGCTGCACTGTCAGTGGTGCTGTCTTTCAAAGAAATCAAATTGGCACCTGACCTCCTTGTTCAGGTGGATCAGAAAGATCCCATAGGATTACTTGAGGAGAAGTAGGGAGTTTTCTTAGTATTCTAGCCAACATTCTTCCCTCAACCATAAAAAAAGATTAACTGGTGTGTTACGACCAGGTGAGAAAGGTAACTAGGGGTCTGTTACTATCTTCACCTGGTCTTATTGTAACAGAGTTCAATTTTAAACACACTGTGTTTTGAGCTCCCGCTTTGTGAATCCTTGTTCACAGCTTTCCAATTATAAGACAAAGAAACCAATTCACACAGGTTTGCTGCGATTTAAAGAAGAAAGATGAAATTTTATTAAAACTTAAACTCTAATATGGTTAACACCTACAGATATACGACACGCTCCCGCTAGCATGCACACACGATACACACATGCAAATAGAGACAGAAAAGAGAGGAAAATATAGTAGAAAGGGGTTTGAGGCAATATCAGAAGAGTTTCTTGTAGACTGTGCTTCAAGCTCACTTGACTGTTGGTAGTCTTGCTGGTCGTCAGGGCCCATTGTTCTTCTTAAACCTTGTTCATGTAGGAGACTTTTCTCTCTTTGGGGTTCACATATTTTCACAAGATTCAGTTCCTTGGGAAAGAGATGGAGGCAGGCAGGACTGGAGAGGAGGTTCTATTCCCAGCAGGAGCACACGGCTTTCTGAGTTCAAATTCCTTGTTGGAAGTTCAAATTCTGTTTTTCCAATTTAAAACTCCCCTAGTTGGCCAGTAGGTGGTCATGTGACCGACTGGTTTGACCAGGTCTCTTCTGTCTATTGGGGCAAGGACTGGTTCCTTTGTTCCAACACTGTCTGGTACTATGCAAATGTCTTTCCAGTCAGGGACTTGCAATTTTAAGTTTTAATATTCATGTGGCAAAATAATGTGTGCCTCAGTCTTGGTAGGTGGGGGGCTTGCCTGACAGGTGACATTTCATTCCTGTTTATAAGACTTTACTGTGCACAATTTGACTGCCATGTTTGCCTACAAAACTAGCGATTACACTTCAATAGCACTTAATTAGCTGCAAAGTCCCTTGGGACATCCTTAGAACATGAAAAGAACTGCATCAATGCAGTTCTTTGCTTCTGTTCTCTGTATCCGATCCTCTTGAGCCAATACCTTCTGGTACTGATGCTTCTCTTTGTCAAAGAATCTGCCAAGGAAAGGTCTGATGTTTCATAGCTCACCAAAAGACTCCTCCTTCAGGTGATATCTCGAATAAAAACAGAAAGTGCTGGAAATAAACAGTCGGTCTGGCAGCGTCTGTGGAGAGAGAAATGTTTCAGGTCCCTGCTCAGTGCTGGAAGCCTGACAGCTATTAATGGTTCTCCGACACCAGCCTAATCTGAGAGAAATCATTGTCATGAGGGAATGAAGTCAATCCTGTGTAAATCTGCAGGTTCCACACTAATTACCGTTTAAGCAAACAAGTATTGAAACCAGATCTGTTTATTGACAGATATTGGAAATATTTACTCCCAGGAGCACAGAAAGAAAGCTAATTTCTGCTCACTTAATACTAAATCACAAAATAACTACCCGATAATGTAGAATTAGTGTGCTCGAGTCTACAGAGTAGAGTAAATCCTCTGCTCTGTATATGATTGAAGATTGGGAGGAATCCCACAATCATAACAGACTGGAGTGAAATGAAGAAAAACTGGGTTTGAGCTAAGTTAGAAGGAAGGGGAGCCATAAAGGACATGAAATGAAGTGAAGCAGAATTGGATGCGATATGTGACTTGAAGTGAAGTGAACAGGAATGAACTGAAGCTTATGAATGGTGGAGTCGCAGAATGTGATCCTACTCAACCTGAAAATCGCACAGTTATTGAACGTGTTGTAGAATCTGATTTACAATGGCTGGATACTTTTCATTCCAAATACAAATAAAAAAGTTAAGTTCAACCCCCAACCCGTCATTTGGTGGGAATGGTGTGGGCCAGGGTGGGGGATGGTAAGATGGCTGGGTTGGAGTAAGGGCACATTCCTGACATATTCCCACCCCACACCACCTGAATTCAGATCCAGGAAGCCAAACATCCAAGGGAGCAGGGATCTTATTTAACTGGCAGTAATCTCATTGGGATATGTAGGCTATTTTAACAGTGGGTCCAACTGAGTCCCTGACTGTCTTCAGCCCACTAGCAAAAGCCCATGCGAACAAGGAGCCAGGCCACCGGAGGCCCAGGTAATGGGTATTTGTTTTAATTGTTAAAGCTTCCTCCTGCTCAGGAAGGATACCATGGACATCCCCTTCCCCAAGTTTACCCCCACTGCCCCCATCATGGACTTGCCGACTTACCCCACGCCCGCCAATTCCTACTTGACGGGAAATGTTTCCATTGATTCCCCACAGCAGCCTAATCCCCCTCCCCCTGCCCCATCCATCAATATTCACTCCCAGTCGCTGATGGTGATGTCATTTGGATGGGAGTCAGAGTTCAGGAGTGCCAATATGGCCCAGGAGTTAAAATATCCTTACATACTGTGGCTCAGACAATTTACTGCAGGCTTTGCACCAACCTTCTCACCTCCACTCCACCTTGCCCCTCCATACTCCCAATTCCCTCTCCCAGTTAAAATCAGCCCTAATATATCTTATTCAAAAACTGGAAGACATCGGTGGATTATTTTTTTCTATTCGACAACAGGAAGTGATGAAAAGGAACTTCCTCGGAACAGGGGCACCTTTCTGTTCAGCATTATCTCCCTTTGCTCCATCGTCCTCCTCCTCTCTCATCTCCTGCTTCTGCTTCTACTCCAACGAGCTGCTTCCTTCAAGGGACTCATTGTCCTCAAGGTTCACACCTCCATGGAAGGTCATGCTGTGGAGAGCACAGCAGAGCACAACAGTGACCAAGACTCTTGCAGGAGGGTCCAAGCACTGGAATCACATCTTCAGTAGCCAGATGGCCTGCTCAATGATTGTCCTATTGAGTAGGTGGCATTGGTTGTATCCTAGGAATTACAACGTGGATTTCGAGTAGCTGCAGCTGGAAACACTTCCTGCACACGCCCTGGACACTGGAAGTGTCCCTGACTTTCCACATTGCACAGGAGGAGCACTCCACGTTGCCGAGCTGCCCTGCCATGACTTACCCTTAACTTAACCCTTTAAATTACCCAACAATTAAATTATTTACTAATCTAATGCCGCTGCACCTTGATTCCCTAAAAAACACTACCTACTAAATTTTTAAAAACTGCAACCTTTCCCTTTACCTTAGTTACTAACCCAGCTAGTTAGAGTTATTCCCCAACCAATCACCTTGCAGCTTTCCTGTGACGACATTGTTGGCTTTTTTTTCAAAACTCCGGCTCACTTGAAGAGGTCCGGCTGCTCTCTGCTCCTGAAGGTAAGTGAAGGCCCCGAGCTTTGCGCTGGATTTATCCGCTCCTGGTTCTCGCCGTTTCCACACAGGTCCGAATGCCCTCCGCTCCTGAAGGTAAGTGAAGGCCCCGAGCTTTGCGCTGGATTTATCCGCTCCTGGTTCTCGGCGTTTCCACACAGGTCCGATTGCTCTCCGCTCCTGAAGGTAAGTGAAGGCCCCGAGCTTTGCGCTGGATTTATCCGCTCCTGGTTCTCGGCATTTCCACACAGGTCCGACTGCTCTCCGCTCCTGAAGGTAAGTGCTCTGAAGGAAGGCTCTGCCTTCAGCCTGCTAACACACTCTGTTGCTTTTCTCAAGATGACTACTTTTGAGGCCTTGTTGTTCTTGGAAAGTTCTCGCATTTTATCTCAAAAAACCAACAGACAATTCTTCAACTCATTCCTCCTCTGCCTCCTCAGGACATTGCGTATCCTTCGTCTCTCCTCATCCTCCGCATCTAAAGGCTTGGGGCTCAAGGTTGAGGGCTTGTTGGGGGAAGAGTACTTGGTCTAATGGAGATACCTGCCTGTTCTGGCTCGTTGTGGAGCTGGCGGTTCTGTGGAAGTGAAGGGGTGGCAATTTTGTGCTGTTGCTGGATTTCCAGACTGCACCGTTTGATGCTGGTCAGAGTGTGCAAGTGGATTCCGGTCCTTGGAGATTCCCCTTGGCAATGGTCCTGCCACTGCTGGTCTGTTCATGTCTACAAGGCATAATGTTTGTGGTTTCCATGCTGAATTGCCATAACTACATTGCATTTTTAATGTGCCACTGCAAGGGTTGGGTGACCCTTTGTATGCAGATACTTGGCAGTTGTCAGTTGTATCATAGACTTCCAATGACTCCTGTACATATCTTTGAGGATTCAGACTGGCAGGATTTTTGCACAGGCACTGCTGTCGATCTTGACCTTGAGTGTATGTTTACCAGCTTTCTTTGGGCTTTTGATGTTGATGATGGTGAAAGCTTCCATTTTTTTGACTTCATCAACATGATGTGTCAGGTTCACAATGTGGAATGCCTGTTTGTCTTCTGGCTGAAAATTACTTCTCTCTGGGTCTTGTCTCAGGTCTGTTTTGCTGGTGACTTCATGCATCGGCTTGCATTTACACAGGTCTCTGGCGGCTTTCCTTGCTGCTGTTGCTCTGTTGTCTGTTTGTTTCCAACCATTACTTCTGGCTGTGTCTTCGGAGCCAGAATTCCTGCACAGTTGGGCCCAGTGTCCTTTTACACCGCACTCCATGCACAGGTCTCGAAATGCAGGGCAATTTTGCTGTGAGTGGGACAACTTGATTGCTCTTTTCAACCTGGTTACGGTACCTACACTGTTGGTTGCAACTAGTGCTTGCAGATGCTGTTGTCCAGCTACAATGGCTTTGTATTTTCTGCCATCTTCCAGCAGTGCATCGATGCTGTGACCTTTCTTTTTCCCCAAGACATCCTTCTGAAATGCTTCAATGGGTGTTGATATGATCACCAGCTCCATTATTCGGTCTGACAGCTCAGCTTCTGAAAAATCGCATTTGTTGCCCTTATTTTGGCATCTACTGACAAACTAGTCTAATGATTCCTGTATTTGTTTTGAACTTTCTCCAGTGGCTGTAGGAAAGTTGTTTTCAGAGCAGTTTTCCCTGAGATCTTCAAACCTAGACTTTGTTTTCTCACCACAACTGCCACCAGGCATGAGAAACTTTTTATGTTGTCTAATGCAACATAAATGAGATGCATGGAGTTCAGTCGATTGAAGATCTCAAACAGGTTTATTAACAGCTAACAACTATATACAGTGCAGAGCTACTATTTTCATGATGCCTCTTGGTGTTACAACTACATAGTGAGACTGGCTTGTGGTCACACGGCCACATCCTGGTACTTAGTTCATTAGCATACTAAGATCTTAAAGGTACATTACTCTTAAAGACAATCACACAGCAATGAAAAGGAACTTCCGGGGAAAAAATGCTACTGGAAGCCTGAATCCAGTTGGTCAACATAGTGACTTGGTGTGTTAATTAGTAAACAAAGGTGGGATCATTGTTTACAATCTCAAGCATTTTGGCACATTGTTAATAGAACATCCTCTGCAACACCACCTGTAGTTCCAGTCCTTTCACACAGCCTGGGACTTGGCTGGTGAAGATATTTTGGAACATCAGTTTTTTTTATTTATTCATGGGATGGACGTGGCTGGCCAGGCCAACATTTATTGCCCATCCCTCATTGCCCATGACAAGGTAATGGTGAGATGTCTTCTTGAACCACTGCAGTTCATATGGAGTAGGTACACCTACAGTACTGTTAGGAAGGGAGTTCCAGGATTTTGACCCAGTGAAGGAACGACGATATAGTTCCAAGTCAAAATGGTGTGTGGCTTGGAGGGGAACTTGCAGGTAGTGGTGTTCACCTGCATCTGCTGCCCTGGTCCTTCTAGGTGGTAGACGTCACAGGTTTGGAAGGTGCTGCCTGAGTAGCTTTGGTGAGTTGCTGCAGTGCATCTTGTAGATGGTACACACTGCTGTCACTGTGCGTCAGTGGTGAAGGGACGGAACGTTGAAAGTGATGGATGGGATGCCAATCAAGCAGGCTGTTTCGTCCTGGATGGCGTCAAGCTTCTTGATTGTTGTTGGAGCTGCACCCATCAAGGCAAGTGGAGAGTATTCCATCACACTCCTGGCTTGTGCCTTGTAGATGGTGTACAGACTTTGGGGAATCAGGAGGTGAGTTACTTGCCACAGGATTCCCGGCCTCTGACCTGCTCTTGTAGCCACGGTATTTATATGGCTGGTTAAGTTCAGTTTCTGATCAATGGTAGCCGCCAAGATGGTGATAGTGGGGGATGCAGCGATGGTAATGCCAATGAATGTCAAGGGGAGATGGTTAGATTCTCTCTTGTTGGAGATGGTCATTGCCTGGCATTTGTATGGCACAAATGTTACTTGCCACTTATCAGCCCAAGCCTGGATATTGACCAGGTCATGTTGCATTTCCACAAGGACTGCTTCAGTATCTGAGGAGTCACAAATGGTGCTGAACATTGTGCAATCATCAGCGAATATACCCACTTCTGACCTTATGATTGATGAAGCAGCTGAAGATGGTTGGGCCTAGGACACTACCCTGAGGAACTCCTGCAGTGATGTCCTGGAGCTGAGATGATTAACCGCCAACAACCACAACCATCTTCCTTTGCGTTAGGTATGACTCCAACCAGTGGAGAGTTTTCCCCCTGATTCCCATTGACCTCAGTTTTGGTAGGGCTCCTTGATGCCATACTCGGTCAAATTCTGCCTTGATGTCAAGGGCAGTCACTCTCACCTCACCTCTTGAGTTCAGCTCTTTTGTCCATGTTTGAACGAAGGCTGTAATGAGGTCAGGAGCTGAGTGGTCCTGGTGGAACCCAAACTGAACGTCACTCAGCAGGTTATTGCTAAGCAAGTGCTGCTTGATAGCACTGTCAACGACACCATCCATCACTTTACTGATGATCAAGAGTAGACTGATGGGGCGGTAATTGGCTGAGTTGAATTTGTCCTGCTTTTTGTGTACAGGACATATCTGGGCAATTTTCCACATTCCTAGGTAGATGCCTGTGTTGTAGCTATACTGGAACAGCTCGGCTAGGGGCGCGGACAATTCCGGAGCACAGGTCTTCAGTACTATTTCCGGAATGTTGTCAGGGCCCTTAGTCTTTTCAGTATCCAATGCCTTCAGTTGTTTCTTGATATCACGTGGAGTGAATCGAATTGGCTGAAGACTGGCACCTGTGATGCTGGGGACTTCAGGAGGTGGCCGAGATGGATCATCCACTCAGCACTTCTGGCTGAAGATAGTTGCAAATGATTCAGCCTTATCTTTTGCACTGATTTGCTGGGCTCCCCCATCATCGAGGTTGGGAATATTTGTGGAGCCAACTCCTCTTGTTAGTTGTTTAATTGTCCAGCGCCATTCACGACTGGATGTGGCAGGACTGCATGCTCAACATCAAAGGGTAGGTGTACTTCAGGGTCACAGTTAAGATTTACAGCTTGTTGCACTGTGGGCACTAAGAAGACCTTATGCTTTAAGGGTTGCACCAGCTAGCTTTGAATTCCTTAGTTAGAAAATGAGCCTACATTAAGAGAAATAGTTAGATGGTCTCTTCATTACTTTCCATACCCAAGGAGATTTGGAAATTGACTCATCTCAGTATGTAAATGTTGCACTCTTCATTCATGTAGTTCATGTAAATTATACCAGTTGTTGGTTTGAATCCAAGCCTTGTCACGCTTTTGTTTAATGAAGTATTGGGCAGTGAAAGGTGAACTCTGGATCATAGGGATCACAAGGTCCACTTAGGGAAGGAACCAGTGATACTGAGCCAGAGAGATTATTTAGTGCAAAAACCCAGACGTCATGACGAGAAGCACAGAATACAAAAGTGAAGAGATCAGGATTAAAATACAAAAGGCAATTCTGGCCACAGTTAGAGAAACATGTGCAGGTTTGGTCACCCCATTATAAAAAGGACATTAAAGCTTTATAGTATGTAGATTCAGCAGGATGATACCAAGGGTGAGGCAATATAGTTATGAGGCGAGACTTCAGATACTGGGCCTATTTCCAATGGAGCACAGACGCTAAAGGGAGATGTAATAGAGATGAAGGATTTTGGTAGCTGAATATGGAAAGACGGATTCCTCTGATTGGATAGTCAGTGACAGGGGAATCATCAGCTTTAATTTGTCAGTAAGAGAATGAGGGGAGAGGTTAGGGGAATGACAGGAAGACATTATAGAAGAGAACTTAGGAGAGTGAAGTTAGAGGGGAGAGGTTAGGAGAGTGAGGGAGAGGTTAGGACAGCAAGGGGAGAGGTTAGGAAAATGAGAGGAGTGGTTGGAGAGTGAAGGAAGAGGTTAGGAGAGTGAGAGGAGAGTTTAGAAGAGTGTGACGTTAGGAGAGTGAAGGGAGAGGACTGTGAGAGGTTAAGAGAATGAGGGAAGAGGTTCGGAGAGTGAGGAAAAGGTTAGAAGAAATTGTTTCATGCAATTATTGGAGCATAGAATGCTTTGGCAAAGGGACTGGTTGAACTGAAGACTATTGTCTCTTATAAAGGAAATGTGGATAACTATTTGAGGTGAACAAAGGTGGAAAAAGTTAGGCACTGCAATAATTGAATTCCTTTAGGAAAGAACCAGCACAGACATAATGGGCCAATGGCCTCCTTCTACACTGTAAGATTTTCTAAATTACATTAGAGAAAGAACTTTCAAGCTTTGGGTCACTTAAGGCCACACCACTGAGCCTCATGAATAGCACAGAAAGTTTAAATCCATCTTTTTATTCATTTCCATATATCTCAGGGTTTTGGTATTAAGAGATGAATGCTCTGAATTAGCATTGATTAACCATTGCAGCAAAGGCATCAAGAACAGCCCTTTCCAAACCTCCAGGGCCAAGAAATCCAAACATGAGAAACCAACGAATGAGAAACAGCAAGTGCCAGGAGGACAGCATTTCTTCGTTTTCGTGGGCTGGATTGTCAGAGGTTCCAGGGATACACATGGCTCACAGGTCTCTTTCAGCACCTTGTATCAAGAATAAAGTTGCTGTTTAAAATGCAAAGTGCAAGCAACAGTGATACTGGGACAGGACTTGATGTAAAGACCTGTGTTGCCTGCCGCAGTCTGAGAACAGGAAGCAACTATTCGCTCATGACCATAAAGACATTCTGCTTACAAACAATTTCACTTCAAATTTTCTTCCGTTTCTTCTTTAATTAATCTGGAGGGAAATCAGACTGAAGCAATTTATTCTTCACAGTGTCTCTATGTAGGTGATTCTAATGAAATACATCTTTGTACTAACAGGAAGTGGAAATTGCCTCATTAGATTTCTGCCTTTTAGGAAGAGCAGATGCTTTGCAATGTATCCCACTGGTAATTTGACTGTAATTACTGCAGCCCATGTCCTCTGATGGATCGAAATTCAAAGCAAACACTAACAAAATTAATCCATCTTCATTAGAAGAGCAACTGATCTTAATTGGACAAGACTCGAGATATATTCCAATACAGCTCCTTGTATCTAGTCCTGTCACCAGTGTTGCATATTTACAAATCATTGCACTTCACTTACTACCCAACTCAGTAAGTCTGCCCCTAATGAACCACATTGCAAGGATCATTGCAAGGATACATGCGCAAGTAAAAAAAAAATCAGTTCACCACAATTCTTTCGCCCTGCACAAACCCAAAGAAATATCATCAACTGATAGCTTAATCTGCTTCCCTACCACTTTCACTGGAATAACACTGTGACAAAGTAGGAGGTTCAGATTTTATTGATTCATGTGTGTTTTAAGTGGCTAGTATTTAACTGGAGGTTGCTGTATCTTTACTAAATGTCAAAATAGAAGACAGGAGATGGTCAGCCTGGGGTAAGAGGGTCATGTCCTGTGTTTGGAAATCAATTAAGGTAATGTTACTTTGATGGCTGGAAGACCCAATTTGCAATGTTAATGTACTGAAACTTGGTAAATGGAGGTGCCATTTTGCAATTACCTCGGAACTACGCAACTCCCTCTCCACCATCCCTTGTTCAAGACTCTCCCAACCTGCCTTCCAGGACAACACATTGGACAGTCACATATAAGAATTGTGAGCATGTCTCAGTTTCTCCTTAGTTCCTCTGCCGTCTTGATGTTCTCTTCCACTGCCTTTCCTTTTCAGTCATTCCCTGTGGCACTGTAATCTCCGGGTCCCACTTGTTCCTGTTATACTTCAGGCATTGCGTTTCCTCCAATCATTTCTCCTCCCTATGTACATGCTCACCTTCATTGCATCCTAGGGTCCATTTCTCATCCCCACCCCCTCACTATTTATCAACTAGCTCTTGGCAATATGGCTTGGAAGGATATAGTTAGTTTTCATGTGTATAGACTGCACCGAACTCTACAATTAAGTGTCCTCTGTTAAGCCATAGGCTGTTGCTATACTCTCCAATTGCTGTCTGACATCAATATCTGGACAAGCCACAATTTTCTCCAGCTAAATGTTGGCAAAATCCAAAACATCCCTTTTTGGCTCCCATGAGCACATGCCTCTGGCTTTGGCTCCATCAACCTTCCTGGCTTCCATGTCAGGCTGAGTCAGAATGAGAAGAACACGGACAGATTGCTCAATCCCAAGCTCAGTTTCCTTTTCCTCGTCCACTGCATTACTCAGTCCAGTCTCTTCCCCCTCTATCGCACTGCTTCCCCACTGCTCCTGAAAACTAGCCCATTCCTTCATCAAGGTTTGACTTTGCAAAAGTTATTTTCAGTGGTTCCCTAAACCGTAAGTGACATGAGGGACATTGCACCAGTGCCACTATCCCATCCTCTCCAAACTCCGCTGGCTCTTTCTGCTCCCACAAGTCGTCGTAACGATTCTTGACTTTGCTTTGAAATCTCCCCAAGGCCCACTCCACCCTACCTTAGTAACCTTCTGCCTTATACTCACCCACTAACACTGGCCTTCTCCTTCCCATCACACCTTCCAGTCCACTTCTGGCAGACAGTACTCACCACCCTGCCACTGCCCCTATCCCCCTGGTCCCCTCATTAACAGAGTGAATTTGGAACATTAGTTTTGCAGTATTAACTATTGGACATGTGCATGTTGGTTTCCAAAGATTACTTATTGATTTTATATTCTTCATTTTTGTTCATTCTTGGGATATTCTGGCATTTTTCCTCTCCGGGGATTGTGAGTCTTTGAAACTCTCTTCCCCAGAGAACGGTGAAGGCAGGGCCATTGAATATTTTTAAGGCAGATGTAGATAAATTCTTGACTAACAAGGGAGTCATAGGATAACGGGGGCAGGTGGGAAAGTGGAGTTGAGGCCACAATCAGATCAGCCATGATCTTCTTCAGTGGCAGAGCAGGCTCGGAAGGGCCAAATGGCCTACTCCTGCTCCTAATTCAAATGTCCGTATGTTTGTAAGGCTAGCAGTTGTTGTCCATCCCTAGTAGCCCTTGGGAAGGTGGTAGTGAGCCTTCTTCTTGAATTGCTGCAGTCCCTGTGATAGGGCGGCACAGTGGCGCAGTGGTTAGCACCGCAGCCTCACAGCTCCAGGGACCCGGGTTCGATTCCGGGTACTGCCTGTGTGGAGTTTGCAAGTTCTCCCTGTGTCTGCGTGGGTTTCCTCCGGGTGCTCCGGTTTCCTCCCACATGCCAAAGACTTGCAGGTTGATAGGTAAATTGGCCATTATAAATTGTCACTAGTATAGGTAGGTGGTAGGGAAATATAGGGACAGGTGGGGATGTTTGGTAGGAATATGGGATTAGTGTAGGATTAGTATAAATGGGTGGTTGATGTTCGGCACAGACTCGGTGGGCCGAAGGGCCTGTTTCAGTGCTGTATCTCTAATCTAATCTAAAAGGTGATTCCATGATGCTGCTTGTTATTCTTTGTGGCTGTTTGTTACTCATTGACTTGCTGGGCGAATCTTACCACCTCGGAAACCTTTCTGCCTTTGGGTCCAAAAGCATGTCATAGAGTCATACAGTTATACAGCACAGAAACAGGCCCTTCGGCCCATCATGTCTGTGCTGGCCATCAAGCACCTAACTATTCTAATCCCATTTTCCAGCACTTGGCCCATAGCCTTGTATGCTATGTCCTGACACCAATGATGTGGGCTGGCTGCATTGCGATCGTCCAGAGACCATCTTTGTGTTCGACATCCGATTAAGTTTAGAGGTACAGAATGATTACGTTCAACGGTACAGAGTGATTATATTTAGAGGTACAGAGTGGTTAGATTTTGGGATACATAGTGATTATATTTAGGGGTACAGAGTGATTATATTTAGAGGTACAGAGTGGTTAGATTTTGGGATACATAGTGATTATATTTAGGGGTACAGAGTGATTATATTTAGAGGTACAGAGTGGTTAGATTTTGGGATACATAGTGATTATATTTAGGGGTACAGAGTGATTATATTTAGGAATACAGGGTGGTAATATTTAGGGATACAGCGACAAAAGGAACGGCGATTTCTGGGGCATTGGGACCAGTTCTGTGGAAGGTGGGATCTGTACAAGCCGGATGCTCGACACCTGAACAGGACCAGGATGAATATCCTTGCAGGAAAATTTGCTAGTGCTGTTGGGCAGGGGGAAGGGAACCTGGGGGCAGTTTCATATAGGACAAATTCGGGGCAGGGAACAGGAGGCAGAAAATTAGCAAATAACTCTGAAAGACAGAAGAAGCAAAGGTCAAAAACTGTGCAGCACATGAATTTAGAAGTGTTAAAGGGTATTTATTTAAATGTAAGGAGTACAGTGAATAAAGTTGATGAGCTGAGGGCACAGATAGACACATGGCAGCATGATATCATTGCTATAATAGAAACTTGGCTAAAAGAGGGGCAAACATTGCAGCTCAACATCCCTGGATGTAGAGTTTTCAGGCAGGATAGAGAGGGGGATAAAAAAGGAGAGGGTGTAGCAATATTAGTTAAAGAATCAATTACAGCTGTGAGGAGGGATGACATGCTAAACGAATCATCAAATGGGTTGAGCTCAGAAATAAAAAAGGGGCAGCCACACTACTTAGAGTATATTATAGACCCCCAAATAGTGAGAGGAAGATAGAAGAACAAATATGTAGGCAAATTTCTGAGTGTAAAAATAATAAGGCAATCATAGTTGGGGATTTCAACGACCCCGAATATCAACTGGGAGACAAACAGTGTGAAGGGCATATAGGGCACAAAATTCTTGAACTGCATTCAAGAGAACATTTTCAGCCAGCATGTAACAAGCCCAATGAGAGCGGGCACAATTCTCGATTTAGTCTTAGGAAATGAAGCTGGGCAAGTGGATGAAGTAGCAGTGGGTGACCATTTTGGAGACAGTGGCCATAATACAGTTAGATTTAGCATTATAATGGAAAACGATAGGAGCAAAAGTTCTAAATTGGGCGAAGGCAAATTTTACGAAGCTGAGAGGTGATCTGGTGAAAGTGGACTGGATACAGCTACTTGAAGGAAAATCAGTGGCAAACCAGTGGAAGGTATTCAAAAGCGAGATTCTAGGGGCACAATGTAGGCATGTCCCCACAAAGATAAAGGGTGGTACGGCCAAATCTAGAGCCCCCTAGTTATCTAGAAACATACAGGGTAAGAGAAAATAGAAAAATGAAAGCTTATGACAGTCACAAAAAACTTAATACTTCAGAAAGCCAACAGGAGTATGGAAAGTGCAGGGTGAAGTATAAAAGGAAATTAGGAAAGCAAAGAGAGAACAGGAAAAAATATTGGCAGGTAAAATCAAGGAAAACCCAAAGATGTTTTATCAGTACATTAAGAGGAAGAGGGCAACTAAGGAAAGGGTAGAGCCTATCAGAGAACTTATGCATAGATGCAGAGGATGTGAGCAGGGTTCTTAATGAGTACTTTGCCCCTGTCTTCACAAAGGAGAGGGATGATGCAGGCATTGTAGTTAAAGAGGAGTGTGAAATATTAGGCACGATAAGCATAATGAGAGAGGAAGTACTAGAGGGTCAGACATCCTTGAAAGTAGATAAATCACCAGGGCTGGATGGCTTGTATCCCAGGCTGTTAAAGGAAGCCAGGGAGGAAATAGCAGATGCTCTGAGGATCATCTTCAAATCCTCACTAGATACAGACAAGGTACCAGAGGATTGGAGGTCTGCAAAAGTTGTACCATTATTGAAAAAGGGTGTGAGGGATAGACAAAATAATTATAGGCCAGTCAGTCTGACCTCAGTAGTGGGCAAATTATTAGAATAAATTCTGAGAGATTGAATAAACTGTCACTTAGAAAGGCATGGAGTAATCAGGGACAGTCAGCATGGATTTGTTAAGGGAAGGTCATGGCTTACTAATTTAATTGAATTTTTTGAGGAAGCAAGAAGGAGTATTGATGAGGGTAGTGCAGTGGATTTTGTCTACATGGAGGCATTTGACAAGGTCCCGCATGGCAGACTGGTCAGAAAAGTAGAAGCCCAGTGGATACAACGGACTGGGGCAAGTTGGATACAAAATTGGCTCAGGGACAGGAAACAAAGTGTAATAGTCGATGGATGCTTTTGCGAATGGAAAGCGGTTTCCAGTGGAGTTCCACAGGGATCAGTGTTGGGTCCCTTGCTATTTGTGGTATATATTAACAAAGTGATTCCTGACAATGCAGCGGCCCGCTGACGTCATCAGAGTGCGCCATGTTGCGCACATGCGCAACGGCCGGTAGGGAGGAGGGAGGAGAAAGTGAGTTGCTGAGGGGGGAGAGCGGCCAATGGGATGGGAGCTAGTAGCTGCGTTCGGGTGAAATCAGTCCTGGTCAGTCATATAAACGAATCACAATAACGAATTGGCAGCACATTTTCTACCCTGCCCGATTTTCGATCAGGGTGACAATTCACTATCTTCCAATGGAAATTCAATCATAAAATTCCTTTTGTATTTAATAGGATTACTGTAATATTAAATGGATCTTAGGATTACAGTTAGTATCCAATAACTACATAGTAGCATATTACTGGGCTTCCACCCAACTTAATGTAAGGTTAGTTTACTAGAACAATCTAGCCAATTGCATTTCCTGTGATAAATTGAGCAGCACCATCTTTAATCCTGGCAGCTGCCTGAATGTCGCAGATACTGATGTTCCAGTTGAAGAACAAAGAGAACAAAGAACAAAGAAAATTACAGCACAGGAACAGGCCCTTCAGCCCTCCAAGCCTGCGCCGATCCAGATCCTCTATCTAAACATGTCGCCTATTTTCTAAGGGTCTGTATCTCTTTGCTTCCTGCCCATTCATGTATCTGTCTAGATACATCTTAAAAGACGCTATCGTGCCTGCGTCTACCACCTCCGCTGGCAATGCGTTCCAGGCACCCGCCACCCTCTGCGTAAAGAACTTTCCACGCATATCCCCCCTCAACTTTTCCCCTCTCACTTTGAACTTGTGACCCCTAGTAATTGAATCCCCCACTCTGGGAAAAAGCTTCTTGCTATCCACCCTGTCTATACCTCTCATGATTTTGTACACCTCAATCAGGTCCCCCCTCAACATCCGTCTTTCTAATGAAAATAATCCTAATCTACTCAACCTCTCTTCATAGCTAGTGCCCTCTATACCAGGCAACATCCTGGTGAACCTCCTCTGCACCCTCTCCAAAGCATCTACATCCTTTTGGTCATGTGGCGACCAGAACTGCATGCAGTATTCCAAATGTGGCCGAACCAAAGTCTTATACAACTGTAACATGACCTGCCAACCCTTGTACTCAATACCCCGTCCGATGAAGGAAAGCATGCCGTATGCCTTCTTGACCACTCTATTGACCTGCGTTGCCACCTTCAGGGAACAATGGACCTGAACACCCAAATCTCTCTGTACATCAATTTTCCCCAGGACTTTTCCATTTACTGTATAGTTCACTCTTGAATTGGATCTTCCAAAAAGCATCACCTCGCATTTGCCCTGATTGAACTCCATCTGCCATTTCTCTGCCCAACTCTCCAATCTATCTATATTCTGCTGTATTCTCTGACAGTCCCCTTCACTATCTGCTACTCCACAAATCTTAGTGTTGTCTGCAAACTTGCTAATCAGACCACCTATACTTTCCTCCAAATCATTTATGTATATCACAAACAACAGTGGTCCCAGCACGGATCCCTGTGAAACACCACTGGTCACACGTCTCCATTTTGAGAAACTCCCTTCCACTGCTACTCTCCGTCTCCTGTTGCCCAGCCAGTTCTTTATCCATCTAGAAAGTACACCCTGGACCCCATGCGACTTCACTTTCTCCATCAGCCTACCATGGGGAACCTTATCAAACGCCTTACTGAAGTCCATGTATATGACATCTACAGCCCTTCCCTCATCAATCAACTTTGTCACTTCCTCAAAGAATTCTATTAAGTTGGTAAGACATGACCTTCCCTGCACAAAACCATGTTGCCTATCACTGCTAAGCCCATTTTCTTCCAAATGGGAATAGATCCTATCCCTCAGTATCTTCTCCAGCAGCTTCCCTACCACTGACGTCAGGCTCACCGGTCTATAATTACCTGGATTATCCCTGCTACCCTTCTTAAACAAGGGGACATTAGATTCTGCATTTGCGCATGTGCAAGTACTGCGCCACCTAGTGGTTGCGTTGTCAGCAAACACAGCCATATGTTAATGATTTGAACTTAAATGTGGGAGGCACGATTGGGAAATTTGCAGATGACACTAAAATTGGCCTGTAGTTGATAGTGACGAGGAAAGCTGTAGACTCCAGAATTATATCAATGGTTTGGTTGAGTGGGCAGAGAAGTGGCAAATGGAATTTAATTCAGAGAAGTGTTAGATAATGCATTTGAGGAGGGAAAACAAGGCAAGGGAATACACAATAAACAAGAGGTTATTGAGAGTGTTAGAGGAAGTGAGAGACCTTGCAGTGTATGTCCAAAGGTCCCTGAAGGTGGCAGGACAGGTAGATAAAGTGGTGAAGAAGGCATATGGAATGCTTTCCTTTATTGACCGAGGTATAGAATACAAAAGCAGGGATGTAATGATGGAACTATATAAAACACTTGGAATTCTGCGGTGAGTAACTCACCTCCTGCTTCCCCAATGCCTGTCCACAATCTACAAAGCACAAGTTGTTGGAATACTCTCCACTTTCCTGGATGGGTGCAGCTCCAACAACACTCAAGAAGCTCGACACCATCCAGGACAAAGCAGCCTGCTTGATTGGCAGCTCATCCAACACCTTCAACATTCACTCCGTTTACCACTGGCGCACAGTGGCAGCAGTGTGTACCATCTACAAGCTGCACTGCTGCAATTCACCAACACTCCTTTGATGAAACCTTCCAAACCAGCAACCTCTACCACCTAGAATGACAAGGGCAACAGTTGCATGGGAACACCTCCACCTGCACGTTCCGCTCCAAGCCAAACAGCATCCTGATTTGGAACTATATCGCCGTTTCTTCACTGTCGCTGGGTCAAAATCCTGGAACTCCCTTCCTAACAGCACGGTAGGTGTACCTACACCCCAAGGACTGCAGCGGTTCAAGAAGGCAGCTCACCACCACCTTCTCAAGGGCAATTAGGGATGGGCAATAAATGCTGGCCTAGCCAGCAACACATGGACGAATAAAAAAAAAATCTGGACTGCAGATATATGTTTCAACGGAGCTATCACTAACTTTAAACTAGACACTGGAGCAAGTTTTATCAGATAACGAATCGTAGTTATCAATGCATTGCTTGCAACCAACAGAAACTCAGGTACACGGTCCAGGAGGAATTGGACTGAAAATCAAGGGAAAGCGACAGGTAACACTCCAGTAGAAGAGAAAATTGGAAACACTGTACAGATGCAAGAATTTTCTCTTTTAAGTAGAAGATCTTATCAGGAAAGTGGAAGAAGTTAAGCAGCAAGCATCCAGGAGTCACTTCCAAAAAGACTTTCCAAAATTATTTACTGGTCTAAGAAGACTTAAGATCAAATATGGTATTACTTTGCGAATAGATGCTAAACCTGTATGTTTTTTCACGCCTAGGAAGATATCATACCCATACATAAAGCAAATCCAACATCAGCTAGAAGAAATGACCAGGATGGGAGTTATTTCTCCTGTCACTGAACCTACAGAATGGTATTCAGTAATGGTTCCAGTTCATAAACCTAATGGTGATCTTCACATTTAAGTCAACTTAAGTCAACTTAATAAGACTGTAGCCAGAGAAATCCATCCGATGTTCAATACTAGACAAAAGCTTAGCAAAGTTATCCAAAAGTACCATGTTCACAAAGCTCGACATGAATAATGGCTTTTGGAAAATCCTGTTGGGTGAGAAGTCAAGGTTACTGACAACATCCATTATTCAGTTCAGAAACTTTTGTTTTAATTGTTTACAATTCTGTATAACATCAGCACCAGAAATATTCCAAAGAACTACATTAAACATTCTACAAGGCCTTAAAGGACTAATATGCCATATGGACGACATCTTGGTCCATGGGAAATCAGTCGAAGAACCTGACCTGAGGGTTAGAGCGGTTTTGAATCATCTACAAGAAGGCCTGACACTTAATGAAAAGTGTGAATTCTCAAAAACGTCTATTTGTTTCCTAGGGCACATTGTTAGCAGAAAGCGTATAATGGCAGACCCGCAAAAGACGAGAGCCATTAGTGAATTCCCGATTCCTACTTCTGTCCAAGATCTTCAACGATTCCTTGGAATTGTTAATCAGTTGGCAAAATTTCTGCCCAATCTAGTGCAAGTTACTGAACCCTTTCGACAACTATTAAGGAAAACCCAAGCATAGTGTTGGAATGTACATCAGCAGACATTTCAAAGAATCAAAGAAATGCTGATTTCGCCAGATATCTTAGCGCATTATAGCCCCTCACTAACGAACACAATTGAGTCGGATGCCTCATTTACAGGGTTAGGAGCAGTCCTTTTACAAGAACAGCCAGTTGGATGCCACAGACCTGTTTATTATGTCACGAGCATTGTCTGAGACTGAGATGAGGTACACCATCATTGAGAAAGAAGCTCTCACAGTTACGTGGACTTGTGAAAAGTTCTCAGATTATATCATTGGCTTAAAGATTGTCATAGAGACAGACCATAAACTCCTAGTTTCCTTACTTGATGAAAAGTAACTCGCTAGAATGCCTCTGAGAATCCAGAAATTCCAGTTGAGGATAATGAGATTCACGTATGAAACGGGCAAGCTGCAAAGGACAGCAGATGCATTGTCCAGAGCTACTGTTGACCATCCTGCACAACAAGATGTTAATTTAATCAATGAGATTGAGTCATATTCTCAGTTCACTGCATCACAAAGGGCAGAAAGATCAAAAAAGCTCCAAGAAATTTGTCAAGCTCAGATGCAAGATGAGGAATGCATCCTTATCCGCCAATATTGCACGCAATGTTGGCCACAACAGCATCCTAATGGTAAGGTGATGAAAATCTTCTTTGAGTACAGAAAGCATTTTACTATTGTCGATGATTTCCTGGTATATGACAAGAGGTTGGTGATTCCGGACTCACTCCGGGCAGCCATCTTGGAGAAAATACACCAGGGCCACATGGGTATCATGAAATGCAGAGCACAGGTTCAATTGTCCGTCTGGTGGCCGGGAATATCAAGAGATATCGAAGAAATGATTTCTAATTGCCAGGTATATGCAGTGCACAGATAGGATCAGAGGGAGCCCCTCATCTCGACCCAGTTTCTAATCAAACCGTGGGAACATCTGGAGATGGATCTATTCATGTTTAATGCAAAATCCTACCTGATTGTCATCGACTATTTTTCAAGGTGGATTGACGCCAAATGTTTGTACACAATGACTACTGAGATAGTCATTCGAGCTTTATCAGAGATCTTTGCAACACATGGTATACCTGACCAGATTGTTTCCGATAATGGACCACAATTTGCAAATGTCTACTTTATGCACTTTGCAGAAAACTGTAGATTTGTACATCTTACAAGTTCCCCTAGATATCCTCAATGTAATGGTGAAGCTGACAGAGGAGTCAGAACTATCAAAGCAATGTTAAAGAAGAATGAAGATTTTCAAACAGCATTCCTAAACTACAGATCCACTCCATTTCAATGTGGATTAGCACCATCAGAACTGTTGATGGGAAGGAAGCTTAGAACACAACTTCTCATCGTATGCAAAAAATTACTTCCAGGGCTAGAAGTCCAGGATTATCAGAGATTCAAGACAGAGAAATGTCTTATTGAAAACAAGCAGCTTAACTATAACAGGAGGTATTGTACCAAGAACCTACCCAGGTTAATGGAAAGAGAAAAGGTGTGGGTGCGAGACAAGGCAGAGAAGGAGTAATCGCCCAGAGAGATGAGAATCAACAGCAATCTTATTTAGTACATACTTCAGTAGGCACTATAAGAAGAAACAGGAGAAATCTTTTCTCTATTCATCAAAGATATCAATTGGGCATACGTTTGGATAAACCAGATGTTGAACCTGAAATTCAGAAAGCACCAGATACTATAAACCTCAATGAAGGCAATCCAAATCAAGAAACAAGAGTTCAGAGAAAGAATACTGATCTTCCGAGTCTGACAACAACACGATCAGGGAGAGTTCTGAAGCCTCCTGACAGATTGAATCTGTGATGTCAGTGACTTGGAGGTGGGGGCAGGGGAGGGGGTGGGGGGGAGGAGAAGGGGTACTACGTAAAAGTAAAACAATATACAAAAAAATATATGGACAAAGACTTGGTAGGAGATATAGTATAAGGGTTTTAAAGGATTAATGTTTGGGGCAGTGTGAATAATACTTCCCACTATGTTGATCTAAGAGATCACATGAGACAGAAACTTGAATGAGAAACCTGATGACCATCAATGGAGTCAGACATACTTGCATAAAGCTGTATGTACTTCCCTAATATGTAATAAACTAGTTATTGTTAAAATTTACTGAAGACTTGGTAATCTCATCTAGCTAGACTAGCCAAGCATACAACATCACTGTCTACTTAATGGGTACTTGATCTGGCGGGCCTTCCTCACAGGATGCAATGTGGGGCTCTCGCCGGCACTTTTGCTGACAGTCAAGATCCTCATCACCAAGACAAAATCCCGACCTCAGGATCAAAGTAGACATCGCACCGTGCCCGGAAAACAGCTCCCCACGGTGACGCTGCCCTGGAGGCACTGGTCCAACAGGTGGAGGTCACAGTAGAGAGGCCATATGTCTGCTGATGTTAATGCCCAGAGTGTCACCCCCAGAGGCTTCATGAATTTACTTGGGTGGTCAAGGTGAGTGAACGCATCTGCACATTACATCTCGCACCCAGCACACCACACACCTCTCACACTGCTCAAGATGCCAGACCCCCATCCCTCACCCAGCAACACACCCTGACACTCAGGACACAATCTTAACATCTTTATACTATACCTCACCCACACACAACTTCCAATCATGCCAGCCGCACACGCAACTCTACACACCTCTGCAAACCTACAGCTATTCAGCTAAGGCAGGCACATCACCCAACCACACTGACATTCTGCCCTCTCTCTTGCAGGAGAATGTCATCCACAACAGGAGGGATTCCCACAGGACTGGCAGAGGACCAGTATGCCTGCATCCCTGCAAAGCCCTTGAGGAAATGGTCCAGCCAATCATCAGGACCAATGTCACAGAGCCAGTGGCACCTGGCACTACCGAGGCCGTCCAGGTTGATGATAAGTTGTTGCTTTACACACCTTTGCCACTCACTCCTCATCCTCATCCTGAAATGTGCCATGAAATGGAAACAGCAGATGGAGTGACTGTGCACCTCCTGCTTTCCTCACCACTACCATCCCCTCTATCCTCATCTTATGCATTGGTGTTTTCAGATAGTCAAGAACTAATGGCTGTGCAACCTCCAAAGAGCCATGAGGCAGAGGAAGAACAAGCCTACAAGAGCGAAGAGGAGGCACCATCATTGACCTTACACTCGCAGCCACCAACTCAGATACTGCACGAACGTTAGAGGCTAATGTGGACTCAGAATCAGCGCGTGGTGAGTCACCGGGCATGACTGGGCTGCAGGCAGGTCAGCTCATGTGTGAACGCCCTGGAGGGTGAGATCACACACCAGTTCTGCCACAGGAGCCTCGGATGAGGACTGCAATGGAGCAGGCTACGGTAAAATGCTGTTGTGCATGCATACAAAGATGCTTGGTGCATTGGCAGGCCTGCCAGATAGCCTACAATCACTGGCTAGGTGCATGGAGATGTCCAGCTCCACTGTGACAGAGGGCATCACATAGACCTTGGAACCCGTTCTTTCCACCTTGGAAGTGGTGAACACCTCCATGGCAGCACTGGCAGACCAACCCATGATGGAGCGCGTGCTGGCCACTGTCTCAGCTTCCACTGCAGCATGGGCGGAGGCCTCCCCATGTATCAGTAGAAACTCAGACAGAGGCCATGGCTGCAACCACGCATGCTCAGACTGATGCCATCATGGATTTAGATCTCAGTGCTTGACAGGGCATGCAGGCTTTCACAGCTGTCCAACAATCTGTCCTCCAGCTGATTACTGGATTGCTGAGGTGCCACCCCAGGGGAGTGGCAGTGGCTCCTTGGAGCATCAACCTGCTGTCCTCTCTCTCAGGAGGACAGCACTTATGCTCCCACCACTGTCACTCGGCCAGTGCCCCTGCTGTTGGCCCTCTGGCAGCCAGCCCAGACTGCTGCTGCCCATGCCGAGATGGTGCAATCCAAAGTTGGGCCCTCAAGGCCCAGAGTGGCTCAAGGTCATCCTGAAAGTTCATCTGCTGTCTCTCCCAGTGAAAGTCAGCAGCCTTCCACCAGCCATGCTGCAGCCACTGGGGAGATCCACCCGAGCAATCCAAGCAGCAAAATCTCTGATTTAGGTGATTGAAAACTTGCTCAACAGTGTTTCGGGAGGCTCTGTGGCCCTTTGACCTTGCAAGATGGGATGGCAAAAGCGGTTCATGTGCCATGCTTGGAGTAGGTAGTCTTTGTCGCTGAGCATCCATCCTCTAATGCATCTTGCAGACCCGAAAACAGTGGGTATTGCTGACTGGCACAGGGAGCATCATGGGTGCTTCCAGGATTGTGGGCATTCATCGAGATGAATTTTTTGGGTGATGTCACACACACCAACTTCCCATTGACTGAGTGATAGCCCTTGCATTTTCTGTACCACTCCATTGAACCATAGAACCATAGAAAACTTACGGCACAGAAGGAGGCCATTCATGCCATTATGTCTGCGTTGGCTGAAATAAAAACTAGCCGCCCATTCTAATCCCGCCTTCCAGCACCTGTTCCATAGCTTTGCAGGTTACAACACTTCAGGTGCATGTCCAGGTACCTTTTAAATGAGTTGAGGGTTTCTGCCTCCACCACCGATACGGGCAGTGAATTCCAGATGCCCACCACCCTCTGGGTGAAAAAGGTTTTCCTCATGTCCCAAAGAACAAAGAACAAAGAACAAAGATAATTACAGCACAGGAACAGGCCCTTCGGCCCTCCAAGCCTGCGCCGATCCAGATCCTCTCTCTAAACATGTCGCCTATTTTCTAAGGTTCTGTATCTCTTTTCTTCCTGCCCATTCATGTATCTGTCTAGATACATCTTAAAAGACGCTATCATGCCCGCATCTACCACCTCCGCTGGCAACACATTCCAGGCACCCACCACCCTCTGCGTAAAGAACTTTCCACGCATATCCCCCCTAAACTTTTCCCCTCTCACTTTGAACTCGTGTCCTCTAGTAATTGAATCCCCCACTCTGGGAAAAAGCCTCTTGCTATCCACCCTGTCTGTACCTCTCATGATTTTGTACACCTCAATCAGGTCCCCCCTCAACCTCCGTCTTTCTAATGAAAATAATCCTAATCTACTCAACCTCTCTTCATAGCTAGCGCCCTCCATACCAGGCAACATCCTGGTGAACCTCCTCTGCACCCTCTCCAAAGCATCCACATCCTTTTGGTAATGTGGCGACCAGAAATGTACGCAGTATTCCAAATGTGGCCGAACCAAAGTCCTATACAACTGTAACATGACCTGCCAACTCTTGTACTCAATACCCCGTCCGATGAAGGAAAGCATGCCGTATGCCTTCTTGACCACTCTATTTACCTGCGTTGCCACCTTCAGGGAACAGTGGACCTGAACACCTAAATCTCTCTGGACATCAATTTTCCCCAGGACTTTTCCATTTACTGTATAGTTCACTCTTGAATTGGATCTTCCAAAATGCATCACCTCGCATTTGCCCTGATTGAACTCCATCTGCCATTTCTCTGCCCAACTCTCCAATCTATCTATATTCTGCTGTATTCTCTGACAGTCCCCTTCACTATCTGCTACTCCACCAATTTTAGTGTCGTCTGCAAACTTGCTAATCAGTCCACCTATACTTTCCTCCAAATCATTAATGTATATCACAAACAACAGTGGTCCCAGCACGGATCCCTGTGGAACACCACTGGTCACACGTCTCCATTTTGAGAAACTCCCTTCTACTGCTACTCTCTGTCTCCTGTTGCCCAGCCAGTTCTTTATCCATCTAGCTAGTACACCTTGGACCCCATGCGCCTTCACTTTCTCCATCAGCCTGCCATGGGGAACCTTATCAAACGCCTTACTGAAGTCCATGTATATGACATCTACAGCCCTTCCCTCATCAATCAACTTTGTCACTTCCTCAAAGAATTCTATTAAGTTGGTAAGACATGACCTTCCCTGCACAAAACCATGTTGCCTATCACTGATAAGCCCATTTTCTTCCAAATGGGAATAGATCCTATCCCTCAGTATCTTCTCCAGCAGCTTCCCTACCACTGACGTCAGGCTCACCGGTCTATAATTACCTGGATTATCCCTGCTACCCTTCTTAAACAAGGGGACAACATTAGCAATTCTCCAGTCCTCCGGGACCTCACCCGTGTTTAAGGATGCTGCAAAGATATCTGTTAAGGCCCCAGCTATTTCCTCTCTCGCTTCCCTCAGTAACCTGGGATAGATCCCATCTGGACCTGGGGACTTGTCCACCTTAATGCCCTTTAGAATACCCAACACTTCCTCCCTCCTTATGCCGACTTGACCTAGTGTAATCAAACATCTGTTCCTAACCTCAACATCCGTCATGTCCCTCTCCTCGGTGAATACCGATGCAAAGTACTCGTTTAGAATCTCACCCATTTTCTCTGAGTCCAAGCATAACATTCCTCCTTTGTCCTTTAGTGGGCGAATCCTTTCTCTAGTTACCCTCTTTCTCCTTATATATGAATAAAAGGCTTTGGGATTTTCTTTAACCCTGTTTGCTAAAGATATTTCATGACCCCTTTTAGCCCTCTTAATTCCTCGTTTCAGATTGGTCCTACATTCCCGATATTCTTTCAAAGCTTCGTCTTTCATCAGCCGCCTAGACCTTATGTATGCTTCCTTTTTCCTCTTAGCTAGTCTCACAATTTCACCTGTCATCCATGGTTCCCTAATCTTGCCATTTCTATCCTTCATTTTCACAGGAACATGTCTCTCCTGCACGCTAATCAACCTCTCTTTAAAAGCCTCCCACATATCACATGTGGATTTACCTTCAAACAGCTGCTCCCAATCTACATTCCCCAGCTCCTGCCGAATTTTGGTATAGATTAGATTAGAGATACAGCACTGAAACAGGCCCTTCGGCCCACCGAGTCTGTGCCGAACATCAACCACCCATTTATACTAATCCTACACTAATCCCATATTCCTACCAAACATCCCCACCTGTCCCTATATTTCCCTACCACCTACCTATACTAGTGACAATTTATAATGGCCAATTTACCTATCAACCTGCAAGTCTTTTTGGCTTGTGGGAGGAAACCGGAGCACCCGGAGAAAACCCACGCAGACACAGGGAGAACTTGCAAACTCCACACAGGCAGTACCCGGATAGTATAGTTGGCCTTCCCCCAATTTAGCACTCTTCTTTTAGGACCACTCTCGTCTTTGTCCATGAGTATTTTAAAGCTTACGGAATTGTGATCACTATTCCCAAAGTAGTCCCCTACTGAAACTTCAACCACCTGGCCGGGCTCATTCCCCAACACCAGGTCCAGTATGGCCCCTTCCCGAGTTGGACTATTTACATACTGCTCTAGAAAACCCTCCTGGATGCTCCTTACAAATTCTGCTCCATCTAGACCTCTAACACTAAGTGAATCCCAGTCAATGTTAGGAAAATTAAAATCTCCTATCACCATCACCCTGTTGCTCCTACATCTTTCCATAATCTGTTTACATATTTGTACCTCTATCTCACGCTCGCTGTTGGGAGGCCTGTAGTACAGCCCCAACATTGTTACCGCACCCTTCCTATTTCTGAGTTCTGTCCATATTGCCTCACTGCTCGAGTCCTCCATAGTGCCCTCCTTCAGCACAGCTGTGATATCCTCTTTGACCAGTAATGCAACTCCTCCACCCCTTTTACCTCCCTCTCTATCCCGCCTGAAGCATCGATATCCTGGGATATTTAGTTGCCAATCATGCCCTTCCCTCAACCAAGTCTCAGTAATAGCAATAACATCATACTCCCAGGTACTAATCCAAGCCCTAAGTTCATCTGCCTTACCTACTACACTTCTTGCATTAAAACAAATGCACCTCAGACCACCAGTCCCTTTATATTCATCATCTGCTCCCTGCCTGCTCTTCCCCTTAGTCACACTGACTTCATTATCTAGTTCCTTACAGGCTTTTGTTACTACCTCCTTACTGTCAACTGACCTCAATTGGTTCCCATCCCCCTGCCACATTAGTTTAAACCCTCCCCAACAGCGTTAGCAAAAGCACCCCCAAGGACATTGGTTCCAGTCCGGCCCAGGTGTAGACCGTCCAATTTGTAATAGTCCCACCTCCCCCAGAACCGGTCCCAATGTCCCAAAAATCTGAACCCCTCCTTCCTGCACCATCTCTCAAGCCACGCATTCATCCTGACTATTCTTTCATTTTTACTCTGACTATCACGTGGCACTGGTAGCAATCCTGAGATTACTACCTCTGAGGTCCTGCTTTTTAACTTGGCTCCTAACTCCCTAAACTCTGCTTGTAGGACCTCATCCCGTTTTTTACCTATATCATTTGTGCCTATGTGCACAATGACAACTGGCTGTTCACCCTCCCCCTTTAGAATGTTCTGCAGCCGATCTGAGACATCCCTGACCCGTGCACCTGGGAGGCAACATACCATTCGGGAGCCTCGTTTTCGACCACAGAACCGCCTATCTACTCCCCTTACAATCGAATCCCCTACGACTATAGCCCTTCCACTCTTTTTCCCGCCCTTCTGAACAGCAGAGCCAGCCACGGTGCCATGGACCTGGCTACTGCTGCCTTCCCCTGGTGAGCCATCTCCCTCAACAGTATCCAAAATGGTATACTTGTTTTGGAGGGAGATGACCGCAGGGGACTCCTGCGCTGCCTTCCTGTTCTTTCTCTGCCTTTTGGTCACCCATTCCCTTTCTCCCTCAGCAATCCTAATCTGCGGTGTGACCAATTCACTAAACGTGCTATCCACGACCTCCTCAGCATCGCGCATGCTCCAAAGTGAGTCCATCCGCAGCTCGAGAGCCGTCATGCGGTCTAACAAGAGCTGCAGTTGGACACACTTCCTGCACGTGAAGGAGTCAGGGACATCAGCCATGTCCCTGAGCTCCCACATTGAGCAAGAGGAGCACGACACGGGTCTGAGATCTCCTGCCATTTTTAATCTTAAGCTTAACTTAGTTAAATGAAAAAGGAACGAAAAGTTTTTACCAATCACGATAAAACCAGAGAAATAGAAAAAGCCTTACCTTATAAACACCCCACCGAGTCCTTTTTTTTTGGTTAGAGGAGGAGGGCGGGTGGGAGACACTACAAGTGTGGTGTCTCGGGTTCAGAAACCGCCCAAATATATAGTGTTTTACTTACCCAGCAGCCCCCTGGCCTCCGCCGAAAACAAAAGGAAATTAAGTTTACTTTCAAACTGACCTTCCCAGCTGCTCACTCGCTCACACTCTGCTCCCGAAAAAGCTGCTGCAATGAAAGGAAAGTTATTTTAAACCGCCCAAATATATAGTGTTTTACTTACCCAGCAGCCCCCTGGCCTCCGCCGAAAACAAAAGGAAATTAAGTTTACTTTCAAACTGACCTTCCCAGCTGCTCACTCGCTCACACTCTGCTCCCGAAAAAGCTGCTGCAATGAATCTTTCTACCAATCACCTTAAATCTGTGCCCCTGGTAATTGACCTCTCTGCTAGGGGAAACAGGTCCTTCCTGTCTGTTCTATCTAGGCTCCTCATAATTTTGTACACCTCAATTAAGTCGCCCCTCAGCCTCTCCCTGTTGACATGTGGGGCCCGCAGAACCATGTATGTGCAGTTGATGGCACCCTGCACCATCAGGAAGCCCGCTACCCCGGTGAATCTAAGTGCCCTGTCATCTTGCTGTTTCCTCCTCAGGGAGAGGAGGATGAAGTCCCCTGTCCTCGCATACAGTGCCTCTGTCACCTCCCGGATGCATCTATGAACGGCAAACTGCAATATGTTACTGATGTCGCCTGCTCCCACCTGGAAGGATCCACAAGTGTAGAATGTAGGTGTGATGGTGGCCTTCACACCACTGGGAGAGCTGTCCTCACCCTGCTTTGAGACTCCAGCTCAGTGTGAAGGAGGTGATACAACTCCCTGACGACCTCCTTTGTGGATCGTAGTCTCCTCAGCCAATGCTTGTGATTCATGGCTAAATAGGAGTGGTGCTCCCAGAACAACCTTTGTGGATAGGGCCTTCTATAGAGAGCTTCCCCTCTCTGCTGCCTCCTCTCCATGCTGTCATGCTCACAAGAAGTGCAGCGATGAAAATATGGAAACAAACTGGAGTTATAAAAAATTGATTTTTACTTTAAAAAGTGGACAATGTGCTGCAAAATGGCTGCCGAAGGTCAGGCTGATTTGGCTTATATATTCAAACTGTCTCACTGTCTGTTAAGGACAAAAAGATACATTCCAAGCTAAGAGGTGTTAATTATACCTATTCTGAAACCATCAATAGGCATTCCTGAATTGAATGGGTTCTTCTGAAACAAAGAAGGTTTGAATTCGGCACATCCTGGCCCATTGTTGGTCACCACAGGGAGAGGGACATGCGTCTCCTAACAGAAGAAAATGTGAGAGATTTTTACCTTACAAAGTAGCTGTCTGGAGAGAGGAGGGAGAGATCACAACAACATCACAAAAAAGCCTGTCCAGCCAAGAGCTATGAGAGATCCAGCAAAAACCAAAAAAATCTGCTGTGAACTCTACAATTCAGCTTGCTGCAGCAGAGAACTGAAAGTGACCACCGCCTCCAGACTGAAGTCTTAACCACCAGAAAATCTACAAACAACCCAGACCTGTAACTTTGAAAGAGAAATTGTCTTCAGAGAAGATTCAACAGGTTTACCATGAACCCCGACCATCGACCTCACTTCAAAACATTTATCCTTTTGCTGTCTATCCATCTATTCTTGTGTATGTGTGTGTGTGCGCGCGCATGCGTGTGTGTGGTGTGCGTGTGTGAGAGTGCACGCACACGAGAGTGAATGCATGTGTGCATGCAGTTGCGACCATTTCAGGAATGAATATTGTTCAAATATATAGTTCATCTTCTGTTTTAAACCTACAAGAAAACCTGTCACTGTCTGACGAATGAAACTCAAAGGGGTTAAACCCCAAGTATCAAAAACACTAGCAGTGGTCAGTTGGAAGGTGAACAGTGGGAACCACCCACACCCTTACCACCTGTCTGTTAAAAGATCCTGCTCATGTTGCAGAGCAAGTGGTACTCCATCTATTCCCTCCATACCTATGCAAGGCACTGGTTTTTCCTCTCTTCCTGTTGTCAGCAAAAACTTCCAAATTGCTCCAGTGGCCCACCACAGTCTTTCCATAAACTTTGCCTTAGCAAAAGCAACTTAGCCACAACTTGTCACTTTAATAGCCTCAGAACAGGGCCCATCTTGCCTCAGAACATTTAATGAGCTTTTAATGAAGACGCTGCCTGCACATGCATTGACAAAATTTGGCATCCTGTCATTGTATCAGCCCATTCAGGTCACTGTCATCATGGTAGCTTCCATTCAAAGTCTTCAGACTCACATGGATGCATCTGCATGCACTACTCCACTTCAGTCATGCCGCATGGACTGCATAGGAAGTGGCCAGGGGCGATCCATGCACATGGCACCCTGAGAAGCAGTACTACGTGATGAAATATAGGTATAATAGGCTTAATTAGGTAGAATTTAGATATAGTTAATGTATTATACCTTTTAGAATTAAAGATTGAATAAATGATCAGTTTTCAAGACTCACTGAAGTTCCCCTTTAAGAAGGTAGAGTTGAAAATTTCAAGGTCTGCCAAGGTCTCTGCTACAATAGAATGTGACCCAGAAACACCTTTTAAGTCGGAAAATCCATTTCAGCCTCTCTGTTGCCTGGGAATTGGAGGATAAACACACATTGAAGCATCAACCATCAGTAAGAGGTAGCTATAAATTTAATTAGTTAATAGTGTTGGTCACGTAGACAGATTGACTCAAAGGAAGAGTTCAAGGTGCCATAAAAAGACAATTATAGATAATAAAATAATAAAATCGAATGGTACTTACAGGAACAGATGCCAAGTTAGCCCAATGATAAATATTTTGATGAGATAAATTCTCAACTTCAAGAGCAGGGGACTTTCAGCAAAAACATTAAGTGGGGATGGTAGCTAATTATATTACCAATTTCTTGTTCTCAAAAACAGAAAATGCACACACAGAAAGGTAACACCCATATGCTAAAAGATCAGCTGATAGCTTAGAAACAGTATAAACATGAGAGTTTTTGAATCAAGAAACTAGAAGTATTGAACTCCTCATCAATGCTTCTCAACCTATAGCTTACTCGGGGAATTTAAGGTAAAAGTTTACTTTAAATATTGATGGATATTCTAAGATATTTTGCTGTATCACTATCAAGGTTGAACTTTTGGATTTTATTTTAGAAATAAGATTATGTGTTACATCTCTTAGTAATATTTGATATACTTTGCCACTTAAAGTGTATTGCACGTTCAACTCTTTAATAGATATATAAAAGTTAATAAATCATCTTGTAATATTCTGTATACAACTACAAGAACCCCCTCTCTGTGTCTCTTTATGTGGAGAGATATGTATTGAAGAGCATTTCCAAGGCAACATGGCATGGGCAATAAATACTGCCTTGCCTGTATTACCCGTGCTCTGAGAACAATGGGAGGTCATCCGAAAGGAACAGGTTTCATAAGATCACACAGCACATACAGGGGGCCATCCACCTTATCGTTCCTGTGTCAGCTCTTTGAAAGAGTTATTCAATTAATTCCACTGCCACCCTATTTCCCTAGAACATTGCAATCTTTTTCTTTATAAATACATAGATATCCACTTCCCGTTTGAAAGTTAGTTAAATCTGCTTCCACTACCCTTTCGGCCAGTGCATTCCAGATCACAACAACTCATCTCAGATTCTTTTGCCAATTATTTTAAATCTGTGACCTTTGATTACTGATCCTCCTGCCAGTGGAAACAGTGCGGGAGTTTTAACGCCCCCAAACTGGATAAATGTGAGTCAAGAGGGAAATAAAAATGTCAAACAAATCTCAAACCTGAACCCAATCTACCTCGAACCTGCCCACTTCTGGTTTTAGCAGAGGCAGGATGGGGTGGGGGGTGTGGGTTGTGTGGTGGGGGGCACCAAACCCACTCCCAGGAGGCAGGTCCCTTATTTAAATACTTCAATGAGTGTGTGTGCCTCAGATTGTTTCTCTGTTCCAGCTTTAATGCTCGCCAGCCGGGTTTCCAGGGCCTCGGCCTATCTGACAGCTAAAGGGAGGTCCAGACTGCTGCATGGAAGAGATAAGTGCCTTTCCAGCACTGCTTGTGGACTGGGTGGAGCAGGTGTGCTTCCCCCCAGCTCCCTAAACTGGCCTGTTAATCTCCCCAGTGATCTCCCCACCCAGCCCCCTGCCCCCAACCTAGCATGCCAATGCCCTCCCAATGTCATCATGGGTCCACTACGACCTTTCTGTCTGCACGACAGCTAGCCAGTCAATCTGGCCGACTGCGACTGGGATAGGGAGTACAAAAATGATAATCAGTTCCTGCCGTTAAATGCACAGGACCTGTGCGAAACCCATGCTTCTGCAAAAACTGTCCAAACCCCCCCCCCCCCCACCCCACTACTCCCTCCCTGTTAAAATTTAAATAATTTATTCTATCATTACCCTTCATCACTTCAAAAACCTTAATTACATCTCCCCTTAACCTTTCAATTCACAAAACTTTTTCTTTGTTGTGCCTTTGTTTCCAGGGTAATCACAAGAACCCTGCTCCCTGTTTACTGTGTACATGTGGCTGGAAACCAGGTAAATCTATTTCTTGGGTGAAAGGATAAATCAATAGTCAGTGAGCAGGAGTGAGCATAATGACTGTTGGCAGAAGTGGTTTTATATTGCAGTTTATTCGCACTGTTACTTGGACAATATCTTGTTGTAGCTCCATTATAATGTGGGCTATAAAACTACTGAAATTCACAATCCAAGTAAATTTACTGCTAACAATGCTAGTTAACAGGATCGAGCAGAAAGACTATATGTAGATGATTCTTTTATTGCCACCCAATGAACAGTTACATTTTATGTGCTAAAATGTAACTATTCAAAGCACTCTGTTCAACATATGGTTTGCTTAAGCTTTGGACTCAATTAGGATCAAAAGGGCAATTTCAGCCTGTTTAGCCTAAGTGGGGAACTTCCAGGATGTGGTGTGGTACTGGGTTTATACACCACCTCAATTTACTTCTCATTGCAGTCAGTGGGGAGTAATATTGAGTGAGGTGGAAACCAGTGTCATGGGATTCCCACTGGCAAGTTAGGTTAAAATTGATCCCAGCACAGAAGGAGACCATTTGGCCCATCATGCCTGTGCCAGCTCTTTGCAAGAACAATCAGCTTAGTCCTTTTGCTCTGCCCTCATATCTTTTTAACGTCTTCCAGAGGAGACGTTAAAAGTAGAGTCAGTATCTGCCCTCTTGGGTGAATGTAAAGGATCGCGTGGCACTATTTGAAGAAGAGCAGGGGAGTCCTCCCTAGTGTCCTAAAGAACATTTATCCCACAACCAAGAGGTAAAAATGGTCATTATCTCATTGCTGTTAGCGGACCTCTGCTGTATGTAAATTGGCTGCCAGGTTTCTTACATTACAACAGTTACCACACTTCAAAAATACTTCATTGGTTATAAAGCACTTTGGGAAATTCTGAGGTTGTGAAAGGCACTATATAAATGCAAGTCTTTCCTTTATAAATTATTTTTTAACTATTTATCCAGTTCTCTTTTGAAAGCTATTATGAGTTCTTCTTCACCCACTCAGGCAATCTATGTCCTATGGCCTCTACATAACAAAACATTTCTCTTAACCTTTCCCTTTTGTTCTTTTAGTGATGACTTTACATTTATGGGAGGGTTGCAGTTGAATTTATACAGAGGTTTTCCAGTTCATCCATTGTTACATTAACGAAAGGCTACAGAAGCCCAAGAAAATAAGATAAATGGTTTAGATGAAGTTACCATAGATGGCGGGAGAGGCCCTGCAGAAGGTCACCCCAATGACCCCTAGCTACTGACACACAAGCTAATGGAAATAGTTTCCCCCAATTGACATCAAAAAGCCTCCATAATTTTGAACCTCTATATCAGATCTCCTCTTAACCTACTCTGCTCTACTGAAAAGTGTTGTGGGACAACCTTAAGAGCAGACCACCTTAACAGCTGTAAGTGAAGGTCACCAAAGGAAGTGATGTCATGTCACACATGACCTGGGAGTTGTGGGTGAATCTGACAGAGTGAGATGTGTTTAGATGTGGCTCATAAAAAAAACACATTTTCTTGGGCAATGCTCGATTTTTTTCTGAAGAACACATCAACAGAAAACAAGGAACAGCAGATTGCCTATCTGGAGTGGCTGAAGATCCTGGACAGCAGCTGGAAGGAGACCCCACAACAGTACAGTGAGCTAGGGCCACAGAAAGGACCTTGGAAGGTGTTGAAACTCTGAGTCCAGCAGGCAATTTGTCAGGGGATCAGAATTTTCAACCGGTCTGACAGTGGATCGAAAAATTTGAAAAGCAGTCGCAGAATCCATTACTGTTTCAGTCTTTCCATTTCTTTGGCTTTGTGAGCAGAGCTTAAACCAAAAAGAGAGGGGAGAACTCAACAGTGCTACGAGAGGTCCACAGCACAGTGGGAAAAGCTAGTTGTGGCAGCTGCCAGTCCTGCAAGCTGCAGAACACCTAAAAAAAAACTTCTCCTAGTTTAAAAAAAAGCTCTCAGTTAGAAAAAGACAAGCTATGCTCTCTCTCTCTCTCTCTCTCAAACAGCCAGGCCTGCAGAAAACAAATTTGTCTAAACAAGAGAAAAAGAAGTGTGCCTATGAAAAAGAAAATCTGTAAAAGTCAGTGGCACAGTGGTTAGCACGACAGCCTCACAGCTCCAGCAACCTGGGTTCAGTTTTGGGTACTGCCTGTTTGCAAGTTCCCCCTGTGACCACGTGGGTTTCCACCAGGTGCTCCGGTTTCCTCCCACAGCCAAAGACTTGCAGGTTGATAGGTAAATTGGTCATTGTAAATTACTCCTAGTGTAGGTAGGTGGTAGAATGGTGGGGCTGTGGTAGGGAATATGGGATTAATATAAACAGGTGGTTGTTGGCCGGCACCGACTCGGTGGGCCGAAGGGCCTGTTTCAGTGCTGTATCTCAAAATAAATAAGTCCTATATTTATAAAAAAACAAGTAGGATCATTATGACACTGATTTTCAGACATCCAGTTATAGACTGGAAGGCATCAGACATAGCATCTGAATTTAAGCTGTTTTGACAGCAAATGGAACTGTGTTTCCTGGATCAAGAAGTGAGTGAACCAGAGAAACAAGCTAACAAATTTAAGATTGCACTGAGCAACGAGGGCCTGCAATAGATCAATACATCAGGATTGTCAGCTGAGGATCAGAAGGACCCTAGCAAGCTATGGACATTCCTGGAGCAGCAACTCGAGATGATGGTAAATTTCCAAGTCCATAGGCTTGAGCTTATGATCCACCACCAAAGGCAAGATGAGCCCATTAACCAGTTTGTCGTAAGGTGCCAAGACAAAGCTCACGAATGTGACTTTGCAGATACTGAATTGTTGGAAAGGGGTTTTAGAGCTAGTAATTGCATATACCCCAACAGAGGCCTTTCAGAACGACCTGCCAGAAGAGAAGAAAGGGCCCACCAAAGATGCACTATTTAATGATGGAAAGAAAATTGATGCCACCATGGCTGGGCGCCAACAGTTGTAAGCGTCAGGGCCAGCTACAACAATTCGTCTGGTAACCAAGGCTCAGAAGTTTGCTAAGCCTTGGGACAAATGTAGCCTGACTTACCCAATTCACAGTTGTCCACTGTACCAGGACCAGTGCAAGGTTTGTGGCATGCGAAGACATTGGGCAAGGCAGTGCAGAAGGCTGAGCTCAGATACTACACACAGGAATGTTGGCAGATCACATGCAAAGAAAATATCTGCAAGGCAGGATGGCAATTGCAACTAAAGGTATACCAACACACAACAAAAGCCCAACCAGATAAACCAGGTCAGCAGAGAGACAAATTGACAAGAGGACATGACATGGGTGGAGAATGCACTCGTGTGAACAGCGAGCAAACATTTCACATAGTTAATTTGGATTGACATGTCAATGCTATCATGCAATCTGAGGCATTTGCCATGATCGGGATTATATATTTGTAGAAGAGAGTCAAGCATAAGCTTAGAGTAAATATTGACACCGGAGCATGTGCAACTATTCTACCAATCTGTATATAGGACATGTACTTTAAAGAAATGGGAATCTACGGTACAACCCACTACAACTAGGCTGACTGCCTACAATGGGTCTCCAATCAAGTGCATTGGAATGATAACCCTGCTGTGCAGCTTTGGGAGCTCCAAATGGCTACCACAAATATTCTATATTGTAGACACAACTGGACCAGCTGTCGCAGGGCTTCCAGTGTGCCAAAGTTTACAAATTGTCACAACACATGAAGTCAGTAATGGACCGAAGATGGTAGAAAATATCCAGGTTGTGGTAAGACCTTATGAGAAGACCACCTTAAGAGCTGTAAGTGAAAGTCACCAGAGGAAATGATGTCATGTCACACATGACCAGGGAGTTGTGGGTGTAGCCGACAGAGTGAGAAGTGTTTAGATGTGCTCATGCAGCATCCGTTTATATATCTATATATATGTTCTAGTTTCTTTCTTTTGGGCCTCCTTATCTCGAGAGACAATGGATACGCGCCTGGAGGTGGTCAGTGGTTTGTGAAGCAGCGCCTGGAGTGGCTATAAAGGCCAAGTATGTTCTAGTTAAGTTATAATAAAAATCCACATTTTCTTTGGATGTTACTTTTATTCCTGTGAGTCTTACATTAGTAATATCACAGGAACAAATAATATTACAAAAGGAGCCCCAACTTCTCTAGTCTCTCCTCACAACTAAAGCTTCTCATTCCTCTTATCATCTCAGTAAATCTTTTCTGTGCCTTTCCCATGGCCTTAAAATCCCTGCAGAAATAGGACATCCAAAATTGGACTAATCAATGATTTGTATTAAACAGAAAATGCTGAAATACTCAGCAGGTCTGGAAGCATCTGTGGAGAGAGAAACAGTCAACATTTCAGGTCGATGATATTTTGTCAGAACTGGGAAGAGTTAGAGAGGTAACAGATTTTAAGCAGGTAAAGAGATAGGGAAAAGGGGAGAAAACAAAAGGGAAGATCTGTGATAGGGTGGAAGGCAGGAAAGATTAAAGGACAAAAGGGATGATAGTGCAATGTAAAGGGAGACAGTAACGGGACAAGTAAAGAAATATAAGATGGGTCTAGAGAAGGTGTAAATGGCAACAACAGAATCATTACCAGCAGTTGCTATCTGAAAAAAAGGGAGCTGTGCTAATGATGTGATGTTGAGTCCAGAAGACTGTAAAGTACCTAATCAAACGATGAGGTGCTGATCCTCAAATTTACAATGAACTTCATTGGAACAGTGTAGGAGGCCGAGGACAGAGAGGTCAGAGTGGGAGTGGAGCAGGAAATTAAAATGACAGTGACTGGAAGCTCAGGTTCATGCTTGCAGACTGAACAGAGGTGTTCAGCAAAGTGATCACCCAATCTCTTTCTGGTCTTCCCAATGTAGAGGAGACAATATCGTGAGAAGCGAATACAGAAGCTGAAAATTGAAAGAAGAACAAGTAAATATCTATTTCACCTGGAAGGAGTGTTTAGGGCATTAGATGTTCAGTGGAGAGGAGATAAATGGGCAGGTGTTGCATCTCCTGCACTTGCATGGAAAGATGCTGTAGGAAAGGGAGGGGTTGGGGGTGACTGAGGAGTGGACCAGGGTGTCAGGGAGAGAACAGTCCCTTCAAAATGCTGAAAGAGAAGAGGAAGATAGTGGCATCATGCTGGAGGTAGTGAAACTAGTGAGGATGGTGCATTGAATGATTATTAATCTTGATTATTCCCCCCCTCCCAAAATTACCACTTGCATTGTTAAGCTAATTTACTGAAGGACAGAAGAACTCACATTTATATAGTACCTTTCAGTGGTAGCACTCTTACCTCTGAGTATTAAAGTCCTGGATTGAAATCACATTCCTACTCTTGAGTGCTTAATCTTGGCTGACACTCCAGTGCAGTACTGAGGGAGTGCTGCACTGTTGGAGGTGCCATCTTTCGGAACTGATATTAAACTTGAAGCCCCGTCTGCCCTCTCAGGATGTCCTAAAGTGCTTTAGAGCCAAGAAAGCACATTTTGAAGTCTGGTCATTGATGTAACATAGAAAACACAGCAGTTAATTTTCATACAGCAAGATCCCAGAAACAGCGTGGTGAGATACATGACCAGATGACTTTAGTGATGTTGGTTGAGGAACATATATTGGTTTGTAGGGCAACGTGAGTGGGAATTACAATGGAGGAAAATTGTGCATTTGTTTTTAACCTTGAGATTGTATGACAGAGTGCATGGGATACAGCACATGGAATCATAGACTGATACAGTACAGAAGGAAGCCATTCAGCCCATCATGCCTGTCCTGGCTCTTTGAAAGAACTATCCAATTAACCTGCTCTTTTCTCACAGCCCTGCAATTTGTTTTTCATTTGAAGTATTTATCGAATTCCCTATTGAAATTTACCATTGAATCTGCTTCCACCGTCCTTTCAGGCAACAATTTCCAGATATAGTTGAAGGTGGTTGGTGGTTGCCGAAACATCAAATACACTGTGTAGGCTGAGGGGGACAGCAGGGATGTGAAGAGTTAACTTGGGAAGAAAAGAAAACAAGGGCAAGGAAAAAAAGCAGCAAAATAAAGTGAATAAATCAGTATCTCAAGAGAGCAAACATCATTGAAGTTCAAACCATAAAAATGAATAACAATATAGAACGCTTTCTTCTCTAATAACTAGAGAATTCCAAGCTAAGCAAAGGAAAATTATTTTACTAAGTGTGCTCTGTGACATTTAATGAGCCAGAAACATTTTAGATTAATAGCAGCAAAACTCGATGCAGCAAATCTAATCAAAAATGCATTTCAGTTAATGAGTAGGTGCTGTGCTTTTTGATCTCATTAATAAAAATAATAAAAAGGAAATGATGGGGAAAACATTAATAAGAAATGTGATGAAGTCATCTCCGTGGCTGCCCCTGGCATTACTAAACAGTTAAGAGATTTTAATGAGGTGCCAAGTGTCTCACTGATTCAGGTACATTGAAGTGAATGAAAGTGAGTCTCAGGGCCATCAGCCCAGTCATGAACATTATAAGGGACCATATGAATACTCCTAACATGATTTCCGATTTTAATTTTTATGCCTAGGTGTATTAGATAATGTCGCAACTCGCCTCTCCCCAACACCTTCCCGTACAGCAAACTAGGTATCCAATGGAAATTTATTCTGGGACCTTCCTGGCCATCTGGCTCAGTTGGTCATGGGATCAACTCACTGAGCTACCAGGGGGTGTGTTTCACAACAAGAACAATCAAGGTTCACTGGCTTACCATGTCACGTTGGCCATGCCTGAACTCTCATCCCTCTCCCAAAGTTTCTCCATCACAGACCTGCTATAGAAGCAGGATTCAACCACATTGATTATTCTTATGTTTTGATTGGTCATTGTAAAATAAATAATTTGCATTTAAATACGGGTCTTTCACAACCTCAGGATGTCCCAAAGTGTGTCACAGCCAATCGACTGCTTTTGAAGTGTGATCACTGTTGTAATGTCTGAAACACAGCAGCCAGTTTGCACACAGCAATAAGCACAAACACAAGCAGCAATGAGATAATAACCAGATCACCGGTGGTTTGAAGGATAAATATTGGTTAGGACACTGGGGAGAGCTTCCCTGCTCTTCTTTGAGTGCCATGAGACCTTCTTTATCCACTTGAGAGGGCAGACAGAGCCTCAGTTTAACACCTTAGTGAGTGAACAAGAAGGTGGCAGATGGAGGACAATGTGGTGAAGTGTGAAATTATCTACTTTGCTAAGAAGGATGGAAAATTAGAATATTTTTTAAAAAGTGAGAGGCTAGTAAATGTTGGTATTCAGATGGATTTAGGTGTTCTTGAACACAAATTGTAATAAGTTAGTATGCAAATACATCAAGTAATTAGGAAGGCAAATGCTATGCTAGCCTTTATTACAAGGGGGTTGGAGTATAAGAGTAAGGAAGTATTGCTACAATTGTACAGGGCTTTGGTGAGACCACACCTAGAGTACTGCACACAGTTTTGGTCTCCATCCCTAAGGAAGGATATACTTGCCTTAAAGGGGATGTAATGCAAGATTCACCAGATTGATTCCTGGGATGAAAGGGCTGTCCTACAAGGAGAGGTTGAGTTGAGGAGAGGTTGAGTTGAATGGGCCTATACTCTCAAGTTGAGGTGAATGAAACATATAAAAGTCTTAGAGCGTTTGATAGGGTAGATGCTTATTAGAAGCTGTTTCCCTCTGGCTGGAGAGTGTAGCACACGATGTCACAGTCTCAAGATAAAGGGGTAGTCATTTTGGATTGAAATGAGGAGAAATTTCTTCATTCAGATGGTTGTGAATCTTTGAAATTCTCTACCCAGAGGGCTGTGGATGCTGAGTCAAGACTGAGATTGATAGATTTTTGACTATTAAGGGAGTAAAGGGAGATGAGGATAGGGTGGGAAAGTGGAGATCAGGTCAAAGATCAGTCATGAAATTGTTGAATGGTGGAGTAAGGTCAAGGGACTGTATGGTCTACTCCCCCCCCCCCGCACCCCCATTTCTGATGTACTTATCTGAAAGGTGACCCCTCTGACTGTGCAGCACTCCCTCAGCGGACAGAAATCAGGAGCAGGGACAAAGGCAAAATACTGTGGTCACTGGAAATATGAAATATGAACAGAAAATGCTGGAAACTCTCAGCAGGTCAGGCAGCATCTGTGGAGAGAGAAACAGAGTTAACGTTTCAAGACGGTGACTTTTCATCAGAACTAGCAAACGGTAGAGCTGGAGTACTGTGGACAATTTTAGAGTCTGAAGTTCTGGAAAGATGTCAAGGTCTTAGAAAGGGTACAGAAGAGGTTGACTAGGGATGAGGTACTTCAGTTTTGAGGGGAGGTTGAAAAAGTTTGGACTGTTCCCTTTGGAGCAGCGAAGGGTGAGAGGTGACCTAATAGAGGCTCTCAAGATGATGAGAGATTTAGACAGATTAAACAGAGAAAAACCTCCCTCTGGAGAAATAGGTCAATAACCCGATTCATAGATTCAAAACCATTGTTAAAAGATCTAGCGGAGAGATGAGGAGAAATTTTTCACTCAGTGTTGTCGGGATTTGAATCATTTTACGTGAATAGATGTTGGAGCTGATTCCATATCTAATCTGGATTACATAAATAATTTTTAAAAAGAGTTGGGCAGGTACTTGAGGATGAGGAACGTACAGGGTTACAGACAAAAAGCAGGAATGTGGGACTAAGCAAAGAGCCAGCAGAGGTCTGATGGACTGAATGGCCTCCTCCTAGGCTGTAAGTTTCTATGATGCTGTGATCCCGTGTAACAGATTTTAAGCAAGTATAGAGGCAGGGAAAGCGGGAGAGGAGGTAAGAATAAAAGGGAAGGTCTGTGATCAGGTGAAGCTCAACATAAGATTGAGGAAAAGCACCTCATCTTTCGATTAGGCACTTTACAGCCTTCCAGACTCAACATTGAGTTCAACAATTTCAGATCATAACCATTGCTGCCATTTTTTTCAGAGAGCAGCTGTTGCTGGTGATTCTCTTGCTGTCATTTGCAATGCTTTAGGTCATCTTTTGTTTCTTTACTTGTCCCACTACCTTGACTACACTTCCTCACACTCCACTGCCTGTAAGGTGTGTATGAAATTCTCCCAGTTTCTCTGTCTCCATTGCATCTATTTCAATGATGCAACCTTCCACACTAGCGCTTCTGATATACCTTCCTTTTTCCTCAACCGAGATTCCACACCATCCCTCCCGCCCCCACCGTGGTTGACAGGGCCCTCGAACGTGTCCGTTCTATTTCACGCACATCTGTTCTCACCCATTTCCCTTCCAGAATCGATAGGGTTCCTCTTGGCCTTCCACCCCACCAGCCTCCATATTCAACGAATCATCCTCTGCCATCTTCACCACCTCCAACGTGATGCCACACCAAACATCTTCCCCTCCTCTCCCCTTTCAGCATTGCGAAGGAACTGTTCCCTCTGCAATACCCTGGTCCATTCCTCTGTCACCTCCAACATCTTCCCACTTTCCTATAACACCATTCCATGCAAGCACAGGAAGTGCAACACTTGCCCTTTAACTTCCTCCATCCTCCCTGTCCAAGGCCCGAAACACTCCTTCCAGGTGAAACAGCGATTTATTTGTACTTCTTTCAATTTAATATGCAGTATTGGCTGCTCACAATGCTGTCTGTTCTACATTGGGGAGACCAAACACAGACTGGGTGACCTCCACTCAGTCTGCAACCGTGTTCCTGAGCTTCCAGTTGCCTGTCATGTTGATTCTCCACCTTGCGTCTACTCTGACCTTTCTGTCCTTGGCCTGCTACAGTGTTCAAATGATGCTCAACATAAGCTTGAGGAACAGCTTTACAGTCTTCTGGACTCATTGGGCTCAATTTTATTCTGCTAGTCTGTCTATGTCCTTTTGCATGCAATTGGTATCATCCTCACTGTCTGCCACACCTCCAACTTTGGTATCATCGGCAAATTTTGACATTTTACTCTGTATTCCAATATCCAGGTCATTTATATATCGCAAAAAAGCACTGATCCCAGCGCTGACCCTTAGGGAAAACCACTGTCTACCATCCTCCAGTCTGAAAATCAACTGTTGGCGATGACTCACTGTTTTCTGTCTTGAAGCCAATTTTTTAAATCCAAGATGTCACTGATCCTCCTATTCCATGAGCCTCAATTTTGTTAATCAGCATTTTATGTGGTACTTTGTCAAACGCTTTTTTAAACATCCATATAGTCGACATCCATTGCATTCCCTTCATTAATTTTCTCTGCTACTTCACCAAAAATTTCAATTAAAGTAGTCAAACATGATCTGCTTTTGACAAATCCCTGCTGACTCTCATTAATGAACTCAAACCAGTCCAAGTACTTGTTAATTGTTTTCCCTGATACGCACCACTCATATTAAATTGACCAGACATCAGTTACTACGAATGTCAAAAAGTATGAATACAGAGGTCTGTGTGCAGTATGCAAATGGAATGCAGATTGCAAGCAGAGTGTGGATTTACGAGTTTGTTGAGTGGGGAGTTCGGGGAGGAGGTTCTCCTTTTTTCTACTTTTTTTTAACCCTCCAGTATTTGGTTCTTACTTCGGTGCAGTGGAAGGAGCTGCTTGGTGAGTACTTGGTAAGCTATTAAACTTATAATAAATAGTCTGTAAAGCTAAGGTACGGCAGGGCAGCTCAGCCAAGTGGAATGTACAGCCTGTGGCATATGGGAAGTCATGGACACACTATGTGTCCTAGACAAACACATCTGCAGGAAGTGTCACCGGCTGCAAAAGCTTGAGCTCCGGATTTAGGAACTCGAGAGGCAGCTGGAGTCACTGTGGTGCATCTACAAGACAAAGAACTATGTGGATATCATGTTTAGGGAGGTGTCACACTGCAGGTTAGGAGCATGCAGGCAGATAGGGAATGGGTGACCGCCAGGCAGTCTAAGAGAACCAGGAAGATTGTGCAGGAGTCCCCTGAGACGATCTCAGTCACTAATCAGTTTTCCATTTTGGATACTGGAGAGGGTGATGGTTCCTCAGAGGAGTGCAGTCAGACCCAAGTTTGTGGCACCACAGGTGGCTCAGCTGCACAGCAGGGGAGGAAGAAGAGTGGAAAAACAATAGTGATAGGGGATTTGTTAGTTAGGGGAAACTGACAGGCATTTCTGCAGCCATAGATGTGATTCCAGGATGGTGTGTTGCCTTCCTGGTGCCAGGGCCAAGGACGTCACAGAGTGGCTACACCTTGGGGAGGGTGAACAGCCCGAGGTCATGGTCCACATTGACACCAATGACATAGGTAGGAAGCAGATTTTAGAGAGCTAGGAAGGAGATTAAAAAGCAGGACCTCAAAAGCAGTAATATCAGGATTACTCCCAGTCCCACGTGCAAGTGAGCATAGGAATAGGAGAATTGAGTAATTGAACATGTGGCTGGAGAATTGATGTAGGAGGGAGGGCCTCAGATTTCTGACGCACTGGGACTAGTTCTGGGGCAGGTGGGACCTGTACAAGATGGATGGGTGCATCTTAGCAAGACTGAGAGGAATATCCTTGCAGAGAGATTTGCGAGTGCTGTTGCAAAGGGTTTAAACTAGATTGTCAGGGGAATGGAACCCTGAAAGGGAGCTCAGATTGGAGGGAAGAAAAACTGGTAACCTGTCAGAGGTGTGGGAACCAGGAGCAAATATTAGAGAGGAATACCAAGGTTCACAGAATACTGAGAGAGGTGGATAACACTAGAGTAGGGAATAAGAAGTTATTAGGTGGGGTCAGAGTAAGGGAGAAAGTAATATAATCTAAATCAGGGTTAATGTGCATATATGTGAATGCACGGAGTGTGGTTTATAAGACTGGTGAGGTACAGATACAGATTTCCATGTGGAAATATGATGTTGTGGCTATAACAGAGACCTGGCTCAAAGAAGGGCAAGACTGGATACTGAATATTCCTGGATACAAAGTGTTCAGGAAAGATAGAAAAGGAAAAAAAAGGGGGGAGGGGCAGAGGTATTGATTAGGGAGAGCATTGCAGTGTTGCAGAAAAAGGATGTCCCAGAGGGGTCGAGGACAGAATCAATTTGGCTACAGCTAAGGAACAATGAAGGTGCAGTTACATTACTCGGTGTTGTCTATAGGCCACCAGCTAGTGGGAAGGACATGGAGGAACAAATTTGCAAGGAAATTACAAAGAGGTGCAAAAATTATAGGGTAGTTATAATGGGGGACTTTAATTATCCAAACATAGACTGGGATAATAGTGTAAAGGGCAGTGAGGGGCAAGAGTTCCTAAAGTGTGTTCAGGAAAATTTTCTACAGCAGTCTGTTTCTAGTCCAATGAGAAACGAGGCACTGCTAGACCTGATTCTTAGGAATGAGGTGAGCCAAGTGGATCAAGTATCAGTAGGAGAGAATTTAGTGATCATTGTATCATAAAGTTTAAGCTGACTATGGAAAAGGACAAAGAACAATCCACAGTTAGAACAATTAATTGGGGGAAAGCCAACTTCAGTGGGGTAAGAACAGAGCAGGGGCAAATAAATTGGAGTCAAAAGTTGGCAGGAAAAACAGTAGCTGAACAATGGCTACCTTCAAAGAAGAGATAGTTTGGGCACCGTCAAGGTATGTTCCCTCGAAGGGGAAAGTTAGGGCAAACAAATCAAGAGCTCCCTGGATAACAAAAGAGGTAGATATTAAGATAAAGAAGAAAAAATGTGCTTATGATAGATGCCAGGTAGAAAATACTAATGAGAACCAGGCTGAATATAAAAAGTCCAGAGGGGAAGTGAAAAAACAAATAAGAGAAGCAAAGAGAGAGCATGAAAAGAGACTGACAGCTAGCATTAAAGGAAATCCCAAAGCTTTCTTTAGACATATAAATAGTAAAACGGTGGTAAAAGGAGGGGTGGGGCCAATTAGGGACCAGAAAGGGGATTTACATTTATTTCGTTTTTATTTAGAGATACAGCACTGAAACAGGCCCTTCGGCCCACCGAGTCTGTGCCGACCTGGAGGCAGAGGGCATAGCTGAGGTATTAAGTGGATACTTTGCACCTGTCTTTACCAAGGAAGAGGAGGTAAGTCAGACACTAGAAAGGTTTAAAACTGATAAAGAGGACGTATTAGATAGGCTCTCTGTACTTTAAGTGGTTAAAGCACCAGGGCTGGATGAGATGCATCCAAGGATACTGAGGGAAGTGAGGGTGGAATTCGTGGAGGCACTGGCCATAATTTTTCAGTCTTCTTTAGACTCAGGAGTGGTGCCAGAGGACTGGAGGAGTGCAAATGTTCAAAAAACGGATGTAAAGATAAGCCCAGCAACTACAGGCCAGTCAGTTTAACTTCAGTAGTGGGGAGACTTCTGGAACAAATAATTTGGGACAAAATTAATAGCCAGATGGACAATGCGAGTTAATTAAGGAAAGCCAGCATGGATTTCATTAGTGAAAATCATGTTTAACTAACTTTCTGGAGTTTTTTGAGGAGGTGGCAGAGAGGGTTGATGAGGGCAATGCTGTTGATGTGATGTACATTGGCATCCAGAAGATGTTTGATACAGTGCCGCACAACAGACTTGGGAGCAAGGTTATAGCGCATAGAATAAAAGGGACAGTAGCAACATGGATATGGAATTGGCTGAGTGACAGGAAACAAAGAGTAGTGGTTAATGGAAGTTCTTTGGGCTGGAGGAAGGTTTGTAGTGGATTTTTCAGGGGTCAGTGTTGGGAGCCTTCTTTTTCTGTTATATATCAATGACCTAGACCTTGGTGTACAGGGCACAATTTCAAGGTTTGCAGATGATATGAAACTTGGAAGCATAGTGAACTGTGAGGAAGATAGTGTAGAACTCCAAAAGGACACAGACAAGTTAGTGGGCAGACAGATGGCAGATAAAGTTCAACGCAGAGAAATGTGAAGTGATTCGTTTTGGTAGGAAGAACATGGAGACACAATATAAAATAAAGGGAACAATTCTAAAGGGGGTGCAGGAGCAGAGGGACCTGGGTGTACATGTGCATAAGTCATTGAAGGTAGCAGAACTGGTTGAGAGCGCGGTGAATAAAGCATACAGTATCCTGGGCTTTACTAATAGGGGCATAGAGTACAAGAGCAAGGAAGTTATATTGAACTTGTACAAGACACGAGTTCAGCCTGAACTGGAGTATTGAGTCCAATTCTGGGCGCCGCAATTGAGGAAAGACATGAGGGCATTGGAGAGAGTACAGAAAAGATTCACGAGAATGGTTCCGGGATCAGGAATTTCAGTTATGAAGATAGATTGAAGAAGTTAGGACTGTTTTCATTGAAGAGAAGGCTGAGAGGTGATTTGATAGAGGTATTCAAAATCATGAGGGGTCTGGACAGAGTAGAGAGAGAGAAACTGTTCCCATTCATGAAAAGATTGATAACGAGAGGGCACAGATTTGAAATATTTCGTAAAAGAAGCAAAAGTGACCTGAGGAAAACCTTTTTCACACAGCGAGTGGTTAAGATCTGGAATGTACTTCCTGACAGTGTGATGGAGGCAGGTTCAATTGAAACATTCAAAAGGGAAATAGACTGTAATATGAAAAGGAAGAAAGTGCAGGGTTATAGGGAGAAGGCGGGGGAATGGAACTGCTCTTTCGGAGAGCCAGTGCGGACATGATAGGCCAAATAGCCTTCTTCAGCACTTTAACAATTATGTGATGTCCTTACACCCTTTCACAGGCCATCCCATTTATTATTACCCCACCCCTCCCCCTTTCTCTGCCTCTGTACTTGCTTATAAACCATTAAATCACTAACTATTTCCAAGGAAAATCATCAACTTGAAATGTTAACTCTGTTTGTCTCAGCACATGTTGCCACCCTGAAGTATTTCCAGCATTAACTGATAATAAATCAGGAACAGGGGCCCTGGCTTATTTTGCCTCTATGGCCCTGGGTTACTGAGGCTAATTTTAGCCTGCTCTACACCCCTAACCTGTCTGAAGCCAATGAACAGGACAGGCAGGGATTTAAAGATAGAGATTAATAGAATGGATAGGAAGGACCTATTTCCCTGAGCAGGGAGGCCATTAACCAGGGGGCATGGATTTAAAGTAATTGGCAGACAGATTAGAGGGGAGTTAAGGAGAAAATGTTTCACCCAGAGGGCGGCGGGGGTCTGAAACTCACTGCCTGAAAGAGTGTTCGAGACAGAAAACCTTATTGCATTTAAAAAATACTTGGATAGGCACTTGAAGTGCCATAAACCAAAGGGCTATGGAGCAAGAGCTGGAATGTGGGATTAGACTGGATAGCTCTGTTTCAGCTGACACACACATGATGGGCAGAATGGCCTCCTATGCTATAAATTTTCTATGCTTCCATATTTCTATGTATTCACTGATGGAACTGATTGAGCTCCAGATGCAGTTCAATACAACTGCTTTAATCTGAAATCAGGTTTTTATTGCCCACTTTGAAGTATGTTGAAACATAGAAGGTAGGAAGAAGTTTCGAGAGAGTTAGCCCAACAACAAGGAAATTAAAATATATGTAACGTGAAAAATATATGCACCTAGTCTAGCAACAGATTAAATTAATTGAGGTACAAAGACAGGCAGCTGAATTTTCACACTGGGGGCAGGAAATGGAAGTTGGGACGGTCTCCAGATCCCAAAGCCCCCACTGGGGGGTAGGTTTGATTAAACTCACAATTTCTGCGGGGCAACCACTTAATTGTACTAGAGTAGAGTTTGGCGGCTATTTAGAAGCCATGGAGGCAGAAGTGGAGGCAACCCAGATGAAGTGCGGGCCCAGTTTAAATTTCCCATAGCAACCATTACTGTGGCTGCCAGGAAGCAAGCAGAAGAGTTCCTGTCAGCCTTTGAGTGGACTGTAGTGTGCAATAATGTCAATGGAAAGCCTGGTAGCCCCTCAGTTCTCAGACAACGACCTGGAGGTGATGTTTGAGACTATGAGGGAGAGGTGGCAGGTCCTCTTCCCAGAGGGTGGCAGGAGGAGGCCAGCCTCCCAGACTGCATAGGCCTCAGTTGAGATAGCTGTCACTGTCAGCGGCAGAAGTGCAATCAGAAGACCCTGGATTCAGTGCCACAAAATATTCAATGATCTCATTCACTCTGGCGAGGTGAATGCAACCTCCAACCCTCAAGAGAGGCCTCTGGGCTTGCACCCTCCAGCAGACGCACCATCTGAGTGCCCTCAGGACACATGCTGCTCCTGAACATGGGAAGTATGTACTCCCAAAGCACTTATTGACCCTTCAGCATGGCTCAGAGCCACAGTGCAGCTGAGAATCTGTCACCACTGAAACATGCAGCTTCTAATGGATGGGGCAGATGCCATTGGCCACAGAGGACACCAGTGCCTTATCTCATTCTCTTTTGCCCTTGCAGGAGGAACAGGCACACACTGCCCATGAAAGGGTGCAAACAGGTAGTGGGGTACCGTACTGTGGGTTCCTCTCATTCCACTCACTGTCCTCAAGGTCGAAACTTCTCTGGAGGGCCATGTTTTGGAAACCACAGCAGATGACCACCTCGAGGAAGACCCTCACAGGAGTGTATTGGAATCACATCTTGAGAAGCCCGATGAACTGCTCAATTGTTGCCCTGGTGGGCAGATGGCTTTGATTATATTGCTTCTGTCTTGGCTTTTGTAGAGGGGTGGGTAGCCCCTTCAGGGGATATCCCTTGTTGTCTAGGATTATCCACGTAGTTTGCGAGTTGAAGTGAAAATTTGTAGCAGCCTGGACTGGCAGAGGATGAAGGAGTCATGGCAGCTGCTAGGAAAGTGAGCACAGACATGGAGGAAGCTCTTTTTGTGGTCACAGACTAGCAGAATGTTGAGGGAGTGGAAGCCCTTCCAGTTTATGAACCTCACTGGCCGATCACTGTGGGCCAAATGGGTGCAATTAATGATCCCCTGCACCTGGGGGAGTCCAGTGATGCAGATGATACCCATGGTTAACTCTGTCCCTGCAAGGCCTCATCTGTCATGAAATAAATGTACTGTCCAGCCGTGGAAAATAGAGCATCAGTGATCTGCGATATGCAATGGTGGGCTGCCATTTGCGAGACGCCATCATGGTCTGCAGCAGATCCTTGGAATGAGCCAAAGTGAACAAGTCCAAGGCCACAGTGACTTTGACTGCTACTGGCAGGGCATGGCACGCATACAAGGTCCGAGGCTTTTGGCCATCGGGGCACAGATGTTTTTGACCATTTGCCTGGAGAGTTGCAGTCTCCTGCGGCACTGGGTCTCAGTCATCTCCAGGTAGCTCCTTCTTCGGCGGTAAATCCTACATGGAGGGTATGGCTTTCATGTCCTTCCTGCCACTCGTCCCTGTCTGATCCTTCTGATCCCCAGGTGTTGCTCCTCATCGCCACTGGGTCTAAAATCCAAGAGTCATGGCCCCACTGCCAGCATCTGCCTTCCTTGTGCTGAGCTGGTTGCCCAGTTGTCCTTGGCTGCCTTTCCTCCGCGATGCCAGGATGGTGATGACCCGTTGCACTGCTCAAGTGCTGACTGCCTACTCTCCCCACCACTTGTGCAGCGCCAAGGGCACCTCCCATGGCTGAGTCCCCCTCTGTGCCTTTGAAATGTTTATGACTCTGGGGTGATTCCCTGGGGTGACCATGACTAGCTCCCCACTCTGTACCCACCTCCCTTCACCTGGTCTGCACGTGTAGTCTGTGTGCTCCCATGAAACTCACAACTCCCCTCGTTAACGAGCTCGTAATCACCTCAACCACCTTAAGTGCCTTTAATCAGAGATCAGATGAGATCACAGTCCAGCCTTTCCCCCTGCCCGGGTGAACATGGACAGGGCCAGGAACGGCGTCACAAAACCAGCACGTCGGTCGTCACTTGTATTTTTGGGTCCCGTCCACCTCCATTCCCGACCTCAGTCGGGCCCAAAAATTCATCCCAGAAAGTCAGCAGTTGTGTTACTGCTTTGCCTGGCATCTTGATTGCTATTCTAGCCACATCTGTTAACTCTATGCGTTACAGCCCATTCAAACTCCAACAGGCCAGTAGATGCAGATCACTCACCTTACGGGGGTTCCGATCCCTATCACCATCCGCCAATTCCATGACTAATTCCTCGCAAACGTCTGATAAACCTTGGAATTCTCCCTGCTACAAGCAGCGGAGAAAATGGATGCTGCCCATTTCAACACCACTGTGGAAAACCACTCCACCTACTCAATTAGCAGTCATGTTATGAGGGTTGGGGCTGCCTGGGAAGCTAATTGGGAAGGTCTGTATGAAATCATGGATAAATTGGGAAAGACCAATCTGAAATTGGCTATTGAAAAACGGAGCGTTAAAACCCAACACAAATGGTATCATGATGATCAGTGGATAAATTTGATCTTGTGGCGACAAATATGTAGACGACATGTAGAAGAAGAAAAGGCGAATATATGTTGATGACCGCGGAGGAGAAAACAGTGCAATCTTTCCTGCAAATACCAGAATTGAAACAAAGAAAATGGCACAGTAGAGCCAGAAAACAGAAAATCCACCTACCCAGTCCAACTAAATAATCCAAGCATCAATAAACTGGAAGTAACAGAATCAGGAACTGTATTATATAATGACATGCATTTTGAAGTTGTATCGGTTGTGTTAAATATGAGCTTGAATATGTCAACTGAATTATGTCAAGGGAGTTATTCACAATGAATATACAAAATGATAGGAGAAGTGGCAAGAGAATGCGAGTGAACAATTGGAAACAGGAGCCAAGGGATGAGTAAGACGAGCCTTAGAGGTCTAAATCACAACAGAAACTAAGTTTGATAGAATGGCTAAGAATAGGAGTCATTGTAGGGTTGGCAGAAGTAAGTAGAATAGATATAGAAAACATGTGAGACCATTATGAGGTAATAAATAGACAATTGAAAGGATTGTTGGTTAGAAAAAAGAAGGTAACAAGCTGAAGGAGCATCAAAACTTGCTAGAACCTACTGAGGAATTAATAAAGAATCTTGGAAGGATTCAAGATATTATAAATTGAATAATAGGGGTGAACAATGAAACCAACTTGAACCAAAATTTTTATCAGAGGCATCAAGTGCAGCTTAAATGCAGCACTTCCATTGAATATTCTGAAAAGGTCTAGACGATATGGAAAGTAACCATATCCTCATCTTTATCCATGAAGAGTAATTAAAAAAGTAGTTTGATGGGAATAAGGATACTGATTATCTAATTATGTATGCCCCCAACCAAAGTAACCCAAATTGGTAATAAGACACGCGTGCCAGTACACCATCATAATATGCACAATCATCTGCAAGTGAAACTTCCCTTGGAAAATAAGACTCTCCAGCTAATCCCCCTCAGTCTATAATTCATAATCCACAGAACAAGACCTCATAAAAACACACTGTGCATGTGCTACAAACTAATAAATAGATTGATATGGTCAGGTGAGGAGGGTCGAGGGCCTCCCACTCTTCCCTCTCCTTCTTTAACAACAACAGGTCTAATTCTTTCTTAAAATGGATGTACTGGCCAATTCAGTAGGTGTTCGATTAGTTACTTGCTATGATCATAACAAGAACCAATTGGACAGGTTTTCTTGAGTTTAACAAAGAAAGAGGTTAACTTAATTGTATCTAAACTGAACTAATGAAAATAATAAACTACGTACCAACTTTCACTCACACATACACACTAGAGGTTTACACACACACAAATAGATTACAGGGTGGGGAAATGTCGATTGGTTTAATTAGAGTCAATAAAAAGGGTATACAGTTGTGGAGTTTGGTGATTCGACTGGCTTCTTGCTGCATTTGGTGGTCCTGAGGCTTTCAGTTTGAAGAGGTTGATGAATGGTTTGGTGGGTCTCTTGGAGATAGTGATGTTGATGATTACCTCCAATGGGGTTTCTAAATATAGCAGGAGTATGCAAAGGTGGTCAGTCAACAGACAGAGTTCGAAGCTTGTAAGCTGAAATGGAGAGAGAGAGAGACCCCCAATTACGTCAGCATGTGTCAGAGTCCAGAAGCTTCTCTTTGCTGTGGAGATACACAAGCTGTAAACCACAGATGGGGAGGGGCTTGTCACATGACAGTCGCTCATTGATTCAAGTATAACAGTTATTGGTATTTCTCTTATTGCTAAAAAGAACAGGTAGTTCCCTTAAACTTCCTGGGTCTTGGTTCTTGCTGGGGAATGAGCAGAGATTTTGTCTCCCTCCTCACAGGCCTTGCAGCGTAGGATACAGTGTTGAAAATTAGGTGGTCATCTTAAGCTACTAGCAAATCCTTTTTTATCTGTTCTTTTGAAAATGTCTTCAAATAAATATAAATTCATATCTCCAGTCAGTGGATTAAAGAAAATTATCATTCGACAAAGCAAGTTAGCCTTACAAGATCAAGTGCGCAATTAAGAAATTAGAAAATCATGAATGGTGAGAGATAGCAAAAAATGTTACAAGAGTTACATCCCTGAGCTAGACCGGCCCAAATGGGAATAGCAGTTACTCAACTGTTAGTATTGCCTGTCATATTGATCATAACGAGCCTGATGAAAGATCATTAACCCAAAATGTTAACTGTTTCTCTCTCCGCAGATACTGCCTGACCAGCTTAGTATTTCCAGCATTTTCTGTTTTTATTCAGAGATAATAAGAGACTTTGCAGAACCCAACAATGTGTAAAAAGGCTATGATGCCTGGTGTTAATTAGTACAATATCCCAAGAGGTGCCTGGTGTAATACCTTAAGGAGATCTCAATCTGAAGAGCATGTGACTATGTTTGATTGTACTCTGCTTGAGGAATGTGACTAGTGGTGTTCCGCAGGGATCAGTGCAGGGACCTTTGCTGTTTGTAGTATATATAAATGATTTGGAGGAAAATGTAGCTGGTCTGATTAGTAAGTTTGCGGACGACACAAAGGTTGGTGGAGTTGCGGACAGTGATGAGGATTGTCAGAGGATACAGCAGTATATAGATCGGTTGGAGACTTGGGCGGAGAAATGGCAGATGGAGTTTAATCTGGACAAATGTGAGGTAATGCATTTTGGAAGGTCTAATGCAGGTGGGAGGTATGCAGTAAATGGCAGAACCCTTAGGAGTATTGACAGGCAGAGAGATCTGGGCGTACAGGTCCACAGGTCACTGAAAGTGGCAACGCAGGTGGATAAGGTAGTCAAGAAGGCATACGGCATGCTTGCCTTCATCGGTCGGGGCATAGAGTATAAACATTGGCAAGTCATGTTGCAGCTGTACAGAACCTTAGTTAGGCCACACTTAGAATATTGAGTGCAATTCTGGTTGCCACACTACCAGAAGGACGTGGAGGCTTTGGAGAGGGTACAGAGGAGGTTTACCAGGATGTTGCCTGGTCTGGAGGGCATTAGCTATGAGGAGAGTTTGGAAAAACTCAGATTGTTTTCACTGGAACGACGGAGGTGGAGGGGCAACATGATAGAGGTTTACAAAGTTATGAGTGGCATGGACAGAGTGGATAGTCAGAAGCTTTTTCCCAGGGTGGAAGAGTCAGTTACTAGGGGACATAGGTTTAAAGTGCGAGGGGCAAAGTTTAGAGGGGATGTGCAAGGCAAGTTTTTTACACAGAGGGTGGTGAGTGCCTGGAACTTTCTGCCAGGGGAGGTGGTGGAAGCAGATATGATAGCGATGTTTAAGAGACATCTTGACAAATACATGAAAAGGAAAGGAATAGAGGGATATGGGCCCCAGAAGTGCAGAAGGTGTTAGTTTCGGCAGGTATCAAGATCGGTGCAGGCTTGAAGGGCCGAATAGCCTGTTCCTGTGCTGTACTGTTCTTTGTTCTTTGTTCTTTGAGTGACTTCTCTTCACGCTGAGCTCAGTAAAGTCAAATAAGAAAATGCTTGTGTCCAGGACTCACATTTAATTCAACAAACACAGCTTGTGGTCTAAGTATATTTCTCTTTTCTTATTCCATTACTAAATCACAAATGTTTGATAGCTATCTGTCACAGACACATTGCTTTGTTGCGTAATTACCCCTCCACATTTTGCATCATTCTGTCAGCACCTGTTTCCATCTTATTTGCCCCAGCTCCTATCTGCCTTCATCAATATACCTCAACTCTGACCTGCTCCTTTATCCAATTAACGAGCTGATTCATCAGCTCCCGAGCCGATTGTTTCCCCAGCTCCAGCAATGGATCACATTTTAATTAAAATGGAATTGCATCAATAGTTAATGGCATCATATAAAAGGAGGTAGCCTGACCTTTCAGTGCCTGATTCAGTGCCGCATTTTGATAACAGGCTTGAAAAATTAATGCAAATGATTATTTAACGCATTTTGCTGGCTGTGATTTGCAATTCTACTGTTTCTAGGCTGCCAGTAGCATTTTGTAAACTGCAAGTTTATTTGCAAATTATTGCTGGATAAAAATAATTCTAAGAATGTTCATGTTTTAACTGCTCCAGAGGGTCGTGGAGTCGCATTGCGGCATTAGCAGATGTTTAATCTTGCTCGATCTGGGCTGTCAAATTGTATCCTGCCCCTGAGAGATGTTCAGACTTGGCTGGCCCGTGTCATAGATGCAGACCTCAGCCTCGAATGATGTCCAAGTGCAATTGCCCCTGGGTCATGGGTTCCAATCATAGCCCCCATTGAGCTTCAGGCTTTCTAAACCTCATTGATTCAGTGTCAGCAATTCCCTATTGAAGCGAAGAATGTGAGCACTGACCAGGCAGTGGAGCTTTCCATCTCAAGGGAGGCAGCAGAAATGAGCATCTCCAGTCAGCCAGTCACTCAACATCCTTGCTATTAACCTTGACCATCCTGCTCATCCTCCTCGATGCAGGTACCATGGCAACATGAGGCTGCAGTAGTGAACAGAAAGTGCCAGCCTTGAATCAGTCAATTTACTGTCGCTCAAACTCTATCACCATCAGGTGCAGAGTGGGTAGCCACCAAGGATGTGGGCAAATAGCATTTCCAAGTAGGTATCATTCTCTCCCTGAGTTAGAAGGCTGAGGGTTAAAGCCCCACTCCAAAACATGAGCAGATAATCTAGGCTGACACTCCAGTGCTGTACTGAGGGAAGACTGCAGGACAAAGGGACATAAACTTAATATTCAAGCCATTCAGGAGAGAAGTTAGGAAACACTTCTACATGCAATGGCTGGTCAAAGTGTGGAACTCAGTCCCACAAAAAGCAGTAGATGCTTGCTCAATTAATAAGTTTTAAATCAGAGATCGATAGCTGCTTGCTAGCAAAGGGTATTAAGGACTTTGGAACAAAGGCAGGTGAATGGAGTTAGCATTCATATAAGCCACGATCTCATTGCATGATATAAGTGGTTTTGGGGAGTCAGGAGGTGAGTTACTCATCTCAGCATTTCCAGCCTCTGACCTGTTATCGTAGCCACAGTATTTATGTGGCTGGTTCAGTTAAGTTTCTGGTCAATGGTAACCCCCAGGATGCTAATGGTGGGGGATTCAGCAATGGCAATGCCATTGCAGGTCAAGAGAAGATGGTTAGATTCTCTCTTGTTGGAGATGGTCATTGCCTGGCACTTGCATGGTGCAAATGTTACTTGCCACTTATCAGCCGAAGCCTGAATGCTGTCCAGGTCTTGCAACATGCAGGCACAGACTGCTTTAGTACCTGAGCAGTTGCAAATGGTGCTGACCACTGTTCAATCATCAGTGAACATTCGCACTTCGGACCTTGCAATGGTGGGAAGGTCATTGATGAAATAGCTGAAGATGCTTGGGCCTAGGACACTGCCCTAAAGAACTCCTGCAGTGATGTCTTGGGATTAAGAAGACTGGCCTCCAAAAAGCAACAATCATATCAACAACAACTTATATTTATATGGCACCTTTAACGTAATATAAAGCAAAATATGACACCAAGCCACATAAGGAGATATTAGGTCAGATGGCCAAAAGCTTGGTCAAAGAGGTAGATTTTAAGGAGTGTCTTGAAGGAGGAAAGCGAGGTGGAGAGGTGTAGGGAGGGTATTCCAGAGCTTAGGGCCCTGGCAACTGAAGGTGCAGTCACCAATAGTGGAGCAATTAAAATTAGGATTGCACAGAGGCCAGAATTAGAGGAGTGCAGGTATCTTGGATGCTTGTGAAGCTGGAGGATATTACAGAGATAGCGAGGGGTGAGGCCATGGAGCAATTTGAAAGTAAGGATGAGAATTTTAAAATCAAGATGTTGCTTGACCAGGAGCCAATTTAGGTCAGCGAGCACTGAGGTGATAGAGGAATGGGACTTAATGCATATTGAGACATGGACAGCAGAGTTTTGGATGACCTCAAGTTTACGGAGGGTTGAATGTGGGAGACCAGCTGGAGTGCATTGGAATAGTCAAGTCTAGATGTAACAAGGGCATGAATGAGGGTTTCAGCAGCAGATGGGCTGAGACAGGGACAAAGTCAAGCCATGTTACGGAGGTGCAAATAGGCAGTCTTAGTGATGGCATGAATATGAGGTCGGAAGCTCATCTTGGGGTCAAGTGTGACAGCAAGGTTGTAAACAGACTGGCTTAATCTCAGACTGTTGCCAAGGAGAAGGATAGAGTCAGTAGCTAGGGAACCAGGGTCCAAAAACAATGGCTTTAGTCTTCCCAATATTTAATTGGAGGAAATTTCTGCTCAGATAGGATGTCAGATAAGCTGTTTGATAATTTAGCAACAGTGGAGGAGTCGAGAGAGGTGGTGGTGAGGTCAAGCTGGGTGTCGTTAGTGTAGAAGTGAAAACTAACACTGCGCTTTCGGATGATGTCGCCAAGGGGCTGCAGGTAGATGGGAAATAGGAGGGGGCCAAGAATCAATCCCTGGAGAACACCAAAAGTAATGATGTTGGAGCAGTAAGAGAAGCCATTGCAATTGATTCTCTGGTTATGATCAGATAGATAATAGTGGAACCAGGTGAGAGCAGTCACACCCAGCTGGACAACAGTGAGGAGCTGTGGGAGGAGAATGGTGTGGTCAACCGTGTCAAAGACGGCAGAAAGGTCGAGAAGGATGAGGAGGATAAGTTTACCTTTGTCACAGTCACATAGGAGGTCATTTGTGACTTTGATAAGAGCTGTTTCAGTATTGCGGCAGGGGTGGAAACTTGATGGAGGGATTCAGACATGGAATTCCAGGAAAGATAGGCACAGATTTGGGAAGCAACAACATATTCAAGGACTTTGGCGAGGAAAGGGAGATTGGAGATGTGATGGTAGTTTTCAAGGACAGTGGGGGGGGGGGGGGGTCAAGGGTTTTTTTTTGAGGAGGGGGTGATTATGGCAGGGGGACAGCATCTGAAGAAATAGAATCACTTACAATGGCCATTAACATGGGGACCAGGAGGGGAAGTTGGGTGGTCAGTGGTTTCGTGGGAATAGGATCGAGGGAGCAGGAGATTGGTCTCACGGACAAGATCTCCCTTTCTGTTAGGTATGACTTCAACCAGTGGAGAGTTTTCCCCAATTGCCCATTGGCTTCAATTTTACTTGGGCTCCTTGGTGTCACACTCGGTCAAATGCTGCCTTGATGTCAATGGCAGTCACTCTTATCTCACCTCTTGAATTTAGCTCTTCTGTCCATGTTTGGACCAAGGCCTTAATGGAGTCTGGAGCTGAACACTCCTAGCCGAACCCAAACTGAGCACCGTAAAGCAACTTATTGCTGAGTTACTGCCTCTTGATAGCATTGTCGACAACACCTTCCATCACTTTGCTGATGATCAAGAGTAGACTGATGGGATGGTAATTAGCTGGACTTGATATGTCCTATTTTTTGTGGACAGGATATACCTTATCAAATTTCCACATTGTTGGGTAGATGCCAGTGTTGTACCTGTACTGGAACAGCTTGGCTAAGGACGTGGCTAGTTCTGGAGCACAAGTCTTCAGTGCTATAGCCAGAATGTTGTTAGGGTCCAAAGCCTTTGCAGTATTCAGTACCTTCAGCCATTTCTTGAATTCATATGGAGCAAATCAAATTGGCTGAAGATTCTCTGGTACTGAGGATCTCAGGAAGAAGCCAAAATGGATCATCGACTCTGAACTTCTGTCTGAAGATGGTTGTGAATGTGTTAGTCTTATCTCTTGAACAGACGTGTTCGGCCCCGCCATCGTTGAGTATGAGATATTTGTAGGAAGTAAGGGGTTAACGACTGCCATGTTTAAATTGTTGTTACTATTCCACTTGAATAGACCTGTGCAGGTTATGGCCTGCTACAAATTACATGAGGTGTTCTATTTTTAAAGTAGAATGCGTTTAAGAAATGTTGCGTTTATGCTCGAGAATAGTTATACTTTGTATGAATGCATTATATTAGAATCAAGCTATGTACCTTGTGTTTGGAATCATGTTGTATGTGAATGTATAGTTTTATGCTGTACGGGAAAGATAGTGGAAGATGGTGTCGACTGTAGCAACAATAGCAGAAGTGGCTTTTGAGATGAGACAATCCTGCCACACCGTGAATGGTGGTGGACAATTAAACAACTGACAGGAGGAGAAGGCTCCACAAATATCCCCATCCTCAATGATGTGGGAGCCCAGCACATCAGTGCAAAAGACAAGGCTGAAGCATTTTCATCCATCTTCAGCTAGAAGTGCCAAGTGGATCATCCATCTCGGCCTCTTCTTGAGGTCCTCAGCATCACAGATGTCTGTCTTCAGCCAATCCGATTCACTCCACATGATATCAAGAAACAGCTGAAGGCACTGGATACTGCAAGGACTATGGGCCCTGACAACATTCTAGCAATAATACTGAAGGCTTGTGCTCCAGAACCAGCTGTGCCCTAGCCAAGCTGCTCCAGTACATGGGGAAAATGCCCAGGTATGTCCTGTGCACAAAAAGCAGGACAAATCCAACCCAGCCAATTACTGCCCCATCAGTCAACTCTCGATCAGCAGCAAAATGATGGAAGGAATCCGCGACAGTGCTATCAAGCGGCACTTGCTCAGCAATAACCTGCTTACTGACACTCATTTTTGGCTCTGCCAGGGCCACTCAGCTCCTGACCTCATTACAGCCTTGGTCCAAACATGGACATAAGAGCTGAACTCCAGAGGTGAGGTGCAAGTGACTGCTTTTGACATAAAGCCAGCATTTGACCGAGTATGGCATCAAGGAGCCCTAGCAAAACTGGAGTCAATGGGAATCAGGGGGGAAACACTCTACCTAGCACAAAGGAAGATGGTTGTGGTTGTTGGAGGTCAGTCCCAGGACATCACTGCAGGAATTCCTCAGGGTAGTGTCCTAGGCCCAAACATCTTCAGCTGCTTCATCAATGACCTTCCCTCAAACATAAGGTCAGAAGTGGGGATGTTTGCTGATGATTGCACAATGTTCAGCACCGTTCGCTACTCCTCAGATACTGAAGCAGCCCATGTCCATGTGAAGCAAGACCTGGACAACATCCAGGCTTGGGCTGATATGTGGCATGAAAGTTACTTGCCACTTTAGTGCTAGGCAATGACCATCTCAAACAACAGTGAATCCAACCATCTTCCCTTGACCTTCAATGACATTACCATCACTGAATCCGCCTCTATCAACATCCTGGGGGTTACCGTAAACCAGAAATTGAAATGACCAGCCGCATAAATGCATTGGCTACAAGAGCAGGTCACAGGCTGGGAATTCTGCAGTGGGTAACTCACCTCCTGACTCCCCAATGCCTGTCCACCAAGGCACAAGTCAGGAGTGTGATGGAATACTCTCCACTTGCCTGGATGGGTCCAGCACCAACAACACTCAAGAAGCTTGACACCATCCAGGACAAAACAGCCCGCTTGATTGGCACCCCATCCACCACCTTCAAGATTCACTCCCTCCACCACCGACACACAGTGGCAGCCATGTGTATCATATACACTGCAGCAACTCACCAAAACTCCTTCAACAGCACCTTCCAAACCTGTAACCTCTACCAACTAGAAGGACAAGGGCAGTAGATGCATAGGAACACCACCACCTGCAAGTTCCCCTCTAAGTCACACACCATCCTGACTTGGAACTATATCGCCGTTCCTTCACTATCGCTGGGTCAAAATCTTGGAACTTCCTTCCTAACAGCACTGTGGGTGTACCTACACCCCAAGGACTGTAACGGTTCAAGAAGGCAGCTCACCACCACCTTCTCAAGGGCAATTAGGGATGGGCAATAAATGCTGGCCTGGCCAGCGACACCCATATCCCCATGAATGAATAAAAAAAAGATGGCTTGATGATTGCGCTTCTCCATTTCAATTAAGACAGACTCAGAGTAACAATAAATAATAGTCTTGTAGGGCTCATGGGGATGGAAATGCAAATAAAGATAGTCGGAGGCCATTCATGACCGGAATGTTGATGGGGATAGTAAAGATTCCCCATTGTGTGAATTTGACTTAGGCCATCAAACCATCCGTAGATACAATGTATGGAAGGTGAGGTCATACCTGGCCAATCGAAAGGATTAAGGTAGAATGTAACCTAATATTGAATGAAGAAACCCTTGAAATGGGGGGCATAAAGGAAAGGTGCTGATGGACATCGGGGCACACAGATTTGATGAAGAGACTATACTACAGTCAACAGAACACTTAGAGAGAACACTGCAGTTTGGGAGGCAAGAATTGAGGACACTGCACCTTGCCATTAATTAAGTATTCCATTGTAAATCCTTGCTGTGCTTAATAAACTCTCTATCTTGATTTAAGAATACCAGAATCTGTACCTTGTGGGTCAAAGGCTAGTCAACGTTCCCCTCAAACAAACAAAAATCTTACATATTCATGAAGCCACCTGCTCTTGTTAGTTTAATTATTCACCACCATTCACAATTGGATGTGACAGGACTGCAGAACTTTGATCCGATCTGTTGGTTATGGGATCACTTAGCTCTTTCTAGAACATGCTGCTTCCACTGTTTAGCTTGCATGTAGTTCTGTGTTGTAGCTTCACCAGGTTGGCAACTCATATTCCGGTACTGTTGGTGCTGCTCCTTGCGTGATCTCCTACACTCCCCATTGAATCCCCTGATTTGATTGCAGTTATAGAGTGTGGGGTGTGCTGGGCATAGATTACAGATTGTGGTTGAATATAATTCTGCTGCTGCTGATGGCCCATAGCGCCTCATGGATGCCCAGCTTTGGGCTGCTAGATCTGTTCTGAAGCTAGTTCATTTCGTATGGTGGTAGTGTCACAGAACATGATGGAACATGTTTCTCAGAGGAAAGACAGAATATTGTCTCCATAAGGATATGCAGTGATAGACTTCATGAGGACAGGACATAGCCTGGTGGAATGAGTGGACATGTGCAGATGAAATTTAATGCAGAGAAGTGTCAAGTAGGAAGAATGAGGAAAGGCAATACAAAATAAAGGGCACACTTTTAAAGTGGGTGTAAGAAAAGAGAGACTTGGGTATATGCATACAAATCGTTGAAAGTGGCAGGGCAGGTTGAGAAAATGGTTAAAAAGAGATAAGGGATTGTGGGCTTTATAAATAGAGGCACAGAGTACAAAAGCAAGGAAACTATGATGAACCTTTAGAAAACTGGTTCAGACTCCACGAATATAGGAAGGATGTGAAGGTGTTAGAGAGGGTCCAGTAAAGATTCATGAGAATGGTTCCAGGTATGAGGATCTCCAATTATTTGAATAGATTGGAGAAACTGGGGCTGCTCCCCTTTGAGAAGAGAAGTTTGAGAGAAGGTTTGATAGAAATGTTCAAAATCGTGAGTGGTCTACACAGGGTACATTAGAGGGAAACTGTTTCCTTTGGCAGAAGGATCAAGCAGCAGAGGCCACCAATTTATGGTGATTGGCAAAAGAACCAACAGTGACATGAGGAAAAACTTTTTTACACAATGAGTCTTTAAGGATCTGGAATACACGGTCTGAGAGTGTGATGGAGGCAGATTGAATCATGGCTTTCAAAAGGGGATTGGGTAAGCACCTGAACACAAAAGTTTTTCAGGGCTATGGGGAAAGGATAGGGGAATGGGATTAGCTGCATTTCTCCTGCAGAGAACCAGCACAGACATGATGGGTCAAATCACCTCCTTTTGTACTGTAACCCCTCTATGACACTATGGTCACTCCTACCAATACTGTAATAGGCAGATGAACCTGCGACAGGGAGACTGGTGAGGATGATGTTGAGAAGGTAGATATGTCCTTCAGGACATGGTCGGTAGTGGTGCAATGGAGCCACTCTTGGTGATGGACATTAAAGTCCCTCACTCAGAGTACATTCTGTGCCCTTGTCACCCTCACTACTGCTTCTAAGTGGTGTTCAATACGGAGAAGTACTGATTCATCAGCTGAGGGAGGGCAGTAGGTGGTAATCACCAGGAGGATTCCTTTCCCATATTTGGCCTGAGTCTTGGGGTCTGGAGTCAATGTTGAGGATTCCCAGAGCAACTCCTTCCTGACTGTTTACCACTGTGCTGCCACTTCTGGTGGATCTGTCCTGCCAGTGGAACAGGACTTATCCAAGGATGATGATGGAGGATTATGGGATACTGGATGAAACGTATGATTCTGTGAGAGTGACTATGTCAGGCTGCTGCTTGACTATTCTGTGGGACAGCTCTCCCAATTTTGGAACAAGTCCCCAGAACTTTGCAGGGTTGACTGGGCTAGCTGTGCCTTTGTTGTGTTCGGTGCTTAGATCGATGCTGGGTGATCTGTCCTGTTTTATTCTTATTGTTTCTTATAACAATTTGATACAACTGAATAGCTTGCTAGGCCATTGCAGAGGGCAGTTTAGAGTCAACCACATAGCTGAGAGTCTGGAGTCACATATGGGCTAGTCTGGGTAAGGATAATAGATTTCATTGCCTGAAGTACCTTATTGAAGCAGATGGGTTCTTGCAACTATCCTGTCACTTCATGCTCACCATTACTGAGACTAACTTTTTAATTCCCAATTTATTTAATAAACTGAAAAATTCCCAGACTACCATGGTGGGATTTGAACTCACACCATTGAAGTATGAGTCCACGAACATAAGCATAATGCTACTGACCATTTGGTAAGTTTTAAGGAGTGTCCTAAAGGAGGAGACAGCTGCATTGGGGTGGAGAGATTTAGAGATTGAATTTCAGTGTTTAGGGCCCAGGCAGCTGAAGGCATGGTTGCCAATGACAGAGTATTTAAAATGAGGGGCTACACAAGATACCAGAATTGGAGCAACACAGAAATCTAGGAGAGTGTAGGACTAGAGGAAGTTACAGAGAGGGAGGGGTGAGGCAATGGAAAGATTAAAACATGAGATGAGAATTTAAAAAACTAAAGCGTTGGGAAACTTGGAGCCAATGTAGGGCAGCAAGCAAAGGGATGATGTGTAAATAACACTTAGTGCAAGTTAGGATTCAGGCACAGAGTTTTAAATGCACTCATGTTTATGGAGGTGCAAGGTGAGAGGCTGGCCAGGAGTGCAGTATAGGTAAATTGGCCATTGTAAATTGTCCCTAGTGTAGGTAGGTGGTAGGAGAATTGAGGGAAGGTGGGGATGTAAGGGAATATGGAATTAATGTAGGATTAGTATAAATGGGTGGTTGTTCGGCACAGAATCAGTGAGCCGAAGGGCCTGTTTCAGTGCTGTATCTCTTTATGACTATTTGGTAAGGCCACAGCTGGAGTACTGTGTCCAATTCTGGTCGCCACATTATAGGAAGGATGTGATTGCACTGGAGGGGTGCAGAGGCGATTCACCAGGATGTTGCCTGGGATGGAACATTTAAGCTATGAAGAGAGGTTGGATAGGCTTGGGTTGTTTTCGCTGGAGCAGAGAAGACTGAGGGGTGACCTTATCAAGGTGTACAAGATTATGAGGGGCATGGACAGGGTGGATAGGGAGCAGATGTTCCCCTTAGTTGAAGGGTCAGTTATGAGGGGACACAAGTTTAAGGTGAGGGGCAGGAGGTTTAAGGGGGATTTGAGAAAGGAACTTTTTTACCCAGAGGGTGGTGACGGTCTGGAATGCACTGCCTGGGAGGGTGGGCTCTGTCGCAACTGGCCACAAAATGCAGAGAACCATCTTCTCCATAGGGCTCAGGAGATGCAGGCCTCCTTGTCGCCCATCTGCTCTGCCTTGCTGCTTTCTGTCATGGGCCACCTTGTCCTGCAAGAGAGAGGGCAGAATATCAGTGATTGTGTAACACTGTGTTTGGGCAATGTGCCTGCCATAGCTGGAGACAAATGGAAGCAGCAGGAGCTGAGTGTGAGGCTGGCATTTTTGGAATGAGTGTGAGCGAGTGATGGAGTTTCAGGATACTGGTGCGAGTCCTGAGTGCGAGGGCGTGTTGCTGGCTGAGTGATGGGGATGTGGTGCACTGAGCAGCCGGAGAGCCTGGTGGTGTACTGGGTAGGAGATGTCATGTGAAGATGCACTCAATTGAGGTCATTGGACTTCTTGTGGCACTGCTGCCAGGTTCTCAGGGCCAGATGCCTCACTGGTCACCTGGTCCTCACCCGCCACTTCCCACCTCCCCGACTCCACGGAACCAGAGCATCTCACTTCCTGTCCACCGACAATATTAATGCCTCCAGCACTGCATCCGTGAACCTGGAACCCCCTCTCTGCCCTGGTGTTCCATTTTCCTTGTTTACAATTGCAGCAATAGTATTCCACAGCCTCCTATAATTCAAGGCAGCAACCCGTTAAGAGAGACAGATTGCCTTACAGAAGAGCAGTCTGGCTGCACCATATGCTATGAACACATGATGCTCTCCCCCCGTTGAGTGCTTAGGGAACCAGCAGCACAGGCAACGGTTGGCCCAACACTACAATCAAGCAAATGAGGAAGCAGCACCAAATTTGTGTGCTGCCTACTTCCACTTCAATGGGCACAGGCAGGTCATGAATCGTGACCCCTGTGCCCAAAAAAGCACAGACCAATTTTTAGCCCAATCTGTTTTTTTAGCTGGACTAGAAGCCAGTGTAGGTCAGTGAGCATAGAGGTGATTGGTGAATGGGACTTAGTGCAAACTAGGTTAAGAGTTAAAGAGTCTTGAATGAGCTGGAGTTTATGCAAGGTAGCAGGAGGGCAGCAAGAGAGCATTGGAATAGTTAAGTCTGGAGGTAACAATGACATGGATGAGGGTTTCAGCAGCAGATGTCAAATACAGGGGTGAAGACAGGAAAACTTCCAAATTGCACCCACTCAGTAACAGAGTCAGACTTAGGGCGGCACAGTGGCGCAGTGGTTAGCACTGCAGCCTCACAGCTCCAGCGACCTGGGTTCAATTCTGGGTACTGCCTGTGTGGAGTTTGCAAGTTCTCCCTGTGTCTGTGTGGGTTTTCTCCGGGTGCTCCGGTTTCCTCCCACAAGCCAAAAGACTTGCAGGTTGGTAGGTAAATTGGCCATTATAAATTGCCACTCGTATAGATAGGTGGTAGGGACAGGTGGGGATGTGGTAGGAATATGGGATTAGTGTAGGATTAGTATAAATGGGTGGTTGATGGTCGGCACAGACTCGGTGGGCCGAAGGGCCTGTTTCAGTGCTGTATCTCTAAACTAAACTAAACCTATCGCTGTTTTATACTTGTTAAGCCAGAATTTTGCCCTTTGTTTTGTCACTAGCAGCAGGCACTCCTTTAACAGTTTAAATAAAACATAATCTACCCTGCATTCCCTTGTTTGCAGAATGGGTTAAGTGTGGCACAAAATTGAGAGCAATTTAACAGTTTATTGCTGTCATTTGCACAAGTCATTAGGGTTGTCATGGTGACAAGATGCAAATGACCAGTGAGCAATCACCTATAAATTTATTATTCATGTACATGATGATATACATGCCTCAATGCACACACTATCCCACTCAAGAAATGTATCCAGGCTGAGTAATGCAATGCCACCCCATCAATCTGCAGAATCTAAAAGTACTAAACCAACAATATATATTGATCTCTAGCCCTTAAAATCAAAGGCAGTTCACAGGGGTATAAAGTAAATATTGGACATTGGATTAATGAAGGCTGTATTAGGAGGGATGACCATTCCTAACACTGGAAGGTCCCAGCTATGGCACTTTGACCTTTCACTTGTTGATGTTCTCTTCACGTTTATCATGCCCAAGCTGCACAGAAACACTTCGAACAGTAAACCCTCTGCTTGTCTCCGGTCGTCAATGCTCTGGAATTCATTTCACTAATGTAAGAGCTGTCAGGCATATCCCCCACCTGCCAAGACTAAGGCACACATTATTTCACCACATGAACATTAAAACTTAAAATTGCAAGCCCCTGACTGGAAAAATATTTGCATTGTAACAGACAGTGTTGGAACAATGGGGACCCAGTCGTTGATTCCACAATACACAGAAGTGGTCAGAGCAGTTTTAGTTATATGACTAACTGGCTGTTGCGGAGGTTTGAACTGAAAGGTTTAAATTGGAGAATATAGTGTTTGAAATCAGAAAGCTCCTGGCTCCTGGTTTGAGAACATCTCTCTCCAGTACTGCCTGCCTTCATCTCTTGCCCATGGGACTGAATCTTATGAAAACACGTGAACCTCAAAGAGAGAAAAGTCTCCTATGTGAACAAAGTTTAAGAAGAACACTGGGCCCCGACGAACAGTAAGACTACCTACAATCAAGTGAGCTCGAAGCACAGCAAACAAGAAACTCTTCTGATATTGCCTCAAACCTCTCTCTATTATATTTTTCTCTCCTCTTTTCCGTCCCTATTTGCATGTGTGTATCACATGTGCATGCTAGCGTGGGCGTTTCGTATATCCATAGGCTTGAACTTTATCAGAGTTTAAGTTTAAGTTTGAATAAAATTTCATTTTTCTTCTTTCAATCTCAGAAAACCTGTGTGAATTGGTTTCTTTGTCTTATAATTGGAAAGCTTGGAACAAGGATTCACAAAGGGGGATTTCAAACACGGTGTGTTTAAAATTAAACCCTGTTACAATAAAACCAGGTAAAGACAGCAAAAGACCCCTGGACAACTTACTCACCTGGTTGGTAACAGAGTATCTGGAATGCACTGCCTGAAAGCACGGTGGTAGCAGATTCAATAATGACTTTCAAAAGGAAATTGAACACAGAATTGAAAAGGAGAAAATTTTGCAGGGCTTTGGTAAAAATAAGGGAAACGAAGAGGGGACTAATTGAATAGCCCTTTCAAAGAGCCAGCACAGATATGACAGGCTGAATGGCCTCCCTTTGTACTGTAAGAGTCTATGATTCCCAAACCATGAATCTTTTTGATGACAGTGGAAGTATTGTGTTCAGCCATCTGCAGCCAGAGGTTAAAATATAATTGTCAGATGCTAGTAGAGACCAGCACTGATGATGGACGCATTTCCATTTGATAATAATGGCAGTGTCTCCAGTGGTTTGTGGAACACTCCATGGCCTCCAGACTATGCTATGTCAGTATCACATTTGTAACGGACAGGCGGTGAAGCCTGTGGGTGGTTCCCACTGTTCACCTCCCAATTGACCTCAATTGTGTTTTGTTTAAAATGATGAGTTATCCCCTGAGCATTTTTAGGGTTAAGTAAACAGGCTAATTATGGGTTTTCTTGTAGGTTTAAAACAGAAGATTAACTATTTATTAAACAAAATTAATTCCCTGAAATGTTTGCAACACTACTCACGCATGCATCAGTCTTAGATACAATCTCAAGAGAAGATAGATAGAAGGTAAAGGGTAAGAGTTCAGGGTGTGGTATGTATTCATGGTTTACAGTAAACCCGTTGAATCTTCTAAGTAGGACAGTCTCTTTTAAAGGTCCAGGCCTAGGTGTTTGTAGTCTTGAACTTGTTGAGGTGCTGTAGGTTTCTGGTGATTAAGATTTCAGTCTGGAGGTGGTGGTCACTTTCAGTTCTCTGCCACACCACATTGAAGTGTAAAATGAACAGCAGGATGACTTCTTGTTTAGGCTGGATCTTTACACAGTCCCTGGCTGGACTGTTTTTCTGAGATGTTGCTGTGATTTCCCTGTCTCTCTCCAGAGGGTTGCCTTTTAAGGTCAAAATCCATCAAATTAGAGTTTCTGTTAATTGCCACATGGTCTTCTCCCCTGCTGTAACCACACAATGGACCAGCATGTGGAATCCATGGTTATCTATTAATGTTTGAATGGGTACTATTCTGTTATAATGTGTCCACTTCACACCTTCTTTGTCTGAGAAGAAGTCCATTCAATTCAGGAATGTCTCTTGATGGCTTCAGGATGGATGTAGTTAACACCGCTTAGTCTGAAGTGTATCCTTTTGTCCTTTCGAGACAGTGAGGCAGTTTGAATGCACAGGCCAGGTCACCTGACCTTCGGCGGCCATCTTACAGCACATTGAAATTGACTTTAAAAAAGTAGACAAGGAGTCCACATTGAATAAAGATCATATCTTAAAAGTAGGAATATGATATGTCTTTATTGGGCATGATACATACAACAGTCCAACATATTTGTACAAAATTCCCTTGCCATTAACCCTTTCAATGTGAATATTACCAGAGAGAAGAATTTGTTATGAGCTCATAAAGTGGTCATGTATGAATATTTTCACAGCGTATTTTCAAGGTTGACCTCTGTTCTGCTAGAGCTACCAGCGTGGCCTCATTTCCACTGCAGCACCAATGCCCAACTTAAGACTACAGCTGGTGACAATGCTTAGTGTAATAAAGTACTGTTTGCTGTATCTGAAGAAAGACTTGACTGGGCCATGTTAGTGAACAACTCAGTAAAGTCCAGCCATGAAATGGCCATCACATGCAGTGGATTACAGGGACAGCTCCGTAGATCTTGCACAGATTTACTTTTACAAATATTGCTTCTGTTCTGTACAAACTATGAGATAACGGTGGCAGATGTTATAATCTCAGCTGTCTCAGAGTCAGCATGGTTAAACAGGGCAGTGGAGCCAGCCTTTAGCTCAGTGATGGCCTTCCCTCCTCTGAACCGCAAGTGCTGCGTTCAAACATGTCTCCAGACAGACCTGGCAAGGCGAGACTGAAGCTCTGGCTCTGGATTCTGGGCTGATAGCCAGTGGGATCCTCACACCTGGTGGGTGGGTGTGGTTTTTTTCGTGCAACCCCCCTACTTCACCCCCACCCCTCTCATTGTATGAGTTGTGGCAGCCTGTAAAAATCCTCCTGCTACCCAGGACTAACCACTGCATCAGCTGGTATAAGGATGGGTACGTCCATGGAAGGAGCATTCGTCTTGCAGCCTGTCAGACTGTAAATCAGTCTGAAAATCCTTCTACTATGTCCAAGAGAAGAATGTGAAGATATAAAAACATCAGGACCATAATCTTCAAATATCACATGACCTCCCTTGTCTGCCTTGTTTCATTCCTGGAAGTGATAGACAGACAAAGCTACTGTGCCCAGATTTTGGTACCTGAAGATCAAAGGGACATAGATTCTCTCTGAGACTCCTGTGGGATCGTTCCACCATGTCTGAGAGGTAAGAATGAAAAAAGACTTGCATTTATATAGCATCTTTCATGACCATCAGATGTCCCAAAGCACTTAACAGCCAGTGAAGCACTTTTGAGGTGTAGTCACTGATGTACTGTAGGAAATGAGGCAGCCGATTTGAACATAGACTGAATTTAATGAGCCCGCCGCCAGTCCCAGCAGTGAGCTCAGAAATGGGTGCCGTTCCCATCCATCACATGGATGGCCACCCCACTGCAATCTCGCGACAAGCGGCCATTTTGCAAAGTGGAGTCATAGGCCCCCCCAATCATGTGGCGTTATCTGGATGCAAGTCGCCGATTATGGTGTCAGATGACTCGAGAACAAATGCTGGGGCTTTATTTAAAAGGCTGCATTCACTCCTACCTTAGAGTCATTTGCAACTTTGTGCAGCTTAAAACTTTGTCTGACTGGTTCCTGGACGCCCAACCACCACCCCTCCCCCACCCACAGAGGAGGGTAGTAAATGGTGGCCGAGGCAAGACTCCACGATTAAGCGATGCCTCCCTGCAGACTCTTCCCCAGGCTGCAAGGGAAAAGTGGGAGGTTCACTTCCACAGTGATGCCAAGAACAGGTCCTCCCACCTGACCAAGCAAGCCTGGGTAGAGATCACAGAAGACGTCAGCACATGTGGGGGTGGGGGTGGGGGAGGGGTGGATGTGGAAAGGATGTTTCCCCTTGTGGGAGAATCTAGAACTAGGGGTCACTGTTTAAAAATAAGGGGTCACCCATTTAAGACAGAGATGAGGAGAATTTATTTCTCTCAATGTCTTTGGAACTCTCTTGCTCAAAAGGCGGTGAAAGCAGAGTCCTTGAATATTTTTAAGGCGGAGATCGATAGATTCTTGATAAGCAAGGGGATGAAAGGTTAGAACCATAGCAAAATTACGGCACAGAAGGAGGCCATTCAGCCCGTCGTTTCTGTGCTGGCCAAAAAAACTAGCTGCCCAATCTAATCCTACCTTCCAACACCTGGTCCATAGCCTTGCAGGTTACAGCACTTCAGGTGCATGTCTAGGTACCTTTTAAAAGAATTGAGGGTTTCTGCCTCCACCACTGTTCCTGGCAGTGAATTCCAGATTTGCAATACTCCAGCTGTGGCCTAACCAACATTTTATACAGTTCCAGCATTACATCCCTGCTTTTGTATTCTATGTCTCGGCCAATAAAGGAAAGCATTCCATATGCCTTCTTCACCACTCTATCTACCTGTCCTACCAGTTCAAGGCCCTTGTGGACATGCACTCCAAGGTCTCTCACTTCTTCTACCCCTCTCAATAACCTTCTGTTTATTGTGTATTCCCTCGCTTTATTTGCCCTCCCCAAATGCATTACCTCACACTTCTCTGGATTGAATTCCATTTGCCACTTTTCTGCCCATTCAACCAAACCATTGATATCATTCTGGAGTTTACAGCTATCCTCTTCACTATCAACTACACGAACAAATTTTGTGTCATCAGCAAATTTCCCAATCATGCCTCCCACATTTAAGTCCAATTCATTAATATATACCACAAATAGCAAGGGACCCAACGCTGAGCCCTGTGGAACGCCACTGGAAACAGCTTTACATTGGCAAAACATCCGTCGACTACTAACCTTTGTTTCCTGTCACTGAGCCAATTCTGGATCCAACCTACCACATTCCCCTGTATCCCATGGGCTTTCATTTTACTGACCAGTCTGCCATGCGGGACCCTGTCAAATGCCTTACATTCACTGCACTACCCTCATCAATCCTCCTCGTTACTTCCTCAAAAAACTCATTTAAATTAGCAAGACATGACTTTCCCCTAACCAATCCTGCTGACTATCCCTGATTAATCCTGTCTAAGTGACAGTTTATCCTATCCCTCAGAATTGATTCTAACAATTTACCCACCACTGAGGTCAGACTGACCAACCTATAATTATTTGGCCTACCCCTCGCACCCTTTTTAAACAATAGTACAATGTTTGCACACCTCCAATCGTCTGGTACCTCGCCTGTATCTAGTGAGGATTTGAAGATGATCCTCAGCGCATCCATTATTTCCTCCCTGGCTTCCTTTAACAACCTGGCATGCAATCCATCTGGCCCTGGTGATTTTTCCACTTTCAAGGATGCCAGACCCTCTAGTACTTCCTCTCTCATAATGCTTATCGTATCTAATATTTCACACTCCTCTTTTACTACAATGTCTGCATCAACCCTCTACTTTGTGAAGACAGAGACAAAAAACTCATTAAGAACCCTGCCCATATCTTCTGCATCCATGTATAAGTTCCCTTGTACATCTCGGAGGCCCTACCCTTTCCTTATTTATCCTCTTGCTCTTAATGTACTGCCACCTGCCAAAAATGAGATACCTTAATTTTGCCACATGGACATTAAACTTAAAATTGTTGCTGGGAAGAAAAGAGGGCCTAGCACATGGAATTGCCAAGCCCCTGACCGGAAAAACATTTTTTGCATACTAGCAGTGTTGGAATAAAGGAACCAACCCCCGCTCCCCAATACACAAACAGATGAGGTAAGATTGGTTTAGTCACATAACTAATTGGCTGTTGTTTTTTTTAATTTGAACTTACCACAGAGAATTTGAACTCAGAAAGCTGTTTGCTCCTGGACTGGAAAATACCTCCCGTGCTGGCTTGTCACCGCCGCTCTCCTGTCTGCTCTCATCTCTTTCTCACCAGCTTTGGAATCCATTGAAAAGATATGAATGCCAAGAGAGAAAAGTCTCCTACAGTGAACAAGGTTTAAGAAGAATCCTGGGCCCCAACAAAAAGCAAGAATTACCTATAAAGGGACTACAGTGAGCTCAAAGCACAGTAACAAGAAACTCTTCTAATATTGCCTCAAACCTCTCCACTTTATTTTTCTTCTGCTCTTTTCTCTCTCTATTTGCATGTGCGTATCGCATATGCATGCTAGCATGGGGCACGGCGTGTATCTATAGGCATTAACCGAATTAGAGTTTAAGTTTTAATAAATTTCACTTTTCTTCTTTAAACCTAAGAAGGCCTGTTTGTGCTCATTTCTTTGCCTTATAATTGGAAAGTGATGAACAAGGAATCACCAAGGGAGAGCTCAAAACACTGTGTTTAAAAACTAAATCCTGTTACAATAAGACCAGGTGAAGGCTGAAAGAGACCTCTAGACACCTTTCTCACCTGGTCGTAACAGTACTGATAAAACATCTTCAGGTTTTCCTTGATTCTACCTGCCAATTCACCCCTGCAGTTTCTATCCTCCTCTAGGCTTTCTAAAGTACAAAGATTTTTGTGATTTTTCTGCTTTAACTTACCTTGTAACCTTCTAGATAACCAGAGGGCTCCAGAGTTGGCAGTACCACCCTTTATTATTGTGGGGACATGCCTACACTGTGCCTGTAGTATCTCGCTTTTGAATGCCTCCCACTGGTTTGCCACTGATTTTCTTCCGAGTAGCTGTATCCAGTCCACTTTCACCAGTTCATCTCTCAGTTTCGTAAAATTTGCCTTCCCCCAATGTAGAATGTTTACTCCTGTTTTATCTCTGTCCTTTTCCATGATTTTGCTAAAACTACTATAGTCACTATCAGCGGTAGGCAGGAATGTGGAGTAATCAGTTCAGCCATGAGCTTACTAAATGGCGCAGCAGGCTCGAGGGACTGAATGGCCTACTCCTGCTCCTAATTCGTATGTTTGTATGTTCGTATCTCGGCCACAGGACACTGTCCTTCATAGCTCACCCACCTTAACACCCCGGCATGAAAGATATCAGATTGTCCAGTAGGGACAAAGGTCCAACACTAGCAGAAATGTCATGTTGATCTCCATGCTAACTTCTTCCTGTTGTAGGACAAGACAGCCCACAACAGGAGGGAGATAGCCCAAGACTGGAGGAGGAGTCCCTGGGCTGTGTCCTCTCACCATCGCCGAGAAAGAGGTTTTGGAGCTGGCAGGGACCCATGGTGGCCATGCAAATTTGGACAGGGAAACGTGTCCCTGGCAAGAGATTGAGGATTGACCTCCATCATCACACTCATTAATTATTGTGAACCACATCATGCATGGTTGACATGACGAGATCTGCACAGCCTAACCCACACACGTTTGTGTTCTCTCCTGCAGGTCGGTGTCTGCAGGAGGCCGCAGCCACATGGGGACAGTCGTCCACCTTAGCAGGAGGACCACTCAGAAGATGCACTTGACTCTCCTGCACCTCCCACCAGCACAGATATTTTCACATCAGTGGGTAACTGCTCGACTATAGGATCAGGGTTACAAACTGATGAGAGCACCGCACACACACTGAGCAGCTGGCTGAGGCTGAGACAGCCAAGGCCTCTGACAGTCGAAGGATTGTAGATGGCCAGGCCTTTGCTGAGCCCCAGGATAGTGATGAGCCTCTGGTGTCAACAGCACAGGGCATGCTGGAGTTGCAGAAAGAAGTAAGGCAACATCTGGCAGGATGGAGGTGTCCATCCATGCCATGACTGCTGCCAAGTCTCAGGCTTGTGAGCGCATGGCTTCCTCCATCGAGAGGTTGGTGACCCTCCAGATTCCATAGATGCGCGCACGCCTGCATACCATCGCCTTGGCCATGAGCTCAACACAGTAGGGACAAGGTGAGAAAAGAAACAGGAGCCTGGAGAGTTCTCCCACTCCTTGTCCTTCTCTGGTAAGCAGGGAGATTCAAGTGAGCCTTTGAAGTGAGAGGAGAGGCTGTCCCCCACAGCTGGGGGGCTGCACTTAGTGCACGCCAGGTGTGGACACTGACCGCTCAGCCCCTCTGCCAGTGAGTCCAGCTTCAGCAGCCACGACACCCGAGGAAAATCCTGCGCTAGTCTAGGACACTCTCAGGCAGTCGGGGCCTTCCAGGCCTCAGGCAGCCAGATTAAACCTGCCAAAGTCACCACAGGCCAATGGGTAGCCTGATCATCAGCCTGCGTCCAGCCCAGCTGCTGTCGCAGGGATCAGACTGCACAAGGAGCACTCAGAAACTGTAATGTCGCTATTAATTAAAAGTCCTTTTGTGCACCTCTTCAGCCATCATTGCCTGAATGCCATGTTCCATTATGCCTTAATTGTGACCTGTTGACCTCCCCCTTAGTACAATGCCAATGTGACCACAGCCCTCATTAACATGCATTCTTCCATGGCCACTAGCACACATTGCAACTGGTCACAAATCAGGCAAGACAAATGGAGAGGAGGTGACAAAATACATGACTGAAGGTGAGTCTTTATTATATTCTCAGTGAGTGGACATCAGGGTTGCTGGAAATAGGTAATTATAAGGTTGGCTCTTGCCTCCTTTGCGCGTCAGTCAACCTGTCTGGCCTCCAGTGCTGTCTTCAACATCCATTACTGCTGGCCTCTCTCCCTCCTCTGCTTCCTCATCGTTGGATGAGTGTCGCTCAGGCATTTCAGTCATGTAAGGCCTCCCCGCTCTGCAGTGCTGAATTGTGCAGAACACAGCAGATTCTCGTCGGGGCAAACTGCAGGCCTCCACCAGATCGATCGAGTCAGTGGAACCTCATCTTCAGCAGCCCAATGACCTACTCGATGGTGGCTTGAGCGGCGGCATGGCAAATGTTGTACCTCTCCTCAGCTGCATTGCAAGGATTCATCACAGGTGTAAGAAGCCAAGTCTTCAATAGATACCCCTTGTCCCTGAGAATCTATACCTGAAGGCGAGCGGGGGGCCTGAAAAAGCTGTGGCACCTGGGACTGTTGAAGTATGTAAGCAGCATGGCTGCTTAAACGGGCACACACCTTCATGAAATCCTTTCAGTGTCACTGACCAGTTGAACATTGATTGAATGGAAGCCCTTCCTGTTGATGAAGGCGGCTGGCTGCTCCATGGGAGCCTTGATAGCCACATGAGTGCAATCTATCACACCTTGCACCTGGGAAAATACAATGATCACCCTGAAGTCGATGGCCCTCTCAGCCTAACTGTCAGGGTCAGTCCATTAGTGCACATAGTCACCGGCCATCTTGAACAGGGTCATCTCCTTGATGCAGTGATGGGCTGCTGCCTGGGAGACCACACACATATCTCCGCTAGATCCCTGGAAAGATCCAGATGTGTAGAAGTTTAGTGACATGGTGATCTTCAGGGCCACTGGCATAGGGTTAATCACAAATCCCATAGGTCGCAACTCGTCCTGCAGCATGGCTCATAGTGAGAGATGGCCTCCCTGGAGAGCCATAGTCTTCATTGACAATGGCATTTGGACATTAGGAAGCAGCTGATGCGAGTCCTGTGGACTCTACGACATATATGGGCCCTTCGTGACAGGGCAGGCTGCTGTGGCTCTCGTTGTGGAGCTTCGCATACAGGACCAGCCGCCTCTTGGCCCTCCCTCCATTAGAGGTGCCGCATCATGCCACAGCGGTCCAAAAATACAGAGTGTATGAGACCCATGCCGGGTGACCTGTGAGCTTGCAGATCACTGCCAATGCAGAGACGATCCTTCCTTGGCACCTGAGCTTTTCACAAATCTCTCCGCAGAGTCTCTGATGGACATCAGAGGCTGACCTTGCTGATGGTCCACCCTCTGTTGCAGCAGTGTGAGCGAGCAACCACATCACACAGCTGTGTGCAGCCTCACCACACCCACACTAACCCCTTGCAGTGACCACCCACCCCCCACACCCACACTAACCCCTTGCAGAGCCGCCAAGACTCCGAACCCCTTTACAGAGCCCCGAGACTTTGAATCCCTTTACAGAGCTCCAAGACCCCAAACCCCCTTACAGAGCCCTGAGACCCCGAATCCCATTACAGAGCCCCGAGACCCCGAATCCCATTACAGAGCCCCGAGACCCCGAATCCCTTTACAGAGCCCCGAGACCCCGAATCCCTTTACAGAGCCCCGAGACCTCGAATCCCTTTACAGAGCTCCAAGATCCCAAACCCCCTTACAGAGCCCTGAGACCCCGAATCCCCTTACAGAGCCCCGAGACCTCGAATCCCTTTACAGAGCTCCAAGATCCCAAACCCCCTTACAGAGCCCTGAGACCCCGAATCCCCTTACAGAGCCCCGAGAGCCCAAACCCCCTTACAGAGCCCACAGCAACATAGTCCGACAATGACCTCTGAACCCTCCTTCTTCTCTTATGTAGCAATGCTCACGACCACTTCCCCATTGCGGCAATATGGACTCACCTCACTGTCACCAGGTTTTAACGGACGTGAACCCGAGGGCATGCAAGTGCAGCCGCCATTCACACCCTCCACAGCTTATCATTAAATTGCAATTAATTGTATTTAAGTGCATTTAAAAGAGCAGTTCAGCATTTAAAGTAGCTCCCCATTGCAACGGGGTATCAATGCCGCCATGGTGCTTTCCCACCGCTGGTGAAATCCAGAACCGAGCCACGAAGCCAGATTTCCAGGCAGACGGCTCCAATGGAATTCTCCATTCCTCCGCACCACTGTACCCATCTTAGACAGCTGCATTAACTTCTGCCCAGTGAGCTCCCACAAACAGAATGTGGCAATGACTAGATAATCTGTTTTTTTTTATGTTGATTGAGGGGTAAATATTGTCCAGGACACCGGGGGTAACTCATCTCATCTTCTTCAAAATAGTGCCATGGGATCGTTTTGGTCTTCCTGGGAGGGTAGACAGGGCCTCAGTTTAATGAATGACAGCATCTCCAACAGTGCAGCACTCCCTCAGTACTGCACTGGACTATCAGCCTGCATTTTTGTGCTCATTTGAGTGGCATTTGAACTCACAAACTTATGACTCAGAGGTGAGAGTATGACCAACTGACCCACAGCTGAAGTAAAGTCTTTGGATGATGAGAATTCTTGGAATACATTAAGGGAAATAGATCTTCCTGGGAATTTAATACAGGAGCAGCAATCCAAACAGCAGATTGGCATATCTTATATAAGGAAATAATTCACAGGACTTGTTACGAAATCCTCACTTGCACCTAGGCCTCCTGATAGCAGCAAAGAAACCCAGAAACATCAGTCAGCATTGATAACCTGGCACTGCCTAATAGATTGTGATTCAACAGACCATCCAGGACAAAGCAGTTCACTTGATTGCCAGCTCTTCCACCACCATAAACATCCACTCACTTCATTACCAGTGCACCACTATCATCAAGGCCTTTGTGGCATTGCCTCCCAAATCCTGACCTCCACCACCTTTTGTTCTTTTTCCCACCATCCCATCTTTCACTTGCGTAAAATCTGTTAACTTTTCCCAGTTCTGATGAAGGGTCATCAACCTGAAACGCTAACTCTCTTTCTCTCCCCACAGTTGCTGCCAGACCTACTGAGCATTTCCAGCATTTACTGTTTTTATTTTTGTTTTTCTTCATGCTCTTTGCATTTATTAGTTGTAAAATTATCGGAGAACAGAAAATAGGCTGTTTGACAGTCAAAAATCATCCAATCAGATAATGAAGAGTCTGTTTGCTTTCCAATTGACCATGAGAAGGCGATACTGTGCAAATATGGACAAGTCGGGCGACCAATGGCGAGATTGTGAGGGTCAAGCGGTTCGAAGCAGGAGGTCATGTGATGTGAGCAAGAATGCAGGCATTATATGCACGCACAAATACACACGCACACACTAGCCATGCATACACTCACACATGAACACACAATGCATGCATGAACGCACATGTACCACCCACATACACATGCACACAGGCATGCGTGCACACACACACACACACACTCATGCACACAGGCACACACACACGTACATACATGTACCACACACTCATGCACACCATTCACATACACAAGAAAGCATGGGCTCAAATATGCATGTAAGCACATGCGCACATAAGCACATACATATGCACACAGATAGCGAACACACACATAAGCAGCTCAACCCATATGTTCACTTAATGCACCTATCACATATACATGCACAGACACTAGTTCCACACAAGGACAATCAGAATGATAGGTGTCCACATAGTTCGACCCACATGACTACATGGATCCACAAAACAAGTTAGAACTATAGAAACATTAATGTACAGAAAGAGGCCATTCAGCCCATTGTGTCTGTGCCAGATGAAAAAACTAGCTGTCCAATCTAATCCCACCTTCCAGTACCTGGTCCATAGCCTTGCAGGTTACAGCACTTCAGGTGCAGGTCCAGGTATCTTTTAAATGAGTTGAGGGTTTCTGCCTCCCCCACCATTTCTGGCAGTGAATTCCAGACACCCACCACCCTCTGGCTGAAAAAGTTTTTCCTCATGTCCCCTCTAATCCTACTATCAATCACCTTAAATCTGTGCCCCAGTAATTGACCTCTCCACTAGGGGAAACAGGACCTTCCTGTCTACTAGAAACATAGAAATTAGGAGCAGGAGTAGGCCATTTGGCCCTTTGGGCCTGCTGTGCCATTCAAAAGAGATCATGGCTGATCGTCTAATTCTGTACCCTGTTCCTGCTTTTTCCGCATCTCTACTCTATCTTTTATTCTATCTAGGTCCCTCATAATTTTGTACACCTCAATTAAGTCATCCCTCAGCCTCCTCTGTTCTAAGGAAAGCAACCCTTGCCTATCCAATCTTTCCTCATAACTGCAATTTTCAAGCCCTGCCAACATTCTTGTAAATCTCCTCTCTACTCTCTCCAGAGCAATTATGTCCTTCCTATCATGTGACCACCAGAACTGTACACAATACTCCAGCTGTGGACTAACAAGCATTTTATACAGTTCCAGCATTACATCCCTGCTTTTGTATTCTATAGCTTGGCCAATAAAGGAAAGCATTCCATATGCCTTCTTCACTCTATCTGTCTGTCCTACCACCTTCAGGGACCTGTGGACATGCACTTCTTCTACACCTCTCAATATCCTTCCATTTATTGTGTGTTCCCTCGCTTTATTTGTCCTCCCCAAATGCATTACCTCACACTTCTCCAGATTGAATTCCATTTGTCACTTTTCTTCCCACTCAACCAAACAATTGATATAATTCTGGAGTCTACAGATATCCTCTTGACTATCAACTACACGGCCAATTCTTGTGTCATCAGCAAATCTCCCAATCGTGCCTCCCACACTTAAGTCCAAATCATTAATATATACCACAAATAGTAAGGAATCCAACACTCAGCCCTGTGCAACGCCACTGGAAACCGCTTTCCATTCACAAAAACATCCGTTGAACAATCATAAGAGATTTGAAGTATGCAGTCGTTTGGTGTACTGGATCCCTAAAGTGGATAAAGCACTCCCATGTGAATTCACCTCCAATTCAGAAATGAACAGATGTAATAAGCACAGAGACTGGGTTCTGCGAGAAGCTGTGAAGGGCAGCAGTCCTGTGTGTTGATTTTGCTGCTTCAGATGATAAGTGATTGACATGTGATACAGCTCAGTCTGCCAAAGGAGCAGTGCTGGAGGAGGGGAGGCTGTGAGCACAGGAACAATACAAAATCTGCACAACAAATCGGCTCAAATTTCCTCATTGTCAGCTCGTTAAAAAATTTGGAGAGAAGCCAAGATGGAGAAGTCGAGTATGGTGATGTGACATATTCAAGGGAAGCATTTAATATAGAATTGAAATGAGAACCATCAAAATGCAAATGTCTAAACAGGGGCACGCATTGGATTAGGAAGCTTTCTTTCAGAAAATTGTTGTCTGGGAAACCAACAGGAGGTGCAGATACAAATCAGAATCTCAACAATTGGCATCCTTATTAATGAGACACTAATGTGAGATAGTGCCAACAAAACACTAGGCAATCACCATACTGCCCACATCTGGCTGGGTATAGGGGTCACTGGAGAGAAACAATGGCTGGATTAGAGGTGCACTGGATAGCAATAGCTGTGATAGAGGTGCACTGGATAGCTGTGATAGAGGTGCACTGGATAGCTGTGATAGAGGTGCACTGGATAGCAATGGCTGGGATCGAGGTGCACTGGATAGCAATAGCCGTGATAGAGGTGCACTGGATAGCAATGGCTGGGATAGAGGTGCACTGGATAGATGTGATAGAGGTGCACTGGATAGCAATGGCTGGGATAGAGGTGCACTGGATAGCAATAGCCGTGATAGAGGTGCACTGGATAGAAATGGCTGGGATAGAGGTGCACTGGATAGCTGTGATAGAGGTGCACTGGATAGCAATGGCTGGGATAGAGGTGCACTGGATAGCAATAGCCGTGATAGAGGTGCACTGGATAGAAATGGCTGGGATAGAGGTGCACTGGATAGATGTGATAGAGGTGCACTGGATAGCAATGGCTGGGATAGAGGTGCACTGGATAGCTGTGATAGAGGTGCACTGGAAAGCAATGGCTGGGATTGAGGTGCACTGGATAGCTGTGATAGAGGTGCACTGGATAGCAATGGGTGGGATAGAGGTGCACTGGATAGCAATAGCAGTGATAGAGGTGCACTGGATAGAAATGGCTGGGATAGAGGTGCACTGGATAGCTGTACTAGAGGTGCACTGGATAGATGTGATATAGGTGCACTGGATAGATGTGATAGAGGTGCACTGGATAGCAATGGCTGGGATAGAGGTGCACTGGATAGCTGTGATAGAGGTGCACTGGATAGCAATGGCTGGGATAGAGGTGCACTGGATAGCAATAGCTGTGATAGAGGTGCACTGGATAGAAATGGCTAGGCTAGAGGTGCATTGAATAGATGTGATAGAGGTACACTGGATAGTTGTGATAGAGGTGCACTGGATAGCAATGGCTGGGATAGAGGTGCATTGAATAGATGTGATAGAGGTGCACTGGATATATGTGATAGAGGTGCACTGGACAGCAATGGCTGGGATAGAGGTGCACTGGATAGCTGTGATAGAGGTGCACTGGATAGCAATGGCTGGGATAGAGGTGCACTGGATAGCTGGGATAGAGGTGCACTGGATAGCTGTAATAGAGGTGCACTGGATAGATGTGATAGAGGTGCACTGGATAGCAATGGCTGGGATAGAGGTGCACTGGATAGCTGTGATAGAGGTGCACTGGATAGCAATGGCTGGGATAGAGGTGCACTGGATAGCAATAGCCGTGATAGAGGTGCACTGGATAGAAATGGCTGGGATAGAGGTGCACTGGATAGCTGTGATAGAGGTGCACTGGATAGATGTGATAGAGATGCACTGGATAGATGTGATAGAGATGCACTGGATAGCAATGGCTGTGATAGAGGTGCACTGGATAGAAATGGCTGGGATAGAGGTGCACTGGATAGCAATAGCCGTGATAGAGGTGCACTGGATAGAAATGGCTGGGATAGAGTTGCACTGGATAGCTGTGATAGAGGTGCACTGGATAGAAATGGCTGGGATAGAGGTGCACTGGATAGATGTGATAGAGGTGCACTGGATAGAAATGGCTGGACAGAGGTGCACTGGATAGAAATGGCTGGGACGGAGGTGCACTGGATAGAAATGGCTGGGATGGAGGTGCACTGGATAGAAATGGCCGTGATAGAGGTGCACTGGGTAACAGTGGCTGGAATAGAGGTGCACTGGATAGCAATCACTGGGATGGAGGTGCACTGGAGGAAGACACTTGCCAGGTTAGAATGCACTGATCCATGCAGTAGTGTTATTTTAGGGACCAGGAACCCCGATTATGTGTAGGTAAATCTTTTGGAACTTTTTCTTTTGCAAAGACTTAAAGTACTCTGGAGTGCTTTTGGGGTGTTTTGGTGAGTTCTTGCATTTGCCAGGGAGGGCAGAGGACTAGGTGACCTGTCCACACAAAGGCTGCACGGTATGGGGTCAGCAGTGGCATTGCCTCTGGGTCTGCAGCACGACAGGATGATGGGGCAGAGGCTGCAGAGAGGGCAAGCACTGTGCCATGCCCTGTGTCAAGTTGGAGCCAGACTCCTCCACGCTCCTCAATAGAGAAACAATCCGATCTGATAGGCCAGCCAATGCACCCAGCATCTCAGTGTGTATGCCCATCAGTACTCTCCTGTATGCTGCCCCATTGAAGCCCTCATCTGAATCCCCAGTAGCAGAACTCATCTGCAAACTCGTGAGCTGGCAAACAAACTATCCTTTACTCCTGGTCTGGTTGCAGCCCACTCGTGTCTGGATGATTCACCACATGCTAATTCCAACTCTATTCTAGTCTCCAAGTACATGCAGTGCCAGTATCTGATCTGGTGGCTGCAAACGTCAGATCTATTGGCAGGGCCTCTTCATCAGTGCTGTGCTTTTGTTCTCTTTCCTCCTCCTGAGGCCTCTGTGGCTCGGGAAGTAGCAGTTCCTTGGTGTCTGAAAACAGGAAATCAAAAGGGGAACATTGGGGTGAGGGAAGGGGGTGAGGTGGGAAGCAAGAGATCCATGGTCACACCATCAGTAGCTTGGTCATCATGCCAGATAGCAGGATGAGGGTGAGCTGAGAGTTGAAAAGTGGCATAAGGGGCAACTTCAAATTTCTCAGCGACATCCAACTACTATGGGCTGCATCGCAGCTGCCACCATGATACTGAGAGCCATCTCCTCCATAGGGCTCAGGAGTTGCAGGTGTCCTGTTCCCCAGCTGATTCCGCTTTGCTGTTATGGGCGACCTTACCCTGCAAGAGATTGGGCAGGATAGCAGTGCTCGTGTAGCCATAGCTGAATATCTGGAGGCACGCGGAGGCAATGAGAGGTGAGTGTGAGGCTGGCAGCATTGGTAGGTGGGTGAGGGTGAGGTGCAGTATCTGGATGTTAGGTTTGAGTCCTGAGTGCCAGGGAGTGCTGCTGGGTGAGTGATGTAGGTGTGGTGCACTGAGCAGTGTAAGAAGTTGCAGTTGTGATGGGTAGGAGATATCATGTGAAGATGCATTCACTGACATTGACCACCCATGTGAGGTTATTAGACTTCTGGTGGAACTGCTGCCAGGCCCTCAGGGCCAGATTCTGTGATCTTCCTGGGAACTGCTCCCAATCCCTTCTGAGGGTGGTCCTTAAGTGCCTCCCGCTACCCTGCAGGACCATAGTGTTTCTTCTCCTTCCCACCTGCACCACTGATGCCTCCAGTGCTGTATCCATAAGGTCTGGATTGCTCTGTCTAGCTGGTGTCCAGTTTGCAAGAGATTCCACTGCAGGAATCATTTTGCGCAGCTTCCCTTTAACTGGCAGCCTGCCTTTAAGAAAGAGCGTGTGCCAAGTGGTCTGAAACAATGCTGCTGGGGCCTTATTCTGTGCATTGATTTCTCCGGCAGCTTTGAGAAGGGGAGACTAGCACTGGAGGTGCAGGAACATGCACAGAAATCATTCAGATGAGGTGAGTAGATGAATTTTGTATCTTGCCTGCCTCAATGTGAACAGGCATGGGTATGCCGTGAATTGTGGCCCCGGGCCCAAAAATCGTGGCAAATTAATTTCATGCCCACAGACTCCTTTGGCAGTTATGGCAAGGCAGGAGTTGTCTGTGACTGAATGTGTAGTCGCTGTCTGTTCCTCCATGGGAGATAAAAACCCTGAAGGGTTTATTTGCACATGGAATTCGGAATTTGGTGGCTCAATTTAACCTGACTATTTACGAGAAGGACCAGTGACTGGCAGCTTGATGGCACCTGGTCCTCCTGGAAAGGTTGGCAGCCTTGAGATAGCGGGCAAGGCAAAGGGGTGTCAGAGGGATTCCGTTCCCTGGGATATTGTGGTGAGAATGTTATCTATTTTTCCGAGCAGTTTCCTTGAAAAGCACCTTCTGATTTGATGTCATTCCGGTCAGACTCTTTGAAGATTTTTTCATCAGTCCCCAAACTCTGAGTCGCCCTGGGGAATAATTTACAAACTGATGCTGAAAACGATCGTATTCCCACCACAACTCCTGCCATACATCACAGTCACAGTTGGAATTAAAGCAATTCCACAGCAAATTTCATGCTTTCAGCTCATACCCACTTAACAGTCATCAGAGCCGGCCTTTGACCCCTCTGTATGGTGCAGAATTCAAATGAGGTGAAAGTGTCCCAGCTCACATCTCCCTCCCCCCGCCCACTCTGCAGGGACAAGTACATCATTATTTCAGCTGTGTGAATATCAATCCCTCGAGTAAAGGGCACTCTGAACATCGAGACACTTTTACCCACCATCAACATGCTTTTCCTTTGCTTCTTTCATGGACCTAGAAATTAGAACATAGAACACAGAACATTACAGTGCAGTACAGGCCCTTCAGCCCTCGATGTTGCGCCGACCTGTGAAACCATCTGACCTACACTATTCCATTTTCATCCATATGTCTATCCAATGACCACTTAAATGCCCTTAAAGTTGGCGAGTCTACTACTGTTGCAGGCAGGGCGTTCCACGCCCCTACTACTCTCTGTGTAAAGAAACTACCTCTGACATCTGTCCTATATCTATCACCCCTCAACTTAAAGCTATGTCCCCTCGTGTTTGCCATCACCATCCGAGGAAAAAGGCTCTCACTATCCACCCTGTCCAACCCTCTGATTATCTTATATGTCTCTATTAAGTCACCTCTTCTCCTCCTTCTCTCTAACGAAAACAACCTCAAGTCTCTCAGCCTTTCCTCGTAAGACCTTCCCTCCATACCAGGCAACATCCTAGTAAATCTCCTCTGCACCTTTTCCAAAGCTTCCACATCCTTCCTATAATGCGGTGACCAGAACTGCACGCAATACTCCAGGTGCGGCCGCACCAGAGTTCTGTACAGCTGCAGCATGACCTCGTGGCTCCTAAACTCGATCCCCCTACTAATAAAAGCTAACACAACATATGCCTTCTTAACAGCTCTATTAACCTGGGTGGCAACTTTCAGGGATTTATGTACTTGGACACCAAGATCTCTCTGCTCATCTACACTACCAAGAATCTTCCCATTAGCCCAGTATTCTGCAATCCTGTTACTCCTTCCGAAGTGAATCACCTCACACTTTTCCGCATTAAACTCCATTTGCCATCTCTCAGCCCAGCTCTGCAGCCTATCTATGTCCCTCTGTAACCTACAACATCCTTCGGCACTATCCACAACTCCACCGACCTTCGTGTCATCCGCAAATTTACTAACCCACCCTTCTACACCCTCATCCAGGTCATTTATAAAAATGACAAACAGCAGTGGCCCCAAAACAGATCCTTGCGGTACACCACTAGTAACTATACTCCAGGATGAACATTTACCATCAACCACCACCCTCTGTCTTCTTTCAGCTAGCCAATTTCTGATCCAAAGCACTAATTCACCTTCAATCCCATACTTCTGTATTTTCTGCAATAGCCTACCGTGGGGAACTTTATCAAACGCCTTACTGAAATCCATATAGACCACATCCACGGCTTTACCCTCATCCACCTGTTTGGTCACCTTGTCAAAAAACTCAATAAGGTTTGTGAGGCACGACCTACCCTTCACAAAACCGTGCTGACTATCTCTAATGAACTTATTCTTTTCAAGATGATTATAAATCCTATCTCTTATAACCTTTTCCAACATTTTACCCACAACCGAAGTAAGGCTCACAGGTCTATAATTACCAGGGCTGTCTCTACTCCCCTTCTTGAACAAGGGGACAACATTTGCTATCCTCCAGTCTTCCGGCACTATTCCTGTCGACAATGACAACATAAAAATCAAGGACAAAGGCTCTGCAATCTCCTCCCTGGCTTCCCAGAGAATCCTAGGATAAATCCCATCTGGCCCAGGGGACTTATCTATTTTCACACTTTCCAAAATTGCTAACACCTCCTCCTTGTGAACCTCAATCCCATCTAGCCTAGTAGTCTGTATCTCAGTATTCTCCTCGACAACATTTTCTTTCTCCACTGTAAATACTGACGAAAAATATTCATTTAACGCTTCCCCTATCTCCTCCGATTCCACACACAACTTCCCACTACTATCCTTGATTGGCCCTAACCTATCTCTAGTCATTCTTTTATTCCTGATATACCTATAGAAAGCCTTAGGGTTTTCTTTGATCCTATCCGCCAATGACTTCTCGTGTCCTCTCCTTGCTCTTCTAAGCTCTCCCTTTAGATCCTTCCTGGCTAGCTTGTAACTCTCAAGCGCCCTAACTGAGCCTTCACGTCTCATCCTAACATAAGCCTTCTTCTTCCTCTTGACAAGCGCTTCAACTTCTTTAGTAAACCACGGCTCCCTCGCTCGACAACTTCCTCCCTGCCTGACAGGTACATACTTATCAAGGACACGCAGTAGCTGCTCCTTGAATAAGCTCCACATTTCGATTGTGCCCATCCCCTGCAGTTTCCTTCCCCATCCTACGCATCCTAAATCTTGCCTAATCACATCATAATTTCCTTTCCCCCAGCTATAATTCTTGCCCTGCTGTATATGCCTGTCCCTGCCCATCGCTAAGGTAAACCTAACCGAATTGTGATCACTATCACCAAAGTGCTCACCAACTTCTAAATCTAACACCTGGCCGGGTTCATTACCCAGTACCAAATCCAATGTGGCATCGCCCCTGGTTGGCCTGTCTACATACTGTGTCAGAAAACCCTCCTGCACACACTGGACAAAAACAGACCCATCTAAAGTACTCGAACTATAGTATTTCCAGTCAATATTTGGAAAGTTAAAGTCCCCCATAACCACTACCCTGTTACTCTCGCTCCTGTCAAGAATCATCTTCGCTATCCTTGCCTCTACATCTCTGGAACTATTTGGAGGTCTATAGAAAACTCCCAACGGGGTGACCTCTCCTCTCCTGTTTCTAACCTCGGCCCAGACTACCTCAGTAGACGAGTCCTCAAACGTCCTTTCTGCCGCTGTAATACTTTCCTTGATTAACAATGCCACACCCCCCCCTCTTTTACCATCTTCTCTGTTCTTAGTGAAACATCTAAATCCCAGAACCCGCAACATCCATTCCTGTCCCTGCTCTACCCATGTCTCTGAAATGGCCACAACATCGAGATCCCAGGTACCAACCCATGCTGAAAGCTCACCCACCTTATTCCGGATGCTCCTGGCGTTGAAGTAGACACATTTTAAACCAAGCTCTTGCTTGCCAGTGCCCTCTTGTGTCCTTATAACCTTATCCCTGACCTCACTACTCTCAACATCCTGCACACTGGAACTACAATTTAGGTTCCCATCCCCCTGCTGAATTAGTTTAAACCCCCCCGAAGAGCACTAGCAAATCTCCCCCCTAGGATATCGGTACCCCTCTGGTTCAGGTGAAGACCATCCTGTTTGTAGAGGTCCCACCTACCCCAGAAAGAGCCCCAATTATCCAGGAAACCAAAACCCTCCCTCCTACACCATCCCTGCAGCCACGTGTTCAACTCCTCTCTCTCCCTATTCCTCACTTCGCTAGCACATGGCACGGGCAACAACCCAGAGATAACAACTCTGTTTGTTCTCGCTCTAAGCTTCCACCCTAGCTCCCTGAATTTCTGCCTTAAATCCCCATCTGTCTTCCTACCTATGTCGTTGGTGCCTATGTGTACCACGACTTGGGGCTGCTCCCCCTCCCCCTTGAGGATCCCAAAAACACGATCCGAGACATCACGTACCCTGGCACCTGGGAGGCAAAACACCAACCGTGAGTCTCTCTTGTTCCCACAAAACCTCCTATCTGTTCCCCTAACTATGGAGTCCCCAATGACTAATGCTCTGCTCCTCTTACCCCTTCCCTTCTGAGCAACAGGGACAGACTCTGCGCCAGAGACCTGTATCCCATTGCCTACCCCTGGTAAGTCATCTCCCCCAACAGTATCCAAAACGGTATACTGGTTGTTGAGGGAAACGGCCACAGGGGATCCCTGCACTGCCTGCTGGTTCCCTTTCCTTCCCCTGACGGTAACCCATCTACCTTCTTCTTTTACCTGAGGTGTGACTGCCTCCCGTTATCTCCTCTCAATAATCCCCTCCGCCTCCCGAATGATCCGAAGTTCCTCCAGCTCCAGTTCCCTAACGCGGTCCTCGAGGAGCTGGAGCTGGGTGCACTTCCCGCAGATGCAGTCAGCAGGGACACCCCTGGCAACCCTTACCTCCCACATTCTGCAGGAGGAACATTCAACTGCCTTAACCTCCATTCCCACTATTCTAAATTCCCAAGTTTTTAACCAATCACACGATAAAACAAGAAGAGAAATAGAAAAAGCCTTACCTTACCAACACACAACCGAGTCCTTTTTTTTGGGTAAGAGGAGGAGGGCGGGTGGGAGACACTACAAGAGTAGTGTCTCGGGTTCAGAAACAGCCCAAATATATAGGTTTCTACTTACCCAGCAGTCCCTGCTCCACCGAAACTCCCAATGAAATTGACTTCCCAGCTGTTCACTCCTCGCTCGCAATGCCTGTGCTCCTGGAAAAGCTGCACAACGAAAAGGTAAGAGAATTTACACAGCCCAAATATATCGGTTTCTACTTACCCAGCAGTCCCTGCTCCACCGAAACTCCCGATGAAATTGACTTCCCAGCTGTTCACTCCTCGCTCGCAATGCCTGTGCTCCTGGAAAAGCTGCACAACGAAAAGATAAGAGAATTTACACAGCCCAAATATATAGGTTTCTACTTACCCAGCAGTCCCTGCTCCACCGAAACTCCCGATGAAGTTGACTTGCCAGCTGTTCACTCCTCGCTCGCAATGCCTGTGCTCCTAGAAAAGCTACACCTGACTCACTGCCCCCCCCCCCCCGACTCACTGCCGACCCCGACTCACTGACCAATTGGACTCAGAGCTCACACCTGACTCGTCACCTGTGTCTGATGAAGCCAACGACAAGACCGAGAGAAGTTGGGCCTCCAGCCGGTTGTGGGGGGGAGCAGCATTGGTAGCTTGGATACCAGCTGAGAGCTCCAACAGAGTCCAGGGGAAAGGAGATAATTGGGGTGTGGGGAGCGTGGCATGGCTGCAGAGGCCAGAAGCAGCCTGGGCTTTGAATGTGGAACCAGAAGGAAAACTTTCAATTCATATTTCAGGTGACTGCCTTCAACAGACATTGGATCTATGTTTATATATGTAATGGGCTTTACACCTAGGGTCAAGCTCTAATGAATATAGGGTGTGCCACTACTGCCACAAGATGAGCACACACTGGTAACCTGCCACATTGGACCCTTAGGTGCCTGGAAATTGAGTACAGTGCAATCCAATTTCTACGCCATATTGCTTCCATTGTGCCCACTGTCAGGTGAGCAGGAACAAAGGAGCAGAAGCAGGCCATTCAGTCCCTTGTGTCTGCTCTGCCATTCAATCATGGCTAATTTGCACCTCTATTAGGGTGGCCCCTGACGGAGCTCAAGAACACTGGACACCAGAGCAGCTGAAAACCAGACTGCAGATATCAAAGCGGACAAATGGCCACCCTAACCTCAATACCATTTACCCACTTTTGTTTCATATCCCTTGATACCCTTACTCCCCAAAACAATTTACCGATCTCAGTCTTGAAATGTCAATTGAGCACCAACATCCAGAGGGGACTAGGGGAGTGATTCAACAACATGAGGGCTGCTCATCCCCCCTCCTCCACCCACCTCCAAAAAGGGGAAGAATGCTCTGCTATCTGAAGGCAGTCGAACCCAAGGTTAGCTTCCCACATCCTCTGGGGGGGACTCCCATGTGGGCAAGGGTTGAAACAGAGACTGCTGCTCTGCTGCTGGTTTCAGACACTTTGAGGCACATCAGGGGTAGTTTCTGAACTTGCCACCTGGGCACTACTGCCCATATAGAAACCACCCAAATTTCATTTCCATTATGGGGATTCCAGTATGCCAGTTTCACACCCCATAGGCAAGTTGAAAATCTGCCCCAATGGTACAGAAGCTCAATGAAGAACTGGAATGAAAGTTTTGAGCATTTCAGAAAGTAAATTGAAAAGGCTGATGGAATGTCATCATTATCTTAAGGGGCTTAAATATAAAGAGGAGACAGTGGTATTTCAGTTAGAAGAAGCCTTGGACAGACCCTGCCTCGGGGTTCTGGGCCCTGCACCTCAGAAAAGCTATATTAATCTTGGAGGGAGTGCAGCACAGATTCACCAGAACGATGGCAGGGTTTAGAAGGTTAAGTTGTGAGAACAGGTTGCATAAATGTGGTTTGTATTAAAATGAGTTTGGAAGGTTCAAGGCGATCTGATTGAGGGGTTTATAATATTAAAGGGATTTGATAGCGTAGTTAGAGAGAGACTATTCCATCTGGTGGAGGAATCTAAAACAAGGGACATAATTTTAATTAGAGCTGGGTCGTTCAATGGTGACATCAGGAAGCACTTTTTAAACATGAAGGGTAGTAGAAATTTGGAATTCTCTGCCCCATGGCCGCTGAGGGTCAATTGGAGTTCTCAAAACTGCAATTGATATATTTTTGTTAGGTAAAGCTAGCGAGGGATATGGAACTAATGTGCATAAATGGTGTTTGGGTACAGATCAGCCATGATCTAATTGAATAATGGAACAGGCTTGGGGGGCTGAATGGCCTCCTATTGAACCTATTGATGTGTTATGCAAACCTGTGTCTGTGGCCCCCGTCTCTGTGCTGAGGCCTGTCACATATAACTGCATTTGATGGACCACTGAATCCAGCAGCGAATTCTAATTGATGAATCAATAATAAATTTTTATTGAGGGCAGAAAGAGGTTATTATATGCATTTAAATGAGCAACGCAATTTCACAGGGCTGGCCAGGTTTAGTGAACCGAGCTTTATTAAGCACTACGGCGGACCAGTTTTTACAGCTATCAGGTCCTTTTAGCTACTGCAGTAAAATACTTGGAAGTGTATTTAAACAATACAGGAGATTCTCATCAACAATGCTTTGGTTCCAGTTCCGGTAATTGGCAGTGTGTTATGCTGTGTTTATTTTGTGTTCCTTGGCTTGTCTGGTGTCACTCAGGTCAGTATCCATTCACTGTCATTTTTTAACGTGCAGTGATAACTCATTGTTTGTCCCCAGCTGCTTTCCCAATGCAATGACTCACCTGCAGATGAAAAAGGCAGCAATGGTTGACTTCGTCTCAGACCTCTGTTAGTGCTGCTCTGAAGTGGTTCACTGTCTCAATGCTTTTTCTTCATTCTGACTCCAGGAGACCCAAGGCCTGGGATTCAGACTGAAAAACTACTTCAGGTGGATGTAACTGACTCAGCAGCACTGTTTAAAGAAGAACAAATATTTATCCCAGTATCCTGACCAAGGAAAAGAGCTCCACTACTCTTCCTCAAATAATGGCACAAGATCCACCTCAGAAGGTAGACGAACTCTTAGGTTAACATCACATTTAAAAGACGGAACCTGCGACTGTGCAGCACTCCTTCAGTACTGCACTGAAACGCCAGCCTGTGCTCAGGTCCCTGGAGTGAGGCTTAAACCCATGACCTCTAACTCAGAGGTCAGAGTGCTTCCAATCAGCCATCATTAGATCTGTACTGGACTGTTCCAATTATAAACCATTAAAAATCCTGTATCTAGCACCATCTGCAGTGGTAACCCCTCAGAAGTGGCACACTTCAAAGTATCAAACATTGATGAGGCAAAGTAAATTGCGATTGGTTCAAAAGCCACATCATTAACTAGCCAATCAAACAGGCGATTGACTGAATATGAACAAAGGAAGAGCAGCAACAAGTGGCTGTGGAGAAAACTGACCAATCAAATCTCTCCATTTCTTTCATTGCTGCCAGTCAACAACCACAGAGTCAACCAATAAGATGGGCCATACTGATGTCAGTCACCATTTCTACTTTGACCAGTAATCAAAAATAATATTTACAACATATCAAATAAAAAATACGCTGTTCATTTATTCTATAAAAATACACTGTTCAGAAGAAAGAATCTAACTGACCCAACAACAACTTACATTTCATTTGATGTAGTAAAAGGAGTTTCACAGAAACATAATCAGACATAAATTATACTGAACCAATGAAGAAGATCTTTGGGCAGGGGCCCAAAAGCTTTGTCGAACAGATAGTTTTTAAGAAGCATCTTAAAGGAGGGGAGAGAGGGGTAGAGAGGTGGAAAGGTTTGGACAGGGAATGCCAGAGCTTAGGCAGCTGAAGACATAGCTGCCAATTTAGAGGTGAAGGAAGGGTTGATACACGAGAGGCCAGAGTTGGAGGAATGCAGACTTAGAATCATAGAATCACACAGCACAGAAGGAGGCCATTCGGTTCGTCATGCCAATGCCGGTCATTTGGAAGAACTGTCCACTTTCCTTTCATTCTCCAGCTTTTTCTCCATAACCCTCCAAATTAGTACATGTCCAACTGCCTTTTAAAAGTTCCTATGTAATCTGATTCCACCAGCCTTTCAGGCAGTGTGTTCCAGATCTTAACATCCCCCTGTGTAAAGACATTTCTCCATATTTCCCCTCTAGTTCCTTTGCAATTACTTTAAATCTTTGACCTTTGGTTACCAACCCACTTGCCAGAGGAAACAGTTTCTCCCCTCCTGCTCTATCAAAACTGCTGAGAATTTTGAATGTCTCGATTTGGTCTTCCCTTAACATTTTAGGCTCTAAGAAGAACAATTCCAGCTTCTCCGATCTCTCCACATAACTGAATTCCCTCATCCCCTGGTAAACCTCCTCTGTACCCTCTCCAAGACCTTGACATGCTTCTGAAAGTATGATGCCCAGATTTATACACAATATTCCAGCTGAAGCCTAGCCAGAGATTTGCATGACTTCTTTGTTTTTGTATTCAATGACCCTATTTACAAAACCACGTAAAGTCTTTCTTAACTGCCTTCACAAATTGCCCTGTCATCTTCAAAGTTTTGTGAATATGTACCCCAGGTTCCTCTGCCTCTTCATGTTGTTCCTCCTGAGTGCAGTAATTCACAGTTACCACATTAAACTGCATCAAAGGTCTCGCAGAGTCGTAGGGTTGGAGGAGCAAACCATGGAGAGATTTGAACACAAGGATGAACACTTTAAAGACCCAAATATTTGATAATTTAGTCAGAATTTTGGGAAGGAAAAGATCTGCTTTTTTGCCTGTGGCCTGGGACTTGAGTTGGAAATTTTGTCTGAGATTTCCAGCTGCTGTGGACAAATTCTGTATGTGAAACAGAGATGTGTCATGGGAGTGTAGACAGCAGTATCCACTGCTGGCTCCTGAGGGACTGCAGTGCCCTCTCCTGTCGAACTACAGTGTCCTGTCCTGTCTCCTATGGGACTGCAGTGCTCAGTGTATCCAATGCGAACCATATCAACATCCAGAAAACTTACAAACAACTGTAAAGCATAAACACTGGTGAAGGGAAAGGAAAAAAATAGAAATTCACAGCTGGTGTCATTGAATATTTTTTGTGTTACTAATCAGGCAGGAGAAAGACTTGCATTTCTATAGTGCCTTTCACAACCTCAGAGCATCCCAAAGTACTTTACAGCCAATGAAGTACATTTTGAAGCATAGCCACTGGTGTAACATTGGAAATGCGGAAAGCAATTTGTACACAGCAAGCTCCCACAAATAGCAATGAAATAAATGACTGGACAATGTGTTTTTCAATGATGTTGGTTGAGGGATAAATACTGGACACCAGGAAGAAATCCTCTATCCTTCTTTGAATAGTGCTATGGGATCTGTTAATTCCTCTAAGAGGGAGAGGGAGACTTGGTTTGATGTCTCTTCCAAAGAACGAATTTTCCACCTTTTTCATTTACATATATGCCTCCTCACCCACTAATGTAATTGTACAAAAATATCTATCTACCTCACCTGTCTCCACAGGATGGCCCTCTTCAACAAACCCTCATTCAGCTGTATCCCCCTTCTGGCCCAGGAGCTGACTTGTGGTCTGCAGAGTCCTGAACATCTCAGTCTACACTTATCTGTCCTTCTAAACATTAACCCTGAAGCTTTCCTGCTTGTATGATTAAGATGCACACTTTCTCTTCCAGAAGATTATCCGTGATAAAGCAGCAAACAAGTTGGCAGCTCTTGGGAAGGAGTATGTTGTAGTGTATCAGCAAAACAGTCACTACATTGAAATGTTCCACATCCCAGGGGTACAGTTAATGATATTACATGCTGACCGCAGAGCTTGGTGCATATCTAACCTGTGCAGCATTGAAAACATTCCAGTAAAGGTGTCACCAACTATGTCTGGAAGTTACAACCAGGGTGGCCAGAGAGCCATCAGTGAAATTTTTCAGCTGTTTCAAATTTCATTGAAAGGAAAGAACAACATGACAGTAAGTAATTATTTCTTTTTCATTCTTGCAGCATGGGAATTGCTGGCCAGGCCAGCATTTATCACCCATCCCTAATTGCCCTTGAGAAGGTAGTGGTGAGCTGCCTTCTTGAACCACTGCAGTCCATGTGGTGAAGGTTCTCCCACAATGCTGTCAGGGAGGGAGTTCCAGGGCATTGACCCAGTGGTGATGAAGGAACAGCGCTAAGGCCTGGAGTTTCCACATGATTTCCAGAAAGCTTCATCTGGGCAGCTTCATCTGGGCAGAATCAAATCTAATAGCGCAGAAGATCACTGACTTTTGAACATAAGCGAGTTGCACTCATAACAGCATTACAGCCAAATATCCACTGCAATTTAAGATCATTCAACCAACATTTTTCTTGAACCAGTCCTTGCCCACAAAACGGGCCACAGTCCCAAGCTGGAAAAGCATGTTTCTGTCAATTACGCTGGCTCAGGGAGGGTTACACCCAGATTACATCCTGTGGATGGTACACACTGTAGCCATGATCCACTGGCAGTGGGGGAAGTGAATGTTTAAGGTGGTGGATGAGTTGCCAATCAAATGGACTGCTTTGTCCTGGATGGTGCTGAGCTTCTTGAGTGTAACTATAAAGGCTTAGAATATATAAGTGTCTGACGGTTAAAATAACGGGAGTTTATTGAACACATCTTGCATCAAAGGTTTCATCTACAACCCTCCACGAAGTTCTGTACAGATTACATTACATCACTTCCTGTGATGATGCACACAATCTATGTACATAATCTGCCCAGCAACAACCCAATGTCCACTATTTTACATTATACTACGTCTCCCCCCAAGTCTCTGACTTCTCTTTTCAGATTGAAAAGTGAGGTGAGGTGTTTTCACAAGGCTGCCATAACGAGCTCTTCTTTCTTTCAAAGAGGTTTGTGGTTTTGAGTCATCTAGTTCCGCCTTCTGACTCTGGACTGCTTGAGTAGAACTGTCGGATGACTCAAGTTCTTCATTCCAGTCATCCTCTGAGTTGATGGCTGATTGCAGCATCACTGGTTCATCAAATCTCTGAGATGACTGGTTTTCCTGTATTTGCTGCTTCTTTGGTATCCCACCAATGAACATCTGTTTCTTCTAATCATCCCTTGGTCAGTTTGGACACTGTGTGATCGTGGATATTGTGACTTTTTGACCACTTCTCCATACCAATTTTGGTCTCAACCCCAAACTTAATACCCTGGTTGAATGTCTGATAAATTTCTTGTCCTGTCAAAATTTTCTGATTGATCTGACTGATCTCTATCATCCCTCCCTCACTTTTTCCAAGCTTTTCACGTGTAATTGTGGCTAGAGTGTTATTGGGAGTGTAGAAAATTGGGTCTTCAATCTTCTTTCCATTAACGATTCGCAAGGGGCTAAACCATTCTGAAGTGTTGTCGATCGATAACTTAAAAGTGCTAGTTGAAGATCTTCATTCTTTTTCAACAATCTCTTCACATTCCTTACACCTCTCTCTGCTTCTCAATTAGCCTGAGGGTACCTCAGCGAACTAGTGATATGGACAAATCCATATACTATCAACATCCCGGGGGTTACCATTAACCAGAAACTGAACTGGAGTATCCATATAAATACCTTGGCTACAAGAGCAGGTTAGAGGCTCGGAATCCTGCAGTGAGTAACTCACCTCCTGACTCCCCAAAGCTTGTCCACCATCTACAAGGCAAAAGTCAGGAGTGTGATGGAATACTCTCCACTTGCCTGGATGAGTGCAGCTGCAACCATACTCAAGAAGCTTGACACCATCCAGGACAAAGCAGCCCGCTTGATTGGCACACCATCCACAAACATTCATTCCCTCCATCACCAATGCACAGTGGCAGCAGTTTGTACCATCTACAAGATGCACTGCAGCAATGCACCAAGGCTCCTTAGACAGCACCTTCCAAACCTACGACCTCTCCCACTAGAAGGACAAGGGCAGCAGATACATGGGAACACCACCACCTGAAAGTTCCCCTCCAAGCCACACACCATCCTGACTTGTAACTATATCACCGTTCCTTCGCTGTCACTGGGTCAAAATTCTGGAACTCCCTTCCCAACAGCACAGTAGGTGTACCTTCCCCACATGGGCTGCAGTGGTTCAAGAAGGCAGCTCACCACCACCTTCTCAAGGGCAATTAGAGATGGGCAATAAATGCTGGCCTCGCCAACAATGCCCACATCCCAAGAACAAATAAAAAAAAACTTCTGTAAAGTCTCTGAAGCATTAATTTGCAAATTGCAGCCCATTGTCAGATATTACAATACTGGAATTCCATGTGTAGCAAAAATTTCTCTAAAGGATGTGATTACAGCTTCTGAACTTTGACCTTGTAGCTGTTTAATTTCAATCCACCTTGACTAATAATCAACTACTATTAGGAACATTTTACTTTGATGCTCAAGAAGACCATTCCTAGATGCTCCCATGGTTTAGACGGAAAAGAAGATGACATGAGTGATTCTTCCATCTCCTGGTGATTTATAGCACACATGATGCATCTCCATATCATCTCTTCAATTTCTTTCGATATACAGGGCCACCACACTGAATGCTTTGCCCTGGCTCTATACTTCATAATACCCAGATGACCTTGATGCAATCTCTCCGAGGTGTCTGATCGCAAGACTCTCAAGATAAACTAATCTCTCATCGTAGATCAGTAAATCATCAACTATGCTTAGCTGACCTCACTGTTCGTAATACTGGGTTAGAGCAGGGTTATGTGGTATATACGCTGGCCATCCATTTAAGCAATATTCCTTGATTTTCGCACTAAATTCATCTGTTTTTAATAGAGTAACCAACAGTTTATGAATTGTTTCGATTTTGAAATGAAGTCCTAGAACGTAATTTGGAAATTTTCTCATACCCAAGTTGCTATCAATGCTTCATTTTCTATTACTGCGTATCTCTGCTTGATTTCTGTTAACGAATGAGAAGCAAAATATACAGGTCTGTGTCTCCCATCGCTCTGCACTTGAAATAGGACTGCTCCCAATTCTATAGATGACACATCCGCAGCTATGATGGTGGATAGCTCCAGGTCATAATGGGCTAACACCTCCAATGATATTAACATTCCCTTGATTTTCTTAAATGATTCTTGCTGGAATTCTTTCCAACACCAAACAGTGTCATTTTTCAACAACTGTCGTAATGGCTCATCGATCATGGCTAAATTGGGTAGACATTTTCTTACTTGATTCACCATTCCCCAAAACCTCTGAAGATCTGTCACATTCTTAGGGCTGGGAATTCCTTTATAACTTTTGTCTTTTGTGGATCTACTCTAACACTGCACCCATCTATTATATGTCCAAGAAACTTTAACATGTGCTGTGAAAAAACACATTTTTCTTTCAGTGTGAGACCTGCTTCTTCCAATCATCATAGTGCTGCTCTCACTCTAGCATCATCTTCTTTTTGATTGACTATGGATTAGAAGTTATCCATATGGCAAATAATTCCATCCAATCCTTCCAGAATCCTCAACATCACCCTTTGAAAGATCTCAGGTGCTGATGTTATTCCAAATGTTATAAATGTTGTTCGAAGCTTCGATTCCTCATCTAAGGGTAATTGGCAAAACCCACTGTTTGGATCTAATTAGGTAAAAATTGAGTTCTTCCCTAGTTTTGCCAAACTCTCATCTACTGATGCCATTGGATGTATTTCTCTTTCCACTGCCTTATTCAGTTGTGTGAGATCAACACAAATTCTAATTGAACCATCAGGTTTCTTCACTGGAACTATACCTGAGCACCATTCTGTAGGTTTTGCTACAGGTTTTTGAAATGACTCCTTGCTTTGTTATTAATTCAATCTCCTTTTTACTTTTTTCTAGAAGTGGATGTGGGACTTTCCTAGCTGTATACAAACACACTGGCTCTGCTTCCTTCCTTAGAGTAATATGGTATGCTGTTTTTAAACTTCCTCAATCCTCTAAATAATTTTGGAAGTTTGGCTCAAAGATTTCTGGGCTGGTCTTCCTTACATTTGAGCTCTTCCACTCTATATATAAGTTGTAAATCTATGCAAGCCTTCCTACTTAGGAGGGAACAACTTTGATTTTTAATTACATATAAGTCTCAGAAATTTCCTTTCCTCAGAAACTCAGTGTTGTCTTTAACTCTCCCATTACCTTCAACTCGATGCCTCCAGGCCCATATAATGTTTTACCTATTGGTTTGACAGTTTTCTTTTCAGCCACGGTTCTGTTTTGAATACCACTGAAACTGCTGCTGCTGGGTCCAGTTTAAAATTAATCTTGTTTCCTTCCACAAGAATTTCTGCCATCCGGCAACTCTCACTTGTTTCCTGGATTCTCTCTAAAAAGATATTTCCACACTTTGTACATCATGTACTTCATTAGCTTTTTTGCTGTCTCAGGATTTTCCTTTAATTTCATTCGACACTTTTTTTACAGTGACACACTGACTGAAAGTGTCCCTTCTTTTTGCATGAGAAACACCCTGCTTCTCTGTCTGAGCAGTTTTCCCGCTTGTGCCCCTCTCAGCCACACCTACTGCAATTGGTTGCCGCTACCTCTACATGCTCTTCCTGCCTTTCTTGTCTTTTGCCATCATTTTTCCCTTCCGTTTTCTTAACAAATTCAATTGAGTCTGCTTCTCTCGAGATTGGGCTCTCCCTGTCCCCTCAAACAATGGATCAGTTAAACCTTCTAACCACAACTTGTCTGCTCAATTAAATCACTTTCAGTAACATGAGATCATCCCTCAACTGCAGATGATCTGAAAGGGTCTAGTCTAATATCCGACCACAATCCCGACTCTAATCAGCTATTCCCGTAAGCTTCCGTATTCACAATCCTCCGCGGGTTTGTACAAGTCATTGATAAATTAATCAATTCTCTCCCCTTTCTGCTGGGTACGCTTATTAAATTTGGTAGGCTCTCCACCATGACATTTTTCCTTACATTAAAGTAAGTCTTGAGTGTCTTAATAACATCTTCATACGTTGCCTTCTCTTCATCTATGCCTTGAGTAATGAGGATGTCGTCTGCACATTCCCCCATGGCATAGAGTAACATACTGACTTGCTCCTTGTTTGGCTTCTGTGCGAGACCCGATGCAGCATGTTACCTTGCAAATCTCCGGAACCATCTTAGCCACATGCAAACATGCGAACATACAAAGTAGGAGCAGGAGGAGGCCACAGGGCCCCTCGAGCCTGCTCCGCCATTCAACAAGATCGTGGCTGATCTGATTGTAACCTCAACTCCCTGGGCTGAATTTTATCAGTCGTCTGATGCTGTGGGTCACGGTGGGGAGGCCTGTAAAATGCTAATGGGAGCAGCCCACCACGACCCACGATGCCGAGAAGGCCCCGTCAGATATAAGCGGCAGCGGAGAGGCTTCAGTGCGGTGCCCCCCTGCCACTTAGCGGCGGGGCCTTCATTAAAATATTACAATGAGGCTAATTAACATTTAAATGAACTTACCTGATAACAGTGGCTGTGCCACGCTGATTTTATGGCTAACCGGACACAACTTGTACGCCTTCAGAACTCCATTGGAATTCCAAGGCAAGGCACTGGTGGGGAAGGGCGAGGATCCCTTAACCTAATTTGCCAGTTCACTTTAGCTAGCTCTGCTTACATGCCCTCATAATTGCCCTTAGTTAAGTATAAAATACTAGTTTTAGACCCACTCTTCTCTCCCTCAAACTGATTGTAAAATTCAATCATATTATGATCGCTGCTGCCTAGGAGCGCTTTTACTATGAGGTGATTAATTCGTCCAATCTCGTTGCGCAATACCAGGTCTAGTATAGCCTGCTCTTTGGTTGGCTCCAGAATGTGCTGCTCTAAGAAGCTATCCCAAAGACATTCTATGAACTCCTCATCTAGGCTACCTTTAACCATCTGATTTTTTCAGTCTATATGTAGATTAAAATCCCCCATGATTATTGCGGTATCTTTCTGACAAGCTCCCATTATTTCTTCCTTTATATCCCGTCCTACCATGTGGTTACTGTTAGGTGGCCTGTACACCACTCCCACAAGTGACTTCTTGCCTTTATCATTTCTCATCTTGACCCAAACTAGTTTACGTCCTGGTTTCCTGAACTTAGGTTATCCCTCTCTATTGCGTTAATACCATCATTAATTAACAGAGCCACCCCTCCACCTTTACCTCGCTTCCTGCCCTTCCTAAATGTCATGTACCCTTCAATATTCAGGTCCCAATCTATGTCATCCTGCAGCCATGTCTCTGTAATGGCTATCGGATTGTACTTCTTTATATCTATTTGCGCTATCAGTTCATCAGTTTTGTTTTGAATCCTATGTGCATTCAGATACAGTGCCTTTAGTTATGTCCTTTTTTTTGTAACCTGTAGCCTTATCTGCTGATCTACTCTTACATTTGTACTCTCTGTCCCTTCCAGTCACAGTCTGTTTATCTTTTCCTATATCATTATCTTTCTCTCTTGCCTTGTCTCTACTCTTTGATTTACCACATCTTCCCAAATTTGATCCTTGGCCCCCACTATTTAGTTTAAAACCCTCTATACCTCCCTAGTTATGCGGCTCACTAGAACACTGGTCCCAACATGGTTCAGGTGTAGATTGTCCCAATGGTACAGCCACCACTTTCCCCAGTACTGGTGCCAGTGCCCCACGAACTGGAACCCACTTCTACCAAACCAGTCTTTGAGCCATGCATTCATTTCTCTAATCTTATTTGCCCTATGCCAATTGTCATGTGGATCAGCTAATAATCGAGATTATTACTTTTGAGGTTCTGTTTCTTAATTTGGTGCCTGGCTCCTCATACTGACAATGCAGAACCTCTTTCCTGTCCTGCCAATGTCATTGGTACCTACATGGACCTCGATGACGGATCCTTCCTCTCCCACTGTAGGTTTCTCTCCAACCCTGAGCAGATGTCCCGAACCCTGGCAGGCAACACAGCCTTCTGGACTCTCATTCTTTGCTGCAGAGAACAATGTCAATCCCCCTCACTATACTGAACCCTATTACCACTATATTCCTATTAACTCCCCTGTTTGAATGGCTTCCTACACCATGGTGCCATGGTCAGTTTGCTCATCCACCCTGCAGCCCTCGCTCTCATCCAAGCAAGCTGAAAGAACCTTAAATTTGTTGGACAATTGCAAGGGCTGAGGCTCCTCCAGTTCTGCTTTCTCGATCCCCTTACTTGCCTCGCTCACAGTCACACCCCCTGTCCCTGACCACTGACCAAATCAGAAGACGTTATCCTATGACCCTATCCACACTTCAGCTTGGTTCAGTCCAGCTATTTTGCGAAGTCGTCTGGTAAAGGCAGATTTCTCCATCTTCTCTTTAGTTTACCACTGCCACCATATAATATTCTGATAACTATTAAGGCTTAGTACAGAATATATAAGAGTCTGATGGTTCAAATAATGTGAGTTTATTGAACATGTTTTGCACCTAAGGTTTCATCTACAACTCTCTATGAGGTTCTGTACAGATTACATTGCATCATACACACAGGCTATTTACATAATCTGCCCAATAACAACCCAGTGTCCACTGGATTACATTATATCACATGTTCATTTAATGTTTTTTTTACACATTTTGGTTAATAAAGCATAGAGTATTCTGGGTTTTATTAAAAGGGGGCATAGAGTACAAGAGCAAGGCGGTTATGTTGAACTTGTATGAGACACTAATTCGGCCTCAGCTGGAGTATTGCGTCCAGTTTGGGGTGCTGCACGTTAGGAAAGATGTGAAGGTATTGAAGAGAGTCCAGAAAAGATTCACAAGAATGATTCCAGGGATGAGGAACTTCTGTTATGAAGATAGATTGAAGAAGTTGGGACTGTCTTCCTTTGAGAAGAGAAGGCTAAGAGGAGATTTGATAGAGGCATTCAAAATCATGAGGGTTCTGGACAGAGTAGATAGAGAGAAACTGTTCCCACTTGTGAAAGAATCAAGAATGAGAGAACATAGATTTAAAGTGATTGGCAAAAGAAGCAAGAGCAACACGAGGAAAAACCTTTTCACGCAACGAGTGGTTAAGGCCTGGAATGCACTGCCTGAGAGTGTGGTGGTGGCAGCTTCAATTAAGGCATTCAAAAGGGAATGAGACTGTCATATGAAAATGAAGAATGTGCAGGGTTACGGGGAGAAGATGGGGGAGTGGCACTAGCTGAATTGCTCATTTGGAGAGCCGGTGCAGACACGATGGGCTGAATGACCTCTTCCTGCGCTGTAACAATTCTGTGATTCTGTCATTCATCCAGGCAAGTGCAGAATACTCCAGCACACCCCTGACTGGTGCCTTGGACAGTCTTTGTGGAGTCAGGAAGTCAGTTACTCGTCACAGAATTCCCAGCCTCTGACCTGCTCTTGTAGCCATGGTATATATATCACTGGCCCAGTTGAATAATGGTCAATAGTAACTCCTATTAATCTATTAATTGTGTGTCAATTGTTTAATTATATACTGGTGAAAGGTGTTAATTAGGGTCTTAATTGAGCAGTTATAAGCAGACACTTCCTGAGACTGGGGGAGGTTTTTGAGTGAGGAGCTACATGTTTGTAATCCTTTTACTCTGTACAATAAATGTGAAACCAAGTAAAGATAGGCTCCAGCATTATCCTTCCACAATAAGCTTTCTGGAATTTAACAACTCCCAGGGTGTTGATGGTGAGTGATTCAGTGATAGTAAAGCCATTGAGTGTCAAAGGTAGATGGTTGATTCTTTCTTGTTGGAGATGGTCATTGCTTGGCACTTGTACAGTGAGAAAGTTACTTGCACTTATCAGCTCAAGCCTGAATGTTGTCCAGGTCTTGCTGCATCTGAGCATGGACTCCTTCATTATCTGAGGAATTGTGAATGGAGCTGAACACTGCCCAATCATTAGCAAACATCCCCACTTCTGTCCTTAGGTTGGAGGGAAGATCATTGATGAAGCAGCTAAGGTGGTTGGCCCTAGGACACTGCCCTGAGGAACTCCTGCAACGATGTGCTGGTCTTGAGAAGATTGGCCTCCAACAACTGCAACCATCTTCCTTTGTGCTAGGAACAACATAGACCAGTCAAGAGTTTACCCCTGATTCCCATTGACTTTAATTTTACTAGAGCTCCTTGACGCCACACTCAGTTGAATGCTGGCTTGATATCAAGTGCAGTCTCTCTCACTTCGCCTCTGGATCGATCCTGCTTTTTGTGGGCAGGACACATCTGGGCAATTTTCCACTTTGTCGGGTAGATGCTGGTGTGACAGCTATATTAGGAAAACTGGACTAGCAGTACAGCTAGTTCTGCAGCTGGGATGTGGTCAGGGCTCATAGCCTTTGCCACATTCAGTGCATTCAGCCATTTCTTGTGGTCACATGGTGTGAATCAAATTGGCCAAAGACTGGCTTCTATGATGTTGGGGACCTAAGGAGGAGGCCAAGATGGATCATCTATTCAGCACTTTCAGCTGAAGGTGGTTACAAATGTTTCAGCCTTGTCTTTTGCACTGATGTGCTGGGCTCTGCCATCATTGAGGATTGGGGATGTTTGTAGAGACTCCTTCTCCCATCAGTTGCTTAATTATTCACCAGCATTCACAACTTGATGTCGAAGGGATGGTATAAGAGTATTCCTGCTGATTCATAGATCTATTCACAAACTTCTGCTGATTAATAATAGAGAAATATTGTGGTTGCGCAGGAGGAAGCAATACTCCAAATCATGGAGATGAGCAGTGTCAGCAGGGAAAAAAACATTACCTCTGCAAACTCTGTCAAATCGTCAACAATCTTCTCAATACTGGAATACTTTGTCATTAACAGCCATAGTCACAATGGTACTCAAGGCTGATCCATCAGCTAAACACACAGAAATGTTTTGATCAACATCCCAACAGGAAAGAGCTCAGCTCCAATTTCATGGTTTTTAGTTGGGTGGACAGTCTGTCCTTTCATTGATCAAAGTCCCCGCTCCCACAAGGAATCCATTCCTGTCCTTGCTGCCATTGGGATCTATTCCTCCCTCTGCTCTCACTGAGGATCTATTCCTGACTCTGCTGCTTCTGGGATCTATTCCTGTCTCTGTGCTCCAACTGGGGATTGATCCCTCTATGTGCTCCCACTGGGCATCGATCAGTTTTGTTTGTCCCTTATTTGGAACTGAATCTGAGCTGGTTCCAAATGAAAGTTGAAATGGAAATGGGGCAACAGCAAAGGAAGTGTTGCTGAATACAGAATTTAGCTCAGAGCAGTAATGGGGCAGAGAGTGGGTAGGGGGTGTTCGACTGGGTCCATTCCACTTTTTCCGTGTATGCGCTCTCCCAATGGAAGTGGAGTTGGCTCCCAGAGTATATTCTAATTGAACGGTAATGACAAAGTATTGTCCCATGTCACATCTCTGGCATGAGCGATGCCTGAACACAATGTGAGAGGCTAACATTGCCTTTACTTCGCTTGGCATTAATGTTGCATATATACAACACCAGATGCTAACACCACCTGTTTAGGAACATCGGAATTACGAGGTGATAAAAGACCAAAGTCCATCTACTTCAACATCTGCCATCCTGGTATTTACATGATACAACAATAGTGGAGTTCTTGTCAAATCATAGCAATCAATCTCTGTCAATTCGTCTACAACGGACCCAGACATTAAGCAAGGCAAATCTCGGTGATGGAGAGCTTTGGGAAGCATAGTTCCAAAGTCACCTGTTCACCAGGGCTTGTGCACAAAAATCTATGCTGACACTCCAGTGCAGTACTGATGGAGTGCTGCACTGTAGGAGGTGGCGTCTTTCGGATGAGACATTAAATCGAGGCCCCGTCTGCTTGCTTGGGTGCATTTTTAAAAATTTGTTCAGGGGATGAGGGTGTCGCTGGCTAGGACAGCATTTATTACCCATCCCTAATTGCCTTTGAGAAGGTGGTGGTGAGCTGCCTCTTGAACCACTGTAGTCATTGAGGTGTAGGTACACCAGCAGTGCTGTTAAGAAGGAATTTCCAGGATTTTGACCCAGTGACAGTGAAGGAATGGTGATATAGTTCCAAGACAGGATAGTGTGTGGCTTGGAGGGGAACTTGGAGGTGATGGTGTTCCCATGCACCTGCTATCCTTGTCCTTCTAGGTGGTAGAGGTTGTAGGTTTGGAAGGTGCTGTCTAAGGAGCCTTCGTGTGTTGCTGCGGTGCATCTTTTAAATGGTACACACTGCTGCCACTGTGCGTTGGTGGTGGAGGGAGTGAATGTTGTAGGCGCTGGATGGGGTGCCAATCAAATGGGCTGCTTTGTCCTGTAAAACGTCTCATGAAATTATTTCAAAGAAGTGCAGGGAGTTATGCCTGGTGTCCTGGCCAATAGTAATCCCTGAATCAACATCATAAAAACAGATTATCGGGTCATTATCACATTGCTGTTTGTGGGAGCTTGCTGTGTGCAAATTGACTGTGTTTCTCACATTATAATAGTGACTATACTTCAAAAGTACTTTATTAGCAGTAAAACGCTTTGAGGTGTCCGGTGGTCATGAAAAATGCATATAAATGCAAATATTTCTTTGTTTCTTTTCTCCTGAGCATGCTACACTTACCACATCATGCCTCATTTTTCTTAATGTTATTTTCTGAAAGAGACCCATCTAATTTCAATTTGAATGAGTCAATGCTTTGTGCTTCCTTAAGGAGTCTGTTCCATAGATTGACCACTTGTTCACTGAAATACTGGCCATGATATTGACAGAGGCAGGTTTCATAGGCAGGGGTGGTGATTTTCAGACAGGAATCCGAGAAGTCTGGGTTTCCCCACATGCTTTGACGTTTTAACACCACAGTGTGTGTGACTCGTTTTTTAAGCAGGATCCCCGCCCAGAGTTCACCCTGATTGATAGACTTGCTTTCAGGTTGGGCAGTGTGCTGATAGCCTCATTAAAATGAGGTTCAAGAAGGCAGCTCACCACCACCTTCTCAAGGGAAATTAGGGATGGGCAATAAATGCTGGCCTGGCCAGTGACGCCTACATCACATGAATGAATAAATAAAAAAAATACTTAAAATACAGGTTGGCCACCTGTCCCTTGCCCCACTGCCCTAAAACCCGGAAGTGAGTGGCGTAGAGGTGGGTTAGGGTTGGGTGTGAGATTTTTTAAATGTTAATATCTCACCCGTCCTTAACTCTCCTGTTTTTGGGAGTTAAAATTCACCCCATTGTTTCCACAGTTTGGTTTTATTTAACCCCTTCAAGCCCAGGGCATGTCCTGTCTTCTGGACTCTCACAATGCTACAGTACAGTACATTTCTGGATTAAATACAACACACTGCCAGAATTTACTAAGGGAGGCAGAACTAACATTTCAAATGAAGGAGATAATAGCATCACAACGGAGAGGCAAATTCATTCCAGTAGCCCAGGAAAAGCCCTAGAAAAGTGCAGTCAGAACATGGGGGTCGGGGTGGGGGCGGGGGGATGCAGGCTTGGGCAGAAAAGCCTGGACCTCTCCAGTGAGGCAGAACCATGGCAGATCCAGGTTCCAGCACAGATTCCGAGCCCTTCCTTATTCCAGCCCTAAGAAGCTGAATTGCTAACGCTTTTAGGAGTCTCCCTCCGTCCAATGCGTTGTATGCATTAATAGGTTGATACAACTTCTTCAGAACTCTTTGTAAAGGCTCACACTAATCAGACGGCTAAGTCTTGCTCTTCATGCATTGCTTTGAATCATGTTGACATGCCTTTCCCTTGAGAGTCGATCAGTTAGCATTCCATGCAAATCCCTCTCCAATCCAATCCAAGAAGCTGGGTAGAGTGAGCACCAGGGAATCAGTGCCAGTGGTGTATCTGATTCAGAATTAGCCTTCTGCAAGCCACAGATGACGACTGGAGAATTGAGTCCATTTTGCAGGAATTTTACACAGCCTTCTGAAGAAAATATAATTGCCTTTTTTTTAAAACTGCATCCTTGCTACAATCAGATTCAATTCCCATGTCCCATGTACAGGCAATCAATCAATCAATCCAGGGTCCTATTTAAACTCACTGTCTAGCAATGTTGTGTCAGCAGTGCAGGAACACTGGCGTGTAGCTGTAAACCACAATCATGGTGCATCATAGGAAAGCTGCAAGCCCAGCATATCTGCAAAAATTAATCAGATTTAATGAAGGTAAATTTAATCCCCAGGAGGGGTGGGAGAGAGTGTTAAAAATCAAATCTGAAACTTTACTGCCAACTTGCCTGGAATGTGGCCATTTCTGGGTTTAATGATGGGGTGGGAGGTAGAAATTGTGGGGTGGAGGGGGGGTGAGTTAGGTGACTAACCTGGTGTCTATTTAAATATGTTAACGAGGCTGTGTATCTCCAAGTTAACCACAGTTTCACTTTTGATGCTGTGGGTCGGGTTTCCCAGGGCTCAGGAAATCCAGCAACTGAAGAGAGGTGAGACTGGCCGGATCCAGTAGGCAAGAGACTTTCCAGCACTGTTTGTGGGCCAGGAGGAACAGATGAGCTGCCCCCCAGCCTAACCAGTCTTCCCCAATCCCCCCACCCCATGATTTGCCTGCCTCCTCGTAATTCTCCTCCATTTCATGATATCCATCTCCATGCCACATTCCACATCCCTCCCATCGATCTTCCCCCCCCGTACCCCCACCCAATCCCCCCCCCCCCCCATTATCCACAATCTCTCCCTCTCTCCTCTCCGCTGCCTGACTGCAGCCTAGTACCAAAGGTCTTCCTGCTCAACAACCACGCAATGACGTCCTCACCCCTCAATAGCCATCTCCATTCACCCAAACAGTACCCCGCTCCCTCCCACCATCCCTGCTTCAATCGCCGCTTCACCCCACTCGTTCCCCGCCATACCGCTACCTTCCCTCAGCCACTTGCTCCCCCTGCCCGCTTCCCTCCTCCCTCAACTGCTCACTCCTGCCCCACTGGCCACTCTACCCCTCAGCCACGTGCTCCAGGCCTCCCTGCTTCTCCCCTCTCAGCCATTCGCTGCCGCCCTCGACACTTATCCCCCACCCCACCCCCCACTGGCCATTTTCCCCCCTCAGCCACTCGCTCCAGACCTTGTCACTACTCTCCTCCCACCCCACTCTCCTGGGCTGATCATTCCCCGCTCCTCACTTCTTCTGCCCCCCACTCTCCGGCTGCTCACTCCCCGCTTCCCCCCGCCTCCCTTCAGCTGCTAACTCCAGGCCGCGCCGCTTCCTTCCTCTCGGCCACTTGTTCCTACGTCACGCCTTGTGGCCCGCCTTGTTTCTTTGGGCGGCATGGAGGAGAACAATCGAATGTGAGAGTGAGTGGCCAAGTGGAGGAAAGCGGCGCGGGCTGGAACTACGGGCTAGAGTGGGGGGCAGTAAGCGGGGAGTGAGTGGCCGGACAGCAGGGGTAGGGAACGCAGAGGGCGAGCAGCTGGAGGCGGGTGGAGCAGCAAGGCCAAAGCGAGTGGCTAAAGGAAGGCAGCAGGGAGTGAGCGGTGAAAAGACCGGCGCAGGAGGGAGCAGCAAAGAGTAGCACAATGGCAGAAGGGAGTGGGGGACAGTTGGGGGGGGGGGGTGGGATGGAGGTGGCGATGGCAGCCATTGAGGGGGTTTTCGGGTTGAATTTGATTTTTGTGATAAATTGAACAGTGCCACCTTTAATCCTGGCATCTGCCTGAAACGTCGCAGACAGTAACATTTCAGTGGAAGAGGCTGCATTTGCGCATGTGCTAGTACTGCGCCACCTAGTGGTTGCGTTGTTTGCAAACGCAGCCGAGTTCAAATCCCATCATTACAGCTAGTGGAATTTAGATTTAATTAATAAATCTGGAATTAAAAGCTAGTCTCAGTGATAGTGACCAGGAAATTACAGGATTTTTGTAAAAACCTATCGGGATCACTACTACCCTCCAGGAAAGGAAATCTGCGTCCTTACCCAGTCTCACCTACATGTGACTCCACAGTGGTTGACTAGCAAGCCACTCAGTTGTTGCAAACCCCCTGTACAGAAAAATCAAAAAAGAATAAAACTGGATGGACCACCCGGTATCAAACTAGGCATGAGAAATGACAAAGGCACACCCTGCAAAGTCCTCCTTACTAACATCTGGGTTCTTGTGCCAAAATTGGGAATGCTGTCCCACAGACTAGTCAAGCAACATAGCCATACTCACCGAATTATACCTTATAGCCAATGTCCCAGACTCCTCCATTACTACCCCTCAGTATGTGGAACCCACTTGCAGGACAGACCCACCAGAGGTGGCGGCACAGTGGTATACAGTCGGGAAGGTGTAGTGCTGGGAGTCCTCAACATTGACTCCGGACCCCATTGGGTCTCATGGCATCAGGTCAAATATGGGCAAGGAAACCTCCTGCTAATTACCACCTACTGCCCTCCTTCAGCTGATGAATCAGTACTCCTACATCTTGAACACCACTTGGAAGATGCACTGAGGGTAGTAAGGGCACAGAATGTACTCTGGGTGGGGGTTGTCAATGCCCATCACCAAGAATGGCTCAGTAGGACCACTACTGACCAAGCTGGCTGAATCCTGAAGGACATAGCTGTCAGATTGGGCCTGCGGCAGTTGATGAGAGAACCAACAAGAAAGAAAAATCTGCTTGACATTGGCCTCACCAATCTACCTGTTGCAAATACATTTGTCCATGACAATATTGGTAGGAGTGACCACTGCACAGGCCTTGTGGAGACAAAGTCCCATCTTCACATTGAGGATACCCTCCATCATTTTGTGTAGCACTATCACCATGCTAAATGGCAGAGATTCAAGAACAGATCGAGCAACTCAAAAGCTGGGCAGCCATGAGGCACTGTGGGCCATCATCAGCAGCAGAATTGTATTCCACCACAATTTGGAACCTCTTGGCCTGGCATATCCCTCACTCTACTATTACCAACAAGCCAGGGGGCCAACCCTGGTTCAATGAGGTGTGCAGAAGAGCATGTCAACAGCAGCGCCAGGCATACCTAAAAATGAGATGCTAACTTGGTAAAGCTACAACACAGGACTACCTCCATGCTAAACAGCAAAAGAAGCATGCGATAGACAGAGCTAAACAATCCCACAATCAATGGATAAGATAAAAGCTCTGCAGTCCTGCTACATCCAGTCGTGAATGATGGTGGACAATTAAACAACTAACTAGAGGAGGAGACTCCACAAGCATCCCCATCCTCAACGATGGGGGAGCCCAGCACATCAGTGCAAAAGGAAAGGATGATACATTAGCAACCATCTTCAGGCAGAAGTGCCGAGTGGATCATTCGCCTTCTCCTGAGCTCCCCAGCATCACAGATACCAGTCTTCAGCCAATGCGATTATCCAATGTGATATCAAGAAATGGCTGAAGGCACTGGAAACAGCAAAGGCTATGGGCCCTGACAACATTCCGGCTGTAGTACTTGTCATGCAGACCCCACCTGCCAAGAATCAGGCACATTAATTTTGCCACATGGACATTAAATTTCAAACTTTTGCTGGGAAAAAGAGAAGGCCTGTTACAAGGAATTGCCAGGCCCCTGGCCAAAAAGACATTTTTGCATATTAGCAGACAGTGTTGAAACAAAGGAGCTATCCCTTGCTCTCTTACAATACGCAGAAAAGACCTGGTCAAACCAGTCGGTCACGTGACCACCCTGCTGGCCAACTTGGGAGTTTGAATTGTAGAGACAGTGTTTGAACTGGCAGAAAGCTCTTTGCTCCTGGACTGGAAAAGACCTCTTCTCCTCCTGTCTGCTCCCATCTTTTTCTCATGGAACTCCAAAACCCATTAAGATACCTGAACCCCAAGAGAGATAAAAGTCTCCTACAGTGAACAAGGTTTAAGAAGAAGACTAGGCCCCATCGAAAAGCAAGACCGTATCTCCAATCAAGGACTCTACAGCGAGCTCGAAGCACAGTAACAAAAAACCCTCCTCAGAGATTGCCTCGACTTTTCCACTTTATTTTTTCTTCTGCTCTTTTCTGTCCCTATCTGCATGTGCGTATCACGTATGCATGCTAGTGTGTTAACCGAATTAGAGTTTAAGTTTAATAAATTTTACTGTTCTTCTTTAAACCTAAGAAAGCCTATTTGTGCTTGTTTTTGTTTGCCTTGTAATTGGAAAGCAGTGAACAAGGATTCACCAAGGGGGAGCTCAAAACACAATATGTTTAAAAATAAAACCCTATTACAGTAAGACCAGGTGAAGGCTGAAAGCGACCCCTAGACTTCTCTCTCACCTGATCATAACAGAAATTTGGGTGCTAGCATCCAGAATTGACCCACATATAAAAGTGAGAAATTGGAAGTGGGAAGCCAAATTGTTCCCAAGCAAAAAAAATGCAAGTTTTCAATGTAGGTTTTCTTGTGGTTATGTGTGATTGAATATTGACATGTCTGCAACTAAAGCTTGGGATAAGTTAAGTAACCTGAGATAAGTTAAAAAGCACTGTCTATGGAGGAGTTGAGGAAAATGGCTGAGCAGTGTGGGATCACTGTATGTGGCGAGGCTAGGAAGTCTGAACTCCTAAGGCTAGTGGCCAACCATTTTTCCCTTGAATCTAAAGAAGCAGAAACAGGGTTAGAAGTAGACTCTGACAGGGTTTTGTTAGCAAAGATACAATTGGAACAAAGAAAACTTGAATTAGAGGAGAGGGAGAAAGAGAGAGTCTTCCAGATGGAATGTGAAGAAAAGCAAAGACAGGAGAAGGAAGGAGAGAGAGAGAGAAAGAATATTCCAGAAAGAATGCAAAGAAAGAGAGTTGAAGCAGCTTGAGTTAACTAGGAGGCGACAGAGTAACCCCAGTGAAAGCATGGTCAATATGGAGGAGCATAATTCAGGGCTGGGTACAAAATTGTTAAAACTAGTTCATCTAATCCTAAAATTCAATGAGGAAGATGTGGAGGAATTTTTTGTGTCCTTTGAGAAACTGGCAAGGCAGCTGAAATGGCCAGCTGAGACCTGGTCTCTTTTACTGCAAAGCAAGCTAACTGGAAAAGCCCATGAAGTTTATTCCCTGTTGCCAGATGAGAGTTCATCAAATTATGAACTGACCAAAAATGCTATCCTCAGGGCATATGAATTAGTACCTGAAGCCTATTGCCAAAAGTTTAGAACCCTCAAGAAGCAAGCTAATCAAACGTATCTGGAGTTTGAAAGAAGTAAGCAGCTGGCTTTTGACCAGTGGCTGAGGGCTGTTAAAATACAGGTCAGCTTCAGGGAAGTAGTTCTGTTAGAGGAATTTAAAACTCTCTCCCACTCTCCATAAAGACCCATGTAGAGGAGCAGCGGGTTCAAAGAGCCTGGCAAGCAGCCATTCTGGCTGATGAGTTTGCTTTAAATTATAAGTCAGTTTTCCAGGGAAAAATCTTTCCTAGTCATCACCACAAATTCGAAAAGGACAAAGGGTGGGAAGGTGATCTCCGCCCAGGCAGTCCTGGGAGAGAAAGGAAAGCAGGAGACACAGGGAGCCCTCCTCTAGCCAAAATGGAAGGTACTGTGAGCCAGAGTGAGACCCGTGTGCCTCCATTGTAATAAAACAGGGCATTTAAAAGCTGACTGCTGGAAACTAAAGGGATAATCAGTAGGGTTAATCAGGGCACACCTGCTCAGTGAAGACGGGACCCTGATGGAAAGCACAGTGGCTTTAACTGTAGTAAGAGTGCAAGCAGAAAGCTTACTACGGCCAGTGCAGGAAAAATTAATAGGATTCCTGAAGACTATCAGGGTTTTGTGTTTGAAGGGAAAGTAACCCCATACCCCTCGAGTGGGGCCAGCCATACCCACAACCTCTAGAACCTAGAAGGACAAGGGCAGCAGACATATGGGAGAACCACCACCTACAAGTTTCCCTCCAAGTCACACACCACCCTGACTTGGAACTATATTGCTGTTCCTTCACTGTCCTGGGTCAAATCCTGGAACTCCCTCCCTTACAGCACTGTGGATGTACCTACACCACTGGGACAACAGTGGTTCAAGAAGGCGGCTCACCACCACCTTCTCAAGGGCAATTAGAGATGGGCAACAAATGTTGGCCTGGCCAGCAATGCTCACATATCATGAAAAAATATAAAAAAGAAAATCACAATAACCACCTGTTATACACACCAGTTCATAGTCAGTTCAATAGACATCAATGGAGCAGAAAGTCAGGCAGGCCGTATAGCATGCAGCCAATGGGACACCAGCCATTTTAGAATAAATCTTTACTTCATCATCAGAACAAGGCATGCACTTATCCGCAGGGTCAGTCTCGGAGTAACTTCTAAAATTGCTGTCACAAAATGGGGTGTATGGCCTGTAGGGTCATGTGCCCAATGTCACACTGTGCTGCCCATCATACCCTCCATGGGCCTGACAAGCAGATCTGACCATCTCCCCATACTTTACCCATAGCAGAGATGCCAGTCAGGATACTGCAGATGTCAGCTGGCCAGTGGATGGCAATTATGGGCGAGGACCAGCTTTACTAGCTCGGGGGCCAATGGTTATCAATCATGTCCCTTCTGCTCTAGTCTGCTTTGTCCTAGCCACCTTAACTCCACACACTGTCTTCTTAAGGTTTATGAATGCGTTTGCCCCTGCCACTGCAGAGCGAAGTATGATATAAAGCAACAACAACTAACACCTGTTACAGTGCTTCACAGGAGTGCAATCAGGCATAAAAGTTGGCACTGAGCCAGATAAGGAGATATTAGGATAGGTGACCAAAAGCTTGGTGAAAGAGGCAGGTTTTAAACAGCTTCTTAAAGGGAGGAGAAAGAGGTAGAGAGGCAGAGAGGTTTAGGGAGGGAATTCCATAGCTTAGGGCCCAGATAGCTAATGCCCCTGAGCAAAGTCTGGCTGCCAATGGTAGGGTGAAGTAAGTGGGTGATGCACAAGAGGCCAGAATTGGAGCAGAGATATTGGAGGATTGTAGTGCTGGAGGAGATAGGGAGGGATGATGTCATGGAGGGATTTAAACACGTCAGGTGAGAATTTTAAAAGCAGTAATCTGTGATCTCATTGGAACCCCGGATAAGATACATTGTGCATTGAATGGTTGGGATATGCTTAAATCATTTGCTTTACTCTTTCATTGGACCAGGACTGCAACATTGTCAGTCTCTACAGCTGAATGTGCACATTTCCTGGGTTACTATCCAGTTGCCATGCAATGCACTGAGATGGAACCATTCTGCTCCCTGGGGTTTCAGGGGTGGCGGGGGGTTGGTGGGGGAGACAGAACTCGGCCACCTTCAGTGAGCACTGTAACTCCTCATTGAGTGTGTTGTTTCTATGACAATCTAACACTGCAGGGACTTGGCAGCTCCAAAACCATAATGTAATCATCAGCGGAGTTCAGTCTTATATTCTGACAAGTGTAAAACAGCAATTCCTCCTTGGGAATGAGAAACGAGAAATAAATGGTGTTCAATTAAAGTCATGATTGGCCTTTGAACTACATTTTAGGCTTCTCACTTAAATTATTCATAATCAACTGAAGCATTTAATCAGGCCATCATCCAATTTTTAACTAGCAACATCCTGTCATTAGATGACTTCCAGGCCACTCAATGTCCTAAACAGTTTCTAAAGTGTAACACGACCATTTGTGTTTGGGAGGCTTGCAGGACTGAGCCCAAGAAGAAGATGAAGGTCTGCTCTTGCTTGCAGTTGTTACACGTCATCTCGAGGTCTGGCCACCTCGACATCTCGCTTAGCGTGCATGAACACAAGTGCTCAGCAGAAAGTGCCAGGAATTCAGTGCCAACAGGGAAAATTCATATTATAATCTTGCACAGGGTTTGGTGGGCTTGAAGTAAGAATCAACCAAGACTGAAACACTTTAGAATGGTTTTAAATGCTCTGAATAATTTTATTGACATAAAGACACAATAGTTTTCCAGATAAACATCCCTTGCAACCTCATACGGGGAGTGCAACTTAAAATTCAAAGTGACCAGTTCCTGCTTCGGGAGGTCCTCTGTGTAATCTCCTAAAATTCCATGCAAACCTATGTTTTTATAACTGTTTCCATCTTTCTCAAGTCAGCCTAGAGCAATAACAAACCCATGGTATCTTCTGATCTTGGTCAAGTTAGCATAGTCCTTTGCTCCTGTGTGTTTCTGAGTATTCCCTTGATGTGATTAAGTGTGCTTGAACAGTAGAGTCAGTTACAGACAATTCATTCCTTCTCAAGGTAGCTTTGAGCTGTAAACAGATCCATGATTATTTTTGATGTTTGTCAAGTTAACAATTATGGCCCGGAGTGCTCTTTTCCAGGAAGCCAGTTGGTGAAGGATGATATTGAGCCAATCTTTACTCTGTCAAACATTTATTTATAGAACAAAACAGTACAAGCATACACCTCCTAACTCAACCACACAACATTTTCAGTAATTGTCTCTTTATGTGTGGCCGTGAAACCTCGATTAATTCATTTCACCTGCATATAATTTAGCAGAATTGATATACAATTAACATAGAGGTCTTTGCTGAATTGATGTTTTGATACAATAATCCATTCCTCAGTAGCCTATTGATCCAAATTAGCCGATGTGTAATTTCATTTTGATTGAACGAGTTATCCTTCAAGAGAGAATCCAACAAGAGAGAATCTAACCATCTCCCCTTGACATTCAATGGCATTACCATTGCTGAATCCCCCACTATCAACATCCTAGGGGCTACCATTGACCAGAAACTGAATTGGAGTAGCCATATAAATACCATGGCTACAAGAGCAGGCCAGAGGCTAGGAATCCTGCGGCGAGTAACTCATCTCCTGACTCCCAAAAGCCTGTCCACTGTCTACAAGGCACAAGTCAGGAGTGTGATGGAATACTCTCCACTTGCCTGGATGGGTGCAGTTCCAACAACACTCAAGAAGCTCGACACCATCCATGACAAAGCAGCCCACTTCATTGGCAACCCATCCACAAACATTCACTCCCTCCACCACCGACGCACAGTGGCAGCAGTGTGTACCATCGACAAGATGCACTGCACCAAGGTTCCTTAGACAGCACCTTCCAAACCCGCGACCTCTACCAAAAAGAAGGACAAGGGCAGCAAATGCATGGGAACACCACCACTTGCAAGTTCCCCTCCAAGTCACATGCCATCCTGACTTGGAACTATATCACCGTTCCTTCGCTGTCGCTGGGTAAAAATCCTCGAACTCCCTTCCTAACAGCACTGTGGGTGTACCTACCCAACATGGACTGAAGCGGTTCAAGAAGGCAGCTCACCACCACCTTCTCAAGGGCAATTAGGGATGGGCAATAAATGCTGGCGTAGCCAGCGATGCCCACATCCCATGAATGAAAAATTTTTTTTTAAATTTGCTGTTCACATTTTTACCCCATCTCTTTTGCCCAGTATTCATTCTATTAATCCAGGATTTCAAGTCCATTCCTTTATCCATCTCATAGTTCCCAGGCGATTGTCGCTCTGATCATTCCTACTCCATAGTCCTTACTTTGACTTCCTAAAGATCAGGCACCATAAAGTTCATCTCAACAAGTCCAAAATCCTTCAGATTATAATTAAAAAGGTTGGTACAAGGGCCCTTTTCTGACTCTGTGATTCAGATATGTTGCCAGAGGCTTGAGTAGCTTGGCTGAGTGGCTCTGCTGTGTCATACCTGGGATTGTGGTTTATTTGTATCTTCACAAAATATCAGCACCAATCATCCATTTACTCATAAAGATCCTCTTGTCTCCATGGCAGAATTGCCAGTCAGGTCACTGGAGATGTCAATTGCCCAGTGGCTGGAGATTAATGTCCTTGTTCCTGTAGTCTGCTGTGTTATGAGTACTGTAGTTCCACACACTGACCTATTAATATTTTTGAAGGGTACCATCATTCTCAGTCAGCAGTCTGCGGGACACTCAGCTCAGGCAGTGTGGGAATCAGTGGCTCTTCACAGCACAAAGCTCTAAGACCTCCAGATACAGTCAGTGGTCCATGTTGTCGCCAGGCCACACCAAGGACATTGGGATTCTTTGAGGTGAATACCATAGATGCATTTAAGGTAAAGCTCAGTAAGCACATGAGGAAGAGAGGAATAGAAGAATATGGTGACTGTTAGATGAAGAGGGATGGAAGGAGGCCACTGTGGAACATAAGCACCACCATAGACCAGCTGCCCCGAATGGCCTGTTTTTTGTATTCTGAATTCTATGTAATTCTATCTAATCCCAGGAAAGTGCAGTTTCTGGTTATAGATGGAGCCAGTTTTCCAAACCCGGTGCAGAGTCCAACAGCCTGTGTTAGCTTCGGGGAGCTTTTCAAAGGCACAGTTTGCTAGGGCAGTTTATTTGCATATGATTGGTGAGTTCCCTGCTCACCAGAATTGAGTTTAGGTCCGGGACATTGCTTATTGTTGAGCTGGGATCCCTTGCAGAGCAGCAGCTGTTAAAGGGCCACAGCTGTGATTCAAAGAAAAGCAACATTTGATGTTACAAACTAGTGCTTGGAAATTATTGGAAACTTGAAAACGGGGGAGAATGGATTCTGTATTCTAACTGCTCCTCCTTGAGGTTGTGATTTTTGAAGTGCTTCTGTAACAAACACAGGGTTTTCTAAGTTTGATGTAGTGGCCTCACCACATAGAAGTATGAATGCCTTTAAAGAGGTGGCCAATAGGACTAATACTATTTGAAAAGTTAGCTTTTATCTTTGAGATCGGAATTCAAAACTGAGGAAATGATAGTTCAGCTCGATAGCGCCTTGATCGAACCCAACTGCATTCAATTTCAGGCATTGCATCTCAGGGAGGATATGTTGACCTTCGAAAGGGGTGCAGTACAGATTCACTGGAATGATATCAGGGCTAACAGGATTAAATTATGATGGGTTACATAAACAAGGTTAGTAATCCTTGAGTTTAGACGATTGAGGGGTGGTCTAGGTGATGATATTGAAGTACTTAAAATGATTTTTAAAAAAATTATTAAGCCAGATAGAGGGAAACTATTCCCTCTGGCTGGGGGTGGGGGCAGTGGGGGGGGGGGGGGGGGGGTGCAGGTGGATATTAAGAATGAAGGGGCACAATCTTAAAATTAGAGCTAGGTATTTCAGGAGTGAAATCAGGAAATACTTTTTCACATAAAGGGTAGTGGAAATTTGGAACTCTCTTCCCCAAAAGGCTGTGCATGCTGGGGCAACTGCATATTTGCAAGACTGAGATCAATAGTTTTTGCTGGGTAAGGGTATCAAGAGATTATAGATCAAAGCTGGGTAAACCAAGTTGAGACACAGATCAGCCATGACCTAACTGAATGGCAGTGGAACATGCCCAAGGGCTGAATGGCCTACTCCAGTTCCTAACGTTCCCAGATTATAGGAGCAGTGCGGGCCGCTGCACAATGCTGGCTTCTGCACCACAGCCACTGACCTGCATAACTAACATTAATTGAGCACAAGCCCTTTCTGCTAATTTAGGTGATGGGGTTGAGCCTTGATGCCCAAATAGATACCACCTACAACACTTGGCACTTGAGGGAACCCTGCCACCCAGTGATAGCTGTGTGCCCTCTCCTTGCCGCAGGAAAAGTAATGTTGGTGTAGTCCTTGCAAGCATACTATTTATCATTTTCTTGGTACAGGTGTACACTAAGACTTACCTGGAGGCAGATGGCTTCTGTGGAATACTGAAAGGATCTAATGGCATTAAAGCCTCTGAACCATGATACTTCATTTTCGAGACTTTTCTCATCAGATCTTTGGCGGCTGCAGTCACAAACAACAACTTGCACTCATATAGCACCTTTAACGTAACAATTGTCCCAAGGCGCTCCACAGGAGCATTATAAACAAATTATGACATCAAGCCACATAAGGAGATATTAGGTCAGATGACTAAAAGCTTGATCAAAGAGGTAGGTTTTAAGGAGTGACTTAAAGGAGGAAGGTGAGGTAGGGAGGCCAATAGGTGTAGGGAGGGCATTTCAGATCTTGGGGCCTAGGCAACTGAAGGCAAGACCACCAATGGTGGAGAAATTAAATTCGGAGATGATCAAAAGACTAGAATTAGAGGAGAGCAGATATCTTAGAGAGTTGTAGGGCTGGAGGAAGTTATGGAGGGAGGGAGGGGTGCGACCATGGAGAGCTTTGAAAACAAGGATGAAAATTTTGAAATCAAGATGTTATTCGACCGGGAGTTAATGTAGGTCAGCATAGGGGTGATTGGTGAAAGTTAAGGCACAGGCAGCAGAGTTTTAGATGATCTCAAGTTTATGGAGGGTAGAATGTGGGAGGACAGCCAGGATTGTATTGGAATAGTCAAGTCTAAAGGTGATAAAGGTATTTATGATGATTTCAGCATCAGATGAGCTGAGACGATGTGAAGTTGGGCAATGTTATGGAGGTGGAAATTGGCCGTCTTAGCGATGGCACAAATATGAGGTCAGAAGCTCATCTCGGGAAAAATGAAAATGTGAAACAAAAAAGGGATGAAGTAAAATCTGAAACAGTACCACAGTTAAACTGCTGCAAAGTCACCCAGAAAGCATTGAGGAAATTCACCTACAACAAGGAGCCCCATATTGCACCTTTAAAGCAAGATCCAAGTTTTCCTTTCCAATCTCACCTATTTTATATAATTAGCTGAGCATGCAGTATGTACTTGGCCAGGAATCCAGAAATGCACACTTGACATTCACTATAATAAATTTGGATAATTTTCAGGGTTTTAGATGAGGACACAGATCCTGCTATCTGGAAAATTGCAGTGTTACAATCAGGCGAGAACCAGGCAAAAGCCTGCTCATCTGATTTCCTGATTCCCCTGCAACTCAGATTTGCCAACTCTGGTTGAATGTCAGCCTGGAGGTTTGGTCACATGGCCTCCCACCTTCCAACTGCCTCACCCCCCCCAATATTCCAGCCAGTGATCACACGCCGTGTCCATGGTCAATTGGAAAACGAACAGACTCTTCAATACCGAAATGGATGATTCCTGACTGCCTGTCAAACAGCCTTTTATCCCCCATGACCAGTATTTTTATAACTAATAAAAATAAGTCTAAATGAAAGTGAAAAAGCACACCATTTTTAATGCCCCGATGATTTGTTTCCCAGGTTGCTCCCAGCAATGTCCTGGAGATTAGTCTTCAGTTCCTGGACACTCCAGGCCAATCCTGGAAGGTTGGTAACCCTAGACATAACTGCACACCTGGCGAAATGGATCAGCCAATGTCGCCATGCTACCTAATAGTTTGGACATTAATCCTCATTGTATAGGATACAGTCGCAGTTTCTGGAATCCATCATAATGTTCATGTCCCTGAAGCAAAATACTGAGAAATGAGGCACTTTGAATATCTACCAGTCAGGACGTTGGTTACTGTGAGGCAGGGTCTAATAATTCATTCCCTGTAATTTCTGTACGACATCTCCAGTAATTAAGTGTTACTTCACATCTATATACAAATTGACAATTTTCATCATACTTCATAGTAACAGAAGTTTTTTTTTAAACTTACAATTAAAGGTGATGTAGTCAGGTTTATTCACGGAAGCTTGTTTAGTGTTTATTCCTCATTCTCCGCTCCATTGCTGATTTTGCCAATTAGCTGAGTCACAATTAGTTTAGGACAGTGAATGGAGACTTAAATAGGCTGCACAATGTGCCATACAGCTGTGTCTCTTATTTGATCAGTTGGGTGCTGATGTGCAGTGAAGATAAACCTCCAAACTATTGAGAAATTAACATCAGTAGTTCCCTTTTTCCTGAGGAGGCTAAAACTGGTGACTGTAGCAGATGAATGGTTAATGCGTTCCCGTGGTACTAACCTACCCTCCATTAACATAATGGGAGTAGAATGTCGTAGGAACAGGTTAAGCATTCACCAGCTAATATCACAGTAATTTCTAGTCTATGGAGAGCACACTCTTTAACAGTAGGGATACATGTCACTTACTTGAATTTATTTACACCTCAGTAACAGTCCAGGTTACTACTAGTAAGGTTCCTGCTGCTTGATCAGGTAGGATCGGCATTTTTTACTGCAGGACTATCTGGAGCTGAGTAACCCCTCTTACCTCCCAGCTCCCATCAGTGAACCAAGTTAACTGAGCAATTGTAAAGAATTTACAGCATTGAGCAGGACATTCAGCCCAAATGGTCTGTGCCAGTGCTTATGCTCCACACAAGCCTCCTCCCACCCTTCTTCATCTCACCACATCAGCATATCCTTCCATCCCTTTCTCCCTCATGTGTTTATCTAAGTTCCCCTTCCATGCATCTATACTATTCACTTCAACTAGCTCTTACCTTCCGGGAGCAGAGCAGAGAGGAGCTCTTCCAGCACGCCGGAGTTTTGAAACAAAAAGAAAAAAAAAGCTAACAATGACGTCAGAGGAGAGCTGCAAGGTGATTGTTTTGTGAGTCACTGCTGTTAATGCATTTAAATATCTTTCAAAAATAAGGGGAAAGTTTTTTTTTGTTGGAAAAAAAACCTCTGGTGATAAGGTGAGTACTACTACAGTGTTTTTTTTTCAATTCAGGACTTTAGATTGGAGTGGGTAGAACAAGGCCCCTAGTGTACTTAGTATTTTTTAATTAAGGGAGTAACTAATTAATCTAAGGGTAAGTCATGGCAGGAGAGCTCAGCCCCGTGATCTGCTCCTCCTGCGCTATGTGAGAAATCAGGGATGCTTCCAGTGTCCCTGACGACCATGTGTGCAGGAAGTGTATCCATCTGCAGCTACTGGCTACCCCGCATTACGGAGCTGGAGCTGCGGGTGGATTCACTGTGGAGCATCCACGATGCTGAGGACGTCGTGGATAGCACGTTTAGTGAGGTGGTCACACCGCAGGTAATGGCTGCACAGGCAGAAAAGGAATGAGTGACCACCAGACGGAGTAGTAGGCACAGGCAGGTAGTACAGGAGTCCCCTGTGGCCATTCCCTTCTTAAACAGATATACCGCTTCAGATACTGTTGGGGGGGATGACCTCCCAGGGGAAAGCAGCAACAGCCAAGTTCGTGGCACCACAGAGGGCTCTGTTGCACAGCAGGGGGGGGAAAAGGGGTGGAAGAGCTATAGTGATAGGGGATTCTATCGTAAGGGGTGCAGATAGGCATTTCTGTGGCTGCAAATGAGGCTCCAGGATGGTATGTTACCTCCCTGGTGCTAGGTTCAAGGATGTCTCGCAGCGGATGCAGGATATTCTGAAAGGGGAGGGTGAGCAGCCGGAGGTCGTGGTCCATATTGGTACTAACGACATAGGCAGGAAGAGAGATGAGGTCCTGCAAAGTGAATATAGGGAGTTAGGCAGAAGGCTAAAAAGCAGGACCTCTAGGGTTGTAATCTCAGGATTACTCCCTGTGCCACGTGCTAGTGAGGGTAGGAATAGGAGGATTAGGCAAATGAATGCGTGGCTGAAGAGCTGGTGTAGGTGGGAGGGCTTCAGCTACTTGGATCATTGGGATCTCTTCTGGTGCAGAGGTGACCTGTACAAGAGGGACGGGTTGCATCTGAACTGGAAGGGGACAAATATCCTCGCGGGGAGCTTTGCTAGTACTACTCAGGAGGGTTTAAACCAATCTGGCAGGGGGGTGGGACCCAAAGTAGTCGTCTCTCCAATGAGATAGATGAGGCAAATGTAGAGGTTAAAGCAAGCAAGTCCAGTAGGCAGGCCGGGCAGAGGTAGGACAGGGAGCGTGGAAGGTCTGGTAGGCTAAACTGCATTTACTTTAATGCAAGAAGTTTACAAGTAAGGCAGATGAACTCAGACCATGGATTGGTACATGATATTGTGATATTATAGCTATTACGGAAACGTGGTTGAGGGATGGGCAGGACTGGCAGCTCAATGATCCGGGGTACCGATGCTTCCGGCGTGACAAAGATGGAGGTAAGAGAGGAGGGGGAGTTGCACTATTGATTAGGGAGGACATCACAGCAGTACTTAGAGAGGATATCCCGGGGGGAACGTCCAGCGAGGCCATATGGGTAGAACTTAGAAATAAGAAAGAGGTGATCACTTTGATGGGATTATACCATAGGCCCCCCAATAGTCAGGGGGAATTGGAGGAGCATATATGCAGGGAAATCACAGATAGGTGTAGGAATTATAGGGTTGTAATAGTAGGTGATTTTAACTTCCTAATATTGACTGGGACTGCCTTAGTGCAAAGGGATCAGATGGGGCAGAATTTGTTAAGTGTGTTCAGGATAGTTTTCTGAAGCAGTATGTGGAGAAGGGGCTACACTCGACCTCCTCTTAGGAAATGAGGCTGGGCAGGTGGTTGATGTGTCAGTGTGGAAGCACTTTGGGGCCAGTGACCATAACTCTATTAGCTTCAAGATAGTTATGGAAAAGGATAGGACTGGTCCTCAAGTTAAAGTCCTAAATTGGGGGAAGGCTAATTTCGATGGCATCAGACAGGAACTTTCAGAAGTTGAATGGAAGAGGCTGTTTACAGGTAAAGAGACGTCTGGCAAGTGGGAGGCTTTTAAAAGTGAGATAGGAAGAGTTCAGGGCCAGCATGTTCCTGTTAGATTGAAGGGCAAGGCTGGCAAGTTTAGGGAATCTTGGTTGATGAGGGATATTGAGGATCTGGTCAGGACAAAGAAGGAGGCATATGTCAGGGACGGACCACTCGGCATCGACCTAGACACATGAAATGACAACGGCAAACCTAGCCCTGTCGACCCTGCAAAGTCCTCCTTATTAACATCTGGGGGCTTGTGCCAAAGTTGGGAGAGCTGTCCCACAGACGAGTCAAGCAACAGCCTGACATAGTCATACTCATGGAATCATACCTTAACGACAATGTCCCAGACAATGCAATCACTATCCCTGGGTATGTCCTGTCCCACCGGCAGGACAGACCCAGCAGAGGTGGCGGGACAGTGGTCTACAGTAGGGAGGGAGTTGCCCTGGGTGTCCTCAACGTTGACTCCGGACCCATGAACTCTCATGACATCAGGTCAAACAGCGGCAAGGTAACCTCCTACTGATTACCACCTACCGCCCTCCCTCAGCTGATGAGTCAGTACTCCTCCATGTTGAACACCACTTGGAGGAAGTACTTAGGGTGCCAAGGGCTCAAAATGTACTCTGGGTGGGGAACTTCAATGTCCATCACCAAGAGTGGCTCGGTAGCACCACTACTGACTGAGCTGGCCGAGTCCTAAAGAACATAGCTGCTAGACTGGGCCTGCGGCAGGTGGTGGGGGAACCAAAACGAGGGAAAAACATACTTGACCTTGTCCTCACCAATCTGCCTGCCTTAGATGCTTCTGTCCATGACTGTATTGGTAGGAGTGACCACCGCACAGTCCTTGTGGAGACGAAGTCCTGCCTTCACATTGAGGATAGGATCCATCATGTTGTGTGGCACTATCACTGTGCTAAATGGGATAGATTTCAAACAGATGCAACAATGCAAAACTGGGCATCCATGAGGCGCTGTGGGCTATCAGCAGTAGCAGAATTGTACTCAACCACAATCTGTAACCTCATGGCTCGGCATATCCCCCACTCTACCATTACCATCAAGCCAGGAGACCAATCCTGGTTCACTGAAGAGTGCAGGAGGGCATGCCAGCAGCAGCACCAGGCATACCTCAAAATGAGGTGTCAACCTGGTGAAGCGACAACCCAGGAATACTTGCATGCCAAACTGCATAAGCAGCATGCAATAGACAGAGCAAAGCGATCCCATAACCAACGGATCAGATCTAAGCTCTGCAGTCCAGTCGTGAATGGTGGTGGACAATTAAACAACTAACTGGAGGAGGTGGCTCCACAAATATCCCCATCCTCAATGATGGGGGAGCCAGCACATCAGGCATGTGCAACAATCTTCAGCCAGAAGTGCCGAGTTGATGATCCATCTCGGCCTCCACCTGAAGTCCCCAGCATTACAGATGCCAGAATTCAGCCAATTCGATTCACTCCACGTGATCTCAAGAAATGACTGAAGGCACTGGATACTGCAAAGGCTATGGGTCCTGACAATATTCCGGCAATAGTGCTGAAGACCTGTGCTCCAGAACGTGCTGCACCCCTAGCCAAGCTGTTCCAGTATAGCTACAACACTGGCATCTAACCGGCAATGTGGAAAATTGCCCAGGTATGTCCTGTACACAACCCAGCCAATTACCGCCCCATCGGTCTACTCTCAATCATCAGTAAAGTGATGGAAGGTGTCATCAACAGTGCCATCAAGCAGCACTTGCTTAGCAATAACCCGCTCAGTGATGCTCAGTTTGGGTTCCGCCAGGGCCACTCAGCTCCTGACCTCATTACAGCCTTAGTTGAAACATGGACAAAAGAGCTGAACTCAAGAGGTGAGGTGAGAGTGACTGCCCTTGACATCAAGGCAGCATTTGACCGAGTATGGCATCAAGGAGCCCTAGCAAAACTGGAGTCAATGGGAATCAGGGGGAAAACTCTCTGCTGGTTGGAGTCATACCTAGCACAAAGGAAGATGGCTGTGGTTGTTGGAGGTCAATCATCTGAGCTCCAGGACCTCACTGCAGGAGTTCCTCAGGGTAGTGTCCTAGGCCCAACCATCTTCAGCTGCTTCATCAATGACCTTCCTTCAATCATAAGGTCAGAAGTGGCGATGTTCACTGATGATTGCACAATGTTCAGCACCATTCGTGACTCCTCAAATACTGAAGCAGTCCGTGTAGAAATGCAGCAAGACCTGGACAATATCCAGGCTAGGGCTGATAAGTGGCAAGTAACATTTGCGCCACACAAGTGTCAGGCAATGACCATCTCCAACAAGAGAGAATCCAACCATCTCCCCTTGACATTCAATGGCATTACCATCGCTGAATCCCCACTATCAACATTCTGGGGGCTACCATTGACCACAAACTGAACTGGAGTAGCCATATAAATACCTTGGCTACAAGAGCAGGTGAGAGGCTAGGAATCCTGCGGTGAGTAACTCACCTCCTGTCTCCCCAAAGCCTGTCCACCATCTACAAGGCACATGTCAGGAGTGTGATGGAATACTCTCCACTTGCCTGGATGGGTGCAGCTCCAACAACACTCAAGAAGCTCGACACCATCCAGAACAAAGCAGCCCACTTGATTGGCACACCATTCACAAACATTCACTCCCTCCACCATCGATGCACAGAGGCAGCAGTGCGTACCATCTACAAGATGCACTGCAACAACGCACCAAGGCTCCTTAGACAGCACCTTCCAAACCCGCAACCTCTATCACCTCGAAGGACAAGAGCAGCAGATGCTAAGGAACATCACCACCTGCAAGTTCCCGTCCAAGTCACATGCCATCCTGACTTGGAACTATATCGCCGTTCCTTCACTGTCACTGGGTCAAAATCCTGAAATTCCCTTCCTAACAGCACTGTGGGTGTACCCACCCCACATGGACTGCAGCGGTTCAAGAAGGCAGCTCACCACCACCTTCTCAAGAGCAATTAGGGATGGGCAATAAATGCTGGCACACAGCTATAAGTATAGGCAGCTGGGATCAAGCGAGTCCCTCGAGGAGTATAGGGGATGTAGGAATACACTTAAGAAGGAAATTAGGAGGGTGAAAAGGGGCCATGAGATTTCCCTGGCAGATAAGATAAAGGAGAATCCTAAAAGATTCTATAAGTATATTAAGAGTAAAAGGGTAACTCGGGAGAGTGTATGTCCCCTTAAGGATCAGTGTGGTAATCTATGTGTGGAACCACGGGAAATGGGTGAGGTCTTAAATTAATACTTCTCATCTGTATTTACCGTGGAGAAGGTCATGGAAGCTAGTGAGTTCAAGGGAGGGAACAGTGATATCCTGCAACATATCAACATTACAAAGAAGGAGGTGTTGGAGGTTTTGATGCGCATTAAGGTGGATAAATCCCAGGGCCTGACCAGGTGTATCCTAGGATGCTATGGGAAGCAAGGGAGGAGATTGCTGGGGCCCTGGCAGAGATTTTTGTATCGTTAGCCATGGGTGAGGTACCGGAAGACTGGAGGATAGCTAATGTTGTTCCTTTATTTAAGAAGGGCAGCAGGGATAAGCCAGGGAAGTAATGGCCGGTGAGCCTTACATCAGTGGTGGGAAAGTTATTGGAAGGGATTCTGAGAGACAGGATTTATATGCATCTGGAAAGGCATGGTCTGATTAGGGATAGTCAGCATGGGTTTGTGTGTGGGAAATCATGTCTCACGAATTTGATTGAGTTTTTTGAGGAGGTGACCAAGAGGATTGATGAGGGCAGGGTGGTGGACGTTGTCTACATGGACTTTAGCAAGGCCTTTGACAAGGTCCCGCATGGTAGGCTGCTCCAGAAGGTTCGAACACATGGGATCCAGGGTGAGCTAGCAAATTGGACACAAAATTGGCTTGGTGATAGGAGGCAGAGGGTGGTAGTGGAGGACCGTTTTTCAGATTGGAGGCCGGTGGCCTGTGGTGTGCTGCAGGGATCGGTGCTGGGCTCTCTGTTGTTTGTCATATATATTAATGACTTGGATGTGAATGTAGGGGACATGATTAATAAGTTTGCAGATGGCACCAAAATTGGTGGTATAGTGGACAGTGAAGAAGGTTGTCTAAGGTTACAACAGGATATAGATCAACTGGGAAAGTGGGCAAGGGATTGGCAAATGGAATTTAACGCAGACAAGTGCGAAGTGATGCATTTTGGGAAGTTAAACCAGGGCAGGACATATACAGGATATATGTGCAGGGCCCTGGGGAGTGTTGTTGAGCAGAGAGACCTTGGGGTGCACGTACATAGTTCCCTGAAAGTGGCAGCACAGGTAGACAGGGTGGTGAAGAAGGCGTATGGCATGCTTGCCTTCATCGGCCGAGGCATTGAGTACAAGAGTTGGAAAGTCATGTTACAGTTGTACATAACGTTGGTGAGGATGCATTTGGAGTACTGTGTACAGTTCTGGTCGCCACACTACATGAAAGATATGATTAAGCTAGAGAGGGTGCAGAAAAGATTCACAAGGATGTTGCCTGGTTTGGAGGGCTTGAGTTATAAAGAAAGATTGGATAGGCTGGGTCTGTTTTCCCTGGAGCGAAGGAAGCTGAGAGGGGACATGATAGAGGTATATAAAATTATGAGAGGCATAGATGGGTTGATAGCCAGAATCTGTTTCCCATCGTAGGGGTGACTAAAACTAAAGGGCATAGATTTAAGGTGAGAGGGAGGAGGTTTAAAGGGGATCAAAGGGGTAAATTTATCACACAGAGAATAGTGGGTATCTGGAATGAGCTGTCTGAGGAGGTGGTGGAGGCAGGAACAGTAGCAACATTTAAGAGGCATCTGGACAGGTACTTGAATGAGCAAGGCATAGAGGGATATGGAATTAATGCAGGCAGGTGGGATTAGTATAGATAGGCATTATGGTTGGCATGGACGTGGTGGGCCGAAGGGCCTGTTTCTATGCTGTACAACTCTATGACTCTATTACTACTCCTTATGGCAGTGAATTTCACATTCTCACCATTCTCTCAGTAAAGAAGTTTCTCCTGAATTTCCTATAGATTTATTTGTGACTATCTTGTGTTATATAATCTTCAGTTTTGTGCTATTGGAAACATCACTTCCAACAATTGCAACTATAATTTAATGGCATGTGAGGTGGAAGGAAGATCAGGATTGTCCTTCTCCATTAGAAATGACAATAATCGAGCGCTGACAACTCGGCTTTGAGCTGGTCATGTTAGTTCCCAGAATAGTTTCCGCTGCATTCAAAGACAAGAGGGTATTTTACAGGCTCCTTCCCCACCCCACCACGCCCATTTTAGCGCCTGTCCCCAGAAGAGCAGAGGCAAACTTTAGATGGCAAAGTCACGTTCCAATGATGTCACACTATTTTAACAGCGAGCCAGATCAAGGGCCATCCAGACTTGAACCCATGAGCACACGCCCACAGCAACCAGGAACCTGGTCACAGGAGACTCAGGGAGTTTAACTTTATATTTTAAATTTTAGCAGCTCTTGTGGATGTGAAACCACAAGAACTTGCATTGCTATAGCGTCTTAAACATGGTAAAACATCCCAAGGCACTTCACAGGACCATTATCAGACAGTATTTGATACCAAGTCACATAAGGAGATATTAGGACAGGTCAAAGGGGTAGATTTTAAGGTACGTTTTGAAGGAGGAAACAGAGGTAGAGAGGGCCATAGTTCAGGGCCTAGACTGCTGAAAGCATGGCTGTCAATGATGAAGGAAAGGAAATCGCACTTCCTGATCCCTTAGGTCTCCCCTGTCCTGGGCTTCCTCCTAATTGTGGACTTTCTCAATCCATCCCACCCCACCATTAGTTACTTATCTTGCCAGTGACGGTTTCCATGGGCTGGATTTTACTAGTGTGCCGCAAATTGCGGCGGTGCACTTTGAAGTCGGCGGTCTACCCATGTGCAGTGGCCGCCACTGAGCCCCCGCGATATTACGTGCGGGGGCTCATTAGCATCATGGCAATATTATGTGGGGAGAGGCGGGACATCCGCTCCATGATGGACGTTGGCTCAGCTGTGCAGCAGGTGCTGGGGCCGTATTTAAAACGCCCCAGCACCTAGTTTCTGACAGCTGCAGAAGAAATACTTACCTGACTGCTGAAGAGTGGGGCTGCTGTCAATCTGGCAGCACAGCAGAAAGTGCTGGAGAAACTCAGCAGGTCAGGCAGCATCTGTGGAGAGAGAAGCAGACCAAATTAAGTTAACTCTGCTTCTGTCTCCACAGATGCTGCCTGACCTGCTGAGTGACCCCAGCACTTTCTGCTTTGCTGCTGCATACTTACCCTGCTGTGTCCCAGTGTCCTGTGAAGTTGTGATCCTCTTATCCCACTCAAGTGTGATACTCCTTCTTGTAGGCGTGCTGCACCTGGGTGAATAATCATAATTTTGCACACACCAGGAGTTAGACTTAAATATACCATAAAAGGCAAATGCGCAACAGAAATTAAACCATAATTGAAGAACATCTACATACTATGGGATTCTAATCATCTAACTGTGAAAAGCCACAGACTAATATGCATTTGGAATCAGTATTAATTTTTCTGCTAACTGTTATGTGAAAATTCATGCAATAAAGAACCAGGAAAATATGTTCATATTCTAGCTGCATTGTCAACTAGGAATATTCCATCAATAATTATGATCAGCTGCTGCAGAAGCAAAGTGTATGTGAACATGTGTCGATATGTAATAGTCAAAAAACCTTGGCAACAGCACAGGTTTCCTTATTAGTCCTGCATTGGTTTTCAAACATTTGCAAGACAAACCATGCAGCCAGAAGTTAGAGCGGTGACACAAAGTCACCTTTGCACCAAAAGCCAAGGATAGCAGAGAGGTACTCTAGGGTGGCCCCACAGTTCAACAAAGTCTCCCTGGTCACTTTCCTCCAGGCTGTGCAGGCAAGGCGGGAGGTCCTTTTCCCCAGCCATGGTAAGACAAGGCCCTCCTGCCAGACCAAGGCAGCCTGGCTGGACATGGCAGACGAGGTGAGTAGCCATGGGGCCATCCAGCGTCAAAGAGTCTAATGCCGGAAGAGGATAAACGATCATTCCCCCATCCAGCCATGGACCTCTAGGCCTCGTGCACGGAAAGGACGACTGCCAAAGTCATCCATAGCCAAAAGGCAATCAGATCAGCAGCCTTCCTCCAGTCAGGCTGCTCGTGCAGATGTTTCACCGAGAAGGGGCGCTTACAAGCGTAAACAGAGACTACACTGACACAAATCGGAATGCATGGGTGTCACAGCAATGTAAATACACCTTTCACTAAATATTCTTCACCAACATGTGTGTCCTTTTCTCTGTGGGAATAATGTGTTCCAGCATGTAGCACCAATGCCACATCCCTTTGCACCGTTGGCCCTTCAGGAAAGCCAACGTATGCAATAACATCATTGCCATGCCACCATTACTCATGAGCGTCTCCACAGATGTAGTGACATGGACATTGGCTCAGTCAGCTGCTGCCTTTAATGGTTTACACAGGGATGCTGCAGATGTGGACTGGTGCACAGCAGGTGAGCAAGGGTGATGTGTGGCTTGCAGAGCTCATGTCGGTTCCTGTGGTGCAGACAGCCTTTGTCTGATAAGCCACTGCCCCGTACATCCCTACCTCACTGCTAGCCCTGCGTGCAGAGCCTGGGTGGCATCTGCCCTCCCATGTGCCTTTCCTGTTGTAGGTCCTCAGCATCCTCATAGTCCGAGAAGGAATCCTGTTGAAATCTCTCCTCATCATGCCAGGCCTGCTCCGTAGTGGGTGCATAGTTGTGCAGTGCACAGCAAGCAACAAAGAAAGGAGTTGGCCTTTTCAACCCGTAGTACAGGCATCACCCTATCTATCCAGTGCGTTTTCAGCATGCTGATCTCCTGCTCGATGATGGCTCATGTAGCTCAGTGGCTGGCGTTGTATCTCTCCTCTGCAGCAGTGGTGGGGTCTCCCAGTGGTCTCAGGAGCCATGTTTGCAAGGGATAGCTCTTATCTCCAAGAAGCCATCCCTCCATCTGAGCCAGTTCAGTGAACAGCAGTGGTAGCTGGGACGGGCGCAGGACCCAGGTGTCATGGCAACTGCCTGAGAAGTGGGCACAGATTTCTGTGAAGGGTCTCTGGTGAACACATATCAGCTGCACCTAGATTGAGAGGATTCCTTTAATGGTAACGTATGCAGGTGGTAGCCTGGCGGGAGGCCTGATGACCACATGGGTGCAGTCTATGCACCCTAAAACCTTTGGTTATCTGGCAATGATGTCGAAACCGATGGCCCTCTGGGCCTGGCTGTGAGGGTCCGAGCTGAAGCGGACATACTCACTGGCCCTCTGGTGCAGGGCATCGGTGACCTCCCTGATGCAGCGGTGCACTGCTGACTGTGTGACCCCACAAAGGTCTCCGGTGGGTCCCTGAAAAGCTGCATAGGCGTCAAGCTTAAGAGCCGCTGTCACCATGAGGACCGCAGGCATAGGTTGTCCTCCAAAACCCATGGGCTGCAGGTCATCGTTGAGCAGGGCACAGAGATGTGTCACCACCCTCTCTACATGCGCAATCTCCTCTGACCCTGGTGCTCTGTCTTTCCATGGGCATGCCAAATGGGGCCTGCAGATGCACTGCGACCGGTAATGGCGAGCTCACCTTGGGGGCTGCTGCTCACCACTGGCGGACTCTAAATGGACTGCACCTGCCTGTTGGTTTTGCCTGCAGTGCATATGGATCCTCACAAGAAGCGGATCATTATAATATAGTAAACCATCCCCATCTCCAAGTTGCAGTAAAACTCTGTTCTTTCATTTCTTTGAAAGTTCCTGACAGGGCAGAGATTGATGTTGAGTGGTACATCAGGTGTTTTCATGCAGCAGCTATGTGGCATGGCATGGCATTACCCATCTTGCTGCCACTAAGAGTGGCACTGCATGACCACATAAAGATTGTACAAGCTGCATCGATTGGTCCACCAGACATATAAGCTTCACACGCCTACCATTTCTGGCACACTTCCCACACACAGGGTGACTTGAGTGCCACTGCTCCTTCACTGACAGAGGCAATCTATGGCACAGAGCTAACAATCTTTACGGAGGACAGAATCACATTGACTCCCTGTACGTCTGCAGACATGACCCCTGTAATCCCATCCCCCCCTCCCTCCTCCCTTCCAGTATGCAGAGTTCAGACTCCTGTATATCTGGACTTACCTTCACTGTCGAGTACTCCTACTCCTGATGTCCCGTTGACTTTTATGTTCGTGAACGGGGACAGCACGTGTTGGCTGCCCGTTCAACGTAAAATGTGGAAGTATGGAGTTAAAGGCGGCGAGATGTATAATCAGGAGAGTATGGTAATTGGGGTCCCGCCGCCAAGTGGCTGGGGGGTCACACCAAGGTCCCTCTGTTGGCGGTAATATGCAGCGGGGCCTTTTCGATGTCGGAGGTTGAGGCGGGCCTCTCCTGGCAGGATTTTAAAGGCCCCCCCCCCCCCCCACCCCCCGCCATGACACCTGACGTCGAGAGGCTGGTAAAATTCAGCCCCATGTGTCCTCAGGGGTGTCCTAAATGCTCCATGAATTAGGATAGATGAGGCCCAGGAGATAAAATCTCCCAGACATCATACTGTGAGGGGTTTGCTGCCCACTTCGACCCCTGTTCCTCTGATTCCCTCTCTGAGTTAAAACTGGGGCAGTAGTAACATGGAGAGCAACTCTATGTTTTATTTCTCTTTCCTTGGAGGCTCATTAGGGTGCCTAAAGTGGTTCAGTGAATATCACTCCTACCTGTCAGTCAGAGGATTGTGAGTTCAATCCCTATTCAAGACACTTGAGCACAGATCTAGGCAGTACTGTTGGAGGTGTTGTCTAGGCAGTACTGTTGGCACTGCTGTCTAGGCAGTACTGTTGGCACTCCTGTCTAGACAGTACTGTTGGCACTACTGTCTAGGCAATACTGTTGGAGGTGCTGTCTTTCAGATGAGATGTTGAACCCAGACCCCACCTCCTCTCAGGTGGAGTAAAGGATTTCATGGCCTCATGCTTCAATGAAGAGTACAGGAGGGCATGCCAGGAGCAGCACCTAAAAATGAGGTGTCAGCCTAGTGAAGCTACAATCCAGGACTGCTTCCATGCCAAACAACGGAAGCAGCATGCAATAGACACAGCTAAGTGATCCCAGAACCAATGGATCAGATCTAAGCTCTGCAGTCCTGCCACATCCAGCCGTGAATGGTGGTGGACGATTTAACAACTAACTGGAGGAGGAGGCTCTACAAATATCCCCATCCACAATGATGGGGGAGCTCAGCACATCAGTACAAAAGACAAGGCTGAAGCATTTGCAACCATCTTCAGCCAGAAGTGCCGAGTGGATGATCCATCTCGGCTTCCTCCTGAAGTCCCCAGCATCACAGATGCCAGTCTTCAGCCAATCCGATTCACTCCACATGATATCAAGAAGTGGCTGAATGCTCTGGATACAGCAAGGACTATGGGCCCAGATAACATTCTGGCAATAGTACTGAAAACTTGTGCTCCAGAACTAGCTGCGCCCCTAGCCAAGCTGTTCCAGTACAGCTACAACACTGGCATCTAACCAGCAATGTGAAAAATTGCCCAGGTATGTCCTGTACACAAAAAGCAGGACAAATCCAACCTGGCCAATTACCGCCTATCAGTCTACTCTTGATCTTCAGCAAAGTGAAGGAAGGGGTCGTTAACAGTGCTATCAAGTGACATTTGCTCAGCAATAACCTACTTACTGACATCAGGGCCACTCAGCTCCTGACCTCATTACCGTCTTGGTCCAAACATGGACGAAAGAGCTGTTGGCTAGGTTTGGAGACAGAAGTAGTGAGTGATGTCCTGAACCTATGTGAGGGTACCGTATCGAAGGACGCATAGATGGAGATATAAATGATTTGGACATAAGTGTAGGGGGCATGATCAAGAAGTTTGCAGATGACACAAAGATTGGTTGTGTGGTAGATGGCAAGGAGGATAGCTGTGGGCTGCAGGAAGATATTGATGGTTTGGTCAGATGGGTAGAAAAGTGGCAAATGGAATTCAACTTGGAGAAGTGTGAGGTGATGCATTTGGGGAGGTCAAACAAGGCAAAGGAATACACAATTAATGGGAAAATACTGAGAAGTGTAGATGAAGTGAGGGACCTTGGATTGAATGTCGACAGATCCCTGAAGGTAGCAGGACAGATTGATAAGTTGGTTAAGAAGGCATATGGAATCTTTTCCTTTATTAACCGAGGTATAGAATATAAGAGCAGGGAGGTTATGCTGGAACTGTACAACTCATTGGTTAGGCCACAACTTGAATACTGTGTGCAGTTCAGGTCACCTCATTACAGAAAGGATGTAATTGCACTAGAGAGGGTACAGAGGAGATTTACGAGGATGTTGCCAGGACTGGAAAAATGCCGCTATCCTAAAGCTATGACCTCTCATTCTAGATTGCCCCACCAGAGGAAACATCCTCTACGTCTACTTTGCCAATCCCCTTAATCATCTTCTATACCTCAATTAGATCTCCTCTTATTCTTCTAAACTCAAGACAGTGAAGGCCTAAACTGCTCAATCTCTCTTCATAATATCCCTCATCTCTGGAATCAATCTGTGAACCTCTTCTGAACTGCCTCCAATGCAACTACACCCCTCCTCAAGTAAGGACACCAAAACTGTATGCAATGCTCCCGGTGTGGTCTCACTAATGCCTTGTACAGTTGCAGCAACACTTCCCTACTTTTATACTCTATTCCTTTAGCAATAAATACCAAAATTCTATTTGCCTTCCTTATTACCTGCTGTTCCTGCATACTAGTTTTCTGTGATTCGTTCAGGAGAACACCCAGATCCCTCTGCACTTAAGCACTCTGAAGTTTCTCTCCATTTAGATAATAATTTGCCTTTCTATTCTTCTGACCAAAATGGATAACCTCACACTTATCCACGTTAAACTCCATCTGTCACATTTTGGCCCCTTCACCTAACCTATCCATATCCATTTGTAAATTTCTTATTTCTTTATTGCAACTTACTATCCCACCTATTTTAGTGTCATTTGCAAATTTGGCTATTGTACCTTCTATCCCTGCATCCAAGTCATTGATATAGATTGTAAATAGTTGGGGCCCGAGGACCGAACCCTGTGGCACCCCACTAGTTACATCTTGCCAACCAGAAAAAGACCCATTTATTCCGACTCTCTGTTTTCTGTTAGTTAGCCAATCCTCTATCCAAGCTAATAAATTGCCCCAACCCCATGTGATCTTACCTTGTGTATTAACCTTTTGTGTGGTACCTTATCAAATGCCTTCTGGAAGTCCAGATATACTACATCTACAGGATCCCCATTATCCACTTTACTTGTTACATCTTCGAAGAACTCTAGCAAATTAGTCAAACATGATTTACGCTTCATAAAACCAAGCTGACTCTGATGGATTGCGTTTTGACTTTCTAAATATCCTGTTATTACTTCCTTCATAATGGATTCTAACAATTTCCCGTCGACAGATATTAAACTAACTGGTCTATAGTTTCCTACTTTCTGTCTCCCTCCCTTTTTGAATAAGGGCATTATATTAGCATTTTTCCAATCCACTGGAACTTTTCTTGCACCCAGGGAATTTTGGAATATTATAACCAATGGATGCACTATCTCCGCTGCCACTTCCTTTAAGATCCTAGGATGTAGGCCATCAGGCCCTGAGGACTTGTCTGCCTTCAACCCCAATAGTTTGCTCTGTATTTTTCCCTAGTGATGATGGTTGTTCTAAGTTCCTCCCTTTCTATAACCTCTGCATTACCTGTTACTATCGGGATGGTACTAGCGTCCTCCACCATGAAAACTGAGGCAAAATACTGATTTAGTGTCTCCGCCATTTCTGTGTTCCCCACAATTAACTTCCCAGTCACATCCTCCAAGGGAGCAACATTCACTTTAGCTACTCTCTTCCCTTTTATATACTTATAGAAGCTTTTGCTATCGGTTTTTATACTTTGCGCTAGTTTTCTTTCATAATTTATCTTTGCTCTTTTTATTACTTTTTTAGCAGCCCTTTGTTGATCTTTAAAAGTTTCCCAATCTTCCAGCCTGCCACTGGTCTTTGCAATATGGTATGCCTTAGTTTTTGTGTTTATGTTATCCTTAACTTCCTTGCTTAGCCATGGATGTTTTTTCCCTCTCTTACAATCTTTCTTCCCCTCTGGAATATATTTTAGTTGGGAGGAATTGAATATCTCCTTAAACATCTACCACTGCTCATCAACTGTCCTACCTTTTATTCTTCCCGTCCAATCCACTAGGGCCATATCTGTCCTCATGCCGATGTAATTAACTTTGTTTAACTCCAGAATGCTAGTGTGGGACTTCAGCTTCTCGCCTCACAACTGCCAGACGATGACCATCTCCAACAAGAGAGAATCTTACCATTGCCCCTTGATGTTCAATGGCATTACCCATCACTAAATCCCCTACTATCAATATCCTGGGGGTTACCATTGACCAGAAACTGAACTGGACCAGCCACATAAATACTGCCACATAAAGACGAAGTCAGAGCCTGGGAATTCTGTGGCAAGTAACTCACCTCCTGTCTCCCCATTGCCTGTCCCCAATCTACAAGGTACAAGTCAGGAGTGTGATGGAATACTCTCCACTTGCCTGGAATGGTGCAGCTCCAACAACACTCAAGAAGCTCAACTCCATCCAGGACAAAGCAGCCCACTTGATTGACACCTCATCTACCAACTTCAACATTCACTCCTTTCACCACTGGCGCACAGTGGCAGCAGTGTGTACCATCTACAAGATGCACTGCAGCAAATCACCAAGGCTACTCAGGCAGCACCTTCCAAACCCGCGACCTCTACCAACTAGAAGGACAAGGGCAGCAGATGCATGGGAACACCACCACCTGCAAGTTCCCCTCCAAGTCACACACCATCCTGTGTAGAAACTATATCATTGTTCCTTCACTGTTGCTGGGTCAAAATCCTGGAACTTCCTTCCTAATAGCACTGTGAGTGTACCTACATCAGGCGGATTGTAGGAATTCAAGGAGGTGCCTAACCATTGTAAGAACCCCTCTCTAGTCTAAAGGTTCTTGACTTTACTCTTGATATTAATGACACACAACAACTTGGATACTGTTTCACTAAACCTTTATTAAATCTCTAAGCCATAGTACATACTTACAATGACACTGGTTGCATAGGAATCCCACAAGCTAGGATCCGCATCAGGTGGTCAGTCCTTTGAAAGATCTCCAGGCACGACTTCGGAATGGCTGACCAGGCCACTCTACCAACTGCAGTAATAATGTCCTTGAGGGCTGTGGCTTTATACACTTTCCTGACATTGGCCCTTGGCATATAAGGCAATACCTTAAATTGGATCATCCGTTTGGGTTATTAATCTCACCCTGGCCATCCAGGACCACCGCCAAGTGGTCATATCCTGCCCTCATCATGGGGGTGGGGGAGGTGGGGGGTGTCTCCAGTTGGATGCCAATAATGGGTGTGATTACTGTATCTTGGGGCAGGAAGAAGGCCATTCGCACATTCCCGAGTAGCTATTGTCTCATTCAATTTCTGTAGACAAAGTGTCTGTGGCAATCCACCACCTCAGGGATATACCCTGACATGTCTGTGTATGTGTGTGTGTGGCTATATCAGTTACAACTGTCCCAGCAATAATGTCTTTGGTCAGAATTCTCCCTTCGTAGCTCCATCTTCTTACCACCATGAGAAAAACTCTGCCCACAGGACTCCACCACAGCCAGCTTACATTCATTAATATGAAAGAAATAAAAGCACGGTTTACATGATTAAGAGTGATTAATACGATTAAGGTAACTAATGCATTGGCTTACAGCATCACCTTCTCAAAGGTAGTTAGGGATGGGCAATAAATTCTGGCCTTGCCAGCAATGCCCACATCCTATGAACGAAAAAAAAAAGTGAAATGACTTCCAAATAGTTGTAAATCACCTGCAAAGCAGTGAAAGCACACTCTCAGAAATGTCCTGTGAGCACAAGCCTTTCCCATAGGCAGGGCAGCATCGATGCAGTTTCACTGTTTAAAGCCTTTCCAGCCTGGCAGTTTCATTACTCAATGTCTCCCCACCTTGTTGAAACTGGCGAGTTCCATACAGCTCAGAAAACCTGTCTGCTCGTTGTTAAAGGCAGAACCCTGGGTTAAAGCTGCAATTAATTGGATATATAAACATTTAAATACACCCCGGGAAAACCCAGAAGTGGGCGTGATCTTGTCCGGTTTCTGACATGCTGGCATATTTGGGGGAATTAACCCCCCGCTTGAACTCAAACCCATCCCCCTCCCTCTTGACAGTTAAAAGTCTTACCATCATCTTTGATCCCCGCCACAATATCCATACCATCGTTGTCAACTCCAGCCCTCTTCCTAGCCATTGTCTGAGCCTGACAATCAAATCACGTACTATTTGATACTGAGGTGATCTTCCGATCACATCAGATCCAACACCAAAACTTCTTACTTTCGCCTGCATAACATTGCACATCTCTGACTCTGCCTCATCCCATCTGCTGTCTCATCAATGATTTTGTTGCCTGCCGATTCAACTGTTTCAATGCCATCCTTGTATCAGTCGGTAATATTACTTTAATTGAAATTTGTGGTTGAGACTTGCGAGGCTATCCAACCCAGGAGCATCAATAACCTGTTAACAGCTGTTTTCATTACAGATGAACAGAGTCACTGGTTGAAAAACACTTTAAGACTGTGGAATGTTTAGCAAAAAGCAGAAAAGTCAGAAAAATTGAGCTGAAACCAATAAACAGACATATTTCAACTATGTTTCACTTAGATGCCAAGTTAGTGCTTTGGAGAAGCTTAATGTACACAAAAGCATGGAGTCATGGTGTCAGGAAACACGAAGATAAGAGACTGTTTTAAAAAATGCTACCAGATGTGATGAAATTACTAAAGGAAATGTAGATATATGCTGTTCATCAAGGCAGTTTCTAATATCATAGTTTCAACAAAGAATTAGGCACCTCATTGAACAATTGTAGCTTAAGGTGGATTTTCATAGGACAGTATAATCTTGTCAATGGAACATCTTGCCCACCTTAGAAAGAAAGGTATAAAAATCATTGTAAATAGGGATTCAGTGCTTAATTTTGGTAGCTTGGTCATTTACTGAAGAGAACGATTGGCAGGGAAGTGACTGCTCACTGGATGATAGTATGTATAACTCCTTGTAACGTATTTGTGACTAATGGGTGTATTGTATTGTTAACTAGTATTCCTACCAAACTTAGTAAAGTCATTAGCGTTTAATTTGGGCTTTGAATGTTGTTTCATTATTTCTGTTAATTCATGTATCTGAACAGTTGAGCAACCTGTCAAGAGTAGAAGGTTACGCCTTATGCATGGCTGGCCTTCGATCATCCACCGTCCATAAACTGCATCGGTTTTAAAGTTCTGCTGCTCATGTCCTAACTCACACTAAGTTCCATTCATTCATTACCCACTGTGCTCATTCACCTACATTGGCTCCCTGTCCACCAATGCCTCCATTTAAAAGTTTACACGCTTGTTTACCATTCCCTCCATGGCCTCACCCCTCCCTCTGTCTGTAATCTCTTCCAGCCCCGCAACCTTCCAAGGTCTCTGCACTCCTCCAGTTCTGGACTCATCCATCCCAGATTTCAATCACCCCAACGCTGGCGGCCGTGCCTTGAGCTGTCAAGGCCCTAAGCTTGGAATTCCCTCCCTAAACTTCTCCACCTCTTTTACCCTCTCCTCTTTTAAGACTCTCCTTAAAACATACCTCTTTGACCAAGCTTTTCATCACCAGTCCTAATTTCCCCATCTCTGATTCAGGGTCAATTTGTGTCAGGTTTACGCGCCTGTGAAATGCCTTAGGACATTTTTTAAAGTTGGAAAATAGCCCAAGGCACTTTATAGTAGAATAAATCAGATGTAAAATTGACATCAAGCCAATGAAGATGACATTTGGACGGGTAACTTAAAGCTTGGTAAAAGAACACCTTAAAGGAGGGGAGTGAGGTGAAGATGCAAATTAAGCCAGGAAGCTTGGGATAGGTTGTATTAAAGCAATGCAAGTGGTGGAAGTAATTTCCACTCAAATTTCCTCACTTCAAATAATTTCCTACACCATTAATGTGCTGAAAACATTGAGGAAGTTCATTTGCACAGTGTGAAGCTTGTGCACATAAATGCAGAACGTGCCACAGCTAAATGATACAGTGCCAGATATAGCCAGTATGCACAGTCACATAGCAGCACTTAAAAACCTGCTCCAAAAGGCAATGCCTATTCTAGATAGTGCAGGGTACAAGGGAAAATAATATTATGTAGTATATTACTGACTCTTTAAATTCTAATGCAAAGACATCGGGTTGGATTTTCACCATGGGGTCGGGAACCTAACGCCTGGAGCATTTCTGAGTCCTGATTCTGTGCCATATCAGCATCGCTGACACAGCACTATTTTCAAATACAAACAAAGTAATTGGCCTGAGTCCGGCGTTCAATTAGAGGCACCGGAAGCATTCTGGAGACAGGAAAAGGTCATTGAGTGCAACTTTGAAAGGCGAATGGCAGCCATCGCTGGGCTTGTCATTGCCTTCAGTGATGGAGCACCAGGGAAATCAGAGGGCCTGTGTGGACATGGGCATGCTTCCCCGGGTGGCACCACATTTCTCTGATGCCCTCCTGGAGGCTCTCATTGATGCCATGTCTGAGAGGAGAGAATCGTTCTTCCTGACGACAGGAAAGAGCAATCCACCCAGCGAGACCAAGGAGGTGTGGATGGAGGTGGCCACGGAGGTCAGCAGCCGGGAATCCAAGAGAAGGATATGGGTCCAGTGCAGAAAATGTTCAGTGACCTCTTGCGGTCCAGTGAGGTGAGTGGCCAGTGACACCTGGTTCATTGGGCACCAACTCTCTAAGCACCAGAAAGCAAATGAGTTGACCTCACAGAATGTCCATAGTTCTCTCTCACATTGTCAGAGCAAGTGAACGGTCACTACACTGAGACACAGCCACCCTCACGTATGGGGTAATATTCAGATGGGAACATCACTGAGGGGAGCATCAGTCCATGTGTATGTCGTGCTGGAAGAGATGAAAGAGGGCAGCCTATTCATGAATCTTTCTCCTCTCATCCTTCAGGAGAAGACAGCCCATAATACCCGGGAGATGGCCAGAACAGGAAGTGGAGTGGCACAGCTTCACACGCTGACAGCAATGGAAGAGGCGGCACTGGAGATTGCCAGGGTGCGCTCGGGGCATTTGGCAGGATGGAAGGCCATGAGCAACAGGGTCATTGGATAGCTGTTTCTTGAGGTGAAGGGCATGGAGGAGATTCCTGCCCAATCCGAGCTATGGATCTTCGACGGCTGTCCTTTGAGGGATTGGTCGTGCTGGGGCACTTGTTGAGTAGGACCAGTTCTCATCACCATTTTCTTGTATCACCCACAGGGCCTGTTGCAGAGTGGCACCAATGTGTGCCAGTCATATTGGTGCCAACATCTTTGGCGGAGGGGGCAGTCCACGGAACCTGCACCATCACATCCCACCTCAGCACATTTCACTAGTGCAAACACACTCACCTCGATTGGTCCACAGATTAGCGTAGAAAGGGGAGGACTGAGTGAACCTCACATCATACCTGAGCAGGAGGAGGAGGGTAAGGCTGAGTGACCTGTGGGCAGTCCCCCTCAGAGGATGGAGGTCATAGCGATATTTCTCTGGGTGAAAGTGCTGGGCCTCGGATGCCACAGGCAAGGAGGGCCTTCCTCAAGAATCAGAGGCAGATAAGTTCCTGTTTGTCGGAGCTCCCTGAGGTCTTGAAGAGCGATGGGCAGGCAATGGAGGAGTCCATGCAACGCATGTGCTCAGACATGACTCAGGGATTTGATCACATGATCTCCTCCATTCAGAGGTTGGGCAACCACTTGGAAAGCCAAATGCAGCCCACTCTGAGTGGGTGCAGGAGCAGCATGCTGATATGCACAGAGATGGTGAAAGTCTCTGTAGCATCGACTGCTCGGTGCTCGGAGTGGATGCCAGCTGTGACCCAGTTGGTGGCCATTTCCAGCATCATGAGCTGAAACAGTCTTAGCAGCAGATGATGGGAAAACTCCTCAGAGAGCTCCGGCATCACCTATCGGCCTCTCACTCCCTCCGACTCAGGAGCCATCTGTGTGCCAGGGCCCCATGGGCACCTCCAAGATGAGGATGGAAGCCATCTTAGGCAGAGACAGAGAGTAGGAAGCAGGCTGCCTCCACCTCAATCTCTGCCACAGGAGGGCACCCCAAGAATTTTTTTTTATGTTCGTTCATGGGATGTGGGTATCGCTGGCTAGGCCAGCATTTATTGCCCAACGCTAATTGCCCTTGAGAAGGTGATAGTGAGCCGTCTTCTTGAACCGCTGTAGTCCATGGTGTGTAGGTACACCCACAGTGCTGTTAGGAAGGGAGTTCCAGGATTTTGACCCAGTGACAGTGAAGGAACTGCGATATAGTTTCAAGTCAGGATGGTGTGTGGCTTGGAGGGGAACTTGCAGGTGGTGGTGTTCCCATGCATTTGCTGCCCTTGTCCTTCTAGGTGATAGAGGTCACGGGTTTGGAAGATGCTGTCGAAGGAGCCTTGGTGAGTTGCTGCAGTGCATCTTGAAGATGGTACACACTGCTTCCACTGTGTGTCGGTGGTGAAGGGAATGAATATTTAAGGTGGTAGATGGGGCGCCAAAGTGGACTGCTTTGTCCTGGATGGTGTCGAGCTTCTTGAATGTTGTTGGAGCAGCACCCATCCAGGCAAGTGGAGAGTATTCCATCACACTCCTGATTTGTGCCTTGTAGATGGTGGACAGGCTTTAGGGAGTCAGGAGGTGAGTGACTCGCCACAGAATTCCCAGCCTCTGACCTTCTCTTGTAGCCACAGCATTTTTGTGTTAGGGAGAGAAAGGCTCCAAGGTGCTAAATTCACTTTTTTGGCCAACTGGGTGCTATTGGGCAAATCTGTCTGTCTTTACGTCTGCCTCACAATATAACTTCTTTATTTCACCACTCTGACTGGTGTGTTGTTGTTGTCACATCTCAAAATGGTGGTGTCACATTGTGGGGCAGGTGATGGGGATGTGGGAATTTTATGTGACCATGCCTTATGATATTGGACAATGTTGGATGGAGGAACCCTCCATCTGCATGTTCATGGCTGCCAATGCCACCTCGCAGTTAAGGGTTATAGTGGTGAAATAGCTCAGTATACTGGAAGGTGATGTTGTAGGGTCATCGGCTGCAAGGGCTTGGGGGCAATCAGTCGAAGCACTGCTGAATCAGCATGGCCCTTGCTGCCATGCCAGCCTACAGTTCACCCTGAGGTCTGGGATGGCATGGCTGGTGTCCTCTGCTGGCTGGGCACCAACCACCTCTGGAGATATCCCATCCTTCTCCACTTCCTTCTCCTCTTCCTCCTCCCAGTCCCCCTCCAAGGTGGAGTGCTGTTCCAGCTCCTCCTCTTCATCCATCTCCAGGCCTGTTTGCAATGTCATATTGTGCAGGGTACAACTGACAACCAGGATATAGGCCACGCTGACCGGCTCATACTGGAGGGCATCACCTGACCGATCAAGGCAATGGAAGCATATCTTCAACAGGCCAATGGTCTGTTCAGTGCAGGTCCGTGTTTGGAGATGGCACTGGTTGTAGCACCTCTCCCCATCTGTGCCTGTGTTTCAAACCGGCATCAGCAGCAACCTCCTTATGGAATAACCCTTATCTCCCAGCAGCCACCCACGGAGTCTGGATGCGGGCCTGAAGAGATGTAGCACCTGAGACTCCCACAGGATAAAGGAGTCATGACAGCTGCTCAGGAACCAGGTGCAGACCCCAGATTCACTTCTTATGGTCACAGACCAGCTTGATGTTCAGTGAGTGTTGGCCTTTTCTGTTCAGGAATCTGACTGGCTGGTCTGCCGGTGGCCTTGATGACTACATGAGTGCAATAACTGCCCCCCTGGACCTGAGGGAATCCATTGATAGTGGCAAAGCCCAAAGCCCTCTGTGCCTGCATTGGCCCATCTGTGTCAGAGTGAATATATTCCCCACCCTCCTGAATATGGCATCCGTTACCTGCCTGATGGTGTGACGAGCTGCCAATTGTAAGATGCCACCTAGCTCCACAGCTGATCATTGAAACAACCCCATTTGATAGAAATTCAGAGTGCTGATGACCTTGACAGCTGCTGGTAAGGGACTGCCACGGGGGTCGTGAGGCTCAAGTTATTGTGAATCAAAACGTAAAGGACTGAGATCATCTACCTGGAAACACAGAGCCTCCTACGGCACTGGTGCTCTATCATTTGCAGTTGGCTGACTCGTGCGGTAGACCTGATGTTTAGGGTTCTTCCCCTTGCAGCGCCCCACCCCCTACATCCCCCACCTCCTGCCCCAACCCTTGCTCTGCTCCTCTGGCCTCCCGCTGTTCAGGAGGTTGCATCTGCTGAAGCTCATCCTGGCTGCTCTGTCCAATGTCAGAGTAACCTGCTCCCATCTGAATGCCCTCAGCTGGGCTTTGTGTGTTTACCAGGTCTTCCCCTGCCAACTCCTGCTGCCCAAGTGATGCCAGCTGCCTCACGTCCCTCTCTGGATTGCTGCCACTCACCACTGAGAAAAGCAATTCTGAAAGCTGCAGCAATGGCCACTTTGTGGTACTTCTGAGGCAGCTGAGTGTTATTTTGGTCCTCTGCATTCTGTTAACCAGCCCTTCCCATAACCCTCATGGCCTCCGGCAGTGTTCATATCTTCAGAACCCTGTCGTGTTCCACACACGGTATCTTCTCCGTTCCCAGCCTTTAAAAATTGTGCGCTGCTGCCAACAAGCCTGTTAATGAGCTCCTCAATGAGCTCAACAGGCAATTAACTGGAGACGTGCGGGGGTGCCGTTCCCTCCCTCCCAGTGTCCCTTTGAAAATGGCTTGGCGTTCCAGAGGAACCGGAGCCGACCTCCGAGAATGCAATCTTTAAATTGTGTTCGACCTGCTCCCACCCCCAGCAGGCTTTAAAAATCCAGCCCATCATCTCAGGACAGTATATAATCTCTCTCTCTCTCTCTCTCTCTGTCTCCTGTCTCTCATAGATCCTGATCGATAAACAGTTACTTGTAATGCATGAATCGTGATTGTGCTGAGATGGAGATTTCTCCAGACGGCTGATTAAAGCAGCAGGAGACTACGTCTCAAACACAAAGAGCACCAAGTTGCCTTTTACATTGCAAGTAGGGTTGACTTTCAAAGGGCAACCTTCTGATTTCAGATATAGAGTTTTGGCCAAACAATTCCTTTCCATTTGGGCAGACAGAAGAGCCAGAAAACTCCTGTGTCAGCTTCACGTTGATGGTGGCTGGTGAAGCTTGATCAACAGTCCATTCCGTCCACCATCATCCGTTATCCTGGACGAGACATTAAACCAAGGCCCTGTCTGACCTGTCAGGTGGATCCCATGGACTATTTTGAAGAAGAGCAGGGGAATTCTCCCTAGTGTCCTGGCCAATATTAATCCCTCAATCAACATTGCTGAAACTGATTGTCTGGTCATTGTTACATTGCTATTTTTGGGAGCTTGCTGTGTGCAAATTGGCTGCCCATATTTCCTACATCACAACAGTGATTATATTGGCACATCATTAGCTGTAAAGCACTTTGGGACATCCTGAGGTTATGAAAGGCGCTATAGAAATGCAAGTTTTTCTTTAATTTTTCTTTTGAAACTCCTTGCAACTCCCTCCATCTCTCTATATTTGCTGTCTGCACTATCTACAGGATGCAATACAATACTAGCAGTGAGAGCACAGAAGAACATGTTAAAGGAAAACTATCTTCATAGTAATAAATCAGTGGCCAAACCTTTTCAATCCCCTGTCCTTACTGGTCAGGCAGGCAATGGTGTGAAAGGCACTGCCTTGTCACTTTTTAAAAATTAATTCTCAGGCTGTGGGTGTCACTGGCGAAGCCAGCATTTGTTGCCCATCCCTAATTGCCCTTGAGAAGGTGGTGGTGAGCCACCTTGTTGAACCACTGCAGTCCCCGTGCTGTTAGGAAGGGAGTTCCAGGATTTTGACCCAGTGACAGTGAAGGAATGGCGATATAGTTCCAAGTCAGGATGGTGTGTGGCTTGGAGGGGAACTTGCAAGTGGTGGTGTTCCCATGCATCTGCTGTCCTTGTCCTTTGCGGGTTTGGAAGGTGCTGTCAAAGGACAGTTGCTGCAGTGCATCTTGTAGATGGTACACACTGCTGCCACTGTGCGTCGGTGGTGAAAGTGCTGGATGTTTAGATTATTTAGCATTAAATTGTGCCACTGCTGAATCTTTCTATTCCGGTTTTAAAAGCACACTTGTTTTGGTCATGACTGAGAGGCGTAGCTGGGGATGGGGGGTGGAGGATAGGGGTGGGGGTTGGTGCTGGGAAGGGGCTTGTTGAATAGAAGCGGACAAAGCCTATTGTGTAGGGCACCACTAAGTTTGAGGCCTTTACAGGAGGGAATACAAATAACAAAGTGGTAATGAGGAGGCACTAAGATTGAGTTTCAGACCGGCGAGAAAAGGAATGAGGTCATTTCTGCAGTCTTGGGTTTCTGCAAAAGAGTTGGCGAGTCCTAAGGGGGGAGAAAGGGAGGGAAGTGAAACTAGGGCATATTTTGAAGCTGCATTTTATGTCACAAAGTTCTGTTTTTCAAACAAATGAAGCAAGTTTGCCCCTCAGTTAAATCTGATGCCCTTCTTCCCCAGAGCATCACCCCCACCTTTTGCTCCTTCTTTTCATTTGTCCCCCCAACACCCACCCTTACCTCCCCTGCTCTTTTCTGAGCCCGGCATCTTCTCTCATGACCATTCTTTCCTGGCTCCTGCTGCAAACTCTAGACAGGAATCCTCTTTTCTTCTGAGAATTCCCACCTACTGAATGCCTTGGCCAGAATTCCTTCCACTAACAGTGGGAATCTGGTCTGACGGCTCTGATGGGAGATGGGTCCATCTGTGCTGCATTTAATCAGCAGGCACTGACACATGGGCCAGGCTCCAAAGTTCTGAAGGCCGGAGTCTGCACAGATGAGTATCAGTAAGTAAAGTCCGGTTGGAGTGTGAAGTACATGCACATGAATCACTCAGTGAAGGGAGTGAAAGGGAGAACGTGTATCACTGATTTTCATTGTTCCTCTATTTGCGACTGTGCCTTTTAGGCCCTAAGCTCTGGAATTCCCTCCCTAAACACCTGCGCCTCTCCATCTCCCTCACCTCCTTTAAGAGGCTCATTAAAAGCCACCTCTTCGACCAAGATTTTGTTCATGTCATATTACCATCTTTTGTGGTTCAGTGTTACATTTTGTCTGATTACACTCCTGTGAAATGCACTGGGTCAATTCACTATGTTATAGGCACAATATTAACGGTAGTTATTGTTGTTAACACGTTTACTAACGTAGTGTAGCCGCACCATCTGTTGGTAGCAGCTGGTATCACACTCAGCTCTCACATTCCCCTCGGAAACTCAGCAATGGACTCCAATAACCCCTTGTAACATTAATTAATACATCGTTTGATGTTCCTCAGTCACCTACTTTATGAGGGCCATTAATTTTAAATTGATTAAAGCTTCAGCTACAATGGGAGTGGAATTTCTCACAATCTGGTTAAAGATTCATTCACTCTACTCTAACTTTGTAATCTGGGGGGATTCAATTCCCCAGTTCCAGTTATATGGTTAAAGTTACACTCTTTCCTGGTTAAAATTGCACACACTCCTGGGGCCTGATTTTCCTTCCTGGGTCAGGAAGCTGACATCGAGACTGTTTCCAGGTTCGAACCCAGCCGATGTGGGGGCTGGGTTGGGGGGGGGTGGCTGGAGGGAAGCAGTCAAAGTCCCTGATTTTCACAGAGGCAGAGTGTTAATTGGGTGGAGGGTGGGTTGGGGGCCAGTTAGCAACCGCGGGGGTGGGAACGGAGGCAGGATTGTGCAAGTGCAGGCCCAATTTAAACAAACCACAATGGCCGTTACTATGGCTGTGATTTCACTGCAGGAATGGGTGCAGCAGTGATGGGAGAGGAAAGGCAGAGGGCTGGCACCCGAGGAAAGGCTGCCCCTCGCTTCACCAATGCCGACCTCGAGGTCCCTCCTTGATGCAGTGAGGCAGAGGAGGGAGGTTCTCTTTCCAGAGGGTGGTAGGAGAAGGTCAAATCAATCAGGCATGGATAGAAGTGACTGAGAATGTGAGCAGACAAAGTGTGGTGTGGAGGAACTGGGTCCAGTGTCGGAAAAGGTTCAATGACCTTATTTGCTCCGGCAAGGCGAGTGCAACAGCAGACCCTCATAACAGGCCTCTGGTTATTTAACCTCCAGCAGACACGCCAGCTGAGGAACATGACGGCGCATGCTGCTCTAAACATGGCAGAGGAGTGTGTGCCCAGGGAACCTACTGACTGACCCCCCAGCAAGGCTCAGATCCCTAGTGCTGTTGAGGACCTGCCAGCACTGATACATGCAGCTTCTTATGTTAATGAGCCTCTGGCATTGGTCAGAGAGGCTGGCAGTGCCTTCTCTCTGTCTCTGTTTTTGCAGGAGAAAAGGTGCACAATGCCAGAGAAAGGGTGCTGACTGGAGGGCAAGTGCCCCATGCCCACACTGTCACTGCCATGGAGGAGGGAGCTATGGCAATCGCCAGGGTGGCTGTCCCAGGAGGAAGTGGGGGAAGGAGATATGGGTATTCCTGTGAAGAGGGTAAAAAGAAATTGCAATCTTTAAATGAAGGGGTGGAGTGCACTCCTTCCCATCTGACGACATGCCAAAGACTCAGCTGTATTGGGAAACCTCAGCACTGCAGAGGCTTCTGCTCACCAAGGCTAGTTCTCATGATCTCCTCTTGTGTCTCCCACAGGTTCTGACGTGGAGGGAGAATGCCAGAATCCTGCAATGGTACCAAGATGCTTGCAAGAATCAGAGACAGCACTGTCACATCTTACCAGCACAGACAACACTCACATCAATGGGTCTTCACACGGTGAGATAGGATGGCACTGGGTGAACAGCATGGTACTAGTGTGCAGGAGGAGCTGCCAAAGGCCAAGGCAGCTGTGGGCAGTCCCCTTCAGAGGTTGGAAGACAGACACAAACCTGCTCAGCTGGCACAGATGCAAGGCCTTAGGAATCACAGGAAGGAAGACTTTACCTCCCACATTTTGGTGTTCCCTGAGGCTCTGCTTGATCATGGGGTGAGAATGAAGGAATTCATCCATCTCATGTGCCCGACCATGGCTCAGAGCTTTAAGTGCATGAGCTCCTCCATTGAGAAAGTGGTCAACCTGATGATATGTGGCAGTACATGGAGTGCATGCAGGAACTGGGCACTGACAATCACAGGGTGCATTCCACACTATGTAGCCTTGACAGTTCAGCAGCGCTGATGGCACAGGGATATTTGGAGCCGACCCAGATTCGGCCCACCTGCTGCTCCCCTCCAGCCCTCCAGAGCACCAGCCAAGGGCTGAGGCAATCACCGAGGAGAATGAGGGCGACAAACCTCACAGGGCACTATCAACATCATCAGACTTCTTAGTCCCTGTGACGGAGGCTGCCCCTGCATTAACGCCAGTGCAGCAGCCTCTGAGATGCCCCCATGGTCACCTCCGCGATGAGGACGACTGCCATTTGCATCTCAATTGCAGGCAGAGACAAGCAAGCAGGCTACCTCCAACTCATCCAAGGCCACAAGGGGAGAACCGCCTAGGAAGTAGCTGAGAGCGGAGGCCACCATGCCGGGCAGAGCACTGACAACATTCAGGGTTGGGCTGATAAGTGGAAAGTAACATTTATGCCAAAAAAGTGCCAAGCAATGATCTCCAACAAGAAAGAATCCAACCATCTCCCCTTGATATTCAACAGCAATGCCATCACTGAATTTCCCGCCATCACAATGGTGATGGGCTACCATTGACCAGAAACTTAACTGAACCAGCCATATAAATACCATAGTTACAAGAGTAGGTCTGAGACTGGGAATTCTGTGGCGAGTAACTCACCCCCAGAGCCTGTCCACCATCTAAGAGGAACAAGTCAGGAGTGTGATGGAATACTCTCCACTTGCCTGGATGGGTGCAGCTTCAACAACACTCAAGAAGTTCGACACCATCCAAGACAAAGCAGCCCACTTGATTGTCACCCCATCCATAAACATTCACTCCCTCCACCACCGACGCACAGTGGCAGCAGTGTGCACCATCTACAAGATGCACTGCAGCAACGCACCAAGTCTTCTTAGACAGCACCTTCCAAACCCGCGACCTCTACTAACTAGAAGGACAAGGGCAGCAGATACATGGGAACACCACCACCTGCAAGTTCCCCTCCAAGTCACACACCATCCTGACTTGGAACTATATCGCCGTTCCTTCACTGTCGCTGGAACTCCCTTCATAACAGCACTGTGGGTATACCTACCCCACATGGACTGCAGATGTTCAAGAAGGCAGCTCACCGCCACCTTATCAAGGGTGTTAAGACCAGATGAGAAAGGGGTCCAGGGGTTCCCTCTCAGCCTTTTCCTGGTTTGGCCGTAACAGAGTTTAATTTTTAAAACACCGTATTTTTAGCTTCCCCTCAGTGAATCCTTGTTCACTGCTCTCCAATTGTAATGGCAAAAAAATCAACCAGACAGGTTTTTTTAGATTTAAACAAGAAAGGTGTAAGTTTATTTACCTTAAAGCTCAAATTCAGTTAAAACTACTAAAGATACATAGCACGACCACGCTGGCACGCATACGCGATAGACACACATGCAGATAGAGACAGAAAAGGGGAAAGAATCAAGGGGAAAGGTTTGAAACAATAGCTGGGTTCATTTACTGTCTTTTGAGTTTAATGCAAAGTCTTTGATTGCAGTTCAATCTTGCCATCTCATTGGGACCCAGTGCACACTTTCAATGGTTTTCTGTCTTCTTGAAATCAAGTTGCATTCTCTACTTTTCGTGAGAGAGAGAGGGAGATGCTCTCTCTTCAAGTTCAGTTGCAGTCTGACCTCAAATTGTTCTGTGAACACAATTCAAACCAAACTGGGGCCAGCAGGCCAGTCATGTGACTAGCTTTTTTTCAGGACAACCTGCCTGGTGAGGTTTTGTGGATTCTTTCAATCTTAGTTGACATCCTCAGTAGGGGGCTGGAATGCTAACTTTCACACATTTAATGTCTGGTGATCAAAATCCATTTGGTTAATTGAATCAGGGAGCAGTTCCATTGTCTTCGCCAGGTATCTGTCTCAGAATGCAAATGTTTCCAGTCACTGTCCTTTTAGAATGCAGGTGCAGCCATGTTTTCAGTCCAGTAAGAGATTAAAATTAATGTTCCATATGACGAAATTAATATGCCTCATTTTTGGGAGGTGTGGTTTTCATCACAAGGGCAATTAGAGATGGGTAACAAAAGCTGGTCTTGTGAGCAATGCCCACATCCTATGAAAGAATAAAAAAGAGTTGTTCACTGGGGTTTATTTCACCTATAAATGTGCAATTTTTCTCTTATTCAACACAATGGAAATATTGACACATGACACCAAATGTGTGAGCTTCCATTCTTTAATGGAACAGGGGGAAGGGGTGGTGAAGGGAAGGAAGGGTCCTTGAAGGGGACAGTGAAACCTATGGACAGACGTGAATTAATCATTGGCATTTAGAGTTGATCTATTCTAAGCTGTATTTTCAATGGAAATGTTCTCACTGGCAGCTCGAAGTGAGTGCCAGACCCTGCTGTCCTCCTGGGTGAGAAGGCTTCAGCTGAAATGTCACTGTATCATATGATCCCTGACACTGATGGAACCCTGAATGAGACCCTCAAACCCTGCTCCAGGTCTGGCCACCTCCCTGTACAGCCTGGGGCACCTCTGTGTTCTGCATCTTCCTCCTTCTCCTCCTTTTCCACATCCTGCTTCTCTGATGAGCTACATCATTCCAGGGCATCATCATCTTCAAGGTCTATCCCTATGAAGAGTGCAGCAGACCACCACAATGCATGAGACCCTTGAGGAATGTACTGTAAGGAGCCACCCAACCAGTCCAGGCACCGAAACTAGTGGCGATTGTCATTGCTCCTTTCTCCATAGCAGTGACAATGTAGACATGGGGCACTGAAACCACATCTAAAGAAGCCCAATGGCCCTACTCAATGGTGGTCCTTATGAGCAGATGGCATCAGTTGCAATGCCTCTGTGCCTCCATCACAGGATCATGTAAAGAGGCAAGTAGCCATCTCTTCAAGGGCTATCCCTTCTCCCCTAGTATCCATCCACAGAGTTTGTGGGGTGGAGTGAGGAGCTGCAGCAACTTGGACTGCTGGAGGATGAAGGAGTCATGGCAGCTGCCAGGAAAGCAAGTACACACATGGAGGAAGCTCCTGTGGTCACGGACCAGTTAAACGTTGAGGGAGTGGAAGTCTTCCTGTTGATGAATCTCACTGGGTGGTCAGTTGACACCTTAATGGCTACATGGGTGCAATCAATGATGCCCTGCGCCTGGGGGAATCCAGCAATGGAGGCAAAAACTAATGTCCTCTGTGCCTGCAATGCCCCATCTGTCTTGAATTGAATGTATTATCTAGCTCTTGCAAATCGAGCATCAGTGACTTGCAAGATGCAATGGTGTGCAGCCATTTGCAAGATGCCACCATGGTCCCCAGCTGATCATTGGAAGGACCCAGAGGCAAAGAGGTTCAAGGCCACAGTGACTTTGACAGCTACTGGCAGGGCACGGCGAGCAGTGCTGCGAGGTGTGAGGTCTTCCGCGATGAGGGCACAAATTTCAGTGACTATCTACCTGTCCTGCTGCACTGATTCTTCAGCGGTCGATCCTGTGTTGAGGGTATTGGCTCCGTTGCCTTCCTGCCTCTCATCCCTCTCTGCTCTCTTCCTCATGCCCTGGGCTCTGCCTCTCCTGCTGAGGATGTTGCTCCTCATCATCACTGGATCCAAAATCTGAGTGTCGTGCTTCTAATACCAACTATTGCCTTCCTTGAGCTCAACTGGACTTCCTATTGTGTCTGGAAGCCTTACCTCCTCTTTCCTATGTCCCCCACGATGCCAGGAGGGTGACGACCCTCTGCACTGCCTAAGCACATACATACCACTCTCCCGGCAACCTGTACCCACCCCATGGCACCTGTGTACCAATGGCTGAGTGCCCCTCTCAGCCGAGCTCCCTTTAATGGGCCCGCCTAATATCATCGTGTGGTCATGACTGGCTCCCTGCTCCGTTGTCACCTCCATGCACCTGGTCTGTCCCTGACCCAGCGTGCAACCCATGCACCCCCGCCAAAATCCCCACCTGGCCCTCAACAAGCTCTCAATGAGCTCCTTAACTAATTTAACTAACCTCATTACAGAATTGGGGAGGAAGGTTGCTGCCGCTCGCCTTTCCCGTGTCTTGAGGAAACTCTCCAGCGGTGGAATGGCAAAGGGAAACAGGCACACTGCCTAGTGGCGGTATTTTTTGTGCCTGCCCACCTCCATTCCTGCTCCTAGCGGGACCTAAAGATTCTGCCCCTGGTGGCAGTTACATTGTTACCTGGTTAACGTTATAAAGTTTCCCAAGCTGTGTGGAATTCACAAGGATCAACAAGGTGACAGCACAGCAGGGAGTCATTGATCAGTGAAACTGACAGATTTGAAATCCTTTCAACAGTGAAACTGCACAGCTGCTGCCCTGCCTGTAGGAAAGGCTTATGCTCACAGGACTTGTTCTGAGAACCTGATTTCACTGCTTCACAGGTGATTTCCAGCTTCTTGGAAATCATTTCACCAAGATACAAATCGCTCCACAGTCAATAACCCCTCCATCTCATTCACACCCTTTGATCATTTTCCACTCTGGTCATACCATTCTCCTGAAGGATAATGTCCATTTGGATTCAGGATGCAACAATGGAGATGGTAGGACTGTTGCTTTGTCATATTGAGGAAGCTGCTCCTCTGCCTCTAGACCCTGTGTAGGGGGTATCACCTTCTTCGAGCTGGATCTCTGTGCCCATCCTCACTGTCCTGCACGTAGCTGCAGAGAAGGCAGCTGCTCTTGGTGTTGGTGTTGCTCCGGCTCCTGCTGGCGCTGTTGGTGCTTGTCCTGCTCCTGCTGTTGCTGATGCTGTTGGTATTGGTGTTACTCCTGCTGTTGCTGGTGCTGTTGGTGTTGGTGTTACTCCTGCTGTTGCTGGTGCTGTTGGTGTTGGTGTTACTCCTGCTGTTGCTAGTGCTGTTGGTGTTAGTGTTGCTCCTGCTGCTGCTGATGCTGTTGGTGTTGATGTTACTCCTGCTGCTGCTGGTGCTGTTGGTGTTGGTGTTGCTCCTGCTGCTGGTGCTATTGGTGTTGGTGTTGCTCCTGCTGCTGCTGGTGCTGTTGGTGTTGGTGTTGCTCCTGCTGATGCTGTTGGTGTTGGTGTTGCTCCTGCTGCTGGTGCTATTGGTGTTGGTGTTACTCCTGCTGTTGCTGGTGCTGTTGGTGTTGGTGTTACTCCTGCTGTTGCTAGTGCTGTTGGTGTTGGTGTTGGTGTTGCTCCTGCTGCTGCTGATGCTGTTGGTGTTGATGTTACTCCTGCTGCTGCTGGTGCTGTTGGTGTTGGTGTTGCTCCTGCTGCTGGTGCTATTGGTGTTGGTGTTGCTCCTGCTGCTGCTGGTGCTGTTGGTGTTGGTGTTGCTCCTGCTGATGCTGTTGGTGTTGGTGTTGCTCCTGCTGCTGGTGCTATTGGTGTTGGTGTTGCTCCTGCTGCTGCTGGTGCTGTTGGTGTTGGTGTTGGTGTTGCTCCTGCTGATGCTGTTGGTGTTGGTGTTGCTCCTGCTGCTGTTGATGCTGTTGGTGTTGATGTTACTCCTGCTGCTGCTGGTGCTGTTGGTGTTGCTCCTGCTGCTGGTGCTGTTGGTGTTGCTCCTGCTGCTGGTGCTGTTGGTGTTGGTGTTACTCCTGCTGTTGATGATGCTGTTGGTGTTGATGTTACTCCTGCTGCTGCTGGTGCTGTTGGTGTTGGTGTTGCTCCTGCTGCTGCTGGTGCTGTTAGTGTTGCTCCTGCTGCTGCTGGTGCTGTTGGTGTTGGTGTTACTCCTGCTCCTGTCGCTTTTGGTGCTGTTGGTGTTGTTGTTGCTCCTGCTGCTGCTGGTGCTGTTGGTGTTGCCCCTGCTGCTGCTGGTGCTGTTGGTGTTGGTGTTGCTCCTGCTGCTGCTGGTGCTGTTGGTGTTGGTGTTGCTCCTGCTGCTGCTGGTGCTGTTGGTGTTGGTGTTACTCCTGCTCCTGCCGCTTTTGGTGCTGTTGGTGTTGTTGTTGCTCCTGCTTCTGCTGGTGCTGTTAGTGTTGCTCCTTCTGCTGCTGGTGCTGTTGGTGTTGGTGTTGATGTTGCTTCTGCTGCTGCTGCTGCTGCTGCTGTTGGTGTTGCTCCTGCTGCTGCTGTTGGTGTTGGTGTTGCTCCTGCTGGTGCTGTTAGTGTTGGTGTTGCTCCTGCTGCTGCTGCTGCTGTTGGTGTTGCTCCTGCTGCTGCTGTTGGTGTTGGTGTTGCTCCTGCTGGTGCTGTTAGTGTTGGTGTTGCTCCTGCTGCTGCTGTTGGTGTTGGTGTTGCTCCTGCTGCTGCTGTTGGTGTTGGTGTTGCTCCTGCTGCTGCTGTTGGTGTTGGTGTTGCTCCTGCTGCTGCTGTTGGTGTTGGTGTTGCTCCTGCTGGTGCTGTTAGTGTTGGTGTTGCTCCTGCTGCTGCTGTTGGTGTTGGTGTTGCTCCTGCTGCTGCTGGTGCTGTTGGTGTTGGTGTTGGTGTTGCTCCTGCTGCTGCTGTTGGTGTTGGTGTTGCTCCTGCTGGTGCTGTTGGTGTTGGTGTTGCTCCTGCTGCTGCTGCTGCTGTTGGTGTTGCTCCTGCTGCTGCTGTTGGTGTTGGTGTTGCTCCTGCTGCTGCTGTTGGTGTTGGTGTTGCTCCTGCTGCTGCTGTTGGTGTTGGTGTTGCTCCTGCTGGTGCTGTTAGTGCTGGTGTTGCTCCTGCTGCTGCTGTTGGTGTTGGTGTTGCTCCTGCTGCTGCTGTTGGTGTTGGTGTTGCTCCTGCTGCTGCTGTTGGTGTTGGTGTTGCTCCTGCTGGTGCTGTTAGTGTTGGTGTTGCTCCTGCTGCTGCTGTTGGTGTTGGTGTTGCTCCTGCTGCTGCTGGTGCTGTTGGTGTTGCCCCTGCTGCTGCTGTTGGTGTTGGTGTTGGTGTTGCTCCTGCTGCTGCTGTTGGTGCTGGCGTTGCTCCTGCTGCTGCTGTTGGTGTTGGTGTTGCTCCTGCTGCTGCTGCTGCTGTTGGTGTTGCTCCTGCTGCTGCTGTTGGTGTTGATGTTGCTCCTGCTGGTGCTGTTAGTGTTGGTGTTGCTCCTGCTGGTGTTGTTAGTGTTGGTGTTGCTCCTGCTGCTGCTGTTGGTGTTGGTGTTGCTCCTGCTGGTGCTGTTAGTGTTGGTGTTGCTCCTGCTGGTGCTGTTAGTGTTGGTGTTGCTCCGGCTGCTGGTGTTGTTAGTGTTGGTGTTGCTCCTGCTGCTGGTGCTGTTAGTGTTGGTGTTGCTCCTGCTGGTGCTGTTAGTGTTGGCGTTGCTCCTGCTGGTGCTGTTAGTGTTGGTGTTGCTCCTGCTGCTGGTGCTGTTAGTGTTGGTGTTGCTCCTGCTGGTGCTGTTAGTGTTGGTGTTGCTCCTGCTGGTGCTGTTAGTGTTGTTGTTGCTCCTGCTGGTGCTGTTAGTGTTGGTGTTGCTCCTGCTGGTGCTGTTAGTGTTGTTGTTGCTCCTGCTGGTGCTGTTAGTGTTGGTGTTGCTCCTGCTGCTGCTGGTGCTGTTGGTGTTGCTCCTGCTGCTGCTGCTGTTGGTGTTGCTCCTGCTGGTGCTGTTAGTGTTGGTGTTGCTCCTGCTGCTGCTGCTGTTGGTGTTGCTCCTGCTGGTGCTGTTGGTGTTGGTGTTGCTCCTGCTGGTGCTGTTAGTGTTGGTGTTGCTCCTGCTGCTGGTGCTGTTGGTGTTGCTCCTGCTGCTGCTGCTGCTGTTGGTGTTGCTCCTGCTGGTGCTGTTAGTGTTGGTGTTGCTCCTGCTGCTGGTGCTGTTGGTGTTGGTGTTGCTCCTGCTGGTGCTGTTGGTGTTGGTGTTGCTCCTGCTGGTGCTGTTAGTGCTGGTGTTGCTCCTGCTGCTGCTGTTGGTGTTGGTGTTGCTCCTGCTGCTGCTGTTGGTGTTGGTGTTGCTCCTGCTGCTGCTGTTGGTGTTGGTGTTGCTCCTGCTGGTGCTGTTAGTGTTGGTGTTGCTCCTGCTGCTGCTGTTGGTGTTGGTGTTGCTCCTGCTGCTGCTGGTGCTGTTGGTGTTGCCCCTGCTGCTGCTGTTGGTGTTGGTGTTGGTGTTGCTCCTGCTGCTGCTGTTGGTGCTGGCGTTGCTCCTGCTGCTGCTGTTGGTGTTGGTGTTGCTCCTGCTGCTGCTGCTGCTGTTGGTGTTGCTCCTGCTGCTGCTGTTGGTGTTGATGTTGCTCCTGCTGGTGCTGTTAGTGTTGGTGTTGCTCCTGCTGGTGTTGTTAGTGTTGGTGTTGCTCCTGCTGCTGCTGTTGGTGTTGGTGTTGCTCCTGCTGGTGCTGTTAGTGTTGGTGTTGCTCCTGCTGGTGCTGTTAGTGTTGGTGTTGCTCCGGCTGCTGGTGTTGTTAGTGTTGGTGTTGCTCCTGCTGCTGGTGCTGTTAGTGTTGGTGTTGCTCCTGCTGGTGCTGTTAGTGTTGGCGTTGCTCCTGCTGGTGCTGTTAGTGTTGGTGTTGCTCCTGCTGCTGGTGCTGTTAGTGTTGGTGTTGCTCCTGCTGGTGCTGTTAGTGTTGGTGTTGCTCCTGCTGGTGCTGTTAGTGTTGTTGTTGCTCCTGCTGGTGCTGTTAGTGTTGGTGTTGCTCCTGCTGGTGCTGTTAGTGTTGTTGTTGCTCCTGCTGGTGCTGTTAGTGTTGGTGTTGCTCCTGCTGCTGCTGGTGCTGTTGGTGTTGCTCCTGCTGCTGCTGCTGTTGGTGTTGCTCCTGCTGGTGCTGTTAGTGTTGGTGTTGCTCCTGCTGCTGCTGCTGTTGGTGTTGCTCCTGCTGGTGCTGTTGGTGTTGGTGTTGCTCCTGCTGGTGCTGTTAGTGTTGGTGTTGCTCCTGCTGCTGGTGCTGTTGGTGTTGCTCCTGCTGGTGCTGTTAGTGTTGGTGTTGCTCCTGCTGCTGGTGCTGTTGGTGTTGGTGTTGCTCCTGCTGGTGCTGTTGGTGTTGGTGTTGCTCCTGCTGGTGCTGTTAGTGTTGGTGTTGCTCCTGCTGGTGCTGTTAATGTTGGTGTTGCTCCTGCTGGTGCTGTTAGTGTTGGTGTTGCTCCTGCTGCTGGTGCTGTTGGTGTTGGTGTTGCTCCTGCTGCTGGTGCTGTTGGTGTTGCTCCTGCTGCTGCTGCTGCTGTTGGTGTTGCTCCTGCTGGTGCTGTTAGTGTTGGTGTTGCTCCTGCTGGTGCTGTTAGTGTTGGTGTTGCTCCTGCTGCTGGTGCTGTTGGTGTTGCTCCTGCTGCTGCTGCTGTTGGTGTTGGTGTTGCTCCTGTTGCTGGTGCTGTTGGTGTTGGTGTTGCTCCTGCTGCTGGTGCTGTTGGTGTTGCTCCTGCTGCTGCTGCTGCTGCTGCTGTTGGTGTTGCTCCTGCTGGTGTTGTTAGTGTTGGTGTTGCTCCTGCTGCTGCTGCTGCTGTTGGTGTTGGTGTTGCTCCTGCTGGTGTTGTTAGTGGTGTTGCTCCTGCTGCTGCTGGTGCTGTTGGTGTTGCTCCTGCTGCTGCTGGTGCTGTTAGTGTTGCTCCTGCTGCTCCTGCTGCTGGTGCTGTTGGTGTTGGTGTTACTCCTGCTCCTGCCGCTTTTGGTGCTGTTGGTGTTGTTGTTGCTCCTGCTGCTGCTGGTGCTGTTGGTGTTGGTGTTGCTCCTGCTGCTGCTGGTGCTGTTGGTGTTGGTGTTGCTCCTGCCGCTTTTGGTGCTGTTGGTGTTGTTGTTGCTCCTGCTGCTGCTGGTGCTGTTGGTGTTGGTGTTGCTCCTGCTGCTGCTGCTGTTAGTGTTGCTCCTGCTGCTGCTGGTGCTGTTGGTGTTGGTGTTGCTGCTGCTGCTGCTGCTGTTGGTGTTGATGTTACTCCTGCTGCTGCTGGTGCTGTTAGTGTTGCTCCTGCTGCTGCTGGTGCTGTTGGTGTTGGTGTTGCCCCTGCTGCTGCTGGTGCTGTTGGTGTTGCTCCTGCTGCTGCTGGTGCTATTGGTGTTGGTGTTGCTCCTGCTGCTGCTGGTGCTGTTGGTGTTGGTGTTGGTGTTGCTCCTGCTGATGCTGTTGGTGTTGGTGTTGCTCCTGCTGCTGTTGATGCTGTTGGTGTTGATGTTACTCCTGCTGCTGCTGGTGCTGTTGGTGTTGCTCCTGCTGCTGGTGCTGTTGGTGTTGCTCCTGCTGCTGGTGCTGTTGGTGTTGGTGTTGCTCCTGCTGCTGCTGCTGCTGTTGGTGTTGCTCCTGCTGCTGCTGTTGGTGTTGATGTTGCTCCTGCTGGTGCTGTTAGTGTTGGTGTTGCTCCTGCTGGTGTTGTTAGTGTTGGTGTTGCTCCTGCTGCTGCTGTTGGTGTTGGTGTTGCTCCTGCTGGTGCTGTTAGTGTTGGTGTTGCTCCTGCTGGTGCTGTTAGTGTTGGTGTTGCTCCGGCTGCTGGTGTTGTTAGTGTTGGTGTTGCTCCTGCTGCTGGTGCTGTTAGTGTTGGTGTTGCTCCTGCTGGTGCTGTTAGTGTTGGCGTTGCTCCTGCTGGTGCTGTTAGTGTTGGTGTTGCTCCTGCTGCTGGTGCTGTTAGTGTTGGTGTTGCTCCTGCTGGTGCTGTTAGTGTTGGTGTTGCTCCTGCTGGTGCTGTTAGTGTTGTTGTTGCTCCTGCTGGTGCTGTTAGTGTTGGTGTTGCTCCTGCTGGTGCTGTTAGTGTTGTTGTTGCTCCTGCTGGTGCTGTTAGTGTTGGTGTTGCTCCTGCTGCTGCTGGTGCTGTTGGTGTTGCTCCTGCTGCTGCTGCTGCTGTTGGTGTTGCTCCTGCTGGTGCTGTTAGTGTTGGTGTTGCTCCTGCTGCTGCTGCTGTTGGTGTTGCTCCTGCTGGTGCTGTTGGTGTTGGTGTTGCTCCTGCTGGTGCTGTTAGTGTTGGTGTTGCTCCTGCTGCTGGTGCTGTTGGTGTTGCTCCTGCTGCTGCTGCTGCTGTTGGTGTTGCTCCTGCTGGTGCTGTTAGTGTTGGTGTTGCTCCTGCTGCTGGTGCTGTTGGTGTTGGTGTTGCTCCTGCTGGTGCTGTTGGTGTTGGTGTTGCTCCTGCTGGTGCTGTTAGTGTTGGTGTTGCTCCTGCTGGTGCTGTTAATGTTGGTGTTGCTCCTGCTGGTGCTGTTAGTGTTGGTGTTGCTCCTGCTGCTGGTGCTGTTGGTGTTGGTGTTGCTCCTGCTGCTGGTGCTGTTGGTGTTGCTCCTGCTGCTGCTGCTGCTGTTGGTGTTGCTCCTGCTGGTGCTGTTAGTGTTGGTGTTGCTCCTGCTGGTGCTGTTAGTGTTGGTGTTGCTCCTGCTGCTGGTGCTGTTGGTGTTGGTGTTGCTCCTGCTGCTGGTGCTGTTGGTGTTGCTCCTGCTGCTGCTTCTGCTGTTGGTGTTGCTCCTGCTGGTGTTGTTAGTGTTGGTGTTGCTCCTGCTGGTGCTGTTAGTGTTTGTGTTGCTCCTGCTGGGGTTGTTAGTGTTGGTGTTGCTCCTGCTGGTGCTGTTAGTGTTGGTGTTGCTCCTGCTGGTGTTGTTAGTGTTGGTGTTGCTCCTGCTGGTGCTGTTAGTGTTGGTGTTGCTCCTGCTGGTGCTGTTAGTGTTGGTGTTGCTCCTCCTGCTGGTGCTGTTGGTGTTGGTATTGCTCCTGCTGCTGCTGGTGCTGTTGGTGTTGCTCCTGCTGGTGCTGTTAGTGTTGGTGTTGCTCCTGCTGCTGGTGCTGTTGGTGTTGGTATTGCTCCTGCTGCTGCTGGTGCTGTTGGTGTTGCTCCTGCTGGTGCTGTTAATGTTGGTGTTGCTCCTGCTGCTGCTGTTGGTGTTGGTGTTGCTCCTGCTGCTGCTGTTGGTGTTGGTGTTGCTCCTGCTGCTGCTGTTGGTGTTGGTGTTGCTCCTGCTGGTGCTGTTAGTGTTGGTGTTGCTCCTGCTGCTGCTGTTGGTGTTGGTGTTGCTCCTGCTGCTGCTGGTGCTGTTGGTGTTGCTCTTGCTGCTGCTGTTGGTGTTGGTGTTGGTGTTGCTCCTGCTGCTGCTGTTGGTGCTGGTGTTGCTCCTGCTGCTGCTGTTGGTGTTGGTGTTGCTCCTGCTGCTGCTGCTGCTGTTGGTGTTGCTCCTGCTGCTGCTGTTGGTGTTGATGTTGCTCCTGCTGGTGCTGTTAGTGTTGGTGTTGCTCCTGCTGGTGTTGTTAGTGTTGGTGTTGCTCCTGCTGCTGCTGTTGGTGTTGGTGTTGCTCCTGCTGGTGCTGTTAGTGTTGGTGTTGCTCCTGCTGGTGCTGTTAGTGTTGGTGTTGCTCCGGCTGCTGGTGTTGTTAGTGTTGGTGTTGCTCCTGCTGCTGGTGCTGTTAGTGTTGGTGTTGCTCCTGCTGGTGCTGTTAGTGTTGGTGTTGCTCCTGCTGCTGGTGCTGTTAGTGTTGGTGTTGCTATTGCTGGTGCTGTTAGTGTTGGTGTTGCTCCTGCTGGTGCTGTTAGTGTTGTTGTTGCTCCTGCTGGTGCTGTTAGTGTTGGTGTTGCTCCTGCTGGTGCTGTTAGTGTTGTTGTTGCTCCTGCTGGTGCTGTTAGTGTTGGTGTTGCTCCTGCTGCTGCTGGTGCTGTTGGTGTTGGTGTTGCTCCTGCTGCTGGTGCTGTTAGTGTTGGTGTTGCTATTGCTGGTGCTGTTAGTGTTGGTGTTGCTCCTGCTGGTGCTGTTAGTGTTGTTGTTGCTCCTGCTGGTGCTGTTAGTGTTGGTGTTGCTCCTGCTGGTGCTGTTAGTGTTGTTGTTGCTCCTGCTGGTGCTGTTAGTGTTGGTGTTGCTCCTGCTGCTGCTGGTGCTGTTGGTGTTGCTCCTGCTGCTGCTGCTGTTGGTGTTGCTCCTGCTGGTGCTGTTAGTGTTGGTGTTGCTCCTGCTGCTGCTGCTGTTGCTGTTGCTCCTGCTGGTGCTGTTGGTGTTGGTGTTGCTCCTGCTGGTGCTGTTGGTGTTGGTGTTGCTCCTGCTGCTGGTGCTGTTGGTGTTGCTCCTGCTGCTGCTGCTGCTGTTGGTGTTGCTCCTGCTGGTGCTGTTAGTGTTGGTGTTGCTCCTGCTGCTGGTGCTGTTGGTGTTGGTGTTGCTCCTGCTGGTGCTGTTGGTGTTGGTGTTGCTCCTGCTGGTGCTGTTAGTGTTGGTGTTGCTCCTGCTGGTGCTGTTAATGTTGGTGTTGCTCCTGCTGGTGCTGTTAGTGTTGGTGTTGCTCCTGCTGCTGGTGCTGTTGGTGTTGGTGTTGCTCCTGCTGCTGGTGCTGTTGGTGTTGCTCCTGCTGCTGCTGCTGCTGTTGGTGTTGCTCCTGCTGGTGCTGTTAGTGTTGGTGTTGCTCCTGCTGGTGCTGTTAGTGTTGGTGTTGCTCCTGCTGCTGGTGCTGTTGGTGTTGGTGTTGCTCCTGCTGCTGGTGTTGTTGGTGTTGCTCCTGCTGCTGCTGCTGCTGTTGGTCTTGCTCCTGCTGGTGTTGTTAGTGTTGGTGTTGCTCCTGCTGGTGCTGTTAGTGTTTGTGTTGCTCCTGCTGGGGTTGTTAGTGTTGGTGTTGCTCCTGCTGGTGCTGTTAGTGTTGGTGTTGCTCCTGCTGGTGTTGTTAGTGTTGGTGTTGCTCCTGCTGGTGCTGTTAGTGTTGGTGTTGCTCCTGCTGCTGCTGGTGCTGCTGGTGTTGCTCCTGCTGGTGCTGTTAGTGTTGGTGTTGCTCCTGCTGCTGGTGCTGTTGGTGTTGGTATTGCTCCTGCTGCTGCTGGTGCTGTTGGTGTTGCTCCTGCTGGTGCTGTTAATGTTGGTGTTGCTCCTGCTGGTGCTGTTAGTGTTGGTGTTGCTCCTGCTGCTGGTGCTGTTGGTGTTGCTCCTGCTGCTGCTGCTGTTGGTGTTGGTGTTGCTCCTGTTGCTGGTGCTGTTGGTGTTGGTGTTGCTCCTGCTGCTGGTGCTGTTGGTGTTGCTCCTGCTGCTGCTGCTGCTGCTGCTGTTGGTGTTGCTCCTGCTGGTGTTGTTAGTGTTGGTGTTGCTCCTGCTGCTGCTGCTGCTGTTGGTGTTGGTGTTGCTCCTGCTGGTGTTGTTAGTGGTGTTGCTCCTGCTGCTGCTGGTGCTGTTGGTGTTGCTCCTGCTGCTGCTGGTGCTGTTAGTGTTGCTCCTGCTGCTCCTGCTGCTGGTGCTGTTGGTGTTGGTGTTACTCCTGCTCCTGCCGCTTTTGGTGCTGTTGGTGTTGTTGTTGCTCCTGCTGCTGCTGGTGCTGTTGGTGTTGGTGTTGCTCCTGCTGCTGCTGGTGCTGTTGGTGTTGGTGTTGCTCCTGCCGCTTTTGGTGCTGTTGGTGTTGTTGTTGCTCCTGCTGCTGCTGGTGCTGTTGGTGTTGGTGTTGCTCCTGCTGCTGCTGCTGTTAGTGTTGCTCCTGCTGCTGCTGGTGCTGTTGGTGTTGGTGTTGCTGCTGCTGCTGCTGCTGTTGGTGTTGATGTTACTCCTGCTGCTGCTGGTGCTGTTAGTGTTGCTCCTGCTGCTGCTGGTGCTGTTGGTGTTGGTGTTGCCCCTGCTGCTGCTGGTGCTGTTGGTGTTGCTCCTGCTGCTGCTGTTGGTGTTGGTGTTGGTGTTGCTCCTGCTGCTGCTGCTGTTGGTGTTGGTGTTGCTCCTGCTGCTGCTGTTGGTGTTGGTGTTGCTCCTGCTGCTGCTGTTGGTGTTGGTGTTGCTCCTGCTGCTGCTGTTGGTGTTGGTGTTGCTCCTGCTGGTGCTGTTAGTGTTGGTGTTGCTCCTGCTGCTGCTGTTGGTGTTGGTGTTGGTGTTGCTCCTGCTGCTGCTGTTGGTGTTGGTGTTGCTCCTGCTGGTGCTGTTAGTGTTGGTGTTGCTCCTGCTGCTGCTGTTGGTGTTGGTGTTGCTCCTGCTGCTGCTGTTGGTGTTGGTGTTGCTCCTGCTGGTGCTGTTAGTATTGGTGTTGCTCCTGCTGCTGCTGTTGGTGTTGGTGTTGCTCCTGCTGCTGCTGTTGGTGTTGGTGTTGGTGTTGCTCCTGCTGCTGCTGCTGCTGCTGTTGGTGTTGGTGTTGCTCCTGCTGCTGCTGTTGGTGTTGGTGTTCGTGTTGCTCCTGCTGCTGCTGCTGCTGTTGGTGTTGGTGTTGCTCCTGCTGCTGCTGTTGGTGTTGGTGTTGGTGTTGCTCCTGCTGCTGCTGCTGCTGCTGTTGGTGTTGGTGTTGCTCCTGCTTCTGCTGCTGCTGTTGGTGTTGGTGTTGCTCCTGCTGGTGCTGTTAGTGTTGGTGTTGCTCCTGCTGGTGTTGTTAGTGTTGGTGTTACTCCTGCTGCTGCTGTTGGTGTTGGTGTTGCTCCTGCTGGTGCTGTTAGTGTTGGTGTTGCTCCTGCTGGTGCTGTTAGTGTTGGTGTTGCTCCGGCTGCTGGTGTTGTTAGTGTTGGTGTTGCTCCTGCTGCTGGTGTTGTTAGTGTTGGTGTTGCTCCTGCTGCTGGTGTTGTTAGTGTTGGTGTTGCTCCTGCTGCTGGTGTTGTTAGTATTGGTGTTGCTCCTGCTGCTGGTGTTGTTAGTGTTGGTGTTGCTCCTGCTGCTGGTGTTGTTAGTATTGGTGTTGCTCCTGCTGCTGGTGTTGTTCGTGTTGGTGTTGCTCCTGCTGCTGGTGTTGTTAGTATTGGTGTTGCTCCTGCTGCTGGTGTTGTTGGTGTTGGTGTTGCTCCTGCTGCTATCGGTGCTGTTGGTGTTGGTGTTGCTCCTGCTGGTGGTGTTGTTCGTGTTGGTGTTGCTCCTGCTGCTGGTGTTGTTAGTATTGGTGTTGCTCCTGCTGCTGGTGTTGTTAGTGTTGGTGTTGCTCCTGCTGCTTGTGTTGTTAGTATTGGTGTTGCTCCTGCTCCTGCTGCTGTCGGTGCTGTTGGTGTTGGTGTTGCTTCTCCTTTTTTTTCTCATCAGAGATCCAAAGTAGAGCTGCAGAAGCTGCTCCCAATGCTGCAGCAAAGGCTGACAGCAGGGAAGATCAAATCAAAATGAGTAAAGTCCAAGGTAGGCAAAATGACTTCTAGTTAGAAAAGTTACTTGTAAAACAGTGAAATCAGGCTCTCAGAATAAGTCCTGTGAGCAAACTCCTTTCCCATAGGCTGGGCAACTTCACTGTCACTTTCACTGAGCAATGACTCTCCCCTATGGTCTTGTCTTGTTGACCCTGGTGAGTTCTACACTGCTCGGGAAATCCATGCATTGGCTGTTAAACTAGAATGCAGGGTTAAAAGCACAATTAATTGCATATTTAAATGACTGACCCAATAGCTCCTTGGGGGTTTCCCACTCGCCTGAGAATGCGCCCCAGTAAAACACGGCAGTGAGCAGGATCATGTCAGGTTTACGACACACATGCATTTTTCCATTATTTAAACCACTGCTGGCACCAGAACCCGATCCCAACCACCCACTCCCACCTTTAATCCCAGCCTTTGCAGTTAGAATTCTGCCTCAGGTTTCAATTACACAGTTACCTGGTTAAAGGTGCAAGACTATCTGGTTAAAGTTCCACAGTTACCTGGTTAAAGGTGCAAGACTATCTGGTTAAAGTTCCACAGTTACCTGGTTAAAGGTGCAAGACTATCTGGTTAAAGTTCCACAGTTACCTGGTTAAAGGTGCAAGACTATCTGGTTAAAGTTCCACAGTTACCTGGTTGTGGTAACACAGATTTAAAAAAAAACTTATTCAGTAATGATTTGTTGGTGTCGCTGGCAAGGCCAGCATTTATTTCCCATCGCTAATTGCCCTTGAGAAGGTGGTGGTGAGCTGCCTTCTTCAATTGGTGCAGTCTTTGTCGGGTGGGTACATCCACAGTAAAGGCCTGCTCAGGTTGGGAAAAAGAACACGACCCGAACCCGACTGAACCACAATGGATCTGAGCCAGACCCGACCCGACCCGACCCGAGTCGCTCTGATTTTGCCTTGAGCCCAACCCGGCCCAAACCCGCCGCAACTTGATCTGGCCCGAGCCTGACCCAACCATCCCTTTACTTAGCTTGGGACTCGGAACCTCCAGCGCGCTGCAGCTCATGTGTGATGACGTCAGTGACATCACTCGCTCACTGCGCAGACTCAGTTTCGTCCCAGACTCCCAGCTCAGGTAAACTTTTTAATTTCAATAATTACCAGCAGAGCACTTACTGTGTGTGTCCGACCCGACCCGGCCCAACCTGGACTTGGCCCGACCCGACCCGAGCCCGAAAGCCAGATCCGGAGGATGGGCCTGAACCGACCTGAGCTCAACACATGTCGTCGGGTCCCATCGGGTTCGGGCTGGGTAGCAGGCCTTTAATCCACAGTGCTGTGAGGGAGAAAATTCCAGGATTTTGTGCTGCTGAAGAAGCCTCGACAAGATGCTGCAATGCATTTTGTTACATGAGCACTTCTATTTTTCCGTGTACAATATGTTTTAAGAAATTATAGTTGGATTGTGGACACTGATTCATCTGGAATCTTGAAGAGGCTGAATTTGGGTGTTTTTCTTGAAAGGAAGGTCAACAGGAGGTTGACCAGTAAACAAATCTTACTGGAAAGCATCTTTTTGCAAATAGCCCAGCAGGGGGTTTGTGCATCTGACTCTGAAAAGGATGTTTACAAGGGAAAGACAAACCAAGATTTATGGTTGTCATATGACTTGCCTCTGGAAAGTTTTTTGTTTCATTTTTAAACTGTTAAAAAAGCCAGTGGATGTTTAGCCAAAAACAGAAAGAAGTTTGCTTCCTGATTTGCCTGAGAACAGAAGAAGACAGCTGATATCTCTCTTTGAAGAATCCCTGCATCTTTAAACAATTCCTGCATTAAGTTTCCTCCTGTATTTGAAGAAATCCTGCATGTTTGCAGAAAACCTTGCATCTTTGAAGGAACTTTGCATCGAATGTGTGAGCATTGAAATCTTTGTTGCTGCACCTGATGTAAGACCTATGTGAAGCCTTCTGTAGCTGCATCTCTTGAAAGCCTACCCAGACAGTTCATCGACATTGCCTGGAAAGAACTGTTCTAGGAAGATTCCTAGTTGCAGTCACCTATTCGCCTTTGGAACACCTCGCCAAAAAAAAGGACTGCCACATCTTCTCTTCAGTCTAAGTTTGTTTAGTCCTTCCATTTCTTTGTAAGCAAGAATCCCTTTTTTTACTGGTTAACCAGTTGTGTGTGTGACTGAGTGTGTGTGAGAAGGCTAGGATAAAAATAAGGGGCTTTAATATTTCAATTTATGTGTATGTTTACTTTATTATTGGTTAAGACTTGAGGCATAATAAATGGGTAATTTTTGTTGTTTGTTAAAGAAACTTGTTTGGTGTGCTTTATTTTTAGGAAAAAATAGAGTATTTGATTGACTGTTTCAGTAAGTGGGAAAATTCGAATATATGTTGTGACATGTGGAGAAGTGGGACTGAATGAACAGTGCACTCCCCCCGCCTCGGTCGTAACATATTAATTGGGGGCTCTTGTCGGGATTAAACCCAACGTTCAATTGTAAGTGGGGTACTAGTAATTGAAAAAGGGAAATAAAAGAACCAGGTTTCTTGTGTAATACAGTAACGTCTAAACCAAAAGAATGTCCTTAGTAGTTGCTGAGACTTTTCTGGAGAAGGAGGATGTATCCGAGTGACTTGCAAAACTTAACCAATGTTGAGGTAAAGGATTTGGCAGACCTGTTGGGATTAGAATTGAAATCAGGAGCTAAAAAAAGCAGAGATAATTGAAGTAAGAGCTCAACATTTGAAATTGGAAGAAGGAAAATCAGAGGATAGTGAAGTTGAATCAACTAAAATTCAGTTAGAAAGGGAGAACCTTAAATCTGAACAGGAAAAAGAACTAAGAAAACTTGAACAGGAACAGGAAATAGAAAAACTTAAATTTGATTCTAGAAAAGAAATAGCAATGAAAAATCTTGAGTTTGAGGAAAAGGAAAAGGAAAGAGAAAGAGAGAAAAAGAGAGAAGGGAATTCAAAGTAAATGCAGAGAAAGGGGCCCTAAACGAGACTACAGCAGATCAGACTGTAATTGGCTGGATTGGATTTGTCCTGCCTTTTGTGGACAGGCCATACCTGGGCAATTTTCCCATTGTCAGTAGATGCCAGTGTTGTAGCTGTACTGAGACAGCTTGCCTGGAGGTTCAGTTAGTTCCAGAGCACAAGTCTTCAGCACTACAGCTGGGATCTTGTTTGGGCCTTTGCTGTATCCAGTTCCTTCAGCCACTTCTTGATGTCATGTGGAGTGAATCGCATTGGCTGAAGACTGGCTTCTGCGATACTGGGAACCTTGGAAAGAGACTGAGATGGATCATCCACATGGCACTTCTGGCTGAAGATGGTTGCAAATGCTTCAGCTCTGTCTTTTACACCGACATGCTGGGCACCCCTATCATTGATGATAGGGATGTTTGTGGAGCCTTCTCCTGTTAGTTGTTTAATTGTCCACCATCATTCATGACTGATGTGGAAGGACTACAGAGCTTTGATGTGATCCATTGACTGTCGGATCTCTCAGCCATGTCTATAGCATACAACTTATGCTGTTTAGCATGTACGTAGTCCTGTGTTGTAGCTTCACCAGCTTGACACCTCATTTTACGTATGCCTGGTGCTGCTCCTGCCATGCTCTCCTGCACTCTTAATTGAACCAGGATTGGTCCCCTGGCATCAGGGTTGTAGTATAAGCACCTTAAAGGGTTAACGTTGGAGACAGTGAGAGCAACCCATCCCACTGGGCTGATGATGATGTAACAGTCACATACATGGTAATTGGCTTTGGAAGAAGAAAGTAGCAACAAGTAGGATGCTAGCTCAAGAGTCTCGAGGAGAGTGTAAATAGAGTATAAAAGCAACATATTATTTAAATGGAGAGAGATTGCAGAACTCTGAGATGCAAAGAGATCTGGATGGCCTAGTACATGTAACACAAAAGTTAGTATGTAGTAGAGGCCTGCGCAGGTCGGGAAAAAAGAACCCGACCCGAACCCGACCGAACCACAGCGGACCCGAGCCCGACCCGGCCCGATTCCCTCCGATTTTGCCCCCAAGCCCGACCCGACCCAACCATCCCTTCACATATCTTCCGACTGGGAAGCTCCACGAAGCTGCAGTGCATGCGCGATGACATCATAGTGACATCACTCGCTCACTGCGCAGATTCAGTTTTGTCCTGGACTCCCAGCTCAGGTAAGTTTTTTAATTTCAATACTTACCAGCAGAGCACTTGCCCTGAGTATCCGGCCCGACCCAACCCGACTCAACCTGGATTCGACCCGACCTGACTTGAGCCCAAAAACCATACCCTGAAGATGGGCCCGACCCGACCTGACCCGAACTCGAAACACGTCATCGGGTCTCGTCGGGTTCAGGTCAGGTAGAAGACCTCTAGTATGTAGCTACAGCAAGTGATTAAGAAGGCAAATGCAAAGGAAATAGAATATAAAGGAGAGATGTTTTGCTACAGTTGTACAGGGCTTTAGTGAGACCAAGGGTGGCACAGTGGTGCAGTGGCTAGCACCACAGCCTCACAGCTCCAGTGACCTGGGTTTGGTTCTGGGTACTACCTGTGTGGAGTTTACAAGTTCTTCCTGTGACCGCGTGGGTTTCCTCTGGGTGCTCCAGTTTCCTCCCACATGCCAAAAACATGTGGGTTGATGGGTAAATTGGCCATTGTAAAATAATTACCCCTAGTGTAGGTAGGAGAATTGAGGGAAGGTGGGGATGTGAGAGGGAAAAATGGGATTAATGTAGGATTGGTATAAATGGGTGGTTGATGGTCAGCACAGACTCAGTGGGCCAAAGGGCCTGTTTTGGTGCTGTATCTCTCTATGACATCTAGAGTATTGTGTACAGTTTTGGTCTCCTTACTTAAGAAAAGATATAATTGCATTGGAAATAGTACAGAGAAGGTTCACTTCGCTGATTCCTGGGATAAGATGGTTATCTTATGAGGAAAGGTTAGGTCTGTATTCAATGGTGTTTAGAAGGATGAGAGGTGATCTTATTGAATCATATAAGATCCTGAGGGGACTTGACAGGGTGGATGTAGAAAGGATGTTTCCCCTTGTGGGAGAGACTAAAACTAGGGAGCAGAGTTTAAAAATAAGGGATCTCCCATTTTGGACAGAGATGAGGAGAATTTATTTTTCTCTCAGAGTCAGGGGAAGTCAGGGGAACTCTTTTCCCTGGAGATCAGTGGAGGCAGGGTCATTGAATGTTTTTAAGGCAGAGGTAGACGGAACCTTGACAGACAAGGGAGTCAAAGGTTGTCGGGGGTAGGTAGGAAAGTGGAATTGAGTCCAAAAACAGATCAGCCATGATCTTATAGAATGGTGGAGCAGGCTCAAGGGGTCAAATGGTCTACTGTTGCTCCTGGTTTGTATGTTCTTATGTAGATGTACAAATAATAAAAAGAGTTATTAGTTGACCTTATCTAGACCCTGAGACTTTAAAAATAATGCCCTATCTACTCTACTTCTACAACAACAACACACAGCATGGGGGCATTGGTTAAAATGACCAGAAAGTACTGAAAATGCCTTACGTCATGAAGTAGCACCAAGAGAACAGCAGATCTCGTTGAGGGACTGCAAAGAGCTCCAGAGCTGCTCTGTAGCCAAAAAGATACAGACAGTCGTGCAGGCATTCGGACTGCACCACAGAAGTGTGGTGGTCTGTTATGAAATATCCAAGTCCAGCGATCAGGTTCCAAGTCACAGTGCTGGGCAACAGTCCAGGATCAGGTGAGAACATTTTTTAAAGGGGCCATTGTGGCTAACTGTGCACTGGATTGAAAAAAGCAGGGTGCAAGGTCGATCTTGAGCGAAAAGATGAATCAGAAGTTGGGCGGAGTCAGTAGCCCTTACTCAGAAAGCACAGGAACCCCAGAAAGTGTGGGAAACAGCCAGAAAGAGTACAAACATCTCGACTTTAACAAAGCCTAGGAAAACAGAATGGCTTCAAGATTTAGAATGCCTAAAAGCTTCCACGATCAGGAAGGACTCAATCAGGTACCAAATTGGTCCTTATGGAGAAAAAGATTCCTCCAATTTAGGATTGCTTCCCAGCTGCATACTTAATCAGAAGCAGAACAAGTAAATACCCTTTTAAAGTCTATGGGTGCAATTGCAGATGACGTGATTGTGAGGCAAGGAATAAACGAGGCATCTGATAAATCTGAGGGTGTGCTACAAGTCTTCAACAATATTTCAATATACACAATAAGAAAATTCTGGAAAGAGCAAAATTTAATGTGAGTCCAGAAAATAGGTGAATCCATAGATTCTTTTATAAATGGTTTATAGAGATTGGCAGAGGGATGTGACTATGGAGAATTGAAGGCGGAACTGATAAGGGACCGAATAGTTGCCTGAATAGCTGGAGTCTTTATCAGATCTCTTACAGTAGAAAGACAACCTTACAGTCGAGAAGGTAATTCAGATTGTACGACAGGCATAAGTCTGAAGACAAAACAGAGCCATTCTTTGGGCTGAACAGAAGCTTTGGATTAGATAAAAGTCAATGACTGCACAGTTCTTAAAGTCAAAGACGGAGAGGCAATCTATTGAGAAGAAGACATGCACAGGTGAGAAGGTGCATGACACTGAGAAACCATGCCAGCACTGTGGAGCCAAGAAGACCCACAGACGACAGTGGTGTCCTGCTTGTAAAGCAGAATGTTTGCCTTATGGGAAAAAGTGCCAGAGCAAGAACTCTTCACTCAAAGAGCGATAAATAAACTGCACCAACTTCCAGCAGAAAAGGAACCAGGAGATTGCCTAAGAGAAATTAATGACCCAAATCAAGAATTTTGGACAGTGGACATTTATGTAAATGGACACCTAATGAATTTTAAACTCGACACAGGTGCTCGTGTCACAGTTCTGTCAGACCAAGAGCCATGGGTGATGAGACATTACCTAAAACCAGTGGACACACAGTTGCATGGTCTAGGCAGGACCCAACTGAAAGTGAAGGGCAAGCTTCAAGCAACTCTCCAATATAGAAGGAGACAAATTATGGAGACCTCATATGTGTTGCAAAACCAAGAATTTTCCCTCTTGAGCAGAAAAATCTGTTTAGACCTGCATGTGATGAAGAAAATTGATGAAGTCAAACAGCCATAGGTAAACAATCGCTTTCAAGCAGTCTATCATGTCCGGAACTAAAATAGAGTAAAAGACCAGGAAAAGTCTTATAGAAGGCAACAAACTGAAAATTTATAACAAAAGATTTTGTGACTGAAACTTACTCAAACTGAACGAAGGCCAGAGAGTATGGATACGTGACCTAGAAAGGAAAGGTACCGTAATCCACAGAGATGAAAGCTACCAGCAATCATATGTGATACACACAACAGGAGGGAATATATGTAGAAATAGGAGAAACATTATCTCTATTCCCCAGAAGCAACAGTCAATCATTCATTTGGAAGACCCAGAACAAACCCAAAGCAAACAAAATCTTTAGTGAAGATCAAACAAGTCAACAATCCAGACTTACAAGGAAGACTATTGAATGCCCCAGTCAGACTAGAACAAGAACAGGGAGAGTCATGAAACCTCCGATTAGACTAAACCGGTGAAATCAGAGACTTGGGGTGGGAAAGGGTAGTAGGTAAAGTCAAGAATGTATATATGTTAAAGAATATGTATGGATAAAGACTTGGGGGGAGATGTAGTATAAGAACCAGGGTTGGTCCTGTGGCATCAGGGTAGTAGTATGTGCACCTGAAAGGGTTAATGTTGGAGACAGTGAGAGTAACCCCTCCCACTGTAGTGATGATGATGTAACAGTCAAATGGTAATGGGCTTTGGAAGAAGAGAGTAACAGCATGAAGGATGCTAGCTAGAGAGGCTTGTGGAGAGTGTAAATAGAGATGTGTAAATAATGAAAGAGTCATTAGTTGACCTTATCTGGACTTGAGACTTTATCAATAATGCCCTATCTACTCTACTGCTATAACACCAACAACAACAAGGGTAATGGTAGAGTAAGGGATATTCCGGGGCATGAGGTTAAAGATTGTGGTTGAACACAATTCTGCTGCTGCTGATGGCCCACAGCATCTCATGGATGCCCAGTTTTGAGCTGCCAGCTCTGTTCTGAATCTATCTCATTTAGCATGGTGATAGTGCCACTCAACACAATGGCAGGTGTCCTTAGTGTGAACACGAGACTTGTTCTCCACAAGGACGGTGCAGCAGTCATTCCAACCAATACTTTCATGGACAGTTTTTTTTCCAAAAATATACTTTATTCATAAAATTTGTAAAACTGCATTACATAACACTTCCAATTGGCATTACATAAGGTGCAATACAGTGCAATTTCTTTCAATTACAGTGCGTGGCACTCTGAGGTGAATCATTATACTTACAGGTTATATTTACAATATACATTTCATGTCAGACATTACTTGGTGCATACAGCCTGAGGGGTTTTACATGGGTTCCAGCCCCTTGGTAGATTGGTGAGGATGAGTTCATATAGTTTTTTCTCATGTGTTGATTCTCTCACCACCTGCTACTAGCACTGTCTGGCAGTTATTGTACTGAGTTCTTTATGTTGTCTGATGCAACATAAATGAGATGCATGGAGTCCAGTTGTGCTAAAGATCTAACAGGTTTATTACAGCTAAACTATTATATACAGTACAGAGCAAACTATTTACAGAAACTTACTCTAAGTGTTACAGTTGCAGAGTGACTCTGGCTTGAGTCACATGACTACGTCTTGGCACTTGGCTCATTAGCATACTAAGATCTTAAAGGCAATCATACAACACATATGTCCTTCAGGACTCAGCCAGCTCGGTCATTAGTGGGGCTACATTGAATGCTACCAACCAGAGTACATTCTGTGATCTTGCTACTCTCAGTGCTCCTTTCAAGTGATGTTCAACATGGAGGAGTACTGATTCATCAGCTGAGGGAAGGCACTAGGTGGTAATCAACAGGAGGTTTCCTTGCCCATGTTTGAGCTGATGTCATGAGACTCCATGAGACCCCATGGAGTCCAGAGTCAACGTTGAGGACTTCCAGGGTCACTCCCTCCAGACTGTACACCACTGTACTGCCACCTCTGGTGGCTGTGTCTTGCCAGTGGGACAGGACATGCCCAACAATGTTGATGGAGGAGTCTGGGACATTGGCTGTAAGGTATGATGGACTGAGTATGACTATATCAGACAGTTGTTTGACTAGTCTGTGGAACAGCACTGTCAAATTTACCACAAGTGCCCAGGTGTTAGTGAAGAGAACTTTGCAAGCTCGACTGGGCAGAATGTGCCTTTGTCCAATGCCTAGATAGAAGCCAAGAGATCTGTCTTTTTTTAAAACTCTTGTTATACTTTGTCGTACTGATTTGATACAACTGAGTGGCTTGCTAGGCTATTTCAGAGGTCAGTTAAGAATCATACAGACATAGGAAATAGAAGCAGGAGTAGGCCATTCGGCCCCTGAGCTTGCTCCGCCATTCAACTAGATCATGGCTGATCTTCTACCTCAATGCCATTTTCCCGCACTATTCCCATATCCCTTGATATCTTTACTATCTAGAAATCTATCAATCTATGTCTTGAACATACTCAATGACTGAACCTCCATAGCCCTCTGGAGTAGAGAATTCCAAAGATTCACCACCCTCTAAATGAAGAAATTCCTCCTCATCTCAGTCCTAAATGGACTGCCCCTTATTCTGAGACTGCGTCCCCTGGTTCTAGACCCCCAGCCAGGGGAAACATCCTTCCTGCATCAACCCTGTTGAGCCCTGTAAGAATTTTATATGCTTCAATGCGATCACCGCTCATTCTGCTAAACTCTGGAGAACACAGGCCCAGCCTCCTCAATCTCTTCTCATAGGACAATCCTATCATCCCAGGAATAAATCTGTGAACCATCATTGCACTCCTTCTTTGGCAAGTATATCCTGCTTTAGGTAAGGAGGCTAAAACTGTACACAATACTCCAGCTGCTGTCTCACCAAGGCTCTATACAATTGCAGCAAGACATCTTTACTCCTGTACTAAAATCCTCTTGCAATGAAGGTCAACATACCATTTGTCTTCCTAATTGCTTGCTGCAACTGCATGTTAACTTTCAGTGACTTATGAACTAGGTCCCTTTGAACATCAACACTTCCCAATGTCTCAACATTTATTCTACAAAAGTAGATAACTTCACATTTTTCCACATTATATTCCATCTTCCATGTTCTTGCCCACTCACTTAGCCGTCTAAATCCCCATGGAGCTTCTTTGCATCCACCTCGCATCTCACATTCCCACCTAGTTTTGTGCCATCAGCAAACTGGGAAATATTATATTTGGTCCCCACATCCAAATCATAGATTGTGAATAGCTGGGGTCCAAGCATTAATCCTTGTGGTACCCCACTAGGCACACCCTGCCATCCTGAGAATGACCCATTTATTCCTACTCTCTGTTTTCTGTCCGTTAACTAATTCTCAATCCAGGCAAGTATATCACCCCCAATCCCATATGCTCTAATTTTGCTTCCTAACCTCTTTTTTGGGACCTTATCAAAATCCTTCTGAAAATCCAACTACACCACATCCACTGGTTCCCCCTTATTTATTCTGCTAGTTACATCCTCAAAAATCTCCAACAGGTTCGTCAAATATGATTTCCCTTTGATAAAAACACATTGACTTTGCCCAATCCTACCATTATTTTCTAAGTGTCCAGTTATCACATCCTTTATAATAAATTCTAGCATTTTTCCTACTAATAATGTCAGATTAACAGGTCTGCAGTTCCCCGTTTTCTCTCTTCCTCCTTTCTTAAATAGTGGGGTTACATTCGCTACCTTCCAACTTTCAAGAACTGCTCCAGAATCTATAGAATTTTGGAAGATGATCACCAATGCATCTACTATCTCTACAGCCACCTGTTTCAACACTCTGGGATGTGGTCAACCACTTTGCTGTGGGTCTGGAGTCACGTGTAGGTCAGACCAGGTAAGGACATCAGATTTCTGTCCCTAAAGGACATTTGTGAACCAGATGGGTTTTTATGACAATCCACAAGTTTGCTGTCCACCATGACTGAGACTAGCTTTTTATAAAATAGATTTATTAACTGAATTTCAATTCCCCAGCTGCCATTGTAGGATTTTGAACTCATGTCTCCAGATCATTAATCCAGGCCTCTGGATTACTAGTCCAGTAGCAGAATCACTATTCTACCTGGTTACACTTGCACAGTTACCTAGTTACAGTTACACAGTAAGTTATTGACTTGATCACTTGTATAAGTCTGTATTGACCTAGAGTTACGGTTAGCAATTCCTCCTGATCCACAAGTGGTTTTACCTCAGCTGATGAAACGCTAGGTGGAGGAACTCTCTCTCTCTCTCTCTCTCTCTCTCAGCCAAGCTACCAAGTCAGAGTTCAGGAACAACTCCAACAGTTGTCCCTACTCTCACCAGCTCTACTCCTGGGTAGCTCACAGAAGTGTCTGGGAGATTAATAATACTGCCCACTAATATTGGATGATAGGTCAAATAATCTTAACTTCTTAATTCAGCTGCTATCAGCAATGGCCAATCCAGTTTACCAGAAGAGTTTAATATCAACTGGAAATATAACTTTGGAGTGGGTATTGTGGATGAATCAGAGTTAAACCTCCAGTAATAATCCTCTCTCCCATTCTGTACCTGATCAAATCTAGCTCATCATACATTTCAGTGGCATTTGAGAGTATTAAAGCTAAACACTTTTAAATTTGATTGATTTATTATTATAAACATTAGTCAAAACAGCCAGACCATTATAAGTCTCCAGTTTTTGTCCCGGACAGTATTTCAGCACAAATCTTCTCAAACCTCCGTCTGCTTAATAGATCCCGAGCAGCGTTAATTCCAGTGAAGTGCAATGTTCCCCAGAACTCTGCATCTTCATCCGGTACACTCATCAGCTCCTTGTTGGAGATGTAAGGATCCGGGACGTGAAAGAATATGTCATATAGAGCCTCGTCATACCGAGTACGGGCCAGGTATGAACACAGCTGGGTATGTTGCAAAAGAGGACCTGGTATGGATTCCAAGTACATTGGTTCCGACTTACCTGCTGGGTTTTGAGCTGCTGGAGGAGGCTTTGTGGTAGTGGGAGTAGAGGGAGTAGAGGGAGGAGTGTCCTGAATCTGCCAGTAAGGAGAGTACCAAAAGTAGTAATTTGGAGGACCATCGAGAGCTGAGGGATAAAAGTGAAATTCAGGCCTCTTATTACCTGGCATCATATGAGATTCCAGGTGCATGAATTTGATATTTTTGCTGAGGCCAGCTCTATCTGATTTTCTAGTAGGGATCTGATTGGCCAGAGGTTTCACACTTTGTGTCTCACGTGTTGACGATAATTCATTTGAGGCTTGGTTGGACCGAGTATTCATACCTGCAGCAGAGGTTGTCACATCTGGCACAACATCTGCTGATGTTACACTCGAGGCCTGACTGGCTGTAGTGGGGACAGTAAGAGCGGAGCTGCCTTCACCCAGCACTGATGCTGGAGCTGAGATTCCCTGGAGCAGCCATTTCCTGAGTGCACTCTCTGCAGTCTGAGTTTGGGACTTTATGATTCCGTTTGTCACAGGTGAAGCTTTGAGTGAAGAATCCTTTCCTTTTGTCTGGCTTTCTGTGGATGAGGCTTTTCGTGGAGAAAGGTTTTTGGATCCAGGGCCATCAGCTGCATCCTTTAACAACAACAACAACAACAACTTATAATTATATAGCACCTTTAGCATAATAAAACATCCCAAGGCTTCACAGAAGCATTATAAAGCAAAAGTATGACACTGCGCCACAAAAGGAGACTTTCGGTTAGATGACCAAAAGCTTGGTCAAAGAGGTTTTAAGGAGTGTCCTAAAGGAGGAAAGTGAGGTAGAAAGGTGGAGAGGTGTAGGAAGGGTATTCCAGAGCTTGGGGCCTAGGCAACTGAAGGCGTGGTCACCAATGGTGGATCAATTAAAATCAGGGATGCCAAGAGGCCGGAATTAGAGGAGTGTAGATGTCTTGGAGGGTTGTGGGGCTGGAGGAGATTACAGAGATAGGGAGAGGCAAGACCGTGGAGGGATTTGAAAACAAGGATGAGAATTTTAAAATCAAGGCGTTTCTTGACCAGGCACCAATATAAGTCAGTGAGCACAGCAGTGATAGGGGAACGGGACTTGGTGTGAGTTAAGACATGGGGAGTAGAGGTTTGGATGACCTCAAGTTTACGGAGAGTGAAATGTGGGAGACCAGCCAGGAGTGCATTGGAATAGTCACGTCTAGAAGTAACGAGGCATGAATGAGGGTTTCAGGAGCAGATGAGCTGAGACTGGTGACGTGGGGCGATGTTACGTTGTTGGAAATAGGCGGTCTTAGAGTTGGCATGAATATGAGATCAGAAGCTCATCTTGGGGTCAAATATAACACCAAAGTTGCGAACAGGCTGGTTTACTCTCAGACTGTTGCCTGGGAGAGGAATGGAGTCAGTTGCTAGGGAACGGAGTTTGACGCAGGGACCGAAAACAATGACTTCAGTTTTCCCAATATTTAATTGGAGGAAATCTCTGCTCATCCACTACTGGATGTTGGATAAGCAGTCTGATAATTTAGCAATGGAGGAGGAGCCGAGAGAAGTAGTGGTGAGGTAAAACTGCATGTCATCAGCATACATGCGAAAACTAACACTGTGCTTTCGGATAATGTCGATGAGGGGCAGCATGCAGATGATGACTAGGAGGGGGCCAAAGATAGATCCTTGGGGGACACCAGCGGGAGCAGGAAGAGAAGCCATTGCAAGTGATTCACTGGTGATGACTAGATAGATAAGAATGGAACCAGGTGAGAGCAGTCCCACCCAGCTGGACAACAGTGGAGAGTCATTGGAGGAGGATGGTGTGGTCAATGTGTCAAAGGTTGCAGGCAGGTTGAGAAGGATGAGGAGGGAAATTTTATCTTTGTCACAGTCACATAGAATGTCATTTGTGACTTTGATAAGAGCTGTGTTGGTATTGTGGTGGGACAGAAACCTGATTGGAGGGATTCAAAGATGGAGTTCCAGGAAAGATGGGAATGGATTTGGGAGGCAACAACATGTTCAAGGACCTTGGAGAGGAAAGGGAGGTTGGAGATGGGATGGCAGTTTACAAGGGCGATGGAGTCAAGGGTTGGTTTTTTGAGGATGGGGTGATGGCAACAGATTTAAAGGAGAGAGGGACAACACCTGAAGAGGGAGAACTGTTTACAATATTAGTTCACCTGGGGATCAGGAGGGGAATAAAAGCAAAATACTCCGGATGCTGGAAATCTCAAATAAAAACAAGAAATGCTGGAAATACTCAGCAGGTCTGGCAGCATCTGTGGAGAGAGAAGCAGAGTTAACGTTTCAGGTCAGTGACCCTTCTTGGGAACCAGGATCAGGAGCGGAAGTTGGGTGATCAGTTTAGTGGGAATAGGATCAAGGGAACAGGAGGTGGGTCTCATGGACAAGATGAGTTCAGAGAGGGCATAAGGGGAGATAGGAGAGAAACTAGAGAAAGATGCGAATTCAGGGCAAGGGCGGAGGGAGCATTGTAGGAAGATTGGCCAGGTGGGCTAGTGGAAGGGAGGAATGCGGCCGAGGCAGTTGATCGATGGTCTCGATCTTAGTGTCAAAGAAGTCCATGAACTCCTCGCACTTATTGTTAGATGTCAGGGTGGAGGATATGGGGTAGAGGGGTTTAAGAAGATGGTTTATAGTAGAGAAAAGAAGCCAGCGTTATTTTTGCATTCCAGGACGGTCCTGGAACAGTGAGCAGTTTCAGCAGATGACAGGAGGACCCAATATTGTTTCATGTGGTCCAGCCAGATCTGGAGATGGATTGCTAAACCAGTTGTCTGCCATATCCTTTCAAGTCTGTGTCTCTTGGACTGAAGGGAGCGGAGATGAGGGCCATACCAGGGCGGGGTGACAGCTAGGGTGAGAGGGAGTAACAGTTTTATTGGGGACTAGGGCATCAAAGGTGGAGGTGAGGATGTGGTCGAGCAAATCATCAGCTGCAGAAATGTTGTGACGAGCAGAGGACCAAAGTCTAGACAGTTGGGATTTTGAAAGTGCACTTGTAAGTGAATGGGGGATAGTTTTTCTCAGGGATGGATGCAGAATGAGGTAGAGTTGCAACATGGAAGGGGGATGTGGGTGGAGAGTGATACAAGTGATCAGAGTTGGCCTTATCTGTCATTGATACAATGGGAGTAGCAAGACCACATGAGATGGCAAGGTTGAGCAGATGTCCGTGAATATGGGTTGGGGAGTTTACATGCAGGGAGAGATTTAGGAAGGATAAACGGCAGTGAACTCAGAGGAGAGAGAACAATGATGAGCTGAGATGGAGATTGAAATCACAGAGGAGGAGAAGTTGCTCAGTGCAGAAGCTGAGGGAGGAAAACAGTGACGATATCTCAGTGATAAAATTTTTATTGTAATTGGGAGGGCAATAGAGAATGATGATTTTGAAAGGGAGGTGAGAGGGGTGAAACAAGGTGAGATACTTGAAGAAGTGCCAGAGGAATAGGGAGTCAAGCCAAGGTGTAATCTGGTGATAAGCACCACACTGCCACCATGACGGTCTTGGCAGGGCACGTGGTGGAAGATGTAGCCAGGTGAGGAGGCTTCATTAAGTGGTAAGGTGTCATCACCCCTCAAACCCAGAAAAACCATCCATCTTCAAAGGAGAAAAAACAAATGAGCAGAGAACATTCAGATTTACTGATGATAATTATGAATAACATACATGGAAGGAGTAAAAGCAAATTTATGTTGTAAAAAAGATGTATAAAGTAAGCAACATTTTGGTTTAGCATATTATCTCTGGCAGTAAATCTTGGATCTCCAATCTCAGGACTATTGGTGTAGCTGGTCCTTCAGCAAGAACGCATTTAACTTTATGGAAGCCAACATTAAAAGCCCTAAAGAAGGTACTGCGGACACAAACTGCCTCCCAGCATTCCACGTAATCGTGAAAACCTTACATCGGTACAATGAGTGACTTTTTCAATTTACTAGTCATGAAACAGCTAACAACGCCATCAGACCACACAATGAGTATGTGTCTGTCCAGTTAAAGGATTTGATTTGATCCCGGCCATCAAATGATAGAACTGTAAATGATAGCTACAGGCTAACAAACTTTATGAAGCCACTATGTCTGGATGTGCCCCACATTCCTCGGAAATGCTAATACCACAGAATCGTCTGATTCAAGTGAAACCTACCTGATCTGATAAGCAGAGCATTCCCCATTGAAACCACCTTAATATGTTCATGGACTATTCATGAACCAGAATATGAAATTATTACAATATGTAAGAAGGCACATATTTGGGGAGGGTTTTGCAGCAATAGTTTAAAAAAAATGTGTTTCAGCTGCAGTATTAACAACAGATAGCAGGACAGAAGCAGCAATTCGAGGGTTAACAGCGTGAGTGCAGCTCAGAAGGCAGTGGTGTTTGTGAGTATGATATTGATCTTTGTGAGTTTATTGATGTTATAATAAACTATTAAAAAAAACAGTTTTGTGCCTTGACCATTTTCTCCACCTGGACGGGTTCAAGCCGAACCCTAGTGTTAGAAGTAAAAGTGGGGGGTGGTTTACTTACCCACATTGGTTCTAATTCCAGTACACTAAGACTGCTGAAGTTTTATTGCTGAAATTTGGTCACTTTGATCACTGTATAAGAAAGACTTACATTTCTATAGTGACTTTCACAATCTCTGGACATTCCAAAGTGCTTTACAGCCAATAAAATACTTTTCAAGTGTAGTCACTGTTGTAGAAAACATGGCAGCCAACTTGCACACAGCAAGATCCCACAAACAGCAATATGAAAATGATCAGATATTCTGTTTTAGTGATATTGGCCGAGGTGAGGGCACTGGGGAGAACTACCCTGCTCTTCTTTGAAATAGTGCCATGGGAGCTTTTACATTCACCTGAGAAGACAGACGGGGCTCATTTTAAAGTCTCACCTGAAAGACAGCAACTCTGACAGTGCAGCATTCCCACAGTACTGCTCTGGGTGTGTCAGTCTAGATGATGTCTTCTAGTCTCTGAAGCAGGACTGTGAACCCTTGCATGACTCAGAGGTCTACTGAGCCATGGCTAACACAATGGTATATCACTGCAGTACATATTCTCATATGTTGGCAGGACCAACTTTTCCCAGCTGAATCTCCCTTTAATCAAGGTGGGGTAGATTTTAACCTTCGGGCATCCAGACCAGTGGTGAACATAAGCTTCCCACCCAAACCGAGAGTGAAGCAGCTGGAGCCATTTCGAGACCTTGGTCATACTTAAATAGAGCTGTGAAGTTGCAGACGCCAATCGTTGGATTTGGGCCAGTGCCATATCAGATAAGATAAATTCTGAGGAGGATGGGTTTGGAATTGAGAATGGGAAGGGTCTGGGGGTGACAGAAGCACAGATTATTTTTATGGGGCCACTTCTGCCTGGTAAGCGTTACGGAACCAAAGTGGGTAGATGGAGCTGTGGTACAGATCCGACAAGATCTAATTGAATGACTGAACAGGTTGGAAGGACTGAATGGAGTCCTCCTGTTCCTATGTTCCCATGACGGTTGTATGGTCCTCCCAGTGGCTGCTAAAATGGAAATCAGGGTTCTACATCTGTCATAGGGACCCAATTTGCAGGTCCAAAGGAATGACTGCCTGATCTGGAAACCCAGCGGAAGGCCTCAGGATGGTGGGAATGCCAGTAGTAAACACGGTAGTGATTGCAGCTGATTTCATACCATAAACTCTCCTCTGCCCCCATCACACACCTCACTGATGCCAAGTGGCCCAAGTTAGCCAATAATGCCGTGAACACTCTTTTTCACTCTGTCTTTGTGATCATCAAGGCGAGGAATGTTAATTCTGGGGAGGCTCACATGTAGAACTTGATCAAATATCTAATGAAATTGAATTAAATGGAACCCTGCAAGGATAGTCATTATTCACTGGCTTAGCAATCTCCTCAAAGGTTTCCATATGGATTAACAATTTCTTAATTCATGATGTCTTCTCAAGGTGGATTCTCTGCTCTGATGAATACTGCCCCTATCCTGTATCATGTTGTCAAACGTTTTTTCTCAGTTATAATGTGAGACTAAATGGCCTATAATTTCCAGATTTATCTGCCACTCTGCCCAATCTTACATCTTACATCAGGGGTCTCCAAACTGCAGCCCAAGCTGCCTCCAAATCATGGTGATTTAACCCTTAAAGCCCTGGCAATGCCACCCGATTTACTGGTTTGTCGTAGAGATATGGAAAGGCCAGTTTTTAGCACTGTTGTCTCATTGGTGGGTAAACCTTAAACCATGACCCTGAGATCTGTTCATATTATAACATGAAATACTGGAAAATTTACAAGAATATGTATTGTGACTTGATGTATGGGCCATGAAGCTTATGTTGTTATACATTAGCTGGTCCATGAAGACATGGCATTGAGTTTATTAAACCCCATGACTTTCCTTGCTGTAACACTTCCACAGTCCCATCTAGTCAAGAACCAGTATAATCCTCACAGTATTTGTTCCAGGATTTTCATTGTGTGAACAGTTCTATCTTTATCAGCACATTGCTGTCTATCATACTCTGTTCCTCTCTGATGGTTTCCACATTGTCTTCATCACCAAACTCTATATTTTCTTTGTTCTTTTGTTCCAGGTTAGCTATACTGTCTAGACAGCTAGTTACTCTGCAGTCTGTTCCCACTTAAGTCTATTCATCATCAGCCTATTAACTCCTGGCTCAAGAGGTTAATGAACAGACAATGACATCTTTACAGGTCTACACTCTAAGCTCCACTTCCATGGCGACTTTGTAGAAAAAAATATTTTCATTCATTTAAAATCAGTTTACTTTAACCAGACAGCTTTTTGCAAATTGTTCCCAAAAGTTTAAATTATATCTTAGGAAAAATTGCAGCCAGTAATTACAGAAGCCTCCAACTACTGAAAGGGGAGTGAATGACTCTGTAATCATCATACAGAAATTCCTTTGCTTCCACATAAAGTTGACTTAGAAGCTTAATGTGGAGTCTGATTGAGGGGTTCCAATGGTTTATTTTGACCTACGATGTATTAGAAGACCTCTACTGTCACGCCTCTTTCTGACATTCTTAAAAACATACCTATATATTGCACTTACCTTAAGTGAGTCCTCCCAGTTGCACCTCCAAGGTAGGTGGCACTGTAGTACTAGTGTCAGGTGAAACATTAGGCCTGTCACATGGTGTTTCTCCCCACTGGTCTTGGTGTCTCTGAGTCCCAAGCTTCTGAGATTGCCATACCCCTCCCCCCAACTTTATGCTGATGTCCTCCCACCAGCCCTAAACTAACAACTCCTGTGGCCTCAGCTTTTCTCCTATAATTAGAATCTATAAAGTGTTTGAGTGATTTAAAGCCAGTTACCTTCTTTTGCAGTGAGGAGATAGGAATCCCTAAAAATCTTGTTCAATACCCAAGCACTCACCCCTCCCAATATTCTCACATCTCAACATCCCTCTGTCCATCTCATACTTGCCTCGCAAGCTTCCACATCCCTATACTATCCTGCCAGCATGATTAATCTCCACCCCTCAGTAACATACACATGACTCCTCATTTTCCTGAATTTGTCTAATATTTTGTCTACAAGTACACAGTCTAATCCCTTTGTCATTTTAAATACTTCAATCAAGTCTCCCCAAAGACTATGGGTTTCCAGAGTAAAATGTTCCAACTCTCTCAGCCTTTCATGATAACTAAGGGTTTTTAAGCTAGTTTTTAGTTTCAGGATTTTCTATATCCCATTGTGCATGGGCAACAAAACTGGATTCAGTATTCTAGATGGGGCCTAACCAAGATGAGGCTCTTTCATAGGGCACTACATGGGGCTATTTGTTTCATATTGGATAATCTTAGCAATGCATCCTGTACTCTACTTACTTTCACTGCAGCCTCTTGGCACTGATCATAGATCTTTAGTGATTCGTGCAACATTTAATAGGCTTTAATTCCTAGCACAACATGGAATAACCCTACTCACGTGCATTACACTACATGTACCCACATTAAATCTCATTTGTCAGTTGTGAGCCCATTCTCCCAACACATCTGAATCCGACTGTGGTCTATTTTTCTGCACAAGGGTTCTGCTACCAGCATGGATCTTTGTATCATCCATGAACTTGTGTGTAGTACCCCCAATGTCTTCATCTACATTATTAATATAAATTGCGCACAGTATTGGTCCTAACACTGACCCATGCGGGGACCCAGTTATATTAATGACAATATCTGATCATCAGAATGTGCCCAATTCCCTCTTTAACCCAGTGCCTGCTCTCCAATCCAGGAATCAAACTATACAGCAAACTATTTGTGTGGTAATTTATGAAAAATGTTTTGAAAATCCAAATACACAATTTCTGTAGGTCTATCTTCATCCACCAGTCACCTTGGAGTCAGAAGGTTGTCAGTTCAAACTCCACTCCACAGACTTAAGCACCTAGTCAAGGCTGACACTCCAGCGCAGTACTGAGGGAGTGCTGCAGTGTTGCAGGTGCCGTCTTTCGGATATATCCTGTCTGCTCTTTCACACGGACATAAAAGCTTCCATGGAACTATTTTGAAGAAGAGCAGGGATGTTCTCCCAGTGTCCTGACCAACATTTATTTGTCAAATAACATGTATAACAGACCTACTAGTCATTGCCCCATTGCTGTTTGTGGGAGCTTGCTGTGCACAAATTGGCTGCCGTTTTTCCTACATTACAACAGTGACTACAATTCAGAAGTATTTCATAGGCTATAAAGTACTTTGGTGTGTCCTGAGGTTGTGAAAGTTGCTAAATAAATGCCAGTTCTTTCTTCTTTCTTTGTTCGAAGATTTCAACCAGCTGGGTAAAATTTGACCTTTTTTCCAGATGCCCTGTTTGTGTATTCCAAATAACCCATCTCTGTCCAGGTGATCAGATAGAGTATCCCTAATGACCACTTCCCATAATTTTCCTGTAACTGACATCATTCCAGTAGGCCTAAAATTCCCAGTTGTGACCTGATCAACTTGTTGACTATCAGTAAATGAGCTTCCCTCCAGTTAATAGAAACAATCCCAGACTCTATCGAGCTATTAAATATCATCCAGCTTCCATCTTCCCTGTTATCTTCCTCTACATCCTGGACTTTGAAAATAGGTAAGAGATAAAATCCATCACATAACTAAACAAACACACAATGATAATTAAGGCTACTAATTGACTATTTCTGTGGTAATATATATATAATCACATCATTTAAGTGTGAGGAAGTCAGGGACTGGAATCCAATCATAGGATTCAGGCAGCTTGTAAACACCATAATATAGAATCATTGAATGATACAGCAGAGATGGAGGCCATTCGGCCCTTTGTGCTTGTGCTGGCTCTGGTAAAGCTCTCCCATTAGTCCCACTCCTCTGCTCTTTCCCTATTGCCTTCAAGTATTTATCCGATTTCCTTTTGAAAGTTACCATTGAATCTGCTTCCACCCGTTCTAGCAGTGTATTTTAGATCACAACAACTGGCTGTGTAAAGGATTGTTTCCTCATGTTACCTCTGGTTCTTTTGCCAATCGACTTAAATCTGTGTGCTCTGGATACCAATACTTCTGCCTGTGAATATATTTCCTGCTCATTTACTCTATCAAAACCATTCACGATTTTGAACATCTCTATCAAATCTCTTCTGAACCTTCTCTGCTGTAAGAACAACAACCCCAGATTCTCTGGTCTCTCCACATAACAGAAGTCCCTCATCTCTGGTACCATTCTAATAAATCTCTTTTGCACCCTCTCTAAGGTTTGGGCATCCTTTCTAAAATGTGGTGCTCAGAATTGTACACAGTATTGCAGCTGGGGCTTAACCAGTGTTTCATAGAAATTTAGAATAACTTGTTTGTTTTTGTACGCTAATCCTCTGTTAGTAAAGCCAAGGATTCCAGCTGACTCTACTTGTCCTGCCATCTTCAAAGATTTTTATACATGCACCCCTAGGTCTCTCTGTTCCTGCACCCCTTTACAACTGTACCATTTAATTTATATTACCTCTCCTCATTCTTCCTACCAGAATGTACCAGTTCACACTTTTCTACATTAAATTTCATCTGCCATGTGTCTGTCCATTTTACCACTCTTTTTACGTCCTCTTGAAGTCTGTTACTGTCTTCCTCATTGTTTACTACAATTCCAAGTTTGATATCAGCTGAAAACTTTGAATTATACCCTATATACCCAAGTCCACATCATCACTAAATACCAAAAGAGCAGTGGTCCGAATACTGACCCTGGGAAACACCACTGTATACTTCCCTCCAGTCCTGTAGTTAATTTTGTATCCATGTTGCCGCTGTCATTTTAATCCCATTGCTAACAAGTCTATTATGTGATACTTTATCAAACACCTTTTGAAAGTCCATATACAAAACATCAATTGCACTACCCTCATCAACCCTCTCCATTACTTCATCAAAAAACTCAATCAAGTTAGTTAAATATAATTTTCCTACGAATTAACACATTAATGCTGACTTTCATTTATTAACCTATACTTTTCCAAATGCCAATTAATTTTGTCAGATTATTGTCTCTAAAAGTTTCCTTATCACCAACATTAATTTGACTGCTCTCAAAATTCTTCTTATTAACTAGTTGCCAGGTTAATCTCTCTCCCCTTTTTTAAATGGGACATAACAACTGCAATCCTCCAGTCCTCTGGAATCACCCCCATATCTAAGGAAGTTTGGAAGATTACAGCCAGAGTCTTCACAATTTTTATCCTTTCTTCTCCCAGTAACCTAAAATGCATCTCATCCAGACCAGGTGAGGTTTCTAATTTGAGGACTACTAAATTTTTAAGGACCTCCTCTTGATCTATTTCTCTCCCATCTAATATTACTAACACATCTTCCTATATAATGCTACATTGACAATATACTTGGCATCTGTAATCTAATCCCAAGGTCAGTAGGCATGAATAGTCATGAGTGATCTTTTTGAGATGACATACATCACTTACTGCAGGATATTTTCTATGCATCTGGAAAGAAGTGAAGGAACTGCTGGCCATCTCTGGTATCTGGTTACCTCTAGGAGTATTCTGCTTTGATATTTTGTTTCCCATCTTGTTCCTAGAAGTAAAGGAATATTTTCAGATTTACTTGCCATGTAACTATTGCCCACCTGGTAAGGTCTGCTTCAGTCTTCAAATCCAAAGCACCGATTCCACCCCAGGAAGTGAGTCTGGATTTCAGTTCAGATGTAGGAGAGGATAAAATTAAAAGCATGAAGATCCCTTTAAGATATTTTGATATCCATGATATCACCAGTACAAGGAGGTATTTTACATGACTCCACCACTTGGTGCACCATGTGCCAATCAAGACTTCTCCATCCATTGGCCATTTCATTTTTCAGCCTTATAAAATGAATACAGTGAATGAATTGCTCCCAACTCACAAGCAGATGGAAGGGAAGGATATGGCTGATGTTTCAGGTACAAAGAATGAAGAAGACCCTATTAGGTCAGCTACACTCTTTCCTTTTTCAACCCTTCTATCTGCCCTGTAGAACCAGAGGGACTGGCTCAGTGGCAGCTGAAAGGGATGTCATAAGGCTTCTTGGTATCAAGAAACACAAACCAGCCAGTATAGACCAAACGTAGAATTCATAGAAGTTACAATACAGGCACAGACCTTTCGGCCCAGCTAGTCTGTGTCAGTATTTACTCTTCACTCAAGCAAATAGTCCTAAACACATTTACCCGCCCTGTCCCATATCTCTCTATCCATCTCCTTCATTCACCTATCTAATCTAATTTTGAATGTTGGCATATTTGCTGCCTCAGTCACTAACCCTGTGATTTCCAAAGGCTCACAACTCTCTGTGTGAAGAAGTTTCTCCTCCCCTTTGTTCTAAATCTTTCATATATAATCTTGTATCTTTGGCCCCTTGTTCTAGACCTCTCAACTATTGGAAACAGTTTGCTTCTATCTATCTGATCCCCTCCTTTCAGAGTTTTGAATGCTTCGATCATATCGCTCCCTAATCACAAAAAAGGGTCAATTTTTCCCAGTCTTTGTTTGTAATTACATTTCCTCACACCATGCAGCTTCTGTGAACCTGTGCTGCACCTGCTCTAGAACTTCAATATCCTTCCAACTGAGGTCTTTCCTTGCCATAGTGTAAGTGTGGTGTGTCCATAGAGTCTGGAAACAGGCACTTTGCACAGATGGATCTCACTGTAGTTTAGGGACTCCTACAGATTTTGATGGGGGCGATGGGTTTCTTCACATTAGACACTTGATTAATACACAAGTTAAACATACACAAACATGTATATATATATATATATATACACACACACAAGCATAGGTATACACACACAGGCACACATACCCATGTACGCATACAGGCTCACACATACATTCACACAAACATGCACACTCACACTCATACATACAAACACACACACACGCACTCTAGTTAGCACTCAATCTACAGCAACCACCTGTCCCAGATGTTTCGACTGATCCAGCACCAACTGCTAATGTGTAATTATTACAGTCTCTCTTGCTCTCTCCTGGTCCATAGGCAGACAGCTGAACTGTGAAGTCTCTACCTTCTGAGTTTAATTCTGTGACATCAGTTTCATTGTCAAATCCACCAATGACAAATTACTAAAACTGAAACCATGGCGATAAATTGTTCTTCCATCATCTGTCAAAATCTCAGCTATAACGTTACTCCTTTCTTCCTGGGACAGGATACCCAGTGGTGCAGGGTGCCATTGCCTGCAGGATGCATGCATGTGGCTCTATGGGCCCCACATGACAACGGGGAGAGGTACAGAAACCTCAAGGGGTTCCATTCCATAAACGTGCAGTTGGTGTATGACCATGCCATGAACATCATGTTGGTGAAAGCCCACTATCATGGTAGTAGCCACAATGAATTCATCCTGTGCCAGTCAGCCCTGACCACGACTTTTATCCTTCTAAGAGGAACCAGGGGATGGCTGTTCGGCAGCAAGGCTATCCCCTCTATGGCTGATGATGCTCCCCCATCACCCGGCTATCCTCAACCAGGCCTACAATGAGACCCACAGAGCCACTCAGATCATCAAGGAGGCATTTGACCTGCTTAAAGAACGGTTCCTCTGCCTTGAGCACTAGAGGGGGAACACTGCAATACATGCCAGAGCGGGTCTCAATGTTCGTGGTGGTCTGTGCCCATTATGACGGCACAGCCCTTACATCCTATTCCTGCTCCTAATTCGTATGTTCGTATAAGCAAGGGGGGGATGAAAGGTTATCAGGGGTAGGTGGTAATCTGGAGAAATCAGTTCAGCCATGGACTTATTGAATGGCGGAGCAGGTTCGAGGGGTTGAGTGGCCTACTCCGGCTCCTAATTCGTATTTTCGTATCTAGAAGTCTGGAGGCCATCTCAGGATCAGGAGGAGCAAAAGCAGGGAGAGGAACAGAAGAAGTAGGAAGTGGAGGAGGCATCCTGGATGCCTAGTAACTGAATGGGCAGTCAGAGAGAACATTATCAGACTCTGACCAATATGTATCCACCCATTCCCCACTGTCACATCCATCTCAGACATCCCATCACAACCTCCCCTTGGTCACCAACCAACAGTAAAAGGCACCAACAAGAATTTTGCATAACATCTTTATCCCAAAACACTTCCAGAACCATAGCAATGTGATTGACTCTTAATTGACCTCTAAGTTCAGTTGTCAAGGGCAATTAGGGATGGGCAACAAATGCTGACCTTGCCAGCGATGCTCACACCCCATGAAATGAATAAATAAAAAATCTGAGTACCCTGTAGCAGAACTCAGGTGCAACCACAGTCTCCAATGAGCTGGTCACGAGCTACCCTTTCCCTTTGGCCTGGTTGCAGCCTACTCGTGTCTGGTGACTGACCAGGTGCTGATTCCAACTCTATACTAGGCTCTAAAGTTCACACTTTTCCAGTATCTGAGCTGATGGTTGCAACTGTTAGATCAAGTGACACTGCTTCTTCATCAGTGGTGTTGTGTTGTTCTCGCCCTTCTTCCTGAGGCTGAGCTGCCTGTGCAGATGGCAGTTCTTGGCTGCCTGAAAACCTAAAATAAGAAGGGGATGGTTGGGGTGAGGAGAGATGGTGGTGGGGTGTAAAGGAGGTCCATGGTCACTCCATCTGCTGCTCGCACTTTATGCCACATCTCAGGATGAGGGTGAGGAGGGAGTTGAGAAAGGGCAGAAGGCAATAACTTACCATGTTCGATGGTCTTGGCAATGCCACGGGTTCTTGTCACAGCTGGACCCATGATCCTGAGCGCCATCCCCTCCATCGGGCTAAGCGGATGGAGCCGTGTGGCTCCCTGTTGCTTCTCTCAGCGGTTATGGATCACCTTTTCCTGCAAGAGAGTGGACAAAATGACCATGTAGCACTGTGTGTGGATGATATGCCTGCCATAGCTGAATAGCTGGAGGTATGTGGAGGCAGTGAGAGGTAGTTGTGAGGATGTCAGCATTGGGAGGTGTGAGGGGTGAAGTGGAGTATGCGAATGTTAGGCCTGAGTCCTGAGTGCTAGTGAGTGCTGCTAGGTGAGTGATGGGGCTCTGGTGCATTGAGCAATGTGTGATGGGATGTGATGTGAAGATGCAGTCACTGACCTTGACCACATGTATGAGGTCATTAAGCTTCTTTTGATACTGCTGTCAGGTCCTCAGGGCCAGACTCCAGGAGTTGACCTTCCTGGTCACCTGTTCCCACTCCCGTCAGACGGTCTTCTGTGAGGGCCTCCTGGTCCCACGAGGAAACATGACCTCGCCCTTCAGTCCACCTCCTTCACCAATATCTCCAGTGCAGCATCTGTGAACCTCTCCCTCACCTGGTGATCCATGTTTTGTTTCACTGTAGCAATATCAGACATTTGCAGTCTTCTGTTATCCACTGCAGCTCCCCTTTAAGAGGGACAGACTGCCTTTAAGAGCTGGAAGCTAGCTGGAACACGTACTAACCTTGCATGCTTTATAGCCTCCTATTGTGCGTAGAGTAGAGCATGGCTACCTGACCTGAACCCGACGGGACCCAATGCGTCGGGTTCAGGTCGGGTTGGGTCGCTCTTCTGGGTCCAGCATTCGGGCTCAGGTCAGTTCGGGGTGGGTCGGACACATTCTAACAGCCTTGCATTACAGTTGTGTTAGTGAAACACTGGAAACCACAGATCTTTTGAAGTGTGCTTCCTGCTCTGCTTGGCATTTCAACTTACTGTGTACTAATCAATAAACAGTTCTTGTGTACATTGTAGCAGAACTCAGCCCCAGGCTCATAATTATCCGGTTTGCCCTTTCTTGCCCTTCCCTGATTCTAGGGGTGTTGGAGGCCTTTGCCGTTTTAATCTTAATGAAATATTTACAATATAATCAGTTGCACTATGTAATAAGATGTTTTTAATGAGTTCTATTTTTCATCGACACAAATGTAACCTTTTTTGTGTTTTGGTTTAACTCTTGGTTTTCCTTTGTGCTTGTCTTGGCGACAAAAGCAGTTTTACAGCTTCAATCTGCATTAATAGCAACTTGGCCCTTTTCTTTAATTGCACAGTTTGCAAATGAATTGACAGCACCCTGTTAGGGGTTGGCAAGACTTCTCGTGCCTGCCTCAAAACATACTGTATTGAATAAAGAATGTAAAGTAAAGGAGGCTTGTAATGCAAATTAAGAGATTTAAAGGGAAAAGACAACGAATTATGCTCTGAATTTGGAATACATTTAATTAATTGTCAGACCTGATAAATCTCTGCTTTTAGTTTAATGTGGCCTCAGTGTTTATGGATAATTAATGAAATTAAGAGGCATTTTAAATATACAAAGCTGGGCATTAGTACTTAATAGTTGATATATAATGTTGGATATATTTTAATTTCTTAATTCATGTGACATCACTAAATACGAAGCAGTCTTAAATCAGTTAATATTTTTGTTTGTAAAATCTGACCTACCGGATTAAAATATTAAATCAAGGAGAGACATTTCAAAGATTACTGGACCAGTAATCCAGAGGCCTGGACTCATGATCCAGTGACAGCCAGGACATCAAGGCGGGAAACACTCGGCACTAGTCTGCAGTGAGCGATTCCATTGAAGGTAGAGCACAATCTCTTTAATATAGGAATGTATATTTTATAATAATTAATCACTCAGGACCTTCCTGGTCTCTGCATCTCAGCTGCTCACTGGATAAACTTGCAGCAAGTATTTCAACCTGTAAAGCAGGAGTCTAGGTAATGTATAATGATATTTTCTGAGCCTTCGGGCAATTGCTGTGTTTATTTTAAGCAATACAGATACTGGTACAGTGTGGGACAACCTGTCTGAGCACAACTCCATGGGTTTCTGTTTAACTAGTGACCAAACAATCACTAACTTCAGTGGTAACAATCTTCGGCTCATCACCTGCGGTACGTGGCTCCAATCTTAATGTACTTTTTAAACAACCTTTCAAGTCTAGTTACAGTTTTTGTTGCTTATCTAGACAGCTTAAAAAGTGAAAAACAGAAGCTAGGTTAATGGAACATTCCGGTGGTGGGGTCAGGTCGGGTCGGGTCAGGTGCGGGAAAAAAATGAAAGGACCCGGGCCGGGTCGGGCTCGGGTCGGATGTGGTTCTGTCAGGCTCGTGTTGGGTTTCATTTGCAGACCCAAGCAGGCCTTTAGCGTACAGCCAGTCAACAGTATGGGTCACGCTGTGCTGCACACTGAAATCATTTATAATGAGGAGGCAGCACAAAATTTATATGCTGCCTACATCCATCTCAATGGGCGGGAACAGGTCACGAATCACAATCCATGTCCAAAAACAGTGTGAACAACTTTTTAGCCCAAAAAGTGCAGAGTGCCCAAGTCACGCACATCTCCTCCTGTCAGTTTCCTTTCTTTCTGGGTGAAATCTGTTCCTTTATTTTGAGACTAGAAAATTATGAGTGTGATGGACTAAATTCTCGCCATATGTGAATTGCAATCTATTTTTATTCTGCAATGCTGGCTGTAGCTCACCTGTAGCTTTTCTCCCTCTGTGTTACCTATGGTGAAGCTCTTGAAACTCTAGCCTCTGTCGCTCCATTGCAACTTTCTTCATTTCCGTTCTCTCTCATGGGAACAAGAGTAGACCATTCAGCCCAGTGTGCCTTTGCTGTTATTCTATTAGATTGTGGCAGACCTGTATCTCAGCTCCATTTATCCACGTTGTTTCCATATCACTTGATAACCAGGCTTAAAATTCAGAGTGTCTATTGATTTAGGGTTCAGGGTGTAGGGTTAGGGTTAGTGGTTAGAGTTTGAGGTAATGTTTGGAGTTAGGTTTTGGAGTTCGAATTGGGGGTTAGAGTTAGGGTTAGTGGGTGGACTTAGGGGTTAGATGTCAGGGTAGGGTTAATGTTAGAGTTTGGAGTTAGGGTTCGGGCTTGGGGTAGGCTTAGGGGTTGGCTTAGGGGTTGGAGTTAGGGTTAAGGGTTGGGGTTGGAGTTAGGGATTGGAGTTAGGGGTTGGGGTTAGGGTTAATGTTTAGGGTTAAGATTTAGGGTTAGGGTTAGGGGTTGGAGTTAGGTTTAAGGGTTAGGGTTAGGGTTGGAGTTAGGTTTAAGGATTAGGGTTAGGGTTGGAGTTAGGTTTAAGGGTTAGGGTTAGGGTTGGAGTTAGGTTTAAGGGTTAGGGTTAGGGTTGGAGTTAGGTTTAAGGATTAGGGTTAGGGTTGGAGTTAGGTTTAAGGATTAGGGTTAGGGTTGGAGTTAGGTTTAAGGGTTAGGGTTAGGGTTGAAGTTAAGATTTGGGGTTGGAGTTATTGTTATTGCTGCTACAGGTCAAGATAAAGAGTTAGTAAAGAAATTTATGTTGTCCGGAAATAGCCCATTTATATTCAGTTCGATCATTACATTACTTTCTCTAAGCCTCTAAAAATATTTCTGTTTATATAGGATTTGTCTTTGTTCAGGATTCATTCGCTAATTTAATTTTATGTTAACCAATGTCCTTCTTTTAACTCATGGGCTTCCCTCTGCACAAGGATGGTTTTGAAGGAATTCATCACAGGAACATGTTGCAGCTCAGAGCAGCAGATATACAGAGCAACACCAGCATCTAGTGGAAGAAAGATGGGATTGCACCATAATATTCCCTCCACTTCATGCTTCCCAAAGTTAACTACGGACAATGGGAGCAGATTGCTATCTGAAAATACTTCTCTGCTGTGATTCAAGAAGACCTTGGTGGTAGACTCTTTAAGGTCTTCTTCACTGACTGCCCATTCTATCCCCCAATGTCCAGGATTTTACCTCCTGAAGGGGTGAGGCACCTTGTAATGTTCTGCAAATGAGGGAAACTGCATTTAAATGTAGTATGTAGTAAAGGCAGTGTGGTTTTAACGGTGGATTTTAACTTTCATTTGGATTGGGATAAGCTGACTAGTAAAGTTTAGTTTTAGTTTAGAGATACAGCAGTGAAACAGGCCCTTCGGCCCACCGAGTCTGTGCCGACCATCAACCACCCATTTATACTAATCCTACACTAATCCCATATTCCTGCCACATCCCCACCTGTCCCTATATTTTCCCTACCACCTACCTATACTAGGGGCAATTTATAATGGCCAATTTACCTATCAACCTGCAAGTCTTTTGGCTTGTGGGAGGAAACCGGAGCACCCGGAGAAAACCCACGCAGACACAGGGAGAACTTGCAAACTCCACACAGGCAGTACCCAGAATTGAACCTGGGTCGCTGGAGCTGTGAGGCTGCGGTGCTAACCACTGCGCCACTGTGCCGTGGTCTGCAAATGAAACCCGACCTGAGCCTAACAGATCCACATCCGACCCGAGCCTGACCCAGCCCGAGTCCTTTCATTTTTTTCCCGTGCCTGACCTGGCTCGACCTGACCATCAGTTAACTTAGCTTCCATTTTTCACTTTGTTGCTTATCTGCACAAGCTTAAAATAATTGTAACTAAACAACCTTTCAAGTCCAAAAAGTACATTAACATTGAAGCCACGTACCGGAGGTGGTGATAGAGCGTGTCCAACCCGACCCGACCCGACCCGAGCCCGAATGCTGGACCCGGAAGAGCGCCCCGACCCGAACCTGACACATGTCGTCGGGTCCCATTGGGTTCGGGTCGGGTAGCCATGCTCTACTGACTAGTACCTGTCAGAAAGGTAGTAAATTTCATGAGTGTGTTTGGGATAGTTTTCTGCAACAATATGTCACACAACCAACAAGAGACAGGCCATATTAGACATAGTAATGAGTATGAGTCAGATTTAGTTAACAGCAGAATGGCGCATGAGCATTTATCTAATAACGATCATTTATGATCGAATTCAACAGTGTTTGAAAGGGAGAAATGCGAAACAGCTACAACAATTCAAGATTTAGGTAAGGGTGACTTCAATGTGATGAGACAGAGACATTCCACAGTAAACTGAGCAAAATGGGTAAAACAATAGAAGAGCAGCAGGAGCTGTTCAAAAACAAAATCAAAGTGATACAGAGCCAGTTTATACCCCTACAGGATAGGAGCCCTGATGTATTTGATTGCTCAGTGATTGATTGCTCTGTGCTGCATTTGTAAGTGCTCACCATGTTCTCACTCAACACTGAGGGGGCATGGTTTGTGAAACTAAGACAGATCCAGGCAGCCATCTGAATAAAGCCTACACACACAGAAATTGTGAGTCTAGTTTCTTCATGATTGGGGTACAGAACATAAAACCTGGCAATGAAGATGGCGACTAATTTGAAATTACCGGCCCCAGCCCCTTTCCTGTCATCGCCAGGAGATCTTCCCATTCCATGGGACAGATGAATTTCTGGGTTTGAAGCCTACTTGCTCGGTACAGGTATGGATGGTATGGATGTAGCAGCGACCCGTAAGAAGGCGATACTCATGCATTGCCTCGGAGCAGAAGGCCAGCGTATATTCAAGTAGTTAATGGATGATACATTTACGTTTGATAAGGCGGTAAGTGCTCTCGAGAAATACTTTAGCCCGAACAGAAATGCAATGATTGAATGATGCACGTTCCACCAGAGATGCCAGGGAAATGGTGAACCCATAAAACAATATGTGGCAGCATTGTGCTCGTTGGCTTCTACATGCAAATTTGGCACACTAACTAATCAACTAATTTGTGAACAACTAATTGAAAAAACCTCAATACCACAAATCAGGGAACGCCTACTCATGGAACATGATGGTTTCACACTGGGAGAGGCAACTGCCTTGGCCGTCCAAATCCAATCCACCATGTTAGATTCAAAGATGTTATACAAAAATATAGCCTCAGGCTCAGGATCCCAGACACAGCTTGCCCAATCAGCCCAAGTGCAAGGGTTACAGTAAAAGAGACCTCCACAGACTCATCGACACTTGTCCTATCACAGGTGGACACCCTCAAAAACGTGCCCTAATTGTTGGGGTACCCATGGATTTAAAACACCATGTCCGGACAAGGGAAAAACTGCAACTCATGCTCAAAGATGAATCACTTCACAAAGGACTTTGTCAGTTCAACATGTGGAGGAACCTATTCCTGAGAGCTAAATGCAGTATGTATGTATTATCACAGACAGTAAAGGGCCCAGTCCCATGTATGAGAAGTCACTTCAAGGATTGCACAGTCAATCGCGGGCATTTCAGTGTTGCTCCTCATTGATGGGGTACAAAATTATCCATATTGAGCAAAGACCCATACTGTCATTATTTTTCACAACTTTCTGTCCTGTGACAGACATTCTTCAAGCTTACAATGACTCGATTATCCTGGTCTTTGCAAAGATCACAGCTGCAATGCACTACAAAAATGTCAACCTAGGCAAGTTCATGTTCGATGTGGACAGAACTTGTTAGGCCAGACCTGTTTGATAAGCTTGACTTCAAATTTGCAGATCCCACCGGAGCACACACTGGGCTGGATTTTAAAAATGGTGGCCCACACGCACGGGACGCACGCCGCAGGGCCGCCGTGATCTGCCACGTGGCAGCTCATTTAAATAGCCGGGGCAGCCCACCCCGCCAATCACGTGAAGGGGGTGGGCTGTCCAACGCCAGCAATGGGGTCAGCTGCCTGTATGCAGGCGCTAGCGCCATTTTTAAAGGGCAGCCAGTCCTGCTGGTCAATTTGAATTTTTAAAGTGGTATCACCCCCAAAATCTACCAAATAAAATTGTAATGCCTCCTTCCCACCCCCCCAATATCAAGTACATTAGCTATTTGCCCTTCCCCCCCAAACATTTACCTTTTAAATCTGACCTTTCCCCCCCAAGACTGTACAAAGTTTAAATTTCACCCCTTCCCACCATTCCCTACACTCTTTACTTTTATTTGACCATGCCATTCGTTTCATCAGTCTTTTTTTTTATTCATTCACGGGATGTGGGCGTCGCTGGCTAGGCCAGCATTTGTTGCCCATCCTTAATTGCCCTTGAGAAGGTGGTGGTGATCTGCCTTCTTGAACCTCTGCAGTTCTTGGGTATAGGTACACCAACAGTGCTGCCAGGTAGGGAGTTCAAGGATTTTGACCCAGCGACAGTGAAGGAGCAGTGATATAGTTCCAAGTCAGGATGGTGTGTGGCTTGGATGGGAACTTGCAGATGGTGGTGTTCCCATATATCTGCTGCCCTTGTCCTTCTAGGTGGTAAAGGTCGCTGGTTTAGAAGGTGCTGTCGAAGGAGGCGAAGGAGGCTTGGTGAGTTGCTGCAGTGCATCTTGTAGATGGTACACACTGTTGACACTGTGCGTCAGTGGTGAAGGGAGTGAATGTAGAAGGTGGTGGATGGGGTGCCAATCAAGCAGGCTGCTTTGTCCTGGATGGTGTCGAGCTTCTTCAGTAAAATAAAAGCAAAATACTGCGGATGCTGGAAATCTGAAACAAAAACAAGAAATGCTGGAATCACTCAGCAGGTCTGGCAGCATCTGTGGAAAGAGAAGCAGAGTTAACGTTTCGGGTCAGTGACCCGAAACGTTAACTCTGCTTCTCTTTCCACAGATGCTGCCAGACCTGCTGAGTGATTCCAGCATTTCTTGTTCGAGCTTCTTCAGTATTGTTGGAGCTGCACCATTCAGGCAAATGGAGAGTATTCCATAACACCCCTGACTTGTGCCTTGTAGAGGGTGGACAGACATTGGGGAGTCAGGAGGTGAGTTATTTCCACAGAATTCCCAGCCTCTGATCTGTTCTTGTAGCCACAGCATTTATGTGGCTGGTCCAGTTCAGTTTCTGATTAATGGTAACCCCCAGGATGTCGATAGTGGAGGATTCAGCGATGATAATGCCATTGAACATCAAGGGGAGATGGTTAGATTCTCTCTTGTTGGAGATGGTCATTGCCTGGCACTTGTGTGGCATGATAGTTACTTGTCACTTATCAGCCCAAGCTTGGATGTTGTCCAGGTCTTGCTGCCTATGGACATGGGCTGCTTCAGTATCTGAGAAGTTGCGAATGGTGCTGAACATTGTGCAATCATCAGCGAACATCCCCACTTCTGACCTTATAATTCAAGTACAACCTGTCCGGCCTGTTCAGGTCCCACCTCCCCTTGAACTGGCTCTAATGTTCTAGGAATCTAAAGCTCTCTCTCCTGTACCATCTCTGCAGCCATGCATTCATCAGCTCTATCATGCATGGCACCGGGAGTAATCTGGAGATTACTACTTTTCAGGTCCTGCTTGCTATTCTTTTTCCTAGCTACCTAAACTCCACCTGCAGGACCTCATCCCTTTTTCTACCGATGTTGCTGGTACTGACATGGACCACAGCTGCTGCCTGTTCGCTCTCCACCCTCAGAGTGCTTTGCGGCCACTCAGTGACACCCTTGATGCTATACCAGGGAGGCAACATACCATCCTGGATTCATGTTTGTGGCCACAGAAATGCCTGTCTGTTCCCCTAACTATTGATCCCCTATTATTATTACTTTCCCAACCTTCCTCCTGCCCCTCCCCTGGACAGCCAGCTGTGGTACCATGGACTAGTCTCTGGCTGTACACCCCAGAGGAACCATCACTCTCATCAGTATTCAGAACAGAATTCCGGTTGAAGAGTGAGATGTACTCAGGGTCTCCTGCATTACCTGCCTAGTCCTTCTTGACTGCCTGGTGCTCACTCATTCCATCTCTGTCTGCATACCCTTAAGCTGCAGGGTGACCACATCCAAAAACATACTATCCATGGAACTCTCAGCCTTACGGATGTTCTGCAGTGACTCTGTCTGCTGCTCAAGTTTTGAAACTGGAGCTCCTGCACATGTGGATGTCCAGGACACGAGAAGCAGCCTGGAGTTCCCACATGGAACAGGATGCAAACTCCATGGGGCTGGGCTGCCTTGCCATGCTTCAATTTATTTGACGATTAAACTTACAATTTAAGTAAATAAAGGCCCACCAGCTGCTCACAAATCAGCTGCTGATGTCACATATTAGGGAGGTTAACTGAAATATTTTGACTTAACTCTGATTATCAAAAAACCTGAGATTTTAATTTACTGAAAAATTCAGAACTCTATAGTATACCTTGCTATTTAATTTTAACTTTATCCCCTAGATTTCATTCATTAATTGAACACTAATTGTATATGATAAAATTGGCCTTAGTTATATGCTAATTAACTGATCGAGTCTTATTTTAAATATGATTAATTTAAATAAAATTATATTAGGATTAAAATTCAAAGCTTACCAGTGTAATCACCACACGTGACACCCTGTCCAATTAATGTTCAGTACCCGCAAGCCAAAAATTCAAACACAGCTTCCCTGTTTGGCCCCCATTCCAAAAAGTGTTAACATTCTTCATATGATGTCCCTCTGCAGGATCAGTATGATATATTGGAGATGTGTTCTATTTTGGATAAGGTACCAGTGCCCAGTTCAAACTCTCCTGTACTAATATCATCAAGCTGAATTTTGTCAGCCTGCCGTGGGTCCCGGTGACAGCACTGGAAGCACATGGACGTCACTGCATGTCGGGCTGTGGCTGGCCAATTAACATTGAGTCACTGGGCCCATCCCATTGCAGGACGGGGGAAGGCTATAAGGAATTGATGGCGGCAACAGCTGATGAAAATGCAGGTGCTGGCGGCATCTTTAAGGCACTTCCAGCCCTGCTTGTACTGCTGCCTTTAACTGGTGCAGTGAATCTGGAGAGCAGTTGGACCCCACCCCACTCCCCCCACTACCAATACTGTAACTCCTGGCCCCAGTCTACTACTGCTGCAACTCCTGGACCACCCCCCTACCACGACTGTATCTCCCAGACACCCACCCCCCTACTGCTGCTGTAACTCCCGGACCATCCTCTACTGCTGCTGTAACTCCTGGACCCCCATCTACTGCTGCTGTAACTCCCAGACCCCGCTCTACTGCTGCTGTAACTGCTGGACCCCCCTCTACTGCTGCTGTAACTCCCGGACCCCCCTCTATTGATGCTGTAACTCCAGACCCCTTTCTACTGCTGCTGTAACTCCTGGACCCCCCTCGACTGCTGTTGTAACTCCCGGACATCCCTCTACTGCTGTTGTATCTCTTGGACCCCTCTCTACTACTGATGTAACTCCCAGACACCCCTCTACTGCTGCTGTAACTCCCAGACCCCGCTCTACTGCTGCTGTAACTCCTGGACACCCCTCTACTGCTGCTGTAACTCCTGGACCCCCCTCTACTGCTGCTGTAACTCCCGGACCCCCTCTATTGATGCTGTAACTCCCGGACCCCCCTCTATTGATGCTGTAACTCCTGGACACCCCTCTACTGCTGCTGTAACTCCTGGACCCCCCTCTACTGCTGCTGTACTCCCGGACCCCCCTCTATTGATGCTGTAACTCCCGGACCCCCAACTACTGCTCCTGTAACTCCCAGACCCCCCTCTACTGCTGCTGTAACTCCTCGATCCCCCTGTACTGCTGCTGTAACTCCTGGACCCCCATCGACTGCTGTTGTATCTGTTGGACCCCCCTCTACTACTGATGTAACTCCCAGACCCCCCTCTACTGTTGTTGTAACTCATGGACCCCCCCTACTGCTGTTGTAACTCCTGGACCCCCCTCTACTACTGCTGTAATTCCCAGACCCCCCTCTACTGCTGCTGTAACTCCCAGACCTCCGTCTGCTGCTGCTGTAACTCCCCGACCTCCCTCTACTGCTGCTGTAACTCCCAGACCCCCCTCTACTGCTGTTGTAACTCCTGGACCCCCTCTACTACTGCTGTAATTCCCAGACCCCCCTCTCCTGCTGCTGTAACTCCCAGACCCCCCTCTACTGCTGTTGTAACTCCTGGACCCCCTCTACTACTGCTGTAACTCCCAGACCCCCCTCTCCTGCTGCTGTAACTCCCAGACCCCCCCTACTGCTGTTGTAACTCCTGGACCCCCCTCTACTACTGCTGTAATTCCCAGACCCCTCTCTACTGCTGTTGTAACTCCCCGACCTCCCTCTACTGCTGCTGTAACTCCCAGACCCCCCTCTACTGCTGCTGTAACTCCTGGACCCCCCTCTATTGCTGCTGTAACTCCTGGACCCACCTCTACTGCTGCTGTAACTCCCAGACCCCCCTCTACTGCTCCTGTAACTCCCAGACTCCCCTCTACTGCTGCTGTGACTCCTGGACCCCCTCTACTGCTGCTGTAACTCCCAGACCCCCCTCTACTGCTGCTGTAACTCCCAGACTCCCCTCTACTGCTGCTGTGACTCCTGGACCCCCCTCTACTGCTGCTGCAACTCCTGGACCCTCCCCCCTTCACTGATTCCCTCTACTGCTACTGTAACTCCTGCACCCTCCCCTTCACTATTGCTGCTGCGTCCTCTGAATACTCCTCCTTTTCCATCTCCTCAGAGGTCAACTGCAGGCCCCCTGTCCCAGTGGCTGAGCCTGCCTCCAAGGTGCCATGGCCTGCATGAAAGAACACAAACATTTATGGGTTATGTTGTTCAGATCTCCTCATGTCAACCATTTGCGGCGTGGATCTCCAGAAGGTGCAGGACACATGAACACAATATCTCCTCCCTCACTTGTGCTGATATTCCATAATTACATGGCCGTCCTGGCTCTCCGCTACCTCCAGACTCTTCGTCTCTGTTGGCATCAGAGGACACACTTCTGGGATCCCACTGCCAGTCCTCAATGTCTCCCAGGTGTTATGGGCCCATTTCTCCTCCAAGTGAAGAGACACAGTTATATCTCACACGAGGAACAACAGAACACATCTGCTCGTGGCAGCCCGCCAGCCCCTGCTGGGGTCTCCTGCACAGCTCCTCCCCACGAAATGGGGGGAGGGGGAGGGTGAGCTCTGAAAGGTGGTGCCTGTTGCTGAGATGCAGCCATGCATCTGATAGGATGTGGTGATGTCTCACCCCCTTACCACTGTCTTTGTGGTCACTCCCTACCCATGTAGTGCTTCATCCCACACAGCCACATGCAAGCCCCAAGGGTATGGAGGACTCACCTTGGTGGAGCTAAGGAGGTCATTGACACTCTTGCTGCACTGGACCCAATTTAGGAGGTGATTTCATGGCTGTTGCCCTCCTCTGCAATCTCCATCCAGGTTTGCTTGGTCACAGGGCAGAACCTCGTCTTTCAATCCCTTGGAAAGAGGATCTCTCGACTTTCCCTTGAAGCCTGGAGGAGAATCTCCAGGCAGGCATTGCTAAACCATGCAGCCTGCACCCTTGACCAGCACAGATACATTCACGTCAGTGGGTATGGACTCAGGCTTCGATTCAGTGTCACAAGCTGGTGAGAGCACCATACAAGCAAGCAGCCGACTGAGGCTGATAGCCGAGGCCACTGACAGACAGAGGACTGTGGGAGGCCAGGCCCATGATGAAACCCAGGCTGATGATGACCCTCTGGTGTTGGCAGCACAGAATATGCTGGAGTTTCAGGGGGAGGTAAGGGAGCATCTGGCGGAGATGCCAGAGGCAATGCGCAGCCATGAGCGGACGACGGAGGAATCCATCCATGCCATGACTGCTGCCACGTCTCAGCCGTGTCAGCACATGGCTTCCTCCATCGAGAGGTTGGTGACCCTCATGGAGAGCCATGTCCCACAGCCGCGCGCAGACCTGCACACCATCGCTTTGGCCATGAGTTCAACACATCAGTGGCAAGATAAAGGCGCCTGGAGTCTTCTCCAGCTCCTCATCCTTCTCTGATGAGCAGGGAGTTTCAAGTGAGCCTTGAAAGGGAGGAGGAGAGTTTGACCTCCACAGCTGGGGACCTCCCTCAGGGTGCTCCGAGTGTGGACAGTGTCTCCTCAGCCCCTCCACCAGTGAGACCAGCTCCAGTAGCCGTGACAACTGAGGAGGCTCCTGCACCTGTGCAGGAGCCCCTCCGCTAGCCGGGGCCCTCTAAGCCTCAGGTAGCCAGTGGATGGCCACCAAAGCCACCGTGATCTTCAGGGCCATGGGCATTGGCTGTTCACCATAGCCCATAGGTCGCAGCTCATCCTGAAGCATGACGTGTAATTCAGTGACGACCTCCCTGGTGAGCAGTATTCCTCGCTGACACTGCAGCTCAGCCATTTAGAGGTAGCTGAGGTGAATCCAGTACAGCCTGGCATGGATAGCCCTTCCTTGGCATGGCTGGCTACAGCCACTCTCCTATTGGAGCTTCACAGGCGGGCCCAGCTGGATCTTGGCTCTCCTTACATCTGAGTCGCTGCTGTGCAGCACAGGGACCAAAAAGACAGGGTGCATGAGACCCATGCTAGCTGATTTTTACGCCTCCCATGCGCTGTCCTTGCAGAGACGAACTTGCCTTGCGATCTTTCCGTTGCTACTCCCCTCTGAAGACTTGCTAATGCCCCTCAGTGCCCGCCCGTGCACCGAGCTTAGTACCCGAGACTGCACCCACCCATGCAGAGAGCCCAGCACCGCAGGCTGACAATGGCCTCCGCTCTCCTCTCTTCTCTCATCTACTGGTCCCCATGGCTGCCTTCCCACAGTGACACTGAAGCCTCACCTTGATGCCACGAGCTTTAAACATCTGGGGATCTGAAGGTACGTGATCCCTGTGCGCCGTTGACTAAATCTGAAATCCCCCATAAAATTGGCTTTGATTTAATGCAAATGCATTTTAACGAGCTGTTCATTGATTCAAATTGCAATCCCACTGCGTCATGGTGACAACACCCCCTTGGAGCTTTCCTACCACTGACAAAATCTGGAACCGACCTCACAACATCTGATTTTTCAGCCCCCAGGCCTCCACTCCTGCTTCTGCTGGCTGGACAAAATCCAGCCATAGTGTACAGTATCACATTGAAATGCTGCCAATTCCAATTGTAGTATGTTGCAAGGCTGCATTTGCTGACAACGTGACCACTAGGTGGCGCAGTACTGATACATGCACAAATGCAGCCTCATCAACTGAAGCGTCACTGTCTGTGACATCTCAGGCAGCTGCCAGTAATAAAAATGGTGCTGCTGAATTTAACACAAAAAAACAAATTGATCCCAAACCCCCTCACCCTTCGATGGCTACGATTGCCACCTTCGCACCTACCCCAACAGTAATCCGTTCCGTCTTGCGATCGTCACTTCTGCTCCCCACTCCCTCCAGCGATCGCTGCCTCAATTGCCACATTCAGTTTCCCACTCCCTCCCACCTTCTCGCCGCTACAACCCGCCACTCCCTACTGCTCACTGACTCATCATGCCGTTCCCTCCCGCCGCTCACTCCCCTCCCAGAGAAGTGGTAGGGGTGGTGGAGAGTGAGCAAGTGCTAGAAGTGAGGCAAGTGGCAGGATGAAGCAGAGAGCAGACCAGACAGTCGCGGGAGAGAACGGCGGGGGGAGCGAGGAAGAGAAGCAGCGATTGGGGCGCAGATTGCGGGAGAGAGTGGGGTATTGTTGGAGGGGATGGAGGCGGCAATTACAGCCATTGAGGGGTGAAGCAACATGGTGACATTGCGCGCATGCGCTGACCCATACTGGCAAGCAGGCAAGTGTTCGGATGCACTGATGAAGTTGGTGATTGCTCTGCGCATGCTCTATGTTGTCAGGAAACACTCCGATATTGTAATAGCTGAGCATTTTGTTATACTGCCCTTTCTGTTGGGGAGGTGTTAATAATGTTTGTTTAATAATGGCTGCTTGCTGTGCGGCCACATGTTAGACTTACTCAGTGTAATACCCGACAAAAAAATGACGATGAGGTGGGATTGAATTCTTTGTTACAATTCATTTGAGAAATTACGGTTTGAAGAACTTTGAGACAAACATTTTGGAAATCCAAGTTGATTTTGAGGAAGTTTGGGGCGATTTGAAAGATTGCTCCGTACACATGTGTTGAGGTAAACCTCAGTGAGTCACCACGGCACATAATTGAAATCAAATGGCACTGAAGACATATTTTGGGATAATGGGGGAATTCAACCCTAAAAAAGGGGACTGGTGTAATTACCAACAAAGGCTACACATTTGACTGAAAGCTAATAAAATAGGGATGCGGATACAGTAAATGTTTTCCTCACCATGATGGGGCCAGATGCTTTTGAGGTGGTGTCTAACCAATGTTGGCCATGAGACCCCAGTATTATGGACTACTCTGAAATTAATGAGGTTCAAGACTCATATTATGGCAAAACTAAGAATGAAATTACTCTACGAATTGCATTCTATGAAAGGAAGCAGTTACAGACAGAGATTATTGCAGGTTATATTCTCGAGTTAAAGAAACGCTTTCATCACTGTGGATATGGCGGGAACTTAGAAATCAACAGAAGAGACACATTCGTTGGAGGTCTAAAGAACAGTAAAATCCAGGCCAAGCTTTTGAATAAAGGCAATAAGCTGATGTGGAAGGAGGCCTGCGATAAGGCCACAGCCATGGAAATAGCTCCAGATGGCAAATAAGTTCTTTTCCTAAGCAGGCAAGGGAAGGTCCACTGGATTACTGCAGGAACCAGGCCACTGCAGCCAAGTTCACAGACACAGTCAGAAATTTAGATGCTACAGTTGCCATGGTAGCCACCAACCATCTAATTGCCCCCATTTCCTGTCAAAGTGCAATGCCTGTGGGAAAGTCAGTCATATCCAGATAGCATGCAGGAATAGAGGAAACAGTAATGCTCCAGGTCACGGTATAGCTGCAGGTCACAGCAATGCACCAGATCAAAATCCTGGTAGAACTAAAGCTAGTTCAGGAGCCTGGAAGTCCTCGAATGTACGTGATAGATATGGAAACAGAAATTGATGTTATTGAGCAGGAAGATCAAGATTGTACTCAGTCGGAGAGCAAGCAAACGAGCACATGGAAGATGAAAGTAAAAGGGCTGAAGATGTAATTCAAGGACCCACAATAAAAATGGAAGTCAGAGATTCATAACTTCATTTCTTCATGGATACAGCTACAGCAATGTCTGTGATCTCAGAAGGAGAATACAAGAAGTCCCTAAGGCTCATTCCACTAGTATTCTAGTGTAAGGTGAAGTTAGTGTTAAGGTGGAATACAATGATGCATCCTATTACTTGCTATTGGAAGTAGTAGGAGGGAACAAAGTCTCCCTGAAGGGAAGAAATTGACTTCAGAAAATACCGTTAAGTTGGGCTGTTATTTACAGTAGGGATCAGCAAGAGTACACCTGACATTGAGAAAGTGAAGACTGATTCGTTTTTAGCTAATGAGTTACTTGTGAATTACTTTACATACACAAATGACATGCCAGTGTCTGCCAGAGAAATTAGTGAAGAAAGGATGCAAGGATCTGGTGCTCAGTAAAGTGGTCAGTTATGTCATGAATGGCTCGTCTAAAGAATGTGATGATGAGAAATTGCAGGAGCATTTCACACATAGAAATGAACTTAGTGTAAATCAAGGCTGTCTCCTATGGGGTTTAAGAGTCATTATTCTGCCAAGGTTTGGAGAGAGATTGTTAGAGGAACACACAGGGACAGTCCATATGAAAGAAGTATCAAGAAGCTATTTTTGGGATCCGAAGGTAGATAGAGGTATTGAAGATTTGGTGAAAAGTTGTGAAGTGTGTCTGAGAATGAGAAAAGATCCAACCGAGGGTCCATTCATTTTTTTTTTATTCGATCATAGGATGTGGGTGTCGCTGGCTAAGCCAGCATTTATTGCCCATCCCTTATTGCCCTTGAGAAGGTGGTGGTGAGCTGCCTTCTTGAACCGCTGCAGTCCATGTGGGCTAGGTACACCCACAGTGCTGGAGTTCCAGGATTTTGACCCAGCGACAGTGAAGGAACGGTGATGTAGTTCCAAGTCAGAATGATGTGTGACTTGGAGGGGAACTTGCAGGTGGTGGTGTTCCCATGCATCTGCTGCCCTTGTCATTCCAGGTGGTAGAGGCCACGGGTTTGGAAGGTGCTGTCTAAGGAGCCTTGGTGCATTGCTGCACTGCATCTTGTAGATGGTACACAGTGCTGCCACTGTGCGTCGGTAGTGAAGGGAGTGGATGTTTGTAGATGGGGTGCCAATCAAGCGGGCTACTTTGTCCTGGATGGTGTTGAGCTTCTTGAGTGTTGTTGGAGCTGCACCCACCCATGTAAGTGAAAAGTATTCCATCACACTCCTGACTTGTGCCTTGTAGATGGTGGGCAGGCTTTGGGGAGACAGGAGGTGAGTTACTCGCCGCAGAATTCCTAGCTTCTGACCTGCTCTTGTATCCATGGTATTTATATGGCTACTCCAGTTCAGTTTCTGGTCAATGATAACCCCCAGGATGTTGATAGTGGGGGATTCAGCAATGGTAATGCCATTGAATGTTAAAGGGAGATGGTTAGATTCTCTCTTGTTGGAGATGGTCATTGCCTTGCACTTGTGTGACGTGAATATTACTTGCCACTTATCAGCCCAAGCCTGTATATCGTCTAGGTCTAGCTGCATTTCTACACGGACCATAGTCAAACACAAGGAAACAGTGGGAACGAATACATGTCAATTTCTTTGAAGTGGAATGGAAAGAGTATTTTGTTTTGGTTGATAGATGCAGCAAGTGGATAAATGTTGAGTTTATGCCAATACCACAAGTGCCAAAAAGATTTAGATTTTGTGAGAAAAACAGAAAGTGCTGGAAATATTCAGCAGGTCAGGCACCATCTGTGGAGAGAGGAACAAAGTTAACATTTCAAGTCTGTGACCTTTCATCAGAATTGAGAGCAGAGTCAAGCTAATGGAAATGGAATAGGTTTTGAGAAGTTGGTTTGCAATTTATGGTTTGTCAGAGTTATTGGTGTCAGATAATGGTCCTCAGTTTATGTCAGTGGAGTTTGACATTTTTTGAATAAGAATAGAGTCAAACACACTCTAATATCACCCATCAACGAATGGTGCTGCAGAAAGAAGTGTACAAATTGTGAGAGGTCTTTGCAGAAGTATTTGCGAGGCAACAAGCTAATTTCCATGTTTCTCTTTGACACAGGCTAGACAATTTTCTGTTCTCTTACAGAATAACCCCACAGTCTACAACAGCTTGCTCACCTTATGAATTAGTGTCTATACATGCTCCTAGGATAAGGTTTAGTTTTCTTAAGCCTGACGTTAATAGCAAAGTAAGAGAAAAGCAAGACAGAGTGAAGGCGAATCATGATACATGCCATATGATACTTAGAGAGTTCAGTGCTGGTCAGAAGGTCATGGTGAAAAACCACCGAGGTGATAATGAGATGAATGTGTTTAGAGTTTTTGCCAAAAGACTAGGTGCACTCACATAACTAGCAAAGATTGGGAAGAGACCCCCTCAGTGTCATGTCTATATTTTGCTTGAAAGAGGAAATCTTACAAAGGGACAGCATGGGAAACCTCCTGTAGTTCAAATGCCTACAGTCCCAAGTGAAAGTCAGAAAGAAAGTGCGAGTCACAAAGAGATTGCAAGTTTGTTGGTATAACAGAATCCACCGGTAGAGCAAAGTGAGTCAGGGACTTTGATTAAGAGCATTCAATCAATATCACAGTCCCAGCCATTAAGTGGAGTTGGTAATCAAAGTCAAAGTTCAGGGTTGGCATAGTCTGAGATGGTGAGAGAGCAGAGTCAAGCTACTGGAAATGGAGGAAGGTACCCCAACAGAAAGAGAAAGAATGCAGATAGATTAATTGAAAGTATGTAGGAAGGAAGAAGAAATAAGCTGTTCTTTCATTACATCTTGTCAATGATGATTTTTTTTTAAAGCCATGCTGGTGTTAAGGAAAAACAATTGTTTTTTACATGTAAATTATTCTGGAAATATTGATCATATCTGTTTTCGTTGTGATTACAGTAACAACAAGCATGCAACCTGACCTGTTAGTTCAGATACTGTTATGTATGTGTACAATTTTACATTTTAATGTATAAGTTTTTTTTAAGTGGGGAGGGAGTGTAGTATAATAGCTGAGCATTCTGTTATACTGCCCTTTCTGCTGCCCTCCCTGTTGGGGAGGTGTCAATAATGTTTGTGCAATAATGGCTGCTTGATGTGAGACCTCATGTTAGACTTATTCAGTGCAATACACAACACCAATGGGACAGAGCAGGGGAATTATCTGCAATGCAGGAGAGTCCAATAGGGGGTGCTGTGACACCAGGGTATCTTAAAGCTGGTGAAAGACAGGACACAGGCAGTGGGATTGGGATCACTTGCTTGTTTTTATCAGACTGTAGATCAATGGAACTGAGTGAAGACATTGGCCTCAGGGAAGGAAAATATTTACAGGCACAACAGCAGAAATTTGGGAGGATGCAATTAACTCTTCCTTCAGTGCAGTACTGAGAGGGTGCTGCACTGTCCAAGGTGCTGCTTTTCAGATGAAACGTGAAATAGAGGTCCCGTCTTCCCTCTCAGGTGGACATCAAAATTCCCACTGCACTATTTCGAAGAACGGCAGGGGAGTTCTCCCCGGTATCTGGCCAATATTTATTGCTCAATCAACATCACAAAAACAAAGGGCTGAATTTTATTGATATTACACACGGGGGCTCATTTAAACGGAGGGGGCAGAGCGACAACAACATTTGGCGCCACCAAGCAGGTGCCGGCGCCATTTTTAAAGGGCTTCAAGCCCTTCAAGATATATTTAAATATTTAAAGGTGCCAGTGTAATTAAAAAAATTAATAAACATTTAATTTAACATTGAATCCCCTCTCCCATCCCCCATGCCCCCAGAGTCCTCAATACATAAATTGACCTTTCCCCCCCCAAAAAATACACTTTTGAAATTCAGAACTTTCCCCCTCAAACTTCGGTATCTTTGACCCTCAACCCCACAACCAATAGGAGCAGTTTTCCCCACTTCCCACCACCCCACCCCCCCCCGTCCTAATTTTATTCCTCCCCCCTCCCCACCAGCGTATCACCTCGGAAATCCAACGGACTTCTGAAGGCACGTGGGTTGCGGCTGGGTGGCTGTAAGATTGGTGTGGGATGGCTGCCATCGGCAGGTAAATTCATCTGCATTTTAATTATTCTCATTTTAATATTTTAAATAAGGCCCTGCCAACAAGCGGCGGAGGGGTGGGGTCGTACTGAGGCCTCACCACCGCCGCAGCTAATATCCGGCAGGCCCTTCTTGGCATCCTGGGATGTGGTGGGTCATTCCCACTAGCATTTTATAGGCCTCCCCGCCACGACCCAGGACGTCGAGGGGCTGATAGAATTCAGCCCAAATTCTCTGGTAATTGGCGCATTGCTGTTATGGGACGTCACTGTGCACAAATTGGTTACTATAATGTCTACACTTAAAAAAGTGACAATACTTCAAAAACGTGCAATAATGCACTTTAGGATGTCCTGAGATCGTGAAAGGTGCTGTACACGTCTTTTTTTTATTGGAAGTGTGAGAGCAGGTCTAGCATTGCTAACCAGGAGTCTCTAAATCTCCACAGCCCAACAGGTAGTGTGAAGGAAACTGAGCACAAACAGGAGTCCGAGCAACCTGTGTGCTGAGGCTCTGTCGCATTGTGACTGTAAAGCAAGAAAATAAAGACCGAACCTGTATTTAGATAGTGCTTTTCATGGCTTCAGGACATCCCAATGTGCTTCGGGGCCAATGACTTACTTTTTGAAGTGTAGTCACTGTCATAGGAAACGCAGCAGCCAATTTGTGCACAGCAAGATCCCACAAAGAGTAATGCAATAAATAAACAGATCATCTGGTTTAGGTGATGGTGGAGGGATAAACACTGGCCAGGACGCTGGGAATGTCCCCATTTCTTCTATGAATGATGCCATGGTATTTTATACACCCAACTTAGAGTGCAGACAAGGCCTCAGTTTGACGTCTCATCCATCAGATGGCACCTCTGACAGTGCAGCACTCCCTCACTACTGCACTACAGTAACAGCCTAGATTAATGTGTTCAAAGCACTGGAGCTGGGCTTGGAACCCACAACCTTTCTATAATTACAGTACTTACTGAAGTTATTTATTCTTTTACCTCATTATTTCCTACATAACAACGGTGACTATATTTGAAAAATACTTATTTGGCTGTGAAGTGCTTTGGAATGTCATGAGGTTATGAAAGGCACTGTATAAAAGCAAATTCTTTCTTTCAGTTCTGCCCATCTCCCTCACCATCTCTCTCTGCCCATCTCTTTTTGCCTCTTTTCTGTCTCGGTCTCCCTGTCTGTCTCTCTTACTGTCTGGGTCCTTCTCTGTCTTGCACTTTCTTTCTGCCTCTGTCTGGATCACTATCTGTCTCTCTCTCTCTCTGACTCTCTTTCTCTTGCTCTCTGTGTCCATGTCTCTCTCTCCCTCTTTCTGTCTGGGTCTTTCTCTCTCTTTCGCACTCACTGACTTTGTGTCTGTCTCTCTTTCTCTCTCTCTCTGTCAGCGTCCCTCTGTCTGATCTCTCTCTGTCTATGTCTGTGTCCCTCTGTCTCTCTTTATCTGGGTCTCTCTCTGCCACTCTGACTCGCTCTCTCTTTCTCTATCTTTCTCTCTGTCACTCCCTGTCTCTCTCTCTTTCTGTCTATATCCCTCTCTGTCTCTCTCTCTCCCTCTGTCTGTCTGTCTCTCTCTTTGTCTGGATTCCTGTCTCTCTCTCTCTCTCTCTCTCTCTCTCTCTCTATGTGTATCTCTCACTCTCTGTCTGAGTTCCTCTCTCTCTGTCTGTCTCTGTCTCTTGGTCTGTGTTTCTCTGTCACTCTCTCTGTCTGTCTGTCTCTCTCTCTACCTCAGTCTGGGTCTCTGCCGATCTCTCTCTCTCCTTTTCTCTGTCTCTGTATCTATCTAGATCTCTCGATCTCTCTCTCTCAATCTGAGTCTCGCACTCTCTCTCTGTCTCTCTCTAATTCTGCCTGGGTCTCTCTCTCTGTTTCTGTCTGTCTCTCTGTCTGTCTCTCTGTCTGGGTCCCTCTCTGTCTCTCCCTCTCTCTCTCCCTCTGTCTCTCTGTGCTTCTCTCTTTGTCTTTGTCTATCTTTTTCTGTCTCTCTCTCTCTGTCCCTTATCGCTTTGTGTCTGTCTGTCTGTCTCCCTCTCTCCCTCATTCACACTCTCCCTGTCTGTATCCCTCTCCTTGTCACTCCCTCTTTCTCTCCCTCTGTCTCTGTCTCTTTGTCTTTCTCTCTCTCCCCCTCTGTCTCTCTGTGCTCCTCTCTGTCTCTGTCTCTCCCTCTGTCTCTTCCTCTCTCTCTTTCTCTGTCCCCTATCTCTTTGTCTCTGTGTCTCTTTATCTCTCTCTCTCTCTATCTCTTTCTCTCTCTTTCACATACTCCACACAGACCTGTTCCATTCTCTGAGCATGAGACTTCAGGTGGCACAGTGGCGCAGTGGTTAGCACTGCAGCCTCACAGCTCCAGCGACCCGGGTTCAATTCTGGGTACTGCCTGTGTGGAGTTTGCAAGTTCTCCCTGTGTCTGTGTGGGTTTCCTCCAGGTGCTCCAGTTTCCTCCCATATGCCAAAGACTTGCAGGGTGATAGGTAATTTGGCCATTATAAATTGTCCCTAGTATAGGTAGGTGGTAGGGAAATATAGGGACAGGTGGGGATGTGGTAGGAATATGGAATTAGGGTAGGATTAGTATAAATGGGTGGTTGATGGTCGGCACAGACTCGGTGGGCCGAAGGGCCTGTTTCAGTGCTGTATCTCTAAACTAAAACTCTCTCTCTGCCTGTGTCCTCTCTCTGTCACTCCCTTTCTTTCCTTCTCTCTCTTCCTCACTCTCTCTCTCTCTCCCATGCCTTTCTATTCTGCTATTTCTCAGTGATTGAAATTTCTGGAAATGAAATTGAACTGAAGTCTCATGCTCAGAGAATGGAACAGGTCTGTGTGGAGAAAGTTTTTTTAGGTGCATTTATTTCGAAGGCGATGAATTGCTTGAGAACTCTTACATTTGTTCATAGAATTCTATAGAAATTGCAACCCAGAATCAAGCTATTCAGCCCTAAGTGCCCGTGTTGCTGTTCACCCTCCACATGAAGAGCTATACTAATCCCATTACGTGATTATGCAATGAATGTAATGCTAGAATCTATTATTAAGGAGGTTAGAGCAGGACACTTCGAAAATCTTAATGCGATTAGGCAAAGTCAACAGGGTTTTGTGAAAGGGAAATCGTGTTTGACTAATTTATTCGAGCTCTTTGAGGACGTAACAAGCAAGGTGGACAAAGGGGAACTTGTAAATGTGGTGTATTTGGATTTCCAAAAAATGTTTGTTAAGGTACCACATCAAAGGTTATTGCACAAAGTAAGAGCTCAAGGTGTAGGGGGTCACATATTAGCATGGATAGAGGATTGGTTCGGCAATCAGGAAACAGAGAGTAGGGATAAATGGGTCATTTTCTGGTTGGCAAGATGTAACCAGTGGAGTGCCACAGGGATCAGTGCTGGGGCCTCAACTTTTTACAATCTATATCAATGACTTAGCTGAAGGCTGAACCAACATGTAAGATTGCTCTTTCAATGGAGATGGCATCAAAGAATGCTCGGGAATTTTGTCCTATGCCAGTAACTAGTACAGCTTCTGGTCACATCCTGAACACTACCACCAAGCATAAAGTGGGGTGACCTAGTCAGAAGAGTGCTGCTGATAGCGGTTTAGTGACTTGTTATTGCTGTAATGGCAACAACATAGCATTTGTATGTCAGTACAAAAATGCCAAATGCTTTAATTGCCAAAACATAGGCCATATTGCAACTGCTTTCTAAGTGAAAGACCAAAGTAGGAATTCCAGTGATAATAGAAAACAGCAACATTATAAGGGTGGAGTTCAGAATCTTGAAGTGAATCCAGAGTGCCTAAGCGAAGGGGTGCAAGGGCTATACAGCATTTATGCCACTAGCGATCGCTCAAATCACTGAGATTTTTGTAAAAGGCGTTGGTAAATCAACAGTACATCAACATATGTATCAATATGGCTGCAGATTGCTCAATTATGAGTAGAGACATGTATGAGAGCAAATTCAATGACGTACCTTTAACTGACAGCACAGTTCAGTTGACAACCTACTTTGGTGGAGTGTTGGAAACGTGTGGACAAATAGAGTGCAATTTTCAATATGTGCAATCCTTCAAGTTACCCATTGTTGTAGCGAGATATGTCAACAAACCAACGTTAATGGCCAAAGAATGGCTTCGCAAGATGAAGTTAGACCGGAAGCATGTTTTCCAAATTGAGACAACCAAGAAGCTTGATCAGCTTTTGAATAGTCACAGGGACATTTTTGAGGACAGCTATGAAGGTGTAATCGGTGTGAAAGCGTACATCTGAATCAGACCTGATGCAAAAACAAGGATATTGCAAGGCTCGGCCAGTTCCTTATGCTCTCAAAACCCAGGGTGAAAAGGAGCTGAAGAGGTATAGTGTGCAAGTGAAAACTGACCACAGTGATTGGGCAACCCCAATTGTAGTAGTGCCCAAGTCAGACAAAACCCTAAGTCTGTGCGGAGACTATAAAGTCACAATCAACCAGGCAGTGGATGATGAGCTGTATCCACTACTGACCTCTCAAGATTTGTATGCAGAATTAGCAAGATCCAAAGTTGGATTTGTCCCATGCTTACGCACACCTCATTGGAGATTGAGAGAGTCAGTAGTACCTCATGATAAACAGACACATGGGTTATACTTCTAGAAGAAGCTGCCCGATGGTGTGCTTCTCCAAAAATCTTCCAAGCTACAATGGATAATATTTTGCAAGGAGTGCTGCATGGCTTGTGTAATCAGGATGATGTGTGGCCCACGATGGCAACAGAGAAAGAGATTCTTCAAGTGTTGGTTAAAGTGTTAAAGAGGCTCAATGATCACAATGTGAAGTTGAAAACGAGCAAGTGTGACATTGCGCCATCTGAGGTAGTGTGCCTTGGCCTGAAAATCAATGAAAAAGGACTAAAGCCAGTGAAAAAGAATTTAGAGGCAATAGTCAATGCCCCAAATCCAAAAGATATGTCTGAGCTTAAATCTTTTCGAGGCATGGTTCAATAATAATTGTGATTTCTGCCTGAGCTTGTAATGGCGTTAGCTCCACTACATGAGTTGTTGAACATAGATGTGAAATGGGAATGGTCTAAAGCACAACAAGATGCTTATGATGCATGTAAGAGAAGCTTGACCAGTGATGCACTACTCGTCCATTACAACACAAATTGTGACCTGAAGCTAGCATGTGATGCTTCAAACCAAGGAGTTGGAGCAGTGATCAGTTATATCATGCTTGATGGTCAAGAGAAGCCCATATGCGATTTACATCGCGTACCCTGACCAAGAGTGAATGCAACTATGCACAGATAAAAAAGGGAACACTTGGCATCATCTTTGGAATCAAAATGTTTCACCAGTTTTTGTCGGGTAGAAACTTTACACTAGTTACAGGTCATAAACCACTAGTAGCTATTCTGGGTCCGACATCTGTAATACCGACAATGGCACCATCAAGGATGCAGCAGTGAGCTGTACTTCCCTCAGTGTACGACTACAACATTGAATATTGCAGTTCGAAAGAGAATGCTATCGCTGATGCACTGTCACGTTTGCTGCATGAAGACTCAGAAGTAGGCTGTGAAGACGCAATCTTCTCAAAGGAATAGTAGATATTGACTTTCCAATCACTGCAACTAAAATCGCAGCAAAAACTCAGTGAAACTAGTCCACAAACAGACATTGAATGGAGGCACAGAATTTTGACTGGTCTACAGACAAGGAACTGAAGCCGTTCCACAATTGTCATGTGAACAGGACTGCATTAAGTGGGGTCACAGAGTTGTGTTATCTAGTTCTTAGAGAGATAGGATTCTGGCAGAACTCTATACTAAACACACAGGAATAGTCAGTATGAAATTCATAGCAAGAGGTTTTGTTTATTGGCCTGGACTGGACAGTGACCTAGAATCACTGATAAACAAATGCACTATCTACCAAAACTGTAGAAATGAGCCACCTAAAACTCCTTTGCAGTCGTAGCCGTAGCTGACTCGACCATTTCAAAGAGTTCATGTAGACTTTTCTGAGAAAGAAACAAGAACTTCCCTAAGTTCTGAATCTAAACCAAGCAGTCCAAAACCTGACTCGACACCAAAACCTGTAAGGACATCAGAAAGGCTGTGTAAACCAGTTATCAAACTTGATTTGTAGATGTAGTTCATTGTAGAGAAACAAAAAGAAATGTTTTTCTTTTAAAGGGGGAAGCAGTGTAACGTATTAGTATATTATGCTAATAATGTAATGATATGATGACTTAATGACATAAATACATATTTCTTTGAGCTGGCCAAGCTTCTTGTCCATTTTCTCTGCTAGTACCACACAAATACATTATTATAGCAGAAAAGTAGCTTGATAGCTGCTTGAGACGCTTTGAGGGATCATTAGGTGGGTTTGAAATGGATTCACTTCCCTTCCCCACTCTGTTATCTCAAAAGTCTCTTAAAAATCTACCCTTGACACCCTTCTATTTTTCATGCTTTCTTCATGATTTCCCTCGGTGACATCATCTGAAAACACAGCGCAGGATTTTACGATGGACTTCGGGACCCCTATGTCAAGATGAAATGAGAGTTCTGAGCCCACACTTGCCAGCAGCAGGATCGGCTCAGCTATTTTACCAGAGGCAACCTCCTGATTGGCCGCCTCTGGGCTTGCCGTCCAATTAAGGACAGCGAGTGGGATGTAGATGCTGCTGGACCAATCATTCTGGTGCAGGTCGCACTGGTCACCATTTTGGGTAGGTTGTTTGAGTGGGCGTTGGGTGCATGCACTGGAAGTATGTAGAGTAGGCAGATCGTGTAATGCTGATTTCACTTTAGCCTCTATGCTCCAACTGCTGTTGCTGTCTTAACCTCACCCACCAGCAGCAAGAAGGACTGCTCCCACCAACCAGTGCTACTTGAAGTGATCATCAACGACTTTCAGGTTAGTTGCTAATTGCTATCTATTGGCTGTTGCTGAGGTAATAACAGTGTTTGATTATTTGTACTGTTACTTAAAGTTGCTGAGATCTACAGGAAGTGGTGCAAGCACTTGGTGAAGGCCTTCGTTCTGACTTCAGGTTCTGCTCAGACACTTGATCCTGGTTATGGGTGCTGTAGTTTCCATCGCCCTTGGCCTGCAGCCTGTCAGGGAGAATGAGCAGAGGTGACACATGTTGTGCAATTGAGTTCTCAACACAAACATATCAAACAATCGGAGACTGAATGGTAAGTTGAATGAAGGTTTCTTTAGAACACAATAGCAGAAATACCGAGAGCTCTGAGATACCTGTGCCGACTGCTCCAACTACTATATCATATTCGAAATTCGAAATTCAGCCTGCCTGAAAGTTTCCACAATCAGGAAGAACCCAATCTGGTACAAAATCGGTCCTTATGGAGGAAAAGATTCCTATGATTTAGGATCGCTCCCAGCTCCATACTAAATCAGAAACAGAACAAATAAATACCCTTTCATATTTCATGGCTTCAATCGCAGATGACAAGGCTGCTGATATATTTGAAGATGTTCTACAAGCCTTCAACCAATATTTCAATTTATGCAGTAACAAAATTCTGGAAAGAGCAACATTTAACAAGCCAGTCCAGAAAAGAGGCGAATCCTTAGATTCTTTTAGAAATGATCTGTACAGATGGGCAGAGGGATGTGAATATGCAGAATTAAAGGTGGAACTGATAAGGGACTGAATAGTTGTTGGCATAGCTGATGAATCTCTGTCAGATCTCTTGCAGTTCAAAGATGACCTTACACTCGAGAAGGCAATTCAGATCGTACGACAGGCAGAAGTACGAGGACAAAGCAGAGCCATTCTGCAGACTGAAGAGAAGCCTTGGATTAGAAGAAAACCAATGACTGTACAGTTCTTGAAGCAAAAGATGGAGAGGCAATCTGTAGGGAAGGCACACACAGGTGAGAAGGTGCATGACACCAGGAAACCATGCCAGTGCTGTGGAGCCAGGAAGACCCATAGACGGGAGCAGTGTCCTGCTAGTAAAGAGAAATGCTTCAACTGTAAAAGGACTGGACATAATGGGAAACTGTGCCAAACAAGAACTGTTCATGCAAAGTTGCATCTTCACACAGAGAGCGATGAATGAAATGCACCAACTTCCAGCAGAAAGGGAACCAGGATATTTCCTAGGGCAAGTTAATGACCCAAAGCAAGGCTTTTGGATGGCGGATATCTACATCAATGGACACCTAACGAATTTTAATCTGGACACAGGTGCTAATGTCACAGTTCTGTCAGACCAAGAGCCATGGTTGATGAGACATTGCCTACAACTGGTGGACACACAGTTGAATGGTCCAAGTGGGACGCAACTGAAAGTGAAGGGTAAGCTTCAAGCAACTCTCCAATATAGAGGGAGACAAATTATAGAGACCTTATTCATCTTGCAAAACCAAGAATTTTCCTTGCTTAGTAGAAAAATATCTTATACCTGCATCTGATCAAGAAGATTGATGAAATCAAACAGCCACAGGTAAACAGTCGCTTCCAAGCAGACTATCTGAAACTTTCCACATGTCTCGGAAGACTCAAGACAGAGTATAGAATCACACTTCAGGATAATGCCAGGCCAGTGTGTATCTTTACATCCAGAAAGATATCTCACCCATCGATGAACCATGTTCAAGACCAGAAGGGGAGTCATTTCTCCAGTTAAACAACCAACGGAGTTGTGTTCAGCCATGGTTCCTGTCCTGAAACAAACTGGAAATCTATGTATTTGTGAGGATTTAACGCAGCTTAACAAAGCAGTAGCGAACGAGATTCACCCAATGTCCACAGTGGATGACAGCTTAGTGAAATTGTCTCAGACGAGCATCTTTACCAAACTCGACACCAGTAGTGGGTTTTGGCAGGTACCCTTAGATGAGACCTCAAGATTACTAACCACATTTGTAACACCTTTCGGGAGGTTTTGTTTTAATCGGTTACCGTTTGGAATAACTTCCGCAGCAGAGATTTTCCAAAGATCTATGTCTAACATCTTACAGGGGCTCAAAGGAGTTATTTGTCACACAGATGACATCCTGATACATTATAGGAACATGACCAAAGAGTCCGAGCAGGTCTACAGAGACCACAAGACGCTGGGCTAACACTGAACGAGGAGTGCGAATTTTCCAAGACTTCAATTCGTTTCTTGGGACACATAATGAGCAGTAAGGGTATAATGGCAGATCCACAGAAGACACGAGCCATTACAGAATTCCCTACTCCTACTTCCGTTCAGAAACTCCAAAGATTCCTGGGAATGGTGAATCAATTAGCAAAGTTTTTACCTCATTTAGTGCAGAACCGTTAAGGCAACTCCTCAGAAAAGAACAAGCATGGTGTTGGAGTTCACAACAAGAATTCCAGAAGAATCAAGATATGCTTATATCACCGGACATCTTGGCACACTATAATCCTACACTACCAACAACGATAGCGACCGATGCCTCCTCAACTGGGCTAGGGGCAGTGCTTTTCCAGCAGTAACCTGATGGTTCTCACAGGCCAATATACTACGCAATTAGAGCTTTGTCTGACACAGAGACAAGGTATATGGTAATTGAAAAAGAAGCACTTGCTGTCACATGGGCATGTCAGAAATTTTCTGATTATATTGTCGGATTGAGAGTCGTCATTGAGACAGACCATAAACCTTTTTACCTTTGTTGGATGAAAAAGAGATTGCAAAAATGCCTCCAAGAATCCAAAGATTTCATTTAAGATTGATGACCATATATGTCCAGAGTAAGATGACAACTTCTATTGATGCCCTAGCAAGAGTGACGGTAGACCATCCGACATAACAAGATATGAATTTTATACATGAAATAGAGTCCTATTCACAGTGTACTGCACAAACTTGGCCAGCATGCATACAGAAACTGCAAGAAATTTGTCAAGCACAAAAAAGTGATGAAAAATATATTTGCATAAGGCACTATTGCACATAAGGGTGGCCACAAGAACGTCCTTGTGGGAAAACGATTAAAACATTCCAAGAATATAGAAAATATTTCACAATCATCGACGATTTGCTAGTTTATAATGACAGACAAATCATTCCCAGTTCACTGAGATCAGATATCTTAGAACGTCTACATCAAGGTCTTATGGGAATAACAAAGTGCAGAACGAGGGCACAATCATCAGTGTAGTGGCCGGGAATATCCAAAGACATTGAAAATCTGATCCAGAACTGTCAGATCTGTGCAACACAAAGACTAGAACAGCATGAACCTCTGTTAACTACTCTATTTTCAACCAGACCTTGGCAACGTCTAGGTTGGCATCCTTCCATTTATGAAAGATGATGGACACGCAGCAAATGATCCATTTAAGTGGGGTGTCTCCTCTTGGTGCACCTTTGTTGATGGCTGTGAAGGCCAATCTTTGAGAGGCAGGTTCTGGCACAAGTGCTGCACGTGAAGTTGCCAAGTGACGCTGTGAGTTGTTGTTTTTGACATTGGCACCTGTTGCCAAGCTGCTGTGGCAACTGGTCGTCATGGTAGTGTGCACTAGTCCAAGGATATATTGCCATTTCCCTCTTTCACCAGCTAGTGACTCCCTGGTGCGATAATTGATACTTAGGGCCTTCATGCCATGCTTGCAAGCATCCTTGAAGCGGAGCTTTGGGCGCCCCACTGGTCGTATGGCCCCAGCTACCTCACCATACAGAGGGTCCTTGGGTGCGTCACCGTCTTCCAACCTGCGGACATGTCTGATCCATCAAAGCTGCCTCTGTTTGATTAGTGCCAACGCACTTGGGAGCTCTGCCTTTGAGAGGACTGCCACATTTGTGATTTTGTCCTGCCAGGATAGAGCCATAATGCGCCGCAGACAGCGAAACTGGAAATTATTGAGCTTCTTTTCCTGGTAGCTGTAAGTCGCCCATGTTTCACAGCCATACAGCAAGGTGCTGAGAGCACAGGCCTTATAAACCAACAGCCTGGTCCTAAGGGCCAACTTGGTGTTATCCCATGCGTGCTTTGAAAGTCAGCTAAAGGTGGTAGCTGCTTTCCCTATGTGTCTATCAAGCTCTGCATCAAGGGGCAGATTGTCTGTCACCATGGACCTAAGGTAGCAGAATTTGCTAACCACTTCCTGTGGGGTTATTGAGTGTGATCAGGGGCAGAGATGCAACACCTTGTCTCATGACTAGCACAGCATCATCAGCGTAAAGGAATTCTCTGATCGGGACGTGATGTGCTTTTGTCTTCGCTTTCAGCCTTGATACATTGTAGAGCTTGCTGTCTGACCTAGTGTGCAAGTAGACTCCTTCCATATCTGCAGGGAAGGCAATGGTCAGGAGCATGGAGAAGAAGATGCCAAACAGAGTGGGGCCTAGGACACAACCCTGTTTCACTCCATTCCTCACTCAGAAACTGGGAAGTGGAGTCATCAAACTGTACAGTGCAGTGCATGTTGTCATGGAAGGAGCGGATGAGACTGAGGAGTTTTGGTAGACAGCCAACCCTGCTCTGCTGATGGTGTCAAATGCTTTAGTGAGATCTACAGAAGTAAGTTAACAGGGTATACTCTGTTCCCCACACTTCTCTTATAGCTGGCGTATGGAGAAGATTATATCCACAGTAGGTCTGCCAGCACGGAAACTGCACTGCGCTTTTGGGCCCACTTGGTCTGCAAATAAATGGAGGACCTAGCTATGCTGCAACAACAACGACACGACAATTATAAGCTATGTAAATAATGACATAGAATAGTTGTAAACAATATTTACACATGTATTGACTCTCATATTCATTAATCAAGTGTCTCTGAAATGTACGGGTGGTCTGTTGACTCGACCTGATCTTGTAGCTGTGAGACTTTGCTGAGATCTGGAATTGTCAATTCTTCTCTCTTGACTCGTAGGTTCAGACTGACAATTATCTTGGTCCGTGAGTGTTTTATGTGCCATTTTTCTGAAATTCATTCTTAGGACTCGAATGTGAACGTGTTCTTCATGCTGTAGGAATGTCAGGAATGACATTGTTGGATAACTCAGCTGGCATCTATTCCTTCTCAATGTCATTCCATTTGGGATGGTTGCCCCGTGTGACTGTGGTTCATTACAGATCTTTGACACTTCCGCAGGGAACCATGTTTCTCTTGCAGGTGGATCATTCTGTCCTGTTGTCCAATCTGTAGAGGAGGTAACTCCACACCTGCATGCTTGGCAAGTGTGATTTTCATTTTTTTTTGTCTCGCCAATAATTTGTCTTGGACTGGCGATGATCTTAAGTGATGACTCGGAAGCATTGTCCTAACTTGCCTTCTGAATATGATCTCTGCTGGGGACAGTAATCCTGTGTCTAGTGGTGTTGCTCATAAATTCAACATTGCTATTTGAATATCTTGATTGGTTTCTCTACATTTCAAAATTAATAACTTTACTGACCCACCATTCTTTCTGCCAGACCACTTGACCTTGGATAATGCAGATATGATGTAATATGATTTACAGCCCACTTTGCACACATGTCTTGAAATGATTTACTGGTGTACTGTGGACCATTATCTGACATTATCTCCTCTGGGGAACCAAAAAGACTAAAAATTGCATTCATCGTGTTTGCTATCGATGTACTTGATGTATCCCTCAGTTGGCGAATGATAAGAAATTTGGAGAAGTAGTCGGTACCGAATAGGAAGTCATCACCTTTGACGGTGAATAAGTCATTAGCTATTCTTGACTGTGGATGTGATGGAACATCATGAGGGTGGAGTGGCTCTCAGCATTGGCTCGGGTGTTGCTCTTGACATTCATTGCACATCCTCACTGCTCCCTCTATGTCACTATTGATTCCTGGCCAACAAACTGTCTCACGTGCAAGTCGTCTTGACTTTTCAATGCCCATGTGACCTTGATGCAATTGTGCAAGGATATTTTGATGAAGTGTTTTTGGAATCAATACTTGTCTACCTTTAAAAAAGATGCTGCTGGATATTCCTAATTCGACATATGACCAAAAGGTTTTGATGTCTGTGGGAACCTCTTGCATTGTGTCCAGCCATCCACTGATGATCAACTGCCATAATGCCTTTAGGACAGGATCTCTGGAAGTCTATTCTTGGAGCTCCTCACTTTTCTTCTGTCCAAATCACATTAGGTCAATGTTGTACACATCTTCTAGCTCTATATCTATTTCATCTACTTGGACATCTAACGGTATGTCTGCTCGTTTCTTGGGGTTGGGTAATCTGCTCAGTGTATCAGATGTAACCATGAGGTTTCCAGGTTTATATCGAGCCTCACAATCATGCCCCTGTACCATCAGCGGACCACCATCCATGACACATGCACATGTGGGCAGCATGCATATAACGAGAGCCAGTGCTACCACACAAAATATCACCGACCAAAGCATTGAGCTGCTTCCACTGCCCTGAGCCACTCTGGAAGTAACCTGTGATCACAATTCATTGTGGTCTGCTGAATCCTGCACAACCTCAGCATCATGAGGGCACAGCCCTTGCACCAGGTATAAGGCCAGCATGAGAGGAGGGGGATAAGGAGGAGGAGGAGGAGGAAGGGATTAGGCAACTAACATATCCCCTTTCTGGCTGGGCTCTCTGATCAGCTCAGCTGACTGTGGTACCAGTGAACACAACCCCAATTCCCCATTCCACACCTTTCCTTCCCTTTGGTATTGGTCACAAGCGCTGAAATAAAAGCCACAACAAAATCAACATTCCAATCCAACTTTATAAATCAAACGATCCAATATTCCATACAAAGGTCAACTAAACACTGTTGTGCATTCCCTTAGCAACTGTCTTGCAGGTACCTTTGCTTGGCTTAGTGTTCCTGCCCAGTGGCTGCAGCATGGCTGGTGGGAAGCTACTGACTTTCTATGTGACATTGGGTGGTTTCTGCTTCTGATGCAGAAATGGAAGCTGAAACATCGGTCATCAGACGCTGCATCATGATTTGGGTCCACAAATGTTGTCATGGAGTTGGCCACCACTTCCACTTTGGAAAGAATGGGCTCCAAGGTCTGCACAAAGCCCTGTGCCCAGTTGGTGCCAGACTCCTCCATGCTCCTTGACCCAGGCTTTCTGGCAGACCTGCCAATGCACGAAGTATTCCAGTGTGCATTCCTGACTTGAGTCCTCGATCCTCCTCGGTAGAACCTGTGTGCGACATCACCCTCTGACATGCTGACATCTGCATTGGCCTTTCCCCTGCCCTGGCCACTCATGCCCGGTGACTCACTGTGTGCAGATCCTGCCTCTAAGTTACTTTCTAAAGCACATGCAGTGTCAGTATTTGAGTTGGTGGCTGTGAGTGTCAGATCGAGTGACAGTGTTTCTTCATCGTCAGTCTCTTCTTCATCTTTCACTTCTTGCTCCTCCAGAACTAACCAGCCAGGTTGCAGTTCCTGGATTTAAAAAAAAGAACATTTTTCATTTATATAGCACCTTTCACAACCACTAGATGTCCCAAAGCACTTTACAGCCAATTAAGTACTTTTGAAATGTAGCCACTGTTGTAATGTAGGAAATGCAGGAGCCAATTTATGCACAGCAAGATCCAACACAGCAATGTGATAATGACCAGATAATCTATTTTTGTAAATATTGATTCAAAAATAAATACTGCCCAGGATATCAGGGATAACTCCCCCCTGCTCTTCTTTGAAATAATGCCATGGAATCATTTACACACACCTGAAAGGGCAGAAGGGGCCTCAGTTTCACGTCTCATTTGAAAGACAGCACCTCCAACAGTGCAGCACTCACTCAGTACTACACGTGAGTGTCAACCATAATTTTTTTTGCTCAAGTCCTGGTATCTGAAAGGAGAAAGGCACAAGATAGATTTGTGGTGAGTGTGTGGACAGGGTGGGGTGGGAGGTTGGCGGTGGTGTTGGGGAATGCAGATGGTGCATGCTTAGCAAAGGCAAAATACTGTGGATGTTGGAAATCTGAAATATCAACAGAAAATACTGGAAACACTCAGCAGGTCTGGCAGCATCTGTGGAAGAGAGAAACAGAGTTAACTTCTCAGATTGATGAACTTTCATTGGAACTGTGCATGCTTAGACCATGTTAATTGTATTATTAATAGAGTGTTTAATGTATTCAGGTGGGGATTCACTAATGCTCCTATATATATTGTGGGATGAGGGGGAATGGGGTGTGAGAAGGAGGATTAGGTATGAGCATAATGTCATCTTCAATGGTTCAGTCATACCTCTGGCCACAGCCTCAGCCATGACTTCGCAAGTTGTGAAGAGGACCATCTCCTCCGTGGGGGTGAGGATGTGCAGCCATGTCTGTATCCCTCTGGTTAGCTGCTGCTGCCTGTACTTGTGCATCACCTCATCCTGCAAGAGAGAGGAAAGTGTGTTAGTGATTATGATGCAATATTTTTGGGTTATGTGCCTTCTATAGTTGAATAGCTGGCAATGTGAGAAAGCTGTGGGATGTGGGTGTGAGGTTTGCAGCAGTGCCACGTATGTGAGGATGAGGTGAAGCTGTGAATGTGAGGTATGAGTCATGGTTGATAGAGATTGGTAGGTGAGTGCTGGAGATTGGTGCATTGAGCAGTGTGTGAGACTAGTTGTTCAGCTGGTAGGATATGGCATTTGAAGATGCATTCACGACCTTGACCACTCGTGAGAGGTCATTGAACTTCTTGAGGCACTGCATCCAGGTGCTCAGCGCTAGACTGCTTTCATTGACCATGATGGTTATCTACTCCTGACTGCCTTTATTGTGTCTGTCTGGAGGGCTGCCTAATCCCCTGTGGCTCAGTGATAGTACTCTAATGTCTAACTCAGAAGAGTTGTGGGTTTAAGCCCCCTCAAGAGACTTGAGCATATAATCGAGGCTAACGCTGCTCTGCTATGCCATTGGGGATAACGTCTTTTAGATGAGACATTAAACCAAGGTCCTGTCTGCCCTCTCAGATGGACGTAAGATGATCACATGGCACTATTCAAAGAAGTGCATGGGAATTCTCCCTGGTGCCTGGGCCAGTATTTATTCCTCAACCAACATCACTAAAAACAGTTTATCACATTGTTGTTTGTGGGAGCACATTGTGTGCAAATTGGCCGTCATGTTTCCTACATTACAACAATCAAAAGTATTCCAAAAGTATTTCATTGGCTGTAAAGCATTTTGGGATGTCCTGAGTTGTAAAGAGCACTGTATAAATGCAAGGCTTTTCTTTATTGTTAATTATATTTCTGCTACTCAGTTAGTGATTAATTAACCTAAGCTAAAATAAAAAGATCTTCAGCCCCTTAGTGGTACATTTCGTGTAAAGCACTCATTCCCAGTGTGAATCCTGTATTTTAATTTAATTGTATTATCACCTCTCGGCAAGCTCCCAGTATCCCACCAGACACACTCAGCAATGCAGGCAGTGTCCAGTAGGGGTGCAGTGACACCACTGTCAGTGTATCTTAAGAGCTGAGTAAACACAGGACAAAGGCAATGAGATGTGAAGCTGCTGCTCGCTGATATCAGACTGTCAAAGCAGGGGGGGGTGCTTTCTGAGTGAAACAAGCACCCACCGACTGTGCACACAGACCCGGCTGTACCTTCTCCAAACCAGCATCCCAGAGAGCGTCCCCTGCATAACCAGGAGCACCACAGAGTGAATGGCATTGGCAATGGAGTAAGTGAATTAAATCTGATCCTATGGAATAAGCTATTGATCTGGCCATGCAGTGTGGGAGGGAGTGGGTGTATCAGTGCACGACTGTCTGTGGGCATTTCATTAGGAGAACTGAGTACTGCACAGCCATGTATTAGCTGTGTGGCTGCGTTGCTGCTGTGAGGCTGGATGATTTTGTGGTTTCCATTCACTGAGATTACAATGTGGTCACACCTATTTCTTTGCAGGGAGATGGGAATGATTGTATATTTATTTTAAATTCTGAAATGGCTGGGCATATAATTGTACTTCCCAATAAATCCCAATATGGCTGAATAACTCAGAATCCCACCACAGTTTATACTGGATGTCTATATTTTCAATTGATATCTGCGACTGAATTAGACAGGATTCATTCTATTTTATTAAGTAGAACAGGATTGCTGTGATCTACTGGCTCCTCTGTCACGTTGCGATCTGATATTGCGATCCTGAAGGGGGTATAAGACAGAAAGTTATTTGGTTCTTCCCCCCCACACCACCCCCCCCCCCCCACCCCCCTGTATCTATGTCTTGAGTGTCCTGAGATTGCAGATTAACCATTTGTTAGATGGATTGTTTCAGCATTGTATCTGAGTTAGTTTGATGCTTTTCATGAGGTAATGATTGGCAGCTGTGTTTCTGGATATAATGTGTGGTTTGCTAATTGCTTGGCATTTTGAGAAGAGGTTGTACTATGTGTGTTGTGTATATACAGACCATCCTTCCCGATCCTCTCCCTCCCATGAAGCTGGGTGCCTTGTGGGGAGTGAGTTTGGTGCCCCGCCTGTTCTCAGCTCCGAGAGCAACAGCCTGCCCACCTGGGGAGAGGATTCTCACTGACGCCATGCCAGCCATTTTCTATCTGTCTGTGGGGAGGGAATGAGCTGAGTACTGTGTGTGACTTGGGTCAGCAAAGAGTGAAGTCTTGGGTGCACGGAGGGCGCATCAGGGGTTTGTTGAACTGCACTGTGCGAGCCCCTCTCCCCAACAAAGAGAATCATTTTAACATGTTCTCTCCACCTCTCCTGAAGGTTTTCCTGAGGTAACAGTGTGACAGGTGCCCGTCTCTCTCTCTCTGCTACTTCACCCCACTGCTCATTTATTCACATGTAAGTCTTGACAGTGAGCAACAACAAACTATTTGACTAGAGGTGGCATTACAACCTAACCCAGTGTACCATCTGGTAGCTACAGACATACATGCACAAAAACACAAGCACACACACACACACACACACACACAAACATATACACACCAGGCAGATACACACTCAGACACAAACACAAACTCACACATACACACAAATATATACACACCACACAGCCTCACATATTCACATACAAATGTAGACACACCACACAGATACACACACAAACACAAACTCACACACACTCTCATGCACACTATAACGCAGACCCCCCCCCCAACCTGCCAAGAATGAGGCATATTAATTTTGTAATATGAACATTGATTTTAAACTGTTGCTGGAGCGAGGTAATAACTTGTGAAACAGATCAGCCGTGGCTGGAAAAAAACATTTGCATACTAACAGACAGTGCTTGGAGGGACAAAGGGGCTATTCCCTGCTCCAATTTAACCCACAATGGACTTGCAGCACCAGGTATTGTGTGTCAGAAGAGACATTCCAGGGTCAGCTAAGACAAGAGAATCCACAAACAGACGAGGTCAGACCAGCTAGTCACATGACTAACCTGCTTGGCAACCTGTTTTTTCTGAATTGTACAAAGAGTTTGAACTCAAAAAGAGACTGTTTTGCTCCTGGAGTGAGTAGACCTCTCCTGTCTGCTCCCATCTCTTGCTCACAAGCCTCTGGACCCACTGAGGACACATGAACTTCAAGAGAGAAAAGTCTCCTACATCGAACAAGGTCTAAGAAGAATACTGGGATCCAACGAAAAGCAAGACCTACCTACAACTAAGGACTTTACAGCAAATTTGAAGAACAGTAATCAAAACCATCTTCAGATATTGCCTCAAACTTTTCCACTTTATTTCTTGTGCTCCTTTCTATCTCTATCTGCATGCTAGCATGGGCGCGTCGCGTATCTGTAGGCGTTAACCGAATTAGAGTTTAAGTTTAATAAAGTTCAACATGTTTTCTTTAAACCTAAGAAAACCTGTTTGGCTAGTTTCTTTGCCTTATAATTAGAAGTTAATGAACAAGAATTCACTAAGGGGGAGCTAAAAAAAAAGTGTTTAAAATTAAACCCTGTTATGGTAAGACCAGGTGAAGGCTGAGAGGGAACCCTTTCTCACCTGGTTGGAACAACACATTCAGACACAGTCACACTCACACGCACTCAAACTTGCACATGCACACAGACACACTCTCATGCGCATATGCACGCATGCACTCACATACACATGCACTCAGACACTCAAAGGGACACTCATACATGCACTCACACACACCCTCACACATTCAAATGCACACTCACTCACACAGTCATGCTTATACACACACATACTCAGGTACACGCACTCACAATTAAGTACACACACACAATCACAGACACATGCACACTCAAAGGTGCACTCACAATCACACTCACACACATATACACACTCACACTTAATGATGGTAGAATGTACTGGATTAGTAATCCAGAGGCCTGGTCTAACGCTCTGGAAACATGAGTTCAAATCCCATCATAGCAGCTGGGGGAAATTTAAATTCAATTAATTAATAAATCTGGAGTAAAAAGCTAGTCTCAGTAATAATGATCACAAAACTACTGGATTGTAATAAAAACCCATTTGGTTCACTAATGCCCTTCAGAGAAGGAAATCTGCCGACCTTACCCAGTCTAGCCTACACGTAACTTCAGACCCACAGCAATGTGGTTGACTCTTAACGGCCCTTTGAAGTGGCCGAGCAAACCACTCAATTGTATCAAATTGCCACGGAGAAAGAGCACTGTGGGTGTATCTACACCACATGGACTGTAGCAATTCAAGAAGGTGGCTTACCATCACCTTCTCAACAGCAATTAATGTTGGGCATTAAATGCTGGCCTATCCAGTGACACTCACATCCTACGAACAAATTAAAAACAAAACACACACATTCAAAGATACACTCTGATATCCATTCACTAACACTTAAATAAAAGCAAATTACTGCAGATGCTGGAAATCTGAAATAAAAACAGAAAGCACTGGAAATACTCATCAGGTCTGGCAGCATCTGTGGAGAGAAAAGCAGAGTTAACGTGTCAGGTCTGTGAACTTTCATCAGATGTGTGACCTGATGAAAGGTCACTGACCTGAAGCATCAACTCTGCTTCTCTCTCCACAGATGCTGCCAGACCTGATGAGTATTTCCAGCACTTTCTGTTTTTATTTCCCTCACACTTACACACTCCGAGGCATACTCATGCGCATATACACATTCCAACACAAATGTACACACATGCATGCAAACACATGCATATTTTAATATCAATAAAGAGGTAGTACTTGAAAAATTAATCAGATTGAAAGTTGATAAATCCCTTCGACCAGATGAGCTGCATCCCAGAGTATTGAAGGAGGTGGTTGTAGAGATACTGGATGCATTGGTGGTTAACTTTCAGAATTCTGGAACAGTTCCTGCAGACTGAAAGTAGCAAATGCAACCCCACTATCTAAGAAAGGAGTGAGAAAGAAAACAGAGTTTGAGGTCAGTAGTAGGGAAAATGTTAGAATCTATTATAAAGGATGAGATAACTGGACACTTGGAAAATAATATGATTGGGCAGAGTCAACATGGATTTGTGAAAGGGAAGTAATGTTTGAGAAACCTGTTGGAGTTTTTTAAGGATGTTACTTGTAGCATAGATAAAGGAGAACCAGTGGATGTGGTGTATTTGGATTTTCAGAAGGCTTTTGATGTGGTCCCACACAGGAAGTTAGTGAACGAAATTAGAGCACATGGGATTGGGGGTAATATACTCAATGGATTAAGAATTGGTTAACAGACAGAAAGCAGAGAGTAGGAATAAATGGGTCATTATCAGGATGGCAGGTTGTTACTAGTGGAGTACCGCAAGGATCAGTGTTTGGGCCACAGCTATTCACAATCTATATAAATGATTTGGATGTGGGGATCAATCGTAATATTTCCAAACTTGTTGATGATACAAAACTAGGTGGGAATGTAAGTTGTGAGGAGGATGCAAGGGGATTTAGACAGGCTAAGTGAATGGCAAGAACATGGCAGATGGAATATAATGTGAATAAGTGTGAAGTGATCAACTTTGGTAAAAAAAAACAGAAAGGCAGAGTATTTTTTAAATGGTGAGAGATTGGGAAGTGTTGATGTCCAAAGGGACCTGGGTGTCCTTGTTCATGAATCACTAAAAGCTAATATGCAGGTGCAGCAAGCAATAGGAAGGCAAGTGGTTTGTGGCCTTCATCGGATTTTGAGTACAGGAGTAAAGAAGTCTTGCTATAATTGTACAGAGCCTGGTGAGACTGCAGCTGGAGTACTGTGTACAGTTTTGGTCTCCTTATCTAAGGAAGGATATACTTGCCATCGAGGGAGTGCAATGGACGTTCATCCGACTAATCCCTGGGATGGTCTTATGAGGAGAGATTGCAGAAACTGGGCCTGTATTCTCTCGTGTTTCAAAGAATGAGAGGTGATCTCATTGAAACTTACAAAATTCTTACAGGCGTGACAGAGTAGATGTGGATAGGATGTTTCCTCTGGCTGGTGAGTCTAGAAACAGGGGACACAGAATCAGAATAAGGGACAGGCCATTTAAGACTGAGATGAGGAGGAATTTCTTTACTCAGAGGGTGGTGAATCTGTGAAATTCTCTACCCCAGAGGGCTGTGGAAGCTCAATCATTGAGTATGTTCAAGATAGAAATTGATAGATTTCTGGATGCTAATGACATCAAGGGATATGGGGATAGTGGAAAAATGGTGCAGAGGTAGTTGATCAGCCGTGATCTGTTTGAATGGTGGAGCAGGCTAGATGGGCCGAATGGCCTACTCCTGCTCCTATTTCCTATGATCCTATTAACAGAAGTCACTGGATAGCAAGAAGGAGTGCAAACTCTGATGGATTTCCCTCTCCTTAGCTCAAAGATCCTGAGGCCAGCTGTGGTACCTACACCATATCCCCAGCTTCATTGGAATTCCATGGCAAGGGAGTGAATGGAAAGTGATTTGCGAGTGGCTCTAGAATCTAAACCAGGGTTGGCTTGGTAGGTTCTGCAGTTAGTGTACTGTAAGTTAAGATTTGGGAAGACATTTTAGAGGGAAACACTGGGGCGACTGAAGGGCGGCACAGTGGCGCAGTGGTTAGCACCGCAGCCTCACAGCTCCAGCGACCCGGATTCAGTTCTGGGTACTGCCTGTGTGGAGTTTGCAAGTTCTCTCTGTGTCTGCATGGGTTTCCTCTGGGTGCTCCGGTTTCCTCCCACATGCCAAAAGACTTGCAGGTTGATAGGTAAATTGGCCATTATAAATTGCCCCTAGTATAGGTAGGTGGTAGGGAAATATAGGGACAGGTGGGGATGTGGTAGGAATATGGGATTAGTGTAGGATTAGTATAAATGGGTGGTTGATGGTCGGCACAGACTCGGTGGGCCGAAGGGCCTGTTTCAGCGCTGTATCTCTAAACTAAACTAAACTAAACCCTTATATTTCTAACTAAGAACCTTGTCCAAGATAACTGTTAAAGTTTACAGTATTATTTTTCACCTTTTCAGCAAAACAATTTATTATTGTTTTCACTCTCACTTGAGCCAGAGTTTGTATTTAGAATATCATCACTCAATAGTGATAGAATCATACAGCACGGAAAGAGGCCATTCAGTCCACCACGCCCATGCTGTAAATTCTGTGTCCGCAGCTCACCTAGCCAAATTCAAATTAGGATGGGGGCCTTACACTGCAGCTGTCTCCTTGCCACTGGAATGGGCGACCTCTCCACTGATTGACCGAAACAAAAGTCAAGAGAAACCAACATCACTTGTCTTTTTAACCTCCTTTTAAGTACAGTGAAAATTTTCATATTTCAGGATCCCCAAGAAATGTCAGAGTTAGATACTCAAAGCCAAGCCTCCAGCTATGTGTTCATTAAGGGGTTTGTGCAGAGGGTTAGTGCACTGACCCCTCTGGACATGGTCCTAGCTTTGGGAGCCTCCCGGAGAAGGGTAGGAAATTGGATGTGAACAATCTGTTGGGATGATGCATAAATGTTATTCCTCCACCCCTTACCTTTTCTCAACTTGCCCGTCACACTTGCTTATTAGTTCTGATGAAAGGTGCAGGCTCAAAACATGTTCGATCTCTCCACATGCATGGTCTGCTACATGTTTCCATCTTTTGATGTACATGTCTAGCATTTGGTTTCTTATGATTGGTCACTTAGCCAGCCTGTCTTGTTGATGGGGCCTGAAGGGATAGACCTGTCACTGGGGTTTCTGGCAGCTCTGGAAGCCAATGGTCTCATGGATAAGTTGCTCCTAGATAAGAAATAATGAGAACTGACCATTAGTCTCTGTTGCATGTCGAATCACTTAAAGTCCAACATTGCCATTGTACATACTTGAGCATCCCCAAGCCCTGGCACTTGCCAAGCTGCATCTAAGTTCTTTGGTCTTAATAGTGGGTTGTGTCCCTACAGGGAGGTATTGTGTATGAAAAAAAAAACAAATGCACTGTTTATGTGGGGGTTAATCTCTCTGTAGTTTTCTGCCTATTAGAAAGAAAAGAATTTTCATTGATATAGCACCTTTCACAACCTCAAATCATCCCAGTGAATTAAGTACTTTTGAAGTGTAGTCACTGTTGTAATGTAGGAAATGCAACAGCCAATCCGAGGACAGCAAACTCCCACAAGCAGCAATGCAATAATGGCCAGATAATCTGTTTTTATCGCGTTGATTGAGCGAGAAACATTGAGCCAGGACACCCGGGATAACTTACCTGCTCTTCTTTGAATAGTGTCATGGGAATTCCTGAGAAGGCAGATGAGGCCTCAGTTTAACATTGCATCTGAAAGACAGTACCTCCAATAGTGTAGTGCTCCCTCAGTACTGCACTGGAAGTGTTAGGCTGGATTTTATGCTCAAGCCTGTGGACTGAGGTTTGAAGCCACAGCCTCTGACGCCAAAATGAGATTGAGCCACAGCTGACACCTTGAAAATCACCACGGTGACCAAATAAAAAATACAACAGCCATGAAGTTTCTCACTAATACTTCTCCTGCTATGACTTTGGTGCAATTACTCCCCGCAGACAACCGCCTCAAAGTTACGGTGGGAGAATCCCCAAGAATTTCAGTGTCAATGTTAAATCCTTATTATTATTACACTTGTAAACTAAGGGAAACACACATGCTCCCTGATTCATTCTTTCCATCATCACTCAGTGGAGAGTCCCGGTGGAAACACGGCAGCTGTTTCACAACCACTAACATCGCAGGGAATTTGGCTGCTCCTTCTTGTGAACAACACTGAAGTCACATCGCATTCCATCAGGTTGTTCAGAGTTTGAGGACTCTGTCTGTCAGCGACATTCCTGAGTCGTGGACTCTCACCCTTGTGACGCAATATTTCCAGCATTGTCATGCCCAATATTTTTGCGTTAACACCTTCCAACTTAGGGACTTTATCCATTGTAGCTTAGTTTTGAAGTGATCTCTTCCTATTATGGCATTTCTTTATCTCCGGTTTGCTTGGATCATTGTGGCCAGTTTACAACGCACAGAGCTGCTGTTATCAAACCACGGAATCAATTGGTAACAAATAAATATGGAGCAACATAGGAGCAGAATGCAGAGGGCTCATTTTCATCATGGGAATGCCCAGCATCCTCAGTGTTCCTGAAGTGCTTTGCGCCTGTGAAGGGGAGATGCTCACAATCTAGGCCCAGAACACTTGCATGGCATGGGCACACGCATACTGCAGGCCCGCCTTCTCGTAGAGCCTAGTGTGGGATCAAAGTGGTGGTGGGAGAGGGAATTGTAGAAACCAGCGGCCTCTTGGACAGCTACACTCTTGCTCACTACCATTAGGGCCTCAAAACATGAAAAAGGTCTAGCAAGGAGAAGTGGATGGAATCCTGAAACAATCCGCAACATCTTTCTCACTCCAATCCACAAAGATTCCCGGCCATCACGTATCTGGACTGTCTCTGCTGGAGCACACTATGGGCTATTGAACAGGAATATGAGTCAAGAGACTGTGACTGACACATCCCATTCCCCACACCCCATTCCCCACTCCCCACACCCCACTCCCCACACCCCACTCCCCACACCCCATTCCCACCTGTTTAGTCCATTTTGTATGAAGCTTTCTCTCCCCTGATCACTTTGCAGAAAGTGTGATCTTAAACTGGCCTCCTATTGTGCTGCATGAGTAACACCACATCACAACTTCCTGTGCTCCTCTCTACCTTAGGAATCAAATGTCTCTCAAATATCTTATTGAAATGAATTTCACAGCTTGCATTTTCTTAAGATATTCTTTGCACCAATAGTCCCATCCCAGTATGCTATAATGGAAGGTGATATATTGGTGCCAAACATTAGTGCTCCAACATTACATGCCAGGAGACAAGCTTTAGAGTTCATCACAACTGAGTCTCAATCTCAATCATGCCATTGAGGATGGGTGATCGGGTGGGGAGATACAGAGCAAAAGGGCCAAGTACTTCTGTTCAGGTAGATCAGGAAGATCAGTGGACATGTCCCAGTAGGTCGCTTTTGTCCAACTTTGCACCAAATAGTCTGAGAAAGGGATTGGCAGAAGACTGTCAATGGGTTCCTGGACATTTCAAAGGGCATATTGCATGGCACAGGGGCACCAGCTAAAACAAAAGACGATAGAAAGTAGCACCAACCAGGTAGCTGTTACATGTAGAAAATCGATGCCTCCAGTTGTTGGATGAGTGACATAATGAATTATAACTGTGTGTTTCGGCTCTGCTTGTTGTTGAAGCTTTGTAGCATTAAGTCAGATAAATCTTTCCTTTCGAGACGTAGTTTAGCTTGTGTACTGAGATTAATGAACTAATTCCATTTAAATAAAATAGTCTCCATTAAGTCATTGCAAAAGTGAGCCCCACCTACAGGCTCTGAGATTGAGGAGAATGATTGAGAATCTCCCCGTTAAACTGCAGATGGTTTCCCAGGTAACTGAGTTTGGAGAAGGATTTCAATCAATTTTCAATCAGTACAAAAATGCTTGACTTGAAGAAATAACTTATACTTATATTTTCTATATCAGGACATCCCAAAGAGCTTTCCAGCCAATGAAGTACATCTGAAATGTAGTCACTGTTGTAGCCAATGACAGCCAATTTGCGAGCGGCAAGATCCCACAAACAGAATATGATAATTAGGATCTATGATTCCCAATTCTCTCCACTGAGGGTTTCTCACCTTGTGTCTGGCTCTCTTGATTGCTATGATTAGTCAACAACTCCATTATCACTGTATCATGTGACTACCAGGATGATGAAAGGAAAACTAGATGGATCTTGGTCTTTTCTCATCTAGCATGTCAGCTATAATGATCTCAGATCCAAAAGACAGCACCTTCGGCAGCACAGCACTCCCTCAGAATTGTACTGGAGCATCAGCCTGGATTGTGTACTCTACCACCTAGAAGGACAGCAAATGTATGGGAACGCCACCACCTGCAAGTCACACACTTGGAAATATATTGCTATTCCTTCATTGTTGCTGGATGAAAACCCAGGAACTCCCTTCCTAACAACACTGTGGGTATACCTACATCAGATGGACTGCAGCGGTTCAAGAAGGCGGTTCACCACCACCTTCTCAGGAGCAATTAGGGATGGTCAACAAATGCTGGCCTTACCAGTGATGCCCCATATCCCAAGAACAAAAAAAAAATGGATGGATTGGATTTTGAACTCATCACCTTCCAAGTCAGGGATGAATCTGCTCCCCAGTGAGCCACAGCTAACACCTCAATTGAATTATGGATCAATTAAAAGATTGAAATATACAATGGCTCAGCAAGTTTTTAACTGCCATTATCTATTACTGGCCAGACAACTGATTGGTGCTTGTTTGTTCTCCAGATCATAGCTCCACAGCAGCTGAGAACGACGTAGTGAGGGGTGTTTCGAGCTTGAACCATGACACTATTTCAAGAAAGGGCAGAGGAGTTCTCCCTGATGTCCTGGTTGATATTTATCCCTCAACCAGCATCGTTAAAACAGATGATCTAATAATTTTTACCATCACCCGTCGTGATTTTATGGGCCCCCCACCCCCACCTCCAACTCTGTCTCAGGGGGCCCATTGTCCCCAAATTGGTAACCTCCCCATAACTGGTGGGTTATAAACCAGGGTCTTGGAGGACTGACTCTTAATGCTTTGTTCGGATTGGTTGTGTGTTATTGTTGTTACACTCCCATAAAGTGCAACGATTGAAAATATAAGAATTCAACCTGAAGAGTTAGAAAAATTGACTTTTCTTTTATAAAGGTGGACAATGTGCTTCAAAATGGTTACTGAGGGTAAAAAAATCTGGCCTTGTATATTCAAACTGTCTTGCTGACTGGCAAGGACAGATAGATACATTCCAGAGCAAAGAGGTATCAATAACACCCATCCTGAATACATCAGGAGACAGTTTTGAATTGAATGGGTTCTTCAATGTGAAGTAGCCACATCCTGGGACAGTGTCGGTCACCACAGGGAGTAAGATCTGTGTCTCCCAAAGAGGGGAGATATGAGAGACTTTTAGCTTAAAACGTAACTCTCTGGAGAGAGAGAGAGACAAAACATCACAAAGCCTGTTCAGCTAAGAGCTGGGAGAAAATCGAGCCAGCCAAAAGGAAGGTGCCCCGTTGTGAATTCTACATTTCAACTTGTGCAGCAGAGAACTGGAAGTGATCTCCTGTGTCAACCAACAGAAACATTTACAAACACTCTCGGCGTGCAACTAAAGAGAAACTGACCTCCGACAAAATTCAACAGGTTTAGCATGAACCCCGAAACTCTACCTCACTTCAAACCTCTTACCCCTTTTCCTCTCTTCTTGTGTGTATGTATGTGTGCAAGTGAATGTGTGATTGGGTGCGTTTGCGGTAATTTCAGGATAAGGCATATTGCTCAATAAATAATTAATCTTGTGTTTTAAACCTACAATAAAACTTGTCACTCTCTGTTTATTTGACACATAAAACACAAAGGAGCTAAAACTCAAATTACAAAGAACACTTGCTGTAATCTGGCGGAAGTTGCACAGTGGGGACCCCCAAAACCCCTCACCACATGGTCGTAACAATAGGAACATAGGACGTAGGAGAAGGAGTAGGCCATTTGACCCCTCAGCCTGCCCCGCCATACAATGAGATAATGGCTGATCTTCTACCTCAACACCATTTTCCTACACTATCCCCATATCCCTTGATATCTTTAATATCTAGATATCTATTGATCTCTGTCTTGATTATACTCAATGACTGAACCTCCACAGCCCTCTTGGGTAGAGAATTCCAAAGATTCACCACCCTCTGACTGAAGAAATTCCTCCTCATCTCAGTCCTAAATGGCCTACCCCTTATTCTGAGACTGTGTCCCCTGGTTCTAGACTCCGCAGCCAGAGGAAACATCCTTCCTGCATCTACCCTGTCGAGCCCATAAGAAATGTTTATGCTTCAATGAGATCACCTCTCTTTCTTCTAAACTCTAGAGAATATAGGTCCAGTCTCCTCAATCTCTCCTCATAGGACAATGCCGCCAGCCCAGGAGTCAGTCTGGTGAACCTCCACTGCACTCTCTCTGTGGCAAGTATATCTTTCCTTAAGTAAGGAGACCAAAACTGTACACAATACTTCAGGTGCAGTCTCACCAAGGCTTTATCCAATTGCAACAAGACTTCTTTACTCTTGTACTCAAATCCTCTTGCAATAAAGGCCAACATACCATTTGCCTTCCCAATTGCTTGCTGCACCTGCATGTTAATTTTCAGTGACTCATGTCCAAGGACACTCAGGTCCCTTTGGACATCAACACTTCCTAATCTCTCACCATTTAAGAACTATAGAATCATAGAAAGCTTATGGCACAGAAAGAGGTCATTTGGCTCACTGTGTCAGTGCCGGCCTACTCTGCATTTCTATTTTTCCTACCAAAGTGGATAACTTCACATTTTTCCACATTATATTCCATCTGCCATGTTCTTGCCCATTCACTTAGCCTGCCTAAATCCCCTTGAAGCCTCTTTGCAACCTCCTCACAACTCATATTCCCAACTAGTTTTATAAATATAAATGTGAACTCTGTGTCTTTATCATACCTCCAATAGTCTAGAACATTCTGGGTATCACCAAGGATACTATCACTGATGTTTCTGTTATCATCCACCAAGAGCTGTATTTGTGCATTTTGGGCTAGTCAGTTTTCCCCTCCCTTTTCTCCCAGGTGAATCGAGGGTCTACCTACCTTCTTGTCTGGGATCAGGGTGAAAAATTTCCATTGCATTCAGGTCTGGAGCTGGCATTCACAGGCCTTCGCTCGAGAGTTCAACACGGTGTTACACTAGCTGTTAGTGGCCTTATATTTAGCTAAATATCTACAGATTTTCTATTTGTGAACCTGAGTGCTTGCTGCTAGCTTAACAGAGATTGCAGGGAAATTACTTAAAGAATGTCAGTGATACTCTCAAAGCAATCTGAAATTAAAACAGAAAACTGCCAGCTTCTGGAAGTGGAGTGATGGGTTAACATTTGGGAGGTGCTGAGGCCTACTTGCATGGATGAGAGGCATGCAGGACCTGTGAAGCCAAGAAATAGGCCACCAGGTGACAATGGGAGAATGGCTCTCAACTTTGAAGGATGACTGAGTTACATGGTGCCAACTCAAGGGTGTTTATTGTTTATTAACCTCTCCCCTTCCCCGAGCCCATCTTTGTTTCATGAGCAGTTCGCATCATAGCCTGCTCCCTGATGCACAGTTGCTCCGCAGTGATGTCAATGCTGTTTGATGGAACTTTTTGTTGTTTGTACCATCTTTTCTCTTCCCGTTTTCTCCGCTGCCCTGAAGTTGGCGATTCATGTTGAGCTACAGTTCCATGAGATTCATTGGCCTTTTGATAGCAAGCTACATCTGTGAGTCAAGGCATTAACTGTTGGTAGTTTATTCGACCTTGGGTGGCTGTGACCACTAAGATGATCTTGTCCTTGTCCAATAGCCACTTCTATTAAATCAGGAGAAGGAATGGCTAACTAACTTCTTTCCTCCCCAACAGGGAGTATTGAGGGTAACTGTCGTGGCCTTATTCTACACCCAACATCATCAGTTAACTCATTACAGACCAGTGATTAAACATAAGGCTTTGCATAACGAAGACTGGAGTGGGCTGGTGTTTCTCTCCATAATTAATGAGTTTCTACAATAATTCTCAGAATACGCCCGAGCTTAAAATGATTGTAAATCAGAGTAAACAATGGGGTGGGGCCAAGGAAACTGCAAACTTCACGAGGAGGCAGCTGGGGAGAATCCCAGGGATGTGGAGGTCCTGCTGAATTTAACCGCAGGACATGATTATAATTTTCTTCTTCAGTTTCCCTCCCGGCAGCCGGTGTGATTGCCTGGCTGGTCAACTGCTGGCAGGAAAGCCAACGGCAGCTCCACCCCTTTCTCCAATGTCTCCATTTCACTGCTGGGTTTCCCGAGCACTGGGAAATCAGGCTGACAACGGTTCAATTTAAATCAGGCTCCCCAATGGAATGAGAGCCTGCTTTAAATATGATACTGAAATAGTTTGCCTCTCACAAGACAGGACGTATGCATGCCGCACAGCAGTTCTGGTACCTTTTCTCCAGGTCAGCTTTCTTTAAAGTATTTTTTAAAATTCTTCTGGGTGTTGTATGTTTAGTTAGTCTGCCATTGTTTGTATATTTGGTTAGTCTAGCTAGGAGAGATTACTGAGTGTTCAATAATTTTAACATTAACTCACTTATTATGTTTTAACTATGTACAGCTTTAGGCAAGTCTGTGTGACACCTCTGAAGCCATGCTGCCTCTCCCTCCAGTATCTCTCACGTCATCTCTTCCATCATCATGGTGGGAGGTATTCCTTACACTGTCTCAATCACTAACCTTTTCAAACCCTCATATACTACAGAAACTATTTCACTATCGTTCATGCACATCAGGCATGCCGGCAATCAGTCAAACTTTTCTATTTTTAACGCAACTTATACTTTGCCATAAAAATCCATTCAAAGAAACAGCAAATACAGAGCAGGTCTCCATGAGGATGAAGAAAAACACACTCAAAACATTTCAATTAAAAGATCAGAAAACAGCGTTGTTTCCTGCTGCGCCTGACAATCTGTTAGTGATGTTGAGAGACCCTCGAACAAACGCAATTGGAGGGTACTTGTCTTTGAGAGTTGGGAGCATGGCCAATTTTCTGGGCAGAGATATGTTCTGATGGAGGGTTTGCTGAATGGGCGTAAAAGACTGAGGAGACTTGGGCCTATTGTTGTTATGTTGTAACTCTTGTGCAGAATTCACGATCTTTAAAACAATGTCAGTTTGCTGGAGCCCAGATTCTGGATGCTAATGTAGAGGAAACTTCAGGTCCAGAATTCAGTCTGCATGTGAGGCATGAAGAATAATTGAACATTGTCAAGCAGAAAGATTTATGAAGCCAGTTTCTAAGGTCATAGATCCACCTGAGTAAACATCTTTACAGATAATTATTGAAGGTCACACTTACACTGAGAGCATGATCACTGTCCCACAATAGCTTGACCACCTCCTAGTACAGCGAGACCCCAAAAAGACACCCTTTATTGAATAAGAATCCTGGCCAGGAAGTGGACCCAGGAACTAAAATACAGCCCATGGTGTCCCACTAGGACCTGTGCTGGGGCCTCATGTATTCACCAATTTATTAATGACTCAGATAATGAAATACAGAGCCATATATCCAGGTTTGCCAATGAAACGAGATTAGTGGCATAATAAGTAGTGTAGACAGTGTAATGAGCTGCCACCATGTAATGAGCTCTTTTTATGTTGTCTGATGCAACATAAATGAGATGCGTGGAGTCCAAGTTGTTGAAGATCTCAAACAGGTTTATTAAACAGTTGTTATATACAGAACCTTACTCTGGGAGTTACAGTTGTAGAGTGACTCTGGCACAAAGTCACATGACTGCATCCTGATATTTGGCTTATTAGCATACTCAGATCTTAAAGGGACATCACTCTTAAAGGTAATCATACAACATTACCCTTCTTTCCAAAGATAAGTCTCATATGCCAAAAGTATAAACACATAGATAGCATCAGAATTAGTTACACGGAACATGGATTATAAAATGTACAAGTATAGAGGCTCTAAAGTCCATATATTCACTTGGTAGTTTGACAACTCTTGCTCGTGGAGTTTGTGTCTCATCTGTTGCTGTTCTTTCTGAAGGGTCTCCCTCTCTGCATTCAGTTTCTCTTGTTCTGCCTTCAGCCTGCTAACATACTTTGTTGCTTTTCTCACGATGACCACCTTTGAGGCTTTGTCATTTTTGGAAAGTTCTGGCACCTCATCCAGGAGATCCAACAGACAATGCTTCAACTCATTCCTCCTCTGCCTCTTCCAGACATTGTGTGTCCTTCACCTCTCCTCATCCTCCATGTCTGAAGGCTTGGGGTTCAAGGTCGAGGCAGGAGTACTTGGTCTCATGGAGGTATCTGTTCATTCTGGCTCGTTGTGGTGCTGGCAGTTCTCTAGAGAGTAGAAGTGAAGGTGTAGCAGAGTTGTGCTGTTGCTGGTGTTATGCCTAGTGAAAAAGAGGTCTAGGGTTCCCTTTCAGTCTTCACCTGGTCTTACCGTAACGGAATTTAATTTTAAACACACCATGTTTTTCGCTCCCCCTTGGTGAATCCTTGTTCACTGTTGTCCAATTATAAGGCAAAGAAACTAGCACAAACAGGATTTCTTAGGTTTAAAGAAGAAAAGTTGAAATTTATTAAACTTAAACTCTAATTCAGTTAACGCCTACAGATACACGACACACCCATGCTAGCATGCATACAGGATACACACATGCAAATAGAGACAGAAAAGAGAAATATCTGAAGAGTTTTTGTTACGGTTCTTCGAGCTCACTGTAGAGTCCTTGATTGTAGGTAGATCTTGCTTTTCGTTGGGGCCCAGTATTCTTTTTAAACCTTGGAGTCACTCAGCAGGTCTGGCAGCATCTGTGGAAAGAGAAGCAGATGGTGACAACTCTGCTTCTCTTTCCACAGATGCTGCCAGACCTGCTGAGTGACTCCAGCATTTCTTGTTTTTGTTTCAGGATTTCCAGCATCCGCAGTATTTTGCTTTTATTCTTCTTAAACCTTGTTCGCTATAGGAGACTTTTCTCTCTTGGGGTTCATGTGTCTTCAGGGATTCAGAGGTTTGTGAGAAAAAGATGGGAGCAGACAGGAGAGATCTTCTCAGGCCAGGAGCAATCAGACACTCTGAGTTCAAACTGTTTGTACAATTCAGAAAACCCCAGGTTGCCAAGTAGGTTAGTCATGTGACTAACTGGTCTGACCATGTCTTGGATTGTATCACCTTAGCAGTCTCTGGAATGCTTCTCTTACACACAATACCTGGTGATCAAAGTCCATTGTTGGCTGGATGTGTCAGCGAATGGTCCTTTGTCCTTCCAATCACCATCTGTTAATATGCAAATGTCTTTTCCAGCCACGGTTGATCTGTTTAACAAGTCCTTTCTTCACTGCAGTAACAGTTTAAAATCAATGTTCATGACAACATTAATGTGCCTCATTCTTGGCAGGTGGGGAACTAACATGACACTGGATTTCCAGACTGCACCGTTTGATGCTGTTCAGAGTCTGCGAGTGGGTTCTGGTCCTTGGAGAAAATATCCTTGGCAATGCTATCGTGGATAGTTATGATGTTGAGGTCCTTACACATTGGTAGTTCTGCCACTGCTGGTCTCCTAGATAGAATGTTTGAGGTTTCCATGCATTGTCAGTGTGCCACTGCAAGGGATGGGTGACCCGTTTTATGCAGATAACTTTGCATTTGTCCAGTGTATCATTGATCTCCAACAACTCCAGTACATATCTTTGAGGATCCAGACTGGTAGGATAGTTGCACTCGTGCCAGTGTCAATCATGACCCTAAGTGTATGTTTGCCAGCTTTCTTTGGTGGCGAAAGCTTCCAGTTGTTTGACTTCATCAACATGATGTGTTAGGTTCACAATGTGGAACACCTGTTCGTCTTCTGGCGGAGAATTACTCCTCGTTGAGCCTTGTCTCAGGTCCATTTCACTGTGGACTTCATGTATCGACTTGCGTTTATGCCTGTATTCTGTTTGCCTGTGTCCTTCTGAGACTTTTGGCTGTATCTTTCAAGCCAGATTTCTTGCATAGGCGGGCCCAATGTCCTTTTGCACTGCACACCTTGTACAGGTCACGAAATGCAGGGCAATTTTGCCATGAGTGGGACAGACCACACATAGCACACAGCTTGCATGCTCTTTTTGACCTGGTTATGGTGCCGATACTATTGGCTGCACCTCGTGCTTCCAGATGCTGTTGTCCAGCTACAGTGGCTTTGTATTTCCTGCCATCTTCCAGCAGTGCATCAATGCTGTGACCTTTCTTTCCCCAAGAGGTCTTTCTGAAACGCTTCAATGGGTGTTGTTACAATCACGAGCTCCATTATTTGGCCTAACAGCTCAGTTTTTGAGAAGTCACATTCATTGCCCTTCCTACGGAATCTACTGATGAACCAGTCTATTGATTCCTGTGGCTGTTGCCTGTAGGACATCAAGTCCAGGTGATGAATTCTAAAATTCACTTGTAATCAGAGCTGATCTTCTAGCACTCTCCATATCTTTGTGGGATCTTTCTGGTCCTCGTCGGATAGTCTAGAGGTGTTGATTCTGTGTAACTCCTCATTTTCAACTGTTATTAGTATTTTTACAACCTGTTTTTCTGGTTTTACAATTATTTGGTCTGTGAAGAATAACTACATTCTTTGTTTGAACAGTTGGAACACAGATAGGATATCCAAGGCCTTCCACTTCATGCTGGAAAATTTGATATTCATATTTCTGCTGTTCTTTTGTTTTAAAACTTGCTTTGAGACTTATTCTATGACTCTGTACTGTTTCCCCTTGAAGATACTCTCTGTTATTTATACTAGCTGCTTTAATTGACAGGAGAAGGTGCTTGCTAGTGCTGTGTGTTTATTTTGCTTCCAGTGCTTAAGCCTGTTCTGTTTACACAGATGCTCACCAGCTGCTAGAGTTTTTTTATGTTCTTCACACTCAAATGGTTTTAATGTTTTTTTACTGTGGCTTCCTGAATGGAAGCTCTTATTCACGCTCCAGTGGTTTAATGGTTTTTAAACTTTGGCTGCGTGGGAGAAGGCTCTGCAGAGATTGGGGTTTTCCCGTGTTTTTTCTAATAGACACCTCCTGTAATGGCACCAACCTCGATCTGCATGGGAAAGGAATCGGGTCTTCCCCATTTTTTCTACACGGAGCTTTCGAAAAAAACCAATCTTTTGAAGGACTTCAAAGTTTGTTTTTCTTTAAAACAGTATAACTCGCCTGTCAGCACAATGACTCACCCAATTTACTTGCAGCCTGTCATTCTGTGCTCTGTCTTCTACAGCTTGAAGTAAGTTCTTCTTTTTTCACTGTTTGAGCCAGTATTTTTCTTGAACATTCTCTCTACTGGCTGTCTAAAAAGTCATTTTCAGAGCTGTTTGAACCATGGACTTCAAACTCAGACTTTGACTTCTCACCACAGCTGTCATCATGTAATGAGCTGCCACCATGTAATGAGTTCTTTTTATGTTGTCTGATGCAAGATAAACGAGATACGTGGAGTTCAGGTTGTTGAAGATCTCAAACAGGTTTTATTAAACAGCTAAATATTATATACAGTACAGAGCTAACTACAGAACATTACTCTGGGTGTTACAGTTGCAGTGTGACTCTGGCTTGAGTCACATGACTACATTCTGATACTTTGCTCATTAGCATATAAGATCTTAAAGGGACATCACTCTTAAAGGCAATCATTCAACAGACAGGAGCATAAAATTGCAAAGCAGCATTGATAGATTAAGTGAGTGGGTGAAACTGTGGCAGATGGATTTCAACACAGGTAAGTGTGAGCTAATTCATTTTGAACCAAAATAGGATAGATCTGAGTATTATTTAAATGATGAAAAGCTAGGAATAGTGACAATGCTAGTGCCCATGTACACAGATCACTGAAATGTGTTCAGTACAAAATATAACCAAAAAAGCTAATGAAATGTTCACCTTTATAACTAGAAGGGTAGAATATAAAGGGAAGAAAGTTTTGCTACAGTTGTACAAAGCTCTGGTTGGACCATATTTGAAGTACTGTGCACTGCACCTTAGAAAGGGTATATTGGCCTTGGAAGGAGTGCAACACAAATTCACCAGAATGTTACCAGGACTCCAAGGGTTAGGCTATGAGGAGAGATTACATAAACTCAGCTTGTCTTCCCTGGAATGTAGAAGGCTAAGGGGTGATGATTAAGGATTTTGGATTTTATTGATAGGATAGATAGTGAGAAACCTTTTCTGCTGATGAGGGGTCTAGGACAAGGAGAACATAACTTAAAATCGGAGCCAGGCTATTCGGAAAAGAATTTAGTAAACACTTTTTCCTGCAAAGCATGTAGAAGTGTGGAACTCTTTCCCGCAAAAAGCAGTAAATGCTGAGGCTCAATTAATAATTTTAAATCTGAGATCAACAGCTTTTTGCTAGACATGGAATTCAAAAGTATGTGGAGCCAAGACAGATTGATAGAGTTAAAATACAGATCAGGCATGATTTCAATGAATGGTGCACCAGGCTCGAGGGGCTGAATGGCCTCCTCCTGCTCCTGTGTTCCTATGTACATGGTGTCATGCATTCCCCACCTGCCAAGAATGAGGCATATTAATTTTGTCATGTGAACATTGATTTTAAACTGTTGCTGGAGTGAAGTTAAAAAATAATCACCAGACACTTGGCTGGAAAAACATTTGCATACCAACAGACAGTGCTTGGAGAGACAAAGGACTATTCCCTGGTCCACTTAACCCACAATGGACTTTGATCACCAGACATTGAAGGTGAGGATCCACAAACAAAAGTGGTCAACCAGCTAGTCACATGACTAACCTGCTAGGCAACCTGGAGTTTTTTGAATTGTGCCACAGAGAAAGGCAGAAGGCTCTTGAAACTGGAACCTGAAACAAGGAAGCCTTTCTCTCTGTATCTCTCTCGCTTTCTCCGCAAGCCACCGGACCCATGGAAGACACGTAAACCTCAAGAGAGAAAAGACTCCGACCTCGAAACAAGTTGAAGCGTGCACTGGGCCCCAACGAACCGCAGGACTTACCAGCAACCAAAGACTCCACATTGAACTTAAAGGACAGTAAATGCCAAACAGATATTGCTGCAAACTTTTCCCCTTTATTCTTTTCTGTCTCAATCTGCATATGTGTTTATCGCGTATGCATGCTAGCGTGGTTGCGTCACATATTCATAGTCAGTAAGTTTAAGATTAATAAACTTCTACCTTTCTTATTTAAAATCGAAGAAAACGTGTCTGAATTGATTTCTTTGCCTTACAATTGGAAAGCGGTGAACAAGGATTCACTGAGAGGGAGCTAAAATATGGTGTTTTTCTTAAAATTAAACCCTGTTACGGTTAACCATGCAAAAGCTGAGAGAGAACCCCTAGACCCCTCTCACCTGATCGTAACGATAGTCTTTTATCCACTGGGCAAGTTGAGAAGCAGCAAAACTCTTCCATTACCTGTTTCTCAATGGCTCTGTTGTAAAAAGCACTGCCCTGTTCTGAACTAGATTGAAGCCAGGAAGGTCCCAGGTTCAAAGTGCACTGAGTCAGCTGATCTTACTGGCCATGGGCTAGAGACAGCAAAGGTCAATGATCACTCCTGATGGTTATCCAGTAACTTCTACAGGAAATCAGAAATTAGGCAGAGATGTAACAAAGGATCAGGCTTGGTCTTAATGGAGCCTGAGCTGAGATCTCTCACTGACACTGACTGTCAAGGTTCACCCAGAAAGAATGAGTACCTGAGTGAGATAACGATTTCAGTCAGTACTTTCAAGAGGCAGGGGGTGAAGGAGAGTATTAACAGGGAAAGGTGCACTTGAGATCATGGGGCTGAGCTATTTTTGGTTGCTGTGCAGGTTTGGGAACTTAGATCCCCCATGTTCTTTTATGAGAGAGAAGTACACTGTCTTGGGAACTGCTAGTGCCTTTAAGCTGCTTTGTTAAAAGACAACATTATATACGATTACATGAAAACATCTAACACATTGGGCAGAATTTTATTCCAGCAATGGGGGTTCCAGCGGCGGGTCGGATGACGGGGGTGGGGGGAGGGGAGAATCCACCTTGGCCCTCCATCGTACCCCCATTGCTATTTAAAAGCAGGTAGCCAATTAACTGCCCATCGTCATGGACACTGTCCCTTTAATGGACGAGCTCCGCCCCCCACAGCTGCCAGCCAATCGGAAGACTAGCAGCTCTGCAGTACAGGCATCACCACCAGGAGCAGTGGCCACTGCCAGTACTGCAAAAGGCCCTGCAGTATTGAAGAGAGGAGAAGAGCCCAGACAAGTAAGTGGGTTGGGGTCACCGGGGTCAGTAAGGCATGCCCAGTGACAGGGTGGGGGGTGGATGCTGGTGAGGATGGGGTAGGGGACTTCCTGGGGGAGGGCAGCGATTGCTGCCAGGTGGGTCTCTGGGGGGCCCTGGATTTCCCCCAAAGGAGGAATACCTCCAATCCCGCTTGGAGGTCACCAGGCTTTTCCTGGCAGTGTCTCTCCACAGTAGCAGGCCCCTCTGCCTTCTATTAAATTGAGGTGGAGGCGGAAAGAGGCCCTTATGGGCCTCAGTTGACATCGGGCTGGAAGGCTGTCCTCGGCTTTCCTTGCCCCGGTCAAAATGACAGGTCGCCCGGGCAATGTTAGGAATGGCGCTCCTCCCTGTCATTTGCTTTGTTGCCCCACCCCCACCCCACCTCTGTGCCCACCTCCAAGGGCACAAGCCAAAAGACTTGCAGGTTGATAGGCAAATTGGCCATTATAAATTGTCACTAGTGTAGGTAGGTGGTAGGGAAATATAGGGACAGGTGGGGATGTTTGGTAGGAATATGGGTTTAGTGTAGGATTAGTATAAATGGGTGGTTGATGTTCGGCACAGACTCGGTGGGCCGAAGGGCCTGTTTCAGTGCTGTATCTCTAATCTAAAATCTAATCTAACAATATTCTGCCCGTGGTCTCTGAAGATTTGATCAAATCACAGCTTTTCCGTATCCCGCTGGGGGCTCTTTTCAGATCCAGGCAGGGTTTTTTTGGCAAGGGACTGGGCCCCAACCTCAGCCTAATGTGATTGAGTGCTGTGGCAGCCTTGTCTTCCTTAAGGAAGGAAACAGCATGAAGTACTATAACAACAACACACTTGCATTTATATCGCTCCTTGAGCATAGAGAAACTTCCCAAGGTGGTTCAGAGAAGTGTAATCAGACAAAAGTGAACAGCAAGCCTCGGGAGACATTAGGAGAGGTAACTAAAAGCTTTGTCAAAGACTTGAGCTTTAAGATAGGTCTTAAAGGGGGAGATGGAAGTGGAGAAGAAGAAGGATTCAGGAAGGGGATTCCAGAAGGCTGAGTGTTTCAGCAGCAGATGAGCTGAGGCAGGGTCAGAAGTGGGTCATGTTACATAGATGGAAGTCGGCAGTCTTTGTAATGCAGTAAAGCTTGCTGATCTGAATAAACTAACTGAGGGAGTGGCGAGCACTTCATCTGGGCTGTGAATATTACATCTAAAGGATTACACCTCCATCAAACATCCTGCAGGAATTTATCCAATGTAATATCTGATAATGCATAGCTTAATACAACTGGTAATTTGATAATCCAGCAGTCAGCTGTGACTCAGCACGTCGCACTCTTGCCCCTGTGCCAGAAGGTTCAGAATTTAAGTCTCGCTCCACGGAGCTGAGCACATAATCTAGACTGACACTTCAATGCGGTACTGAGGAAGTGCTGCACTGTTGGCAATGCCATCTTTCAGATGAGACGCTAAACGGTGGCCCCATCTATCCTCTGAGGTAGATATGAAAGGCTTTGCAGTGAAATTCCAAGATGAGTGTCCTGTCCAATATCTATGCCTCAACCAACCGCACTACTAAAAAAATTACCTGGTCATTATCTCATTGTTGTTGGTGGGATCTTGCTGTGTGAAAATTAGCTGCTGTGTTTGCTACATTGCAACATGACTACACTTCAAAAAAAAAATCCATTAGCTGGAAAGTACGCTGGGATGTCCTGAGGTTATGAAAGGGGTGATTTAGATATACAAGTCATTCTCTAACGTTGGCACAGGGGATTAATATAGCAGCAATGAACTTTACATATGGCAGGTGAATGTTGCCTTGCTAATCTTGCTGAGCCATCAGCTACAGACAGTACCTGCCTGCGGGACTTTCGTCCATTCAGTTATTCCAATCCCATTGCAGAATGAGGTCAGACAGGAGCTACAGCAGTGAGAGCCAGTCAGTCTGGTTAACGGGCTCCCCAGGGTCCTTGTTTTAATGCAATATTCAGTGCACTCACATAGAGTGTACCCTGCAGGTGGTGTTTTGAAGCAGCAAATGACCTGGAAGTATTTGAGAGCCGTGCCTGCAATTTCACACTTACCAACAAAATAGAGTTGGTCATATCTTCTGGCTTTAAAATGTTGGTTTGATTATTTGATCGGGGGATCCTGTCCTGGTAATTCCTTATTTTTCAACCTTATTTTCTAGAATTATAGAATCTTACAGCACAGAAGACCATTCGGCCCATCATGCCTGTGCTGGCTCTTTGCATAATCTATCCAAGTAGTCCTGCTCCCCCTGCCCTTTCCCTATGACCCTGCAATTTTTTCCTTTCAAGTAGTTATCCAATTCCCTTTTGAAAATTACTATTGAATCTACTTCCACCAGCCTTGCAGGCAGCGCATTCCAAATTAAAACAACTCGCTGGGTAAATAAATTCTCCTCATTTCCCCTCTGTTTCTTTTGCTTTTTATTTTAAATATGTGTCCTCTGGTTACGAACTCTTCTGCCAGTGGAAGCAGTTTCTCCTTACTTTGTCTGTCAAAGCCCTGCGCAAATCTCCCCTTAATCTTCTTAACCTTAGGTTTCACCTCAGTTTCTGCCCCCGCATGTGGGAACCACCTCCTTTTGATATTTGGTTCCCCAAGTGTTAAATGCAGATTTTTGGGAGGCTTATTCTTTCATAGAGGGAATCACCATCAACCCAATTCTGTCAAACACCCAATGTCCACTCTTGGATACCTACGCACAGGGCTCACTGGATAGCAAACAGGGGAAAGAATCCTTCAGCTCATTCCCCCCACCCCACCACTCCCCTGCTACCACCCTCTCTAACACTGAAACCCAATTATAGAGCCCCTATTTCTCCCCGGCTGAGATCAGTGAATTTGGCACAGTTTAGTTTAGTTTAGAGATACAGCACTGAAACAGGCCCTTCGGCCCACCGAGTCTGTGCCGACCATCAACCACCCATTTATACTAATCCTACACTAATTCCATATTCCTATCACATCCCCACCTGTCCCTATATTTCCCTACCACCTACCTATACTAGGGGCAATTTATAATGGCCAATTTACCTATCAACCTGCAAGTCTTTTGGCATGTGGGAGGAAACCGGAGCACCCAGAGGAAACCCACGCAGACACAGGGAGAACTTGCAAACTCCACACAGGCAGTACCCAGAATTGAACCTGGGTCGCTGCAGCTGTGAGGCTGCGGTGCTAACCACTGCGCCACTGTGCCGCCCGCACAGTCTAGCGGTGCAAACTGAGGATAGGCTCTGCCCAATCTGTAGGGCTGAACACCACAGTTTCATCGCAGGAGGAAGATGCTATAAGTCCGATATTGCGGTTAGAATGGGCTTCCCAGCCTGCTTCATGCCACAGCAGGGTAAGAGAGAGCACAAGGTACAGCCAAGTACTTCCAGCAGGGCCATATCCTGCTGAAATTCTTCATTGAACTTTGTAAATGCTTCCTAGAATGTAGCGTACTCAGCTGTAGCTCAATGGGTAGCACCCTCACCCGAGTTAGGGGGCTGTGGGTTCAAGTCCCACTTGAAAGACTTGAGCACAAAATCTATTCTGATGTGCCCAGTGCTGTGTTGTTTTTCAGATACGATGTTACACCGAGGCCCCAACTACTCACTTGTGTGGACGTAAGTGATTCCATGGCTCTGTTTTGAAGATGAGCAGGGGAATTTCCCCTGGTTCCCTGGTCAATGTCTATTCCTTAATTACCATGGGTTGAATTTTCACGTTGGCAGGAGGAATGGAAGTCGGGACTTTTTTCCGGCTGCAAACCTGCCCTCTGAGGGGAAGCAAATTAAAGTCTTGATTTGAATTGGAGTTGGGTTCGGTGCCTAATTAGAGGCTGCGGGAGTGGGGGTGGGGCGGAGGCAGGCCAGATGAAGTGCAGGCCCGATTTTAAACTCCCATGGCAACCATTACTGTAGCTGCCATGTGAGCATTGAGGAAGCAAGCAGAAGATTGCCTTTGAGCCTTAGCTTGGACTGCAGCCTCTCATGACATCATAGGAAAGCCGAAGGCCTGGTACCTGGGGCAGGGCAGCCCCTCGGTTCTCAGACAATGACCTGGAGGTGATGCTTGAGACTATGAGGGAGAGGTGGGAGGTCCTCTTGCCAGAGGGTGACAGGTGGAGGCCTACCCTCCCAGACTGAGCAGGCCTCAGTTGAGATAGCTGTCACTGTCAGCGGCAGAAGTGCAATCAGAAGATTCTGGATTCAGTGCCATAAAAAGTTCAATAACCTTATTCACTCTGGCAAGGTGAATGCAAGCCCCTACCTTCAGGAGAGGCCTCTGGGCTTGCACCCTCTAGCAGACACACTACCTGAGTACCCTCAGGACACATGCTGCTCCTGAACATGGGAAGGGTGTGTTCCCAAGGCATTTACTGACCCCTCAGCATGGCTCAGAACCCAGTGCTGCTGAGAATCTGTCGCCACTGAAAAATGCAGCTTCTAATGGATAGGACAGACACCATTGACCACAGAGGACAGCAGTGCCTTATCTCGCTCTGGGCAGATGTACATCCTTTATTGACGCTAAGAGTTTAGATGTTCCAGGCTGGCTCTTCAGTGGATGTGTTAGCACAGGCACCTCAGACTGACTTGTATTCCATGCCCTTCATCCTGGGTCAGAGGGACTCAGTTGAAATGTTCCTGAATCAGATGATTCCTGACATTCATGGCATCTTGATGAGACCTTCCTGCCCCGCACCGTGCCCAGGCACCTCCTTGTGCAGCCAGGCCACCTCAGTGTTCCACTTCCACCAACTCCACCTCCTCCTCCTCCACCTCCTCCTCCTCCACCTCTTGCTCCTCCTATTCCTCTGATGAGCTATCTGGTTCCAGGACCTCACTGCCCTCAAGGTCCATACCTCTCAAAGAGGGCCATGTTATGGAGAGCACAACAGACCACCACAATGAGCGAGACCCTTGCAGGAGTGTATTGGAAGGTGCCACCTGACTGGTCCAGGCACTGGAATCGCATCTTGAGAAACCCGATGGCCTGCTCAATGGTTATCCTAATGGGTTAATGGCTTTGGTTATATTGTCTCTGTGCCTCTGACTCAGACTTTTGTCGAGGGGTGAGTTGCCAGTTTTTCAAGGGCCCCTTAGGATCCATCCACGTAGTTTGGAAGTTGGAGTGAAGATCTGCAGCAGCCTGGACTGTCAAATGATGAAGGAGTTATGGCAACTGCCAGGAAAGTGAGCGCAGACATGGAGGAAGCTCTTGTGGTCACAGACCAACTGAATGTTGAGGGACTGGAAGTCCTTCCTGTTGATGGATCTGACTTGCCAGTTACTGGGTGCCTTGATGGCCACATGGGTATTACTGATGAACCCCTGCACCTGGGGGAATCTAACGATGGCGACGAAACCCACTGCCCTCTGTCTCTGAGTGGCCTCAAGTGTCGTGAAAGTAATTTATTGTCCAGCCCGGGCGAAGAGAGCATCAGTGACCTGCGAGATATAGTGGTGCACTGTTGTTTGCAAGATGCCACCATGGTCCTCAGCTGATCTTCGAATGAGCAAGAGGTGAAGAAGTTCAAGGCCACAGTGACTTTGACAGCAGGGCATGGCGAGCAGTGCTGCGAGGTGTGAGATCTTCAGTGAGGAGATCACAGATAAATCTCTGTGACCATCTTCCTGAAGAGTCACAGTCTCCTCTGGCACTGGGTCCTGGTCATTTCCAGGTAGCTCCTTCTTCGGCATTAGATCCTATGGGGAGGGTATGGTCTCTGTGTCCTTCTTGCCCCTCACACTCGCATCTGCCCCCTGATGCCAGGGGTTCCGCCCTTTCTGTGGAGGATGTTGTTCCTCATTGCCACTGGGCTCAAAATCCGAGAGTCATGCCCCCATTGCAGCTGCTGCCTTCCTTGTGCTCAACTGGTTGCCCAGTTGTCCTTGGCTGCCTTACCCCCTGCTCTTCTTCCCCCATGATGCCAGGAGGGTGACGACCCCCTGCACTGCCTGAGCGCTGACTGCTAACTTTCCCCGACACCTCCGCAACGCCAAGGACATCTGTCTGCCGAAGCCCCCTCTGACACTGGGGTGATTCCCTGGGGTGACCATGACTGGCTTCCCACTCTGTACCCGTCTCGCTCCACCTGCCCCAGACAGCACACGTGGCCTGTGTACTCCCGTGAAACTCTCAACTCTCCTCATTACCGAAAACTTATTAAGCTGTTCAACTACCTTAATTGCCTTTAATCAGGGATTTGGCAGGATCGCAGTCCCGTCCTCCCCAACCCTAGTGATCATGGCTGGCGCCGGGGGTGGCATCACAAAACTGGCATGCCAGCCGGTGCGTTATATTCGGGTCCCGTCCACCTCCGTTCCTGACCTCAGTGGGGCCCAAAAATTCAGCCCAATAACTAAAACTGATTATATGGTCACTATCAGCACTATTGCTGTTTGCGGGAGCTTGCTGTGCGCAAATTGGCCAACATGTTTCCTACATTACAACAGTGACTACACTTCAAAAATACTTCATTGGCTGTGAAACACTTTGGGATATCCTAAGATTGTGAAAGGCACTATATATATTCAAGTCTTGTGGCATTTCTGCAGTCAGATATTAACCTGCCTTCACAGTGCATGGCATTAGATTTTCTATGGATTCATTAAGTCATCATCTAAGCTTTCCCTGCTGATATTTTCTCCCTTCCTCTCCTCTCCTGAAAGTGGGGACAATTCCCCAGTTGTCGGTCGCCCTCCAATATCTTGCAATGATCGCAATTATTTATATACGAGCCTCGGTAGTGAATGATGGTAAGCTATTCGACTGTGAAGGGTATCATATACATGTCCTATTCTCATCCAATAGCTGCGCACACCTTGTTCCAATAGCAGTTATTGGAGAGCTATCAGGAATAGGATCTATGGCTGATTTGTAACTGTGAAACTCTTTAACTACCTCAGTCTTCCTTTTCCAACCGTAATCACCAGGCTTTTAAAACAAACCCCGGCATCACTGTGTTACTATTTCCTGATTTACTTCATTTCCTCTTGCACCCTTTTCAGCCTACGTGGAGTCCTGCTCTTTGACCCTTGGCCCTCCACCTAGGCTTGTCAAAAACAGATCCTGTTTTATCAACATGTGATTAAATATTGAGTAGCAATGTAACTAAAATGTTTCTAACAGATTTTAGAATCCCTTAACAGATCTTATTGCATGCCAACTATTTCCCAGCTGATGATGCTGTGGTGTACCTATGCACTCTGAACCAAAAGGATGAGTGTCTCTGAATGGCAATGCTTCATTATATCTACAAATCACAGTGACTTTATTCAAGGAGATCCAGTTACCTCACAGCAGAAACCTGAACAAGTTCACACAAATGGACTTTGTTTCTACTGAGTCAGACTTTTGTCCGAGAATGTGATTTTGAAGTTAAGAACTGGGTAATTTAAAGTAGCATTTTCACTTAGCAACACTGAAGGAAATCTTGTCACTGATGTTTGTGAAATGAGTGTTTATCTTTCTCAGTAATTCCTGACTCCAGTTCTGTGACTAGACATGGAGGAGAAGATTTGCTCCATATGTTGTGCGTTAACAAAACCAAGTCCCATGCCATTGCTGTTGATCAATCAAACTGCTCAGTCATGGATGATTTTAAACTTCTTGAGTCTTGTGACTGTATTCACCCTTTTGTGTCCAACACTGATTCTCTGTGCAAAATGTTAGTGCTGGGCATGGATCGAACTGCTTTTGGATTTGTAACCAGAAACCAAGTGTGTCAGGTATCTCCTTCGAAAATACTGGGAATACTGTAGAATTTAGCAGAATACACTTTCCCCTTTAAATTTTGAACTGGAAAGGGACTGCAAATCAGGCTTTTGGTTACTTAGGAATCACACAGAAAATCAGTCTTTTGTCTCCATTCACTTGTTTCTCATTTTTGTCCTTCCAGTTCCTGCTGGCAATCTGCCCCAATTCTGCCAGTTGATATTGGCATTCCCTCCAAATCTTCCCGCACCCCCCACCCCACACCTCCCCTCCACCCAGTCCATGCTGGCCCTGTTCCCTACTCCTCTGCCCTCTTCCTCACAGCAAGCAGAGGAAACCCTCAAGTAACAAGCTCCTGCTGATGCAGTGTATCATGGGAAACCAGCCACCACTTCCTGTGTGAGGCTCTGAACTTGACAGCAGGCCTTGAAAGGTCAAATCACAAAGATTGCAGGGCGTTGTGTGTGATGCTAACTAATATAATGAAGTCAGCACCAGCACTTACATAGATTACTTCAGCCCAGTTTAATCAACATTAAGGGTTCAAAGGAAATGTTTCTGGGAATATGTTGTGTGGCTTTTGACAGGTAATCAGTCCCACCAGAAAAAATGAGAGGGGTGAAGAGATGGAGGCAGGCAGGAAATAGGGCAGCTGATGAATCGACAAGCAAAGGACTGTCTAGACTCCCAGGGAAGTAAGCCAGCTATAACTGATGGATTGCTTTATTAATTCTCTCAAGGCCTCCTGCCCCATTATCAGGGGATTGAATCGTTGAATTCAATTCCCTTTTAAAAGCTATTCTGGACTTTGCTTCCACCATTTTTTGTGGTAGATCATTCTGTGTTATAACAAATTCTCTATGTTAAAAAATGTCTCAATCTCTCCCTTCTTTCTTCTAGTGATGATAGATTCATGTCCTCCATCGAAGAATGGAAGGTTTTTCCCAATTCACTTTACCATACCCCCTTATAATTTTGAGCACCTCTATCAACTTGCATTTATACAGCACATCCCATGACACTTCAAAGAGGCATAAGGAACAAATGAACTCCAAGCCAAAGGTGTTATTAAGTGAGGTGACCAAAAGCTTGATTGAAGAGGTGAATTTTGAAAAGGATTGTAAAACACTTCGGGAGGGTGTAGCTAGGTAGTGGATTAGATCAATAGAGTTGGGGGTTGGGTCACATAAGACTCCAATCTTTCTTTCACCTTCGCTATTTCAACACCATTCATGCACACCCATGTCATCAATATTCCTTCCTATACGTGGCACACTATTTGTTTGCATTAAATTTAATCTCCCATTGTTCTTCCCACTTACATATCTTGTTCAACTCACTCCATCATTTCTGGGCTGCATCCTCTAATTACACTGCCTTTCCCATCTTAAAACCATCGGCCAATTTGACCAATTTCCATTGAGTTTCTGAATCCAAGTCATTGATGAAAATTAGAAACAGTAGTGGCCCCAACACCATGCCATGAAGCACTGCACTCAGCCCTGCCCCCATTCTGATTTACTCCTCTCATGATTATTTTCTCTTATTTACCCTTCAACCAATATCTTATTCCCTAGGTTTACCTTTAATCCTCACGGCTTTGAGCTTAAATAATAACCTTACATGTGGAACTTCAACAAAAGCCTTCTGGAAGTCAAGGTGCAGCACATCGTAGGGCTTCCACAGTCCACTTGGGTTGTTACTTTCTCAAAGTTGGCAAGGAGATTACTCAGGCAGGATCGACTCCTACTGAATCCATGTTGACGACTGTTAATGATGTTATTGTTTAAAGGGTTTGGTCCTCATTAACAATTCCATTATTTGAATCGGAATATGACTAATGCAATAGCCTGTGTCGGTGTAAATGGACACCACATGAGCCTATCCAGCATTAACTTGTGATGTCAGCCTTGGCTGAGTGGGCAGCACTTTCATTTCTGCATCAGAAGATTGGGAGTTCAAGTCCCACTCCAGTGACTTAAGCACAAGATCTAGGCGAACACTTCTGTAGTAGTGAGGGAATGCTGCACTGACAGAGGTGCTGTCTTTTGGATGACAGTTTAAATGAAGGCCCTGTCAGGTGGAGTCAGGTGAGTTCTCCTGGTGTCCTGACCAATATTTATCCAACACCTAGAACAAACAATCTAGTCATTTATTTTATTGCTGTTCATGGGAGCTTGCTATGCATCAATTAGCTGCCATGTTTCCTACATTACAACAAAAAGTACTTTGTTGGCTGTAAAACAATGTTGGACATACTGAGGTGATGAATGGTGATATATAAATGCAAGTTCTTTCTTATGGAAAGGGGGAAATGAAGGCCTTCCCTCTCTTCCAAGGGTCTGTATAGTGCAATGTCTTGGAGCACTGTGTGGTAGCCAATAATAACTGGGGTCAAAGTTCAGACACAAGTATAATGGTATCATTCTCTGCTCGAAAGCTAAGAACCACAGTGTGTCAGATCAAGTGTTTTCTCAGGTACTTGGCCTACGGTGAAATCTGAACCAGATAATGTGTAAGATGAGGTCCTCACTTTGCTGTCTGTGCGGAGTTAAGGCTAAATGTTAGGGTAGTCTCATTTCGGTTCATAATAAATATTAATTCTGTGCACTAAACTGTTTTTATAACCAATAATTAGTATCACGCAAATTGGAACTTAATCAAAAGTTACATCTTTTCCTAATTTTATTTGTCAAACAAAGCTCCTTCTGACCTAATTTGAAGCCTTGACTAAAACTTGTATTCACACAACAGAAACAGCAACAAACTTTTATGGAGCATTCTTCACATGGAAGAATGTCTTCGACCACTTGAAGCGGGGGTGAGGAGATCACTAAGAATGAGACTGGAAATAATTAAAGGGAAAGCCAAAAGTATGTTCAAAGTCCCAAGCTTTAACAAGGCTTTGAAGGAAGAGAAGAAGGTGGCTAAGGCTCAATTTTAACCCTGTCTGACTAGTGAAACAGTGTGGGTTGGGGGTTAAAATAGTGGATTGGTGTTTCTCGCTGCATTCACGCCCGCCGCCGTTTTAACGCCCGGGTGTTCGTAAGTGGCGAGGCCTCACAGCACAGGCCTCTTTAATATTCAAATTTTGGGTATAATGAAGTTATTCAGACCCTGGGAAGATTGTAACCAGTGTCAGAAAGGATTCAGGCCCAAGAGAGGCCCAGGTAAGTAATGCTTAACATTATTTTAAAGGTTTCCTTGTGCGAACCTCAAAGAAACAAAAGGGGCGTAGTTATTCCTGGGCAGTGGGCCGACACAGGCGATGGCCAATTAATTGCTCACCTATTTTACACCCAGCCTGATTTTCTGCTTCCCTGAAATCAGAGGGAACGGCATTGGCGTGGAGTCCCAAATGAGCTACCCATTTAATGTTGTCCATTTTGACCTACTGCCCAAGGCCCTCTTGGGTCTCCATTGCCCCCCGGACATGATTCCCATAAGACATTCCTCCACAACAACATATTTTAGGGACAGGGCCCATTCCTACGGGACCCCATCAAAGTCCTCCTGCAACCTGAAACTCCGCTTCTGACCACCAGCTTCCATTTCATCCCTGCCAGGAGTCAGCAATGGTAAGGGATCCCAAAATTTCCCGGGCCTCATGTTGGCATGTTGGTGGGCACTTGCCTCCTGCCCCAAGTTAAAATCGGGGCGATGGCTCTGGAGAGCAGCATTGCAGCGACTGTTGGTGGAGTGGAGAGAGGAGACGACAAGCAACAATTAGCAGATGGAGGACCATCGGCTGCTGGCTAGGACAGACCTGCTCAAACAGGACAGGGTGATACTATGCAGTGATTTGAAAATGAGGATAAGGACATTGGTTGGAGATCCGCAGTTTGGAAAGTCAGTGATCATCGGAACTTAATGGCCATGACAATCCGTAGGAGTTCAGTGGATGACTGGTGGAGAAATGGTACAAGCGAACATTTTTTTTCAGTTATTTACACCATTTTCCCCTCCCACACAGTCATGGCAAGGCAGGAAGAATCCATGTGGAATTTCATATCCAATGTTTGTAAGTATAGAATGCAGAAAGGCCATTTGCCCATCAAACCATTCACTGTAGCCTATCTACAGTGGACAGACCCGACTCTCCAGCCAATAAATTCAGCTACAAAATGCTTGTTTTTCGGATGTATATGCGCGTACTAATGCACCAATATGGCAGGCTGAAAGCACGCAACCATTTCTGGCCGTAGTGCATCACCCACAATATTGGGAAAGGATAATGTCTTACCTGTCACTTAGCTGAATGTCGCTGCATCGATGTTATTGAGCCCTAAAGGCCAATATCGGGGGCAGGGGGTGGGGGGAGGAGTGCTTCAGGCCTCGCCATTCAGGCAAAGGGCTGGTGTCCTGTACCCCCTCCCCCAGCCCCATGCAGCCAAAAATAGACGCGCACACTGAATATTCTGAGGGACCAACCACTTACAGATAAAACCTCCAAGAAAAAGGCCCATGCAATTTTTCACCAATCCCTGAAGTTAATCAATATTTATCCAACTTTAACAATTGGGAACAGTTGTATTTAAACAAGAGCTTGGCAATATAGACACAACTGTGCACTTTATTTAAAAAATAGTCATCCTGGATGCCACATTGATGAGGAAGGGGGAGCAGGTAAGATTTTGAGTGCAGTGGGGGGAGGGGAACGGGGTCAAATAAATGTAATGGATGTAGGGGATGGTGGGAAGGGGTGAACTTTAAACTTTATGCAGCCTGTGGGGGGAAGGTCAGATATAAAAGGTAAGTGTTTTTGGGAAAAGGGCAAATAGTTACTGTAATTGTTATTAGAGAGTGGAAAAGGCGTACTCTAAATTTGTTTGTTTAATTTTGTGGGGGGATTACTTCTTTAAAATTTAAATGTGGTGACAGGGCTGGCTGCCCTTTCAAAATGGCGCCAGCGCCTGCGCACAGGCAGCTGACGCCATTGCTGGCGACGGTAGTGCTGCACTGTTGGAGGTGCTGCCTTACAGATGAAACGTTAAACCAAGGCTCTGTCTGCTCTCATGGGTAGTCATAAACGATCCCAAGGCAGTATTGGAAGAAGAGCAGGAGAGTTCTCCCTGTGTCCCAGTCAATGTTTAGCTATCAACCAACATCACTAAGAGTAGATTATTTGGTAATTTATTTCATTGTTGTTTGTACGATTTGCTTTGTGCAAATTGGCTGCCACGTTTCTTAGATTGACAATGATAACTACATGTCAACAGGACTCCATTGGCTGTAAATTGCTTCGGGACATCCTGGGGTCATGACTGATGCTATAGACATTCAAGATCTGTCTTTCATTTCTGCCTACCCATTTTATTTTGGTTAATTTGTCCTGAGACAAGGAATGATATTGAGGGAGGAGGACAGAATGGCAAAGGGGCTGTGTAGCCCACTGGAGGGTAATTCATGCCTTGGTCAGTTCCAAGGCAGAGAGCAATATTCAGGTCACAGCTCGGCTGCCAGGTGTCCAAGTTGGTGTCAGGAAGGGCCAGAGTTCAACCTCGGTCTCTGTAAGCAGATTAGTGGATATTACCATTCAGGGCAATGTTTTCTTGTCTTTCATATCAAAGAGAAACAATCACAAGTATTGTATTCACTGTAATAGTTGATTGAAAACCCTCTTTATCAAATGGAGCCTAGCTTCAGAGCAAAATCCTATTTCTTATTAACTGAACTGCTATGTCATGATAAGGTAAGCCTGATGTATAATATTGGCTGTAAGGTTAGACAGACACTCAGAGGCTTTGCTTTATCTGAGGTGACAAGGGGAAAGAAAATTGTTGGTTTGAGTACATGGGTTGTACACGGTGTGTAGAAGAGTTGGCCAACCGTATGTCATTCCTCGTTCTTCTATCTTCTTGAGAATGTTTGGATTGTACTACAGGGGAATTTTGTCCTTACAGCCATGAACCACCTGAAACCTCACTCACAGGATTATATAGCATCGACAGCACAGGAACAGGCCATTCAAACAATCTAGTGTTTTTACTCCTTATCAGCCTCCTCATATTCGAATTACCTCTTCCCACCCTGCCCCTATATCCTCCTACTCTCTTCCCCCAGATATGTGCATCAAGCCTCTCCTTAAATGCATCAATGCTATCTGCTTCAAACACTCTGGGATGGGGGGGGGAGGGGATTTTAAGTGGGCGATGGGGGTGTTGGCCACCGACTAAAGTGCCGACAAGAGCCCTGTGTCACCTCCTCAGGCGAAGGCCCGCCGCGATACGTTCCAATTAGGCACTTAAGTGGACAAAGGCGGGCCTTTCCCGGTATTAAGAACCCCGGCGACGGAAGTCCTGCCTGCTGATTGACCAGCAGCTCTTTCACTGAACAGCACCATCACAGAGGCGTTGGCTGCTGTCAGTAATGGACCCACCAGAGGTGAGCGACCCAGGCCACAGGTGAGTCAGGGTGGGAGGAGTTTCACAGGGTGGGGAGGGGGGTAGTTGCAGGGGAAGGGGATGTAGGAGGGTCAGCAGCAAGGGCAGTGGGGTGACTCTCAGCAGGCCCCCCTTCCTGATGCTGGGTCCCTCGATCACGAGGTGCCTTTTAACAAGGGGCCCCCACCTTCCCTGGAGCCAGCAAACAACCTGTACGGGTTTGCTTGGTGTGCTCCCCATATGGCGACAGGCCCGCCCACCACTGGGCTAAGACTGGTGGAGGCAGGATGAGGTCCCTTAATTGGGCATTAATTTTCCAATTAAGGGCCTCAATTAGCCAGTGGGGCAGGAAGGCCATCCATGGGTCTGCCCACCATGGACTTAATTGGGGTGGAAGTGGGAAAGAGGTGGGGGCCCCGCCCCACCACCATCCCGCCCAATTAAATGCTCTCTCCATCTCCAAATGCACCGTAGGGGAGAACATAAAACTCACCCCCATGTGGCAGCATATTTCAAATTCTCACCACACTCTGTGCAACAAAATTCCTTCGCAATTCTTCATTTGATCTGTTAGTGGCTATTGTTTATTTATTCCTTCTTATTCTGCATTCACTTACAATTGAAAACAACTTCTTTATATTGTTACGACCTGGTGAGAAAGGAATCTAGGTTTCCCTCTCAGCCTTCACCTGGTCTTACCGTAACAGGGTTTAATCTTAAATACACCTTTTCTTTTTAACTTCCCCTTAGTAAACCCTTGTTCACTAACTTCTAATTATAAGGCAAATAAACTAGCCAAACAGGTTTTCTCAGGTTTAAAGAAAAAAAGGTTAAACTTTATTAAACTTAAACTCTAATTCAGTTAGCGCCTACGGATACGCGACGCACCCACGCTAGCATGCATATGCGATACACACAAGCAGATAGAGACAGAAAAGAGCAAAAGAAATAAAGTGCAAAGGTTTGAGGCAATATCTGAAGATGGTTTTGGTTACTGTTCTTCAAACTCGCTGTAAAGTCCTTGATTGCAGGTAGGTCTTGTTTTTTGTTGGAGCCCAGTATTCTTCTTAAACCTTGTTCAATGTAGGAGACTTTTCCCTCTGAAGTTCATGTGTCCTCAGTGGGTCCAAAGGCTGTGAGAAAAAGATGGGAGCAGACAGGAGAGGTCTACTCACTCCAGGAACAAAACAGTCTCTTTTTCAGTTCAAACTCTTTGTACAATTCAGAAAAAACCCAGGTTGCCAGGTAGGTTAGTCATGTGACTAGCTGGTCTGACCACATCTGTTTGTGGATTTTCTGATCTCAGCCAGCCCTGGAATGTCTCTTCTGACACACAATACCTGGTGCCCAAAGTCCATTGTGGGTTAAATTGGAGCAGGGAATAGCCCCTTTGTCCCTCCAAGCACTGTCTATTAGTATGCAAATGCTTTTTCAAGCCACGGCTGATCTGTTTAACAGGTCATTTCCTCGTTCCAGCAACAGTTTAAAATTAATATTCATATGACAAAAGTAATATGCCTCATTCTTGGCAGGTCGGTGGAGTCTACATGACAATATCCATCCTATCGAACCCCTCCATCATTTTAAAGGTCACCTCTGTCAAGCACAACAGGAGTCAAGTATTGAATCAATTTCTCTCTCATTTTCCAGTACTTTACAGTCAAAATAATACCTCCTACACAGAAACATGGACATCAACACTGCCAAAAGTTAGTGGAGAATAAGTATTTTCCAATATGGCTGCCCATGGGTGTTATTAATGGTTACCAATCAGATATTGAGGCCGTTACCACTCTGTTAACGCCAGCTAACAGAATGGTTACCAACTCTGGCTTGAGATAGTCCTGAAGGTTTTGTCATGTGACATTTGAACGCATAGCATTTGATCATGTGACATTGCTCATGTAATGCTTAATCTGCCCATTGTTCGCAAATGTTATTGCATTTACCTTAGCTGAGAGTCTCAGTATCGCCAAGCCCCAAATAAAATAGTAAACTTATTCTTTTATAATGAGATGAAGAACATCATTTATAAATCAAAGAAAAAACACAAAAGAATAGAAAGATTTAAGGATAGGTAAATGTTTAAATAAAAACTAATTGTGGTGCTTGTACAGTTTTGCCTGCAATGAGAAACACCAAGTAAATACTACTGATCCAACAAAAACATCATTGATAGAAATAACTTCGAATTAAAGTTTACTCACAATGCAATGACTTTTCTCAGCAGTTTGTGTTTCTCTCTCTTTCTCCCCCCGTTTGTGTTTCTCTCACTCTCTTTCGCCCCCAGCAAATTGTAAAAATAATGAATGAAAACAAATCTAATTCAATTCACTGGCTTCCTCACCCCACTACCGGAGCCCAGCTTCAGCGAGGTGAGCCTCAGTTCTCGGGGAGTAGCACCAAAGCTGCCGATTCCAAGAATAAAACACCTTATACAACAGCACACATCACAGACCGAGATAAATGCATACTCCCCCAGTTTGTGCTTTTCTCTCTCTTTCTTTCTCCCCCAATTTGTGTTTCTCTCTCTTTTTCCCCCAATTTGTGTTTCTCTCTCTTACTCCCCCAGTTTGTGTTTCTCTCTCTTTCTCCCCCAGTTTGTGTTTCTTCTCTCTCTCTCCCCCAGTTTGTGTTTCTCTCTCTTTCTCCCCCAGTTTGTGTTTCTTCTCTCTCTCTCCCCCAGTTTGTGTTTCTCTCTCTTTCCCACCCCCCGCCCAGTTTGTGTTTATCTCTCTTTCGCCCCCAGTTTGTGTTTCTCTCTCTTTCTCCCCCAGTTTGTGTTTCTCTCACTCTCTCCCCCAGTTTGTGTTTCTCTCTCTTTCTCCCACAGTTTGTGTTTCTCTTTCTTTCTCTCCCGTTTGTGTTTCTCTCACTCTCTCTCCCAGCTTGTGTTTCTCTCTCTCTCTCCCCCAGTTTGTGTTTCTCTCTCTCTCCCCCCCAGTTTGTGTTTCTCTCTCTCTCTCCCCCAGTTTGTGTTTCTCTCTCTTTCTCCCCCAGTTTGTGTTTCTTTCTCTCCCTCTCTCTCTCACTCTCTCCACCACCCCCCCATTTGTGTTTCTCTCTCTTTCTCCCCCAGGTTGTGTTTCTCTCTCTTTCACCCCCAGTTTGTGTATCTCTCTCTCTCTCCTCCAGTTTATGTTTCTCTCACTCTCTCCCCCAGTTTGTGTTTCTCTCTCTCTCTTCCCCGCCAGTTTGTGTTTCCCTCTCTCTCGTTCTCCCCCAGTTTGTGTTTCTCTCACTCTCTCCCCCAGTTTATGTTCGTCGCTCTCTCTTTCTCCACAGTTTGTGTTTCTCTCTCTTTCTCCCCCAGTTTGTGTTTCTCTCTCTCTCTTTCTCCCCCAGTTTGTGTTTCTCTCTCTCTCTTTCTCCCCCAGTTTGTGTTTCTCTCTCTTTCTCCCCCCATTTATCTTTCTCTCTCTCGCTCCCCCAGTTTCTGTTACACTCGTTCACCCCCAGTTTGTGTTTCTCTCTCTCTCTCCCCCAGTTTGTGTTTCTCTCTCTTTCTCCCCCAGTTTGTGTTTCTCTCAGTCTCTCCCCAGTTTGTGTTTCTCTCTCTTTCACCCCCAGTTTGTGTGTGTCTCTCTCTCTTTCTCCCCCAGTTTGTGTTGCGCTCTCTCTCGTTCTCCCCCAGTTTGTGTTTCTCTCACTCTCTCCCCCAGTTTGTGTTTTTCTCTCTTTCTCCCACAGTTTGTGTTTCTCTTTCTTTCTCTCCCCGTTTGTGTTTCTCTCACTCTCTCCCCCAGCTTGTGTTTCTCTCTCTCTCTCCCCCAGTTTGTGTTTCTCTCTCTCTCCCCCCCAGTTTGTGTTTCTCTCTCTCTCTCACCCAGTTTGTGTTTCTCTCCCTCTCTCTCCCCCAGTTTGTGTTTCTCTCTCTCTCTCTCTCCTCCCAGTTTGTGTTTCTCTCTCTCTCACCCAGTTTGTGTTTCTCTCCCTCTCTCTCCCCCAGTTTGTGTTTCTCTCTCTTTCTCCCACAGTTTGTGTTTCTCTTTCTTTCTCTCCCCGTTTGTGTTTCTCTCACTCTCTCCCCAGCTTGTGTTTCTCTCTCTCTCTCCCCCAGTTTGTGTTTCTCTCTCTCTCCCCCCCAGTTTGTGTTTCTCTCTCTCTCTCCCCCAGTTTGTGTTTCTCTCTCTTTCTCCCCCAGTTTGTGTTTCTTTCACTCTCTCACCCAGTTTGTGTTTCTCTCCCTCTCTCTCCCCCAGTTTGTGTTTCTCTCCCTCTCTCTCTCTCTCTCTCTCTCTCCTCCCATTTGTGTTTCTCTCTCTCTCTCCCCCAGTTTGTGTTTCACTCTCTCTCACCCAGTTTGTGTTTCTCTCCCTCTCTCTCCCCCAGTTTGTGTTTCTCTCTCTTTCTCCCCCAGTTTGTGTTTCTCTCTCTCTCTTTCTCCCCCAGATTGTGTTTCTCTCTCTTTCTCCCCGATTGTGTTTTTCTCTCTCTCTTTCTCCCCCATTTTTTGTGTTTCACTCTATTTCTCCCCTAGTTTGTGTTTCTCTCTCTTTCTCCCCCAGTTTGTGTTTGTCTCACTCTCTCCCCCTGTTTGTGCTTCTCTCTCTCCCCCCCAGTTTGTGTTTCTCTCTCTTTCTCTCCCCGTTTTTGTTTCTCTCTCTCTCTCTTTCCCCCCCCCAGTTTGTGTTTCTCTCCCTCTCTCTCCCCCAGTTTGTGTTTCTTCTCTCTCTCTCCCCCAGTTTGTGTTTCTCTCTCTTTCCCACCCACCCCCAGTTTGTGTTTATCTCTCTTTCGACCCCAGATTGTGTCTCTCTCTTTCTCCCCCAGTTTGTGTTTCTCTCTCTCTTTCTCCCCAAGTTTGTGTTTCTCTCTCTCTCTTTCTCCCGCAGTTTGTGCTGCACGTTCTCTTTCTCCCCAGTTTGTTTTTCTCTCTTTCTCCCCCAGCTTGTGTTTCTCTCTCTTTCTCCCCCCATTTGTGTTTCTCTCTCTCTCGTTCTCGCCCAGTTTGTGTTTCGCTCACACTCTCCCCCAGTTTGTGTTGGTCTCACTCTCTTTCTCCCACAGTTTGTGTTTCTCTCTCTGTTTCTCCCCCATTTTTTGTGTTTCACTCTATTTCTCCCCTAGTTTGTGTTTCTCTCTCTTTCTCCCCCAGTTTGTGTTTGTCTTTCTGTCTCCCCCTGTTTGTGTTTCTCTCTCTCTCTCCCCCAGTTTGTATTTCTCTCTCTTTCTCTCCCCGTTTGTGTTTCTCTCTCTCTCTCTTTCCCCCCCAGTTTGTGTTTCTCTCCCTCTCTCTCCCCCAGTTTGTGTTTCTTCTCTCTCTCTCCCCCAGTTTGTGTTTCTCTCTCTTTCCCACCCACAACCAGTTTGTGTTTATCTCTCTTTCGACCCCAGTTTGTGTTTCTCTCTCTTTCTTCCCCAGTTTGTGTTTCTCTCTCTCTTTCTCCCCAAGTTTGTGTTTCTCTCTCTCTCTTTCTCGCCCAGTTTGTGTTGCACGTTCTCTTTCTCCCCAGTTTGTTTCTCTCTCTCTTTCTCCCCCAGTTTGTGTTTCTCTCTTTTTCTTCCCCCGTTTGTGTTTCTCTCTCTCTGTTTCTCCCCCAGTTTGTGTTTCGCTCTCTCTGTTTCTCCCCCAGTTTGTGTTTCTCTCTCTTTTTCTTCCCCAGTTTCTGTTTCCCTCTCTCTCTTTCTCCCTAAGTTTGTGTTTCTCTCTCTCTCTTTCTCCCCCAGTTTGTGTTTCTCTCTCTTTCTCCCCCCATTTGTGTTTCTCTCTCTCTCGCCCAGTTTGTGTTTCTCTCTCTATCTCCCCCAGTTTGTGTGTGTCTCTCTCTCGTTCTCCCCCAGTTTGTGTTTCTCTCACTGTCTTTCTCCCCCTGTTTGTATTTCTCTCTCACTCTCTCTCACCCAGTTTGTGTTTCTCTCCCTCTCTCTCCCCCAGTTTGTGTTTCTCTCTCGTTCTCCCCCAGTTTGTGTTTCTTTCTCTTTCATCCCCAGTTTGTGTTTTTCTCTCTTGCTCCCCCAGTTTGTGTGTGTCTCTCTCTCGTTCTGCCCCAGTTTGTGTTTCTCTCTCTCTCTTTCTCCCCCAGTTTGTGTTTCTCTCTCTCTCGTTCTCCCCCAGTTTGTGTTTCTCTCTCTATCTCCCCCAGTTTGTGTGTGTCTCTCTCTCTTTCATCCCCAGTTTGTGTTTCTCTCACTGTCTTTCTCCCCCTGTTTGCATTTCTCTCTCACTCTCTCTCACCCAGTTTGTGTTTCTCTCTCTTGCTCCCCCAGTTTGTGTGTCTCTCTCTCTCGTTCTCCCCCAGTTTGTGTTTCTTTCTCTTTCATCCCCAGTGTGTTTCTCTCTCTTGCGCCCCCAGTTTGTGTGTGTCTCTCTCTCGTTCTGCCCCAGTTTGTGTTTCTTTCTCTTTCATCCCCAGTTTGTGTTTCTCTCTCTTTCTCCCCCAGTTTGTGTTTCTCTCTTTTTCTCCCACAGTTTGTGTTTCTCTCTCTCTCTCCCTCTCTGTGCCAGATTGTGTTTCTCTCACTCTCTCCCCAAGTTTGTGTTTCTCTCTCTCTCTCGTTCTCCCCCAGTTTGTGTTTCTCTCACTCTCTCCCCCAGTTTGTGTTTCTCTCCCTCTCTCTCTCTCTCTCTCTCTCTCCTCCCATTTGTGTTTCTCTCTCTCTCTCCCCCAGTTTGTGTTTCACTCTCTCTCACCCAGTTTGTGTTTCTCTCCCTCTCTCTCCCCCAGTTTGTGTTTCTCTCTCTTTCTCCCCCAGTTTGTGTTTCTTTCACTCTCTCACCCAGTTTGTGTTTCTCTCCCTCTCTCTCCCCCAGTTTGTGTTTCTCTCCCTCTCTCTCTCTCTCTCTCTCTCTCCTCCCATTTGTGTTTCTCTCTCTCTCTCCCCCAGTTTGTGTTTCACTCTCTCTCACCCAGTTTGTGTTTCTCTCCCTCTCTCTCCCCCAGTTTGTGTTTCTCTCTCTTTCTCCCCCAGTTTGTGTTTCTCTCTCTCTCTTTCTCCCCCAGATTGTGTTTCTCTCTCTTTCTCCCCGATTGTGTTTTTCTCTCTCTCTTTCTCCCCCATTTTTTGTGTTTCACTCTATTTCTCCCCTAGTTTGTGTTTCTCTCTCTTTCTCCCCCAGTTTGTGTTTGTCTCACTCTCTCCCCCTGTTTGTGCTTCTCTCTCTCCCCCCCAGTTTGTGTTTCTCTCTCTTTCTCTCCCCGTTTTTGTTTCTCTCTCTCTCTCTTTCCCCCCCCCAGTTTGTGTTTCTCTCCCTCTCTCTCCCCCAGTTTGTGTTTCTTCTCTCTCTCTCCCCCAGTTTGTGTTTCTCTCTCTTTCCCACCCACCCCCAGTTTGTGTTTATCTCTCTTTCGACCCCAGATTGTGTCTCTCTCTTTCTCCCCCAGTTTGTGTTTCTCTCTCTCTTTCTCCCCAAGTTTGTGTTTCTCTCTCTCTCTTTCTCCCGCAGTTTGTGCTGCACGTTCTCTTTCTCCCCAGTTTGTTTTTCTCTCTTTCTCCCCCAGTTTGTGTTTCTCTCTCTTTCTCCCCCCATTTGTGTTTCTCTCTCTCTCGTTCTCGCCCAGTTTGTGTTTCGCTCACACTCTCCCCCAGTTTGTGTTGGTCTCACTCTCTTTCTCCCACAGTTTGTGTTTCTCTCTCTGTTTCTCCCCCATTTTTTGTGTTTCACTCTATTTCTCCCCTAGTTTGTGTTTCTCTCTCTTTCTCCCCCAGTTTGTGTTTGTCTTTCTGTCTCCCCCTGTTTGTGTTTCTCTCTCTCTCTCCCCCAGTTTGTATTTCTCTCTCTTTCTCTCCCCGTTTGTGTTTCTCTCTCTCTCTCTTTCCCCCCCTGTTTGTGTTTCTCTCTCTCTCTCCCCCAGTTTGTATTTCTCTCTCTTTCTCTCCCCGTTTGTGTTTCTCTCTCTCTCTCTTTCCCCCCCAGTTTGTGTTTCTCTCTCTCTCTCCCTCTCTGTGCCAGATTGTGTTTCTCTCACTCTCTCCCCAAGTTTGTGTTTCTCTCTCTCTCTCGTTCTCCCCCAGTTTGTGTTTCTCTCACTCTCTCCCCCAGTTTGTGTTTCTCTCCCTCTCTCTCTCTCTCTCTCTCTCTCCTCCCATTTGTGTTTCTCTCTCTCTCTCCCCCAGTTTGTGTTTCACTCTCTCTCACCCAGTTTGTGTTTCTCTCCCTCTCTCTCCCCCAGTTTGTGTTTCTCTCTCTTTCTCCCCCAGTTTGTGTTTCTTTCACTCTCTCACCCAGTTTGTGTTTCTCTCCCTCTCTCTCCCCCAGTTTGTGTTTCTCTCCCTCTCTCTCTCTCTCTCTCTCTCTCTCCTCCCATTTGTGTTTCTCTCTCTCTCTCCCCCAGTTTGTGTTTCACTCTCTCTCACCCAGTTTGTGTTTCTCTCCCTCTCTCTCCCCCAGTTTGTGTTTCTCTCTCTTTCTCCCCCAGTTTGTGTTTCTCTCTCTCTCTTTCTCCCCCAGATTGTGTTTCTCTCTCTTTCTCCCCGATTGTGTTTTTCTCTCTCTCTTTCTCCCCCATTTTTTGTGTTTCACTCTATTTCTCCCCTAGTTTGTGTTTCTCTCTCTTTCTCCCCCAGTTTGTGTTTGTCTCACTCTCTCCCCCTGTTTGTGCTTCTCTCTCTCCCCCCCAGTTTGTGTTTCTCTCTCTTTCTCTCCCCGTTTTTGTTTCTCTCTCTCTCTCTTTCCCCCCCCCAGTTTGTGTTTCTCTCCCTCTCTCTCCCCCAGTTTGTGTTTCTTCTCTCTCTCTCCCCCAGTTTGTGTTTCTCTCTCTTTCCCACCCACCCCCAGTTTGTGTTTATCTCTCTTTCGACCCCAGATTGTGTCTCTCTCTTTCTCCCCCAGTTTGTGTTTCTCTCTCTCTTTCTCCCCAAGTTTGTGTTTCTCTCTCTCTCTTTCTCCCGCAGTTTGTGCTGCACGTTCTCTTTCTCCCCAGTTTGTTTTTCTCTCTTTCTCCCCCAGTTTGTGTTTCTCTCTCTTTCTCCCCCCATTTGTGTTTCTCTCTCTCTCGTTCTCGCCCAGTTTGTGTTTCGCTCACACTCTCCCCCAGTTTGTGTTGGTCTCACTCTCTTTCTCCCACAGTTTGTGTTTCTCTCTCTGTTTCTCCCCCATTTTTTGTGTTTCACTCTATTTCTCCCCTAGTTTGTGTTTCTCTCTCTTTCTCCCCCAGTTTGTGTTTGTCTTTCTGTCTCCCCCTGTTTGTCTTTCTCTCTCTCTCTCCCCCAGTTTGTATTTCTCTCTCTTTCTCTCCCCGTTTGTGTTTCTCTCTCTCTCTCTTTCCCCCCCAGTTTGTGTTTCTCTCCCTCTCTCTCCCCCAGTTTGTGTTTCTTCTCTCTCTCTCCCCCAGTTTGTGTTTCTCTCTCTTTCCCACCCACAACCAGTTTGTGTTTATCTCTCTTTCGACCCCAGTTTGTGTTTATCTCTCTTTCTTCCCCAGTTTGTGTTTCTCTCTCTCTTTCTCCCCAAGTTTGTGTTTCTCTCTCTCTCTTTCTCGCCCAGTTTGTGTTGCACGTTCTCTTTCTCCCCAGTTTGTTTCTCTCTCTCTTTCTCCCCCAGTTTGTGTTTCTCTCTTTTTCTTCCCCCGTTTGTGTTTCTCTCTCTCTGTTTCTCCCCCAGTTTGTGTTTCGCTCTCTCTGTTTCTCCCCCAGTTTGTGTTTCTCTCTCTTTTTCTTCCCCAGTTTCTGTTTCCCTCTCTCTCTTTCTCCCTAAGTTTGTGTTTCTCTCTCTCTCTTTCTCCCCCAGTTTGTGTTTCTCTCTCTTTCTCCCCCCATTTGTGTTTCTCTCTCTCTCGCCCAGTTTGTGTTTCTCTCTCTATCTCCCCCAGTTTGTGTGTGTCTCTCTCTCGTTCTCCCCCAGTTTGTGTTTCTCTCACTGTCTTTCTCCCCCTGTTTGTATTTCTCTCTCACTCTCTCTCACCCAGTTTGTGTTTCTCTCCCTCTCTCTCCCCCAGTTTGTGTTTCTCTCTCGTTCTCCCCCAGTTTGTGTTTCTTTCTCTTTCATCCCCAGTTTGTGTTTTTCTCTCTTGCTCCCCCAGTTTGTGTGTGTCTCTCTCTCGTTCTGCCCCAGTTTGTGTTTCTCTCTCTCTCTTTCTCCCCCAGTTTGTGTTTCTCTCTCTCTCGTTCTCCCCCAGTTTGTGTTTCTCTCTCTATCTCCCCCAGTTTGTGTGTGTCTCTCTCTCGTTCTCCCCCAGTTTGTGTTTCTCTCTCTTTCATCCCCAGTTTGTGTTTCTCTCACTGTCTTTCTCCCCCTGTTTGCATTTCTCTCTCACTCTCTCTCACCCAGTTTGTGTTTCTCTCTCTTGCTCCCCCAGTTTGTGTGTCTCTCTCTCTCGTTCTCCCCCAGTTTGTGTTTCTTTCTCTTTCATCCCCAGTGTGTTTCTCTCTCTTGCGCCCCCAGTTTGTGTGTGTCTCTCTCTCGTTCTGCCCCAGTTTGTGTTTCTTTCTCTTTCATCCCCAGTTTGTGTTTCTCTCTCTTTCTCCCCCAGTTTGTGTTTCTCTCTTTTTCTCCCACAGTTTGTGTTTCTCTCTCTCTCTTTCTCCCCCAGATTGTGTTTCTCTCTCTTTCTCCCCGATTGTGTTTTTCTCTCTCTCTTTCTCCCCCATTTTTTGTGTTTCACTCTATTTCTCCCCTAGTTTGTGTTTCTCTCTCTTTCTCCCCCAGTTTGTGTTTGTCTCACTCTCTCCCCCTGTTTGTGCTTCTCTCTCTCCCCCCCAGTTTGTGTTTCTCTCCCTCTCTCTCTCTCTCTCTCTCTCTCCTCCCATTTGTGTTTCTCTCTCTCTCTCCCCCAGTTTGTGTTTCACTCTCTCTCACCCAGTTTGTGTTTCTCTCCCTCTCTCTCCCCCAGTTTGTGTTTCTCTCTCTTTCTCCCCCAGTTTGTGTTTCTTTCACTCTCTCACCCAGTTTGTGTTTCTCTCCCTCTCTCTCCCCCAGTTTGTGTTTCTCTCCCTCTCTCTCTCTCTCTCTCTCTCTCCTCCCATTTGTGTTTCTCTCTCTCTCTCCCCCAGTTTGTGTTTCACTCTCTCTCACCCAGTTTGTGTTTCTCTCCCTCTCTCTCCCCCAGTTTGTGTTTCTCTCTCTTTCTCCCCCAGTTTGTGTTTCTCTCTCTCTCTTTCTCCCCCAGATTGTGTTTCTCTCTCTTTCTCCCCGATTGTGTTTTTCTCTCTCTCTTTCTCCCCCATTTTTTGTGTTTCACTCTATTTCTCCCCTAGTTTGTGTTTCTCTCTCTTTCTCCCCCAGTTTGTGTTTGTCTCACTCTCTCCCCCTGTTTGTGCTTCTCTCTCTCCCCCCCAGTTTGTGTTTCTCTCTCTTTCTCTCCCCGTTTTTGTTTCTCTCTCTCTCTCTTTCCCCCCCCCAGTTTGTGTTTCTCTCCCTCTCTCTCCCCCAGTTTGTGTTTCTTCTCTCTCTCTCCCCCAGTTTGTGTTTCTCTCTCTTTCCCACCCACCCCCAGTTTGTGTTTATCTCTCTTTCGACCCCAGATTGTGTCTCTCTCTTTCTCCCCCAGTTTGTGTTTCTCTCTCTCTTTCTCCCCAAGTTTGTGTTTCTCTCTCTCTCTTTCTCCCGCAGTTTGTGCTGCACGTTCTCTTTCTCCCCAGTTTGTTTTTCTCTCTTTCTCCCCCAGTTTGTGTTTCTCTCTCTTTCTCCCCCCATTTGTGTTTCTCTCTCTCTCGTTCTCGCCCAGTTTGTGTTTCGCTCACACTCTCCCCCAGTTTGTGTTGGTCTCACTCTCTTTCTCCCACAGTTTGTGTTTCTCTCTCTGTTTCTCCCCCATTTTTTGTGTTTCACTCTATTTCTCCCCTAGTTTGTGTTTCTCTCTCTTTCTCCCCCAGTTTGTGTTTGTCTTTCTGTCTCCCCCTGTTTGTGTTTCTCTCTCTCTCTCCCCCAGTTTGTATTTCTCTCTCTTTCTCTCCCCGTTTGTGTTTCTCTCTCTCTCTCTTTCCCCCCCTGTTTGTGTTTCTCTCTCTCTCTCCCCCAGTTTGTATTTCTCTCTCTTTCTCTCCCCGTTTGTGTTTCTCTCTCTCTCTCTTTCCCCCCCAGTTTGTGTTTCTCTCTCTCTCTCCCTCTCTGTGCCAGATTGTGTTTCTCTCACTCTCTCCCCAAGTTTGTGTTTCTCTCTCTCTCTCGTTCTCCCCCAGTTTGTGTTTCTCTCACTCTCTCCCCCAGTTTGTGTTTCTCTCCCTCTCTCTCTCTCTCTCTCTCTCTCCTCCCATTTGTGTTTCTCTCTCTCTCTCCCCCAGTTTGTGTTTCACTCTCTCTCACCCAGTTTGTGTTTCTCTCCCTCTCTCTCCCCCAGTTTGTGTTTCTCTCTCTTTCTCCCCCAGTTTGTGTTTCTTTCACTCTCTCACCCAGTTTGTGTTTCTCTCCCTCTCTCTCCCCCAGTTTGTGTTTCTCTCCCTCTCTCTCTCTCTCTCTCTCTCTCTCCTCCCATTTGTGTTTCTCTCTCTCTCTCCCCCAGTTTGTGTTTCACTCTCTCTCACCCAGTTTGTGTTTCTCTCCCTCTCTCTCCCCCAGTTTGTGTTTCTCTCTCTTTCTCCCCCAGTTTGTGTTTCTCTCTCTCTCTTTCTCCCCCAGATTGTGTTTCTCTCTCTTTCTCCCCGATTGTGTTTTTCTCTCTCTCTTTCTCCCCCATTTTTTGTGTTTCACTCTATTTCTCCCCTAGTTTGTGTTTCTCTCTCTTTCTCCCCCAGTTTGTGTTTGTCTCACTCTCTCCCCCTGTTTGTGCTTCTCTCTCTCCCCCCCAGTTTGTGTTTCTCTCTCTTTCTCTCCCCGTTTTTGTTTCTCTCTCTCTCTCTTTCCCCCCCCCAGTTTGTGTTTCTCTCCCTCTCTCTCCCCCAGTTTGTGTTTCTTCTCTCTCTCTCCCCCAGTTTGTGTTTCTCTCTCTTTCCCACCCACCCCCAGTTTGTGTTTATCTCTCTTTCGACCCCAGATTGTGTCTCTCTCTTTCTCCCCCAGTTTGTGTTTCTCTCTCTCTTTCTCCCCAAGTTTGTGTTTCTCTCTCTCTCTTTCTCCCGCAGTTTGTGCTGCACGTTCTCTTTCTCCCCAGTTTGTTTTTCTCTCTTTCTCCCCCAGTTTGTGTTTCTCTCTCTTTCTCCCCCCATTTGTGTTTCTCTCTCTCTCGTTCTCGCCCAGTTTGTGTTTCGCTCACACTCTCCCCCAGTTTGTGTTGGTCTCACTCTCTTTCTCCCACAGTTTGTGTTTCTCTCTCTGTTTCTCCCCCATTTTTTGTGTTTCACTCTATTTCTCCCCTAGTTTGTGTTTCTCTCTCTTTCTCCCCCAGTTTGTGTTTGTCTTTCTGTCTCCCCCTGTTTGTCTTTCTCTCTCTCTCTCCCCCAGTTTGTATTTCTCTCTCTTTCTCTCCCCGTTTGTGTTTCTCTCTCTCTCTCTTTCCCCCCCAGTTTGTGTTTCTCTCCCTCTCTCTCCCCCAGTTTGTGTTTCTTCTCTCTCTCTCCCCCAGTTTGTGTTTCTCTCTCTTTCCCACCCACAACCAGTTTGTGTTTATCTCTCTTTCGACCCCAGTTTGTGTTTATCTCTCTTTCTTCCCCAGTTTGTGTTTCTCTCTCTCTTTCTCCCCAAGTTTGTGTTTCTCTCTCTCTCTTTCTCGCCCAGTTTGTGTTGCACGTTCTCTTTCTCCCCAGTTTGTTTCTCTCTCTCTTTCTCCCCCAGTTTGTGTTTCTCTCTTTTTCTTCCCCCGTTTGTGTTTCTCTCTCTCTGTTTCTCCCCCAGTTTGTGTTTCGCTCTCTCTGTTTCTCCCCCAGTTTGTGTTTCTCTCTCTTTTTCTTCCCCAGTTTCTGTTTCCCTCTCTCTCTTTCTCCCTAAGTTTGTGTTTCTCTCTCTCTCTTTCTCCCCCAGTTTGTGTTTCTCTCTCTTTCTCCCCCCATTTGTGTTTCTCTCTCTCTCGCCCAGTTTGTGTTTCTCTCTCTATCTCCCCCAGTTTGTGTGTGTCTCTCTCTCGTTCTCCCCCAGTTTGTGTTTCTCTCACTGTCTTTCTCCCCCTGTTTGTATTTCTCTCTCACTCTCTCTCACCCAGTTTGTGTTTCTCTCCCTCTCTCTCCCCCAGTTTGTGTTTCTCTCTCGTTCTCCCCCAGTTTGTGTTTCTTTCTCTTTCATCCCCAGTTTGTGTTTTTCTCTCTTGCTCCCCCAGTTTGTGTGTGTCTCTCTCTCGTTCTGCCCCAGTTTGTGTTTCTCTCTCTCTCTTTCTCCCCCAGTTTGTGTTTCTCTCTCTCTCGTTCTCCCCCAGTTTGTGTTTCTCTCTCTATCTCCCCCAGTTTGTGTGTGTCTCTCTCTCGTTCTCCCCCAGTTTGTGTTTCTCTCTCTTTCATCCCCAGTTTGTGTTTCTCTCACTGTCTTTCTCCCCCTGTTTGCATTTCTCTCTCACTCTCTCTCACCCAGTTTGTGTTTCTCTCTCTTGCTCCCCCAGTTTGTGTGTCTCTCTCTCTCGTTCTCCCCCAGTTTGTGTTTCTTTCTCTTTCATCCCCAGTGTGTTTCTCTCTCTTGCGCCCCCAGTTTGTGTGTGTCTCTCTCTCGTTCTGCCCCAGTTTGTGTTTCTTTCTCTTTCATCCCCAGTTTGTGTTTCTCTCTCTTTCTCCCCCAGTTTGTGTTTCTCTCTTTTTCTCCCACAGTTTGTGTTTCTCTCTCTCTCTCCCTCTCTGTGCCAGATTGTGTTTCTCTCACTCTCTCCCCAAGTTTGTGTTTCTCTCTCTCTCTCGTTCTCCCCCAGTTTGTGTTTCTCTCACTCTCTCCCCCAGTTTGTGTTTCTCTCTCTCTCTTACTCCCCCAGTTTGTGTTTCTCTCTCTTTCTCCCCCAGTTTGTGTTTCTCTCTCTCTCTTTCTCCCCCAGTTTGTGTTTCTCTCTCTCTCTTTCTCCCCCAGTTTGTGTTTCTCTCTCTTTCTCCCCGATTGTGTTTTTCTCTCTCTCTTTCTCCCCCATTTTTTGTGTTTCACTCTATTTCTCCCCTAGTTTGTGTTTCTCTCTCTTTCTCCCCCAGTTTGTGTTTGTCTCACTCTCTCCCCCTGTTTGTGTTTCTCTCTCTCTCCCCCAGTTTGTGTTTCTCTCTCTTTCTCTCCCCGTTTGTGTTTCTCTCTCTCTCTCTCTCTTTCTCCCCCATTTTTTGTGTTTCACTCTATTTCTCCCCTGGTTTGTGTTTCTCTCCCTCTAACTCCCCCAGTTTGTGTTTCTTCTCTCTCTCTCCCCCAGTTTGTGTTTCTCTCTCTTTCCCACCCACCCCCCCCTTTGTGTTTATCTCTCTTTCGACCCCAGATTGTGTTTCTCTCTCTTTCTCCCCCAGTTTGTGTTTCTCTCTCTCTTTCTCCCCAAGTTTGTGTTTCTCTCTCTCTCTTTCTCCCGCAGTTTGTGTAGCACGTTCTCTTTCTCCCCAGTTTGTTTCTCTCTCTCTTTCTCCCCCAGTTTGTGTTTCTCTCTCTTTCTCCCCCCGTTTGTGTTTCTCTCTCTCTCGTTCTCGCCCAGTTTGTGTTTCGCTCACACTCTCCCCCAGTTTGTGTTCGTCTCACTCTCTTTCTCCCCAGTTTGTGTTTCTCTCTCTCTCTCCCCCAGTTTGTGTATCTCTCTCTCTCTTTCTCCCCCATTTTGTGTTTCTCTCTCTCTCTTTCTCCCCAGTTTGTGTTTCTCTCTTTCTCCCCAGTTTGTGTTTCTCTCACTCTCTCCCCCAGTTTGTGTTTCTCTCTCTTTCACCCCCAGTTTGTCTTTCTCTCTCTCTCTTTTTCCCCCAGTTTGTGTTGCTCTCTCTCTCGTTCTCCCCCAGTTTGTGTTTCTCTCACTCTCTCCCCCAGTTTGTGTTTCTCTCTCTCTCTTACTCCCCCAGTTTGTGTTTCTCTCTCTTTCTCCCCCCGTTTGTGTTTCTCTCTCTCTCTTTCTCCCCCAGTTTGTGTTTCTCTCTCTCTCTCCCCCAGTTTGTGTTACTCTCTCTCTCTCCCCCACTTTGTGTTTTTTTCTCTCTTTATCCCCCAGTTTGTGTTTCTCTCTCTTTCTCCCCCCGTTTGTGTTTCTCTCTCTCTCTTTCTCCCCCAGTTTGTGTTTCTCTCCCTCTCTCTACCCCAGTTTGTGTTTCTCTCTCTTTCTCTCCCAGTTTGTCTTTCTCTCTCTCTCGTTCTCCCCCAGTTTGTGTTTTTCTCTCTCTTTCTCCCCCAGTTTGTGTTTCGCTATCTCTCTCTCCGCCAGTTTGTGTTTCTCTCTGTCTTTCTTCCCCAGTTTGTGTTTCTCTCGCTCTCTTTCTCCCCCGGTTTGTGTTTCTCTCTCTCTTTCTCCCCCACTTAGTGTTTCTCTCTCTCTCCTTCCCCCCCAGTTTGTGTTTTCTCTCTCTTTCTCCCCCAGTTTGTGTTTCTCTCTCTCTTTCTCCCCCAGATTGTGTTTCTCTCTCTCTCTCTCTCCCCCAGTTTGTGTTACTCTCTCCATCTCCCCCAGTTTGTGTTTTTCTCTCTCTTTCTCCCCCAGTTTGTGTTTCTCTCTCTCTCTTTCACACCCAGTTTGTGTTTCTCTCTTTCTCTTTCTCCCCAGTTTGTATTTCTCTTTCTTTCTCCCCAGTTTGTGTTTCTCTCTCTCTCTTTCTCCCCTAGTTTGTGTTTCTCTCTCTCTCTCTCTCCCAGTTTGTGTTACTCTCTCTCTCCCCCAGTTTGTGTTTTTCTCTCTCTTTCTCCCCCAGTTTGTAATTCTCTCACTTTCTCCCCCCCTTTTGTGTTTCTCTCTCTCTCTTTCTCCCCCAGTTTGTGTTTCTCTCCCTCTCTCTACCCCAGTTTGTGTTTCTCTGTCTCTCCCCCCCCCCACAGTTTGTGTTTCTCTCTCTTTCTCTCCCAGTTTGTGTTCCTCTCTCTCTCTTTCTCCCCCAGTTTGTCTTTCCTTCTCTCTCGTTCTCCCCCAGTTTGTGTTTTTCTCTCTCTCTCTTCAGTTTGTGTTTCGCTCTCTCTCCCCCAGTTTGTGTTTCTCTCTCTCTTTCTCCCCTAGTTTGTGTTTCTCTCTCTCTCTTTCTCCCCCAGTTTGTGTTTCTCTCTCTCTTTCTCCCCCAGCTTGTTTCTCTCTCTCTTTCTCCCCCAGTTTGTGTTTATCTCTCTCTCCTCCCCCAGTTTGTGTTTCCCTCTCTCTTTCTCCCCCAATTCGTGTTTCTCTCTCTTTCTCCCGCAGTTTGTGTTTCTCTCTCTCTTTCTCCCCAGTTAGTTTCTCTCTCTCTTTCTCCCCCAGTTTGTGTTTCTCTCTGTTTTTCTTCCCCCGTTTGTGTTTCTCTCTCTCTCTTTCTCCCCCAGTTTGTGTTTCGCTCTCTCTGTTTCTTCCCCAGTTTGTGTTTCCCTCTCTCTCTTTCTCCCCAAGTTAGTGTTTCGCTCTCTCTGTTTCTCCCCCAGTTTGTGCTTCTCTACATTTTTCTTCCCCAGTTTGTGTTTCTCTCTCTTTTTCTTCCCCAGTTTGTGTTTCCCTCTCTCTCTTTCTCCCCAAGTTTGTGTTTCTCTCTCTCTCTTTATCCCCCATTTTGTGTTTCTCTCTCTCTCTTTCTCCCCCAGTTTGTGTTTTGCTCTCTCTGTTTCTCCCCCAGTTTGTGTTTCTCTCTCTCTCTTTCTCCCCCAGTTTGTGTTTCTCTCTCTCTCCTTCTCCCCCAGTTAGTGTTTCCCTCTCTCTTTCTCCCCCAATTCGTGTTTCTCTCTCTCTCTTTCTCCCGCAGTTTGTGTTTCTCTCTCTCTTTCTCCCCAGTTTGTTTCTCTCTCTCTTTCTCCCCCAGTTTGTGTTTCTCTTTTTCTTCCCCCGTTTGTGTTTCTCTCTCTCTCTTTCTCCCCCAGTTTGTGTTTCGCTCTCTCTGTTTCTTCCCCAGTTTGTGTTTCCCTCTCTCTCTTTCTCCCCAAGTTAATGTTTCGCTCTCTCTGTTTCTCCCCCAGTTTGTGTTTCTCGACATTTTTCTTCCCCAGTTTGTGTTTCTCTCTCTTTTTCTTCACCAGTTTGTGTTTCCCTCTCTCTCTTTCTCCCCAAGTTTGTGTTTCGCTCTCTCTGTTTCTCCCCCAGTTTGTGTTTCTCTCTCTCTCTTTCTCCCCCAGTTTGTGTTTCGCTCTCTCTGTTTCTCCCGCAGTTTGTGTTTCACTCTCTCTGTTTCTCCCCCAGTTTGTGTTTCTCTCTCTCTTTCTCCCCCAGTTTGTGTTTCTCTCTCTCTCCTTCTCCCCCAGTTTGTGTTTCTCTCTCTCTTTCTCCCCAAGGTTGTGTTTCTCTCTCTCTCTTTCTCCCCCAGTTTGTGTTTCTCTCTCTCTATCTCCCCCAGTTTGTGTTTCTCTCTCTCTCTGTTTCTCCCCCAGTTTATGTTTCGCTCTCTCTGTTTCTCCCCCAGTTTGTGTTTCTCTTTCTTTTTCTTCCCCAGTTTGTGTTTCTCTCTCTCTCTTTCTCCCCAAGTTTGTGTTTCTCTCTCTCTCTTTCTCCCCCAGTTTGTGTTTCGCTATCTCTCTCACCGCCAGTATGTGTTTCTCTCTGTCTTTCTCCCCCAGTTTGTGTTTCTCTCGCTCTCTTTCTCCCCCGGTTTGTGTTTCTCTCTCTCTTTCTCCCCCACTTAGTGTTTCTCTCTCTCTCCTTCCCCCCCCCAGTTTGTGTTTCTCTCTCTCTTTCTCCCCCAGTTTGTGTTTCTCTCTCTCTCTCCCCCCCAGTTTGTGTTACTCTCTCTAACTCCCCCAGTTTGTGTTTTTCTCTCTCTTTCTCCCCCAGTTTGTGTTTCTCTCTCTTTCTCACCCAGTTTGTGTTTCTCTCTTTCTCTTTCTCCCCAGTTTGTATTTCTCTTTCTTTCTCCCCCATTTGTGTTTCTATCTCTCTCTTTCTCCCCTAGTTTGTGTTTCTCTCTCTCTCTCTCTCTCTCCCAGTTTGTGTTACTCTCTCTCTCTCTCCCCCAGTTTGTGTTTTTCTCTCTCTTTCTCCCCCAGTTTGTGTTTCTCTCTCTCTCTTTCTCCCCCAGTTTGTGTTTCTCTCCCTCTCTCTACCCCAGTTTGTGTTTCTCTGTCTCTCCCCCCCCCCCACCAACAGTTTGTGTTTCTCTCTCTTTCTCTCCCAGTTTGTGTTTCTCTCTCTCTCTTTCTCCCCCAGTTTGTCTTTCTCTCTCTCTCGTTCTCCCCCAGTTTGTGTTTTTCTCTCTCTCCCCAGTTTGTGTTTCTCTCTGTCTCTCCCCCCCCCCCCCCACCAACAGTTTGTGTTTCTCTCTCTTTCTCTCCCAGTTTGTGTTTCTCTCTCTCTCTTTCTCCCCTAGCTTGTGTTTCTCTCTCTCTCTTTCTCCCCCAGTTTGTGTTTCTCTCTCTCTTTCTCCCCCAGCTTGTTTCTCTCTCTCTTTCTCTCCCAGTTTGTCTTTCTCTCTCTCTCGTTCTCCCCCAGTTTGTGTTTTTCTCTCTCTTTCTCCCCCAGTTTGTGTTTCGCTATCTCTCTCTCTGCCAGTTTGTGTTTCTCTCTGTCTTTCTTCCCCAGTTTGTGTTTCGCTCGCTCTCTTTCTCCCCCGGTTTGTGTTTCTCTCTCTCTTTCTCCCCCACTTAGTATTTCTCTCTCACTCCTTCCCCCCCACTTTGTGTTTCTCTCTCTCTATCTCCCCCAGATTGTGTTTCTCTCTCTCTCTCTCTCCCCCAGTTTGTGTTACTCTCTCTATCTCCCCCAGATTGTGTTTTTCTCTCTCTTTCTCCCCCAGTTTGTGTTTCTCTCTCTCTCTTTCACACCCAGTTTGTGTTTCTCTCTTTCTCTTTCTCTCCAGTTTGTATTTCTCTTTCTTTCTCCCCCGTTTGTGTTTCTCTCTCTCTCTTTCTCCCCTAGTTTGTGTTTCTCTCTCTCTCTCCCCCCCAGTTTGTGTTTCTCTCTCTCTCTTTCTCCCCCAGTTTGTGTTTCTCTCTCTTTCTCCCCCAGTTTGTCTTTCTCTCTCTCTCGTTCTCCCCCAGTTTGTGTTTTTCTCTCTCTCCCCAGTTTGTGTTTCTCTCTGTCTCTCCCCCCCCCCCCACCAACAGTTTGTGTTTCTCTCTCTTTCTCTCCCAGTTTGTGTTTCTCTCTCTCTCTTTCTCCCCTAGCTTGTGTTTCTCTCTCTCTCTTTCTCCCCCAGTTTGTGTTTCTCTCTCTCTTTCTCCCCCAGCTTGTTTCTCTCTCTCTTTCTCTCCCAGTTTGTCTTTCTCTCTCTCTCGTTCTCCCCCAGTTTGTGTTTTTCTCTCTCTTTCTCCCCCAGTTTGTGTTTCGCTATCTCTCTCTCTGCCAGTTTGTGTTTCTCTCTGTCTTTCTTCCCCAGTTTGTGTTTCGCTCGCTCTCTTTCTCCCCCGGTTTGTGTTTCTCTCTCTCTTTCTCCCCCACTTAGTATTTCTCTCTCGCTCCTTCCCCCCCACTTTGTGTTTCTCTCTCTCTATCTCCCCCAGATTGTGTTTCTCTCTCTCTCTCTCTCCCCCAGTTTGTGTTACTCTCTCTATCTCCCCCAGATTGTGTTTTTCTCTCTCTTTCTCCCCCAGTTTGTGTTTCTCTCTCTCTCTTTCACACCCAGTTTGTGTTTCTCTCTTTCTCTTTCTCTCCAGTTTGTATTTCTCTTTCTTTCTCCCCCGTTTGTGTTTCTCTCTCTCTCTTTCTCCCCTAGTTTGTGTTTCTCTCTCTCTCTCCCCCCCAGTTTGTGTTTCTCTCTCTCTCTTTCTCCCCCAGTTTGTGTTTCTCTCTCTTTCACCCCCAGTTTGTGTTTCTCTCTCTCTCTTTCTCCCCCAGATTGTGTTTCTCTCCCTCGCTCTACCCCAGTTTGTGTTTCTCTCTCTCTCTTTCTCCCCCAGTTTGTCTTTCTCTCTCTCTCGTTCTCCCCCAGTTTGTGTTTTTCTCTCTCTCTCTTCAGTTTGTGTTTCGCTCTCTCTCCCCCAGTTTGTGTTTCTCTCTCTCTTTCTCCCCTAGTTTGTGTTTCTCTCTCTCTCTTTCTCCCCCAGTTTGTCTTTCTCTCTCTCTTTCTCCCCCAGCTTGTTTCTCTCTCTCTTTCTCCCCCAGTTTGTGTTTCTCTATCTCTCCTCCCCCAGTTTGTGTTTCCCTCTCTCTTTCTCCCCCAATTCGTGATTCTCTCTCTCTCTTTCTCCCCCAGTTTGTGTTTCGCTATCTCTCTCACCGCCAGTTTGTGTTTCTCTCTGTCTTTCTCCCCCAGTTTGTGTTTCTCTCGCTCTCTTTCTCCCCCGGTTTGTGTTTCTCTCTCTCTTTCTCCCCCACTTAGTGTTTCTCTCTCTCTCCTTCCCCCCCAGTTTGTGTTTCTCTCTCTCTTTCTCCCCCAGTTTGTGTTTCTCTCTCTCTCTCCCCCCCAGTTTGTGTTACTCTCTCTAACTCCCCCAGTTTGTGTTTTTCTCTCTCTTTCTCCCCCAGTTTGTGTTTCTCTCTCTCTCTTTCTCACCCAGTTTGTGTTTCTCTCTTTCTCTTTCTCCCCAGTTTGTATTTCTCTTTCTTTCTCCCCCGTTTGTGTTTCTATCTCTCTCTTTCTCCCCTAGTTTGTGTTTCTCTCTCTCTCTCTCTCCCAGTTTGTGTTTCTCTGTCACTCCCCACCCCCCCCAACAGTTTGTGTTTCTCTCTCTTTCTCTCCCAGTTTGTGTTTCTCTCTCTCTCTTTCTCCCCCAGTTTGTCTTTCTCTCTCTCTCGTTCTCCCCCAGTTTGTGTTTTTCTCTCTCTTTCTCCCCCAGTTTGTGTTTCTCTCTCTCTCTTTCTCCCCCAGTTTGTGTTTCTCTCCCTCTCTCTACCCCAGTTTGTGTTTCTCTGTCTCTCCCCCCCCCCCCACCAACAGTTTGTGTTTCTCTCTCTTTCTCTCCCAGTTTGTGTTTCTCTCTCTCTCTTTCTCCCCCAGTTTGTCTTTCTCTCTCTCTCGTTCTCCCCCAGTTTGTGTTTTTCTCTCTCTCCCCAGTTTGTGTTTCTCTCTGTCTCTCTCCCCCAGTTTGTGTTTCTCTCTCTCTTTCTCCCCTAGCTTGTGTTTCTCTCTCTCTCTTTCTCCCCCAGTTTGTGTTTCTCTCTCTCTTTCTCCCCCAGCTTGTTTCTCTCTCTCTTTCTCTCCCAGTTTGTCTTTCTCTCTCTCTCGTTCTCCCCCAGTTTGTGTTTTTCTCTCTCTTTCTCCCCCAGTTTGTGTTTCGCTATCTCTCTCTCTGCCAGTTTGTGTTTCTCTCTGTCTTTCTTCCCCAGTTTGTGTTTCGCTCGCTCTCTTTCTCCCCCGGTTTGTGTTTCTCTCTCTCTTTCTCCCCCACTTAGTATTTCTCTCTCGCTCCTTCCCCCCCACTTTGTGTTTCTCTCTCTCTATCTCCCCCAGATTGTGTTTCTCTCTCTCTCTCTCTCCCCCAGTTTGTGTTACTCTCTCTATCTCCCCCAGATTGTGTTTTTCTCTCTCTTTCTCCCCCAGTTTGTGTTTCTCTCTCTCTCTTTCACACCCAGTTTGTGTTTCTCTCTTTCTCTTTCTCTCCAGTTTGTATTTCTCTTTCTTTCTCCCCCGTTTGTGTTTCTCTCTCTCTCTTTCTCCCCTAGTTTGTGTTTCTCTCTCTCTCTCCCCCCCAGTTTGTGTTTCTCTCTCTCTCTTTCTCCCCCAGTTTGTGTTTCTCTCTCTTTCACCCCCAGTTTGTGTTTCTCTCTCTCTCTTTCTCCCCCAGATTGTGTTTCTCTCCCTCGCTCTACCCCAGTTTGTGTTTCTCTCTCTCTCTTTCTCCCCCAGTTTGTCTTTCTCTCTCTCTCGTTCTCCCCCAGTTTGTGTTTTTCTCTCTCTCTCTTCAGTTTGTGTTTCGCTCTCTCTCCCCCAGTTTGTGTTTCTCTCTCTCTTTCTCCCCTAGTTTGTGTTTCTCTCTCTCTCTTTCTCCCCCAGTTTGTCTTTCTCTCTCTCTTTCTCCCCCAGCTTGTTTCTCTCTCTCTTTCTCCCCCAGTTTGTGTTTCTCTATCTCTCCTCCCCCAGTTTGTGTTTCCCTCTCTCTTTCTCCCCCAATTCGTGATTCTCTCTCTCTCTTTCTCCCCCAGTTTGTGTTTCGCTATCTCTCTCACCGCCAGTTTGTGTTTCTCTCTGTCTTTCTCCCCCAGTTTGTGTTTCTCTCGCTCTCTTTCTCCCCCGGTTTGTGTTTCTCTCTCTCTTTCTCCCCCACTTAGTGTTTCTCTCTCTCTCCTTCCCCCCCAGTTTGTGTTTCTCTCTCTCTTTCTCCCCCAGTTTGTGTTTCTCTCTCTCTCTCCCCCCCAGTTTGTGTTACTCTCTCTAACTCCCCCAGTTTGTGTTTTTCTCTCTCTTTCTCCCCCAGTTTGTGTTTCTCTCTCTCTCTTTCTCACCCAGTTTGTGTTTCTCTCTTTCTCTTTCTCCCCAGTTTGTATTTCTCTTTCTTTCTCCCCCGTTTGTGTTTCTATCTCTCTCTTTCTCCCCTAGTTTGTGTTTCTCTCTCTCTCTCTCTCCCAGTTTGTGTTTCTCTGTCACTCCCCACCCCCCCCCAACAGTTTGTGTTTCTCTCTCTTTCTCTCCCAGTTTGTGTTTCTCTCTCTCTCTTTCTCCCCCAGTTTGTCTTTCTCTCTCTCTCGTTCTCCCCCAGTTTGTGTTTTTCTCTCTCTCTCCCCAGTTTGTGTTTCGCTCTCTCTCTCTCCCCCAGTTTGTGTTTCTCTCTCTCTTTCTCCCCTAGTTTGTGTTTCTCTCTCTCTCTCTTTCTCCCCCAGTTTGTGTTTCTCTCTCTCTTTCTCCCCCAGCTTGTTTCTCTCTCTCTTTCTCTCCCAGTTTGTCTTTCTCTCTCTCTCGTTCTCCCCCAGTTTGTGTTTTTCTCTCTCTTTCTCCCCCAGTTTGTGTTTCTCTCTCTCTCTCCCCCCCAGTTTGTGTTACTCTCTCTAACTCCCCCAGTTTGTGTTTTTCTCTCTCTTTCTCCCCCAGTTTGTGTTTCTCTCTCTCTCTTTCTCACCCAGTTTGTGTTTCTCTCTTTCTCTTTCTCCCCAGTTTGTATTTCTCTTTCTTTCTCCCCCGTTTGTGTTTCTATCTCTCTCTTTCTCCCCTAGTTTGTGTTTCTCTCTCTCTCTCTCTCCCAGTTTGTGTTTCTCTGTCACTCCCCACCCCCCCCCAACAGTTTGTGTTTCTCTCTCTTTCTCTCCCAGTTTGTGTTTCTCTCTCTCTCTTTCTCCCCCAGTTTGTCTTTCTCTCTCTCTCGTTCTCCCCCAGTTTGTGTTTTTCTCTCTCTTTCTCCCCCAGTTTGTGTTTCTCTCTCTCTCTTTCTCCCCCAGTTTGTGTTTCTCTCCCTCTCTCTACCCCAGTTTGTGTTTCTCTGTCTCTCCCCCCCCCCCCACCAACAGTTTGTGTTTCTCTCTCTTTCTCTCCCAGTTTGTGTTTCTCTCTCTCTCTTTCTCCCCCAGTTTGTCTTTCTCTCTCTCTCGTTCTCCCCCAGTTTGTGTTTTTCTCTCTCTCCCCAGTTTGTGTTTCTCTCTGTCTCTCTCCCCCAGTTTGTGTTTCTCTCTCTCTTTCTCCCCTAGCTTGTGTTTCTCTCTCTCTCTTTCTCCCCCAGTTTGTGTTTCTCTCTCTCTTTCTCCCCCAGCTTGTTTCTCTCTCTCTTTCTCTCCCAGTTTGTCTTTCTCTCTCTCTCGTTCTCCCCCAGTTTGTGTTTTTCTCTCTCTTTCTCCCCCAGTTTGTGTTTCGCTATCTCTCTCTCTGCCAGTTTGTGTTTCTCTCTGTCTTTCTTCCCCAGTTTGTGTTTCGCTCGCTCTCTTTCTCCCCCGGTTTGTGTTTCTCTCTCTCTTTCTCCCCCACTTAGTATTTCTCTCTCGCTCCTTCCCCCCCACTTTGTGTTTCTCTCTCTCTATCTCCCCCAGATTGTGTTTCTCTCTCTCTCTCTCTCCCCCAGTTTGTGTTACTCTCTCTATCTCCCCCAGATTGTGTTTTTCTCTCTCTTTCTCCCCCAGTTTGTGTTTCTCTCTCTCTCTTTCACACCCAGTTTGTGTTTCTCTCTTTCTCTTTCTCTCCAGTTTGTATTTCTCTTTCTTTCTCCCCCGTTTGTGTTTCTCTCTCTCTCTTTCTCCCCTAGTTTGTGTTTCTCTCTCTCTCTCCCCCCCAGTTTGTGTTTCTCTCTCTCTCTTTCTCCCCCAGTTTGTGTTTCTCTCTCTTTCACCCCCAGTTTGTGTTTCTCTCTCTCTCTTTCTCCCCCAGATTGTGTTTCTCTCCCTCGCTCTACCCCAGTTTGTGTTTCTCTCTCTCTCTTTCTCCCCCAGTTTGTCTTTCTCTCTCTCTCGTTCTCCCCCAGTTTGTGTTTTTCTCTCTCTCTCTTCAGTTTGTGTTTCGCTCTCTCTCCCCCAGTTTGTGTTTCTCTCTCTCTTTCTCCCCTAGTTTGTGTTTCTCTCTCTCTCTTTCTCCCCCAGTTTGTCTTTCTCTCTCTCTTTCTCCCCCAGCTTGTTTCTCTCTCTCTTTCTCCCCCAGTTTGTGTTTCTCTATCTCTCCTCCCCCAGTTTGTGTTTCCCTCTCTCTTTCTCCCCCAATTCGTGATTCTCTCTCTCTCTTTCTCCCCCAGTTTGTGTTTCGCTATCTCTCTCACCGCCAGTTTGTGTTTCTCTCTGTCTTTCTCCCCCAGTTTGTGTTTCTCTCGCTCTCTTTCTCCCCCGGTTTGTGTTTCTCTCTCTCTTTCTCCCCCACTTAGTGTTTCTCTCTCTCTCCTTCCCCCCCAGTTTGTGTTTCTCTCTCTCTTTCTCCCCCAGTTTGTGTTTCTCTCTCTCTCTCCCCCCCAGTTTGTGTTACTCTCTCTCTCTCCCCCCCAGTTTGTGTTACTCTCTCTAACTCCCCCAGTTTGTGTTTTTCTCTCTCTTTCTCCCCTAGTTTGTGTTTCTCTCTCTCTCTTTCTCCCCCAGTTTGTCTTTCTCTCTCTCTTTCTCCCCCAGCTTGTTTCTCTCTCTCTTTCTCCCCCAGTTTGTGTTTCTCTATCTCTCCTCCCCCAGTTTGTGTTTCCCTCTCTCTTTCTCCCCCAATTCGTGATTCTCTCTCTCTCTTTCTCCCCCAGTTTGTGTTTCGCTATCTCTCTCACCGCCAGTTTGTGTTTCTCTCTGTCTTTCTCCCCCAGTTTGTGTTTCTCTCGCTCTCTTTCTCCCCCGGTTTGTGTTTCTCTCTCTCTTTCTCCCCCACTTAGTGTTTCTCTCTCTCTCCTTCCCCCCCAGTTTGTGTTTCTCTCTCTCTTTCTCCCCCAGTTTGTGTTTTTCTCTCTCTCTCCCCCAGTTTGTGTTTGGCTCTCTCTCCCCCAGTTTGTGTTTCTCTCTCTCTTTCTCCCCCAGTTTGTGTTTTTCTCTCTCTTTCTCCCCCAGTTTGTGTTTCTCTCTCTCTCTTTCTCACCCAGTTTGTGTTTCTCTCTTTCTCTTTCTCCCCAGTTTGTATTTCTCTTTCTTTCTCCCCCGTTTGTGTTTCTATCTCTCTCTTTCTCCCCTAGTTTGTGTTTCTCTCTCTCTCTCTCTCCCAGTTTGTGTTTCTCTGTCACTCCCCACCCCCCCCAACAGTTTGTGTTTCTCTCTCTTTCTCTCCCAGTTTGTGTTTCTCTCTCTCTCTTTCTCCCCCAGTTTGTCTTTCTCTCTCTCTCGTTCTCCCCCAGTTTGTGTTTTTCTCTCTCTCTCCCCAGTTTGTGTTTCGCTCTCTCTCTCTCCCCCAGTTTGTGTTTCTCTCTCTCTTTCTCCCCTAGTTTGTGTTTCTCTCTCTCTCTCTTTCTCCCCCAGTTTGTGTTTCTCTCTCTCTTTCTCCCCCAGCTTGTTTCTCTCTCTCTTTCTCTCCCAGTTTGTCTTTCTCTCTCTCTCGTTCTCCCCCAGTTTGTGTTTTTCTCTCTCTTTCTCCCCCAGTTTGTGTTTCGCTATCTCTCTCTCCGCCAGTTTGTGTTTCTCTCTGTCTTTCTTCCCCAGTTTGTGTTTCGCTTGCTCTCTTTCTCCCCCGGTTTGTGTTTCTCTCTCTCTTTCTCCCCCACTTCGTGTTTCTCTCTCTCTCCTTCCCCCCCAGTTTGTGTTTCTCTCTCTCTTTCTCCCCCAGTTTGTGTTTCTCTCTCTCTATCTCCCCCAGATTGTGTTTCTCTCTCTCTCTCTCTCCCCCAGTTTGTGTTACTCTCTCTATCTCCCCCAGTTTGTGTTTTTCTCTCTCTTTCTCCCCCAGTTTGTGTTTCTCTCTCTCTCTTTCACACCCAGTTTGTGTTTCTCTCTTTCTCTTTCTCCCCAGTTTGTATTTCTCTTTCTTTCTCCCCCGTTTGTGTTTCTCTCTCTCTCTTTCTCCCCTAGTTTGTGTTTCTCTCTCTCTCTCTCTCCCAGTTTGTGTTACTCTCTCTCTCTCTCCCCCAGTTTGTGTTTTTCTCTCTCTTTCTCCCCCAGTTTGTGTTTCTCTCTCTTTCTCCCCCCGTTTGTGTTTCTCTCTCTCTCTTTCTCCCCCAGTTTGTGTTTCTCTCCCTCTCTCTACCCCAGTTTGTGTTTCTCTCTCTTTCTCCCCCAGTTTGTCTTTCTCTCTCTCTCGTTCTCCCCCAGTTTGTGTTTTTCTCTCTCTCTCCCCCAGTTTGTGTTTCGCTCTCTCTCCCCCAGTTTGTGTTTCTCTCTCTCTTTCTCCCCTAGTTTGTGTTTCTCTCTCTCTCTTTCTCCCCCAGTTTGTGTTTCTCTCTCTCTTTCTCCCCCAGCTTGTTTCTCTCTCTCTTTCTCCCCCAGTTTGTCTTTCTCTCTCTCTCCTTCTCCCCCAGTTTGTGTTTCCCTCTCTCTTTCTCCCCCAATTCGTGTTTCTCTCTCTCTCTTTCTGCCGCAGTTTGTGTTTCTCTCTCTCTTTCTCCCCAGTTAGTTTCTCTCTCTCTTTCTCCCCCAGTTTGTGTTTCTCTCTCTTTTTCTTCCCCCGTTTGTGTTTCTCTCTCTCTCTTTCTCCCCCAGTTTGTGTTTCGCTCTCTCTGTTTCTCCCCCAGTTTGTGCTTCTCTACATTTTTCTTCCCCTGTTTGTGTTTCTCTCTCTTTTTCTTCCCCAGTTTGTGTTTCCCTCTCTCTCTTTCTCCCCAAGTTTGTGTTTCTCTCTCTCTCTTTATCCCACATTTTGTGTTTCTCTCTCTCTCTTTCTCCCCCAGTTTGTGTTTTGCTCTCTCTTTCTCCCCCAGTTTGTGTTTCTCTCTCTCTTTCTCCCCCAGTTTGTGTTTCTCTCTCTCTCCTCCCCCAGTTTGTGTTTCTCTCTATCTTTCTCCCCCAGTTTGTGTTTCTCTCTCTCTTTCTCCCCAAGTTTGTGTTTCTCTCTCTCTCTTTCTCCCCCAGTTTGTGTTTCATTCTCTCTTTCTCCCCAGTTTGTTTCTCTCTCGCTTTCTCTCCCAGTTTGTGTTTCTCTCTCTTTTTCTTCCCCCGTTTGTGTTTCTCTCTCTCTCTGTTTCTCCCCCAGTTTGTGTTTCGTTCTCTCTGTTTCTCCCCCAGTTTGTGTTTCTCTTTCTTTTTCTTCCCCAGTTTGTGTTTCTCTCTCTCTCTTTCTCCCCAAGTTTGTGTTTCTCTCTCTCTCTTTCTCCCCCAGTTTGTGTTTCGCTGTCTCTCTCACCGCCAGTTTGTGTTTCTCTCTGTCTTTCTCCCCAGTTTGTGTTTCTCTCGCTCTCTTTCTCCCCCGGTTTGTGTTTCTCTCTCTCTTTCTCCCCGAGGTTGTGTTTCTCTCTCTCTCTTTCTCCCCCAGTTTGTGTTTCTCTCTCTCTATCTCCCCCAGTTTGTGTTTCTCTCTCTTTTTCTTCCCCCGTTTGCGTTTCTCTCTCTCTGTTTCTCCCCCAGTTTGTGTTTCTCTTTCTTTTTCTTCCCCAGTTTGTGTTTCTCTCTCTCTCTTTCTCCCCAAGTTTGTGTTTCTCTCTCTCTCTTTCTCCCCCAGTTTGTGTTTCGCTATCTCTCTCACCGCCAGTTTGTGTTTCTCTCTGTCTTTCTCCCCCAGTTTGTGTTTCTCTCGCTCTCTTTCTCCCCCGGTTTCTGTTTCTCTCTCTCTTTCTCCCCCACTTAGTGTTTCTCTCTCTCTCCTTCCCCCCCAGTTTGTGTTTCTCTCTCTCTTTCTCCCCCAGTTTGTGTTTCTCTCTCTCTCTCCCCCCCAGTTTGTGTTACTCTCTCTAACTCCCCCAGTTTGTGTTTTTCTCTCTCTTTCTCCCCAGTTTGTGTTTCTCTCTCTCTCTCTCTCACCCAGTTTGTGTTTCTCTCTTTCTCTTTCTCCCCAGTTTGTATTTCTCTTTTTTCTCCCCCGTTTGTGTTTCTATCTCTCTCTTTCTCCCCTAGTTTGTGTTTCTCTCTCTCTCTCTCTCCCAGTTTGTGTTACTCTCTCTCTCTCTCCCCCAGTTTGTGTTTTTCTCTCTCTTTCTCCCCCAGTTTGTGTTTCTCTCTCTCTCTTTCTCCCCCAGTTTGTGTTTCTCTCCCTCTCTCTACCCCAGTTTGTGTTTCTCTGTCTCTCCCCCCCCCCCCCACCAACAGTTTGTGTTTCTCTCTCTTTCTCTCCCAGTTTGTGTTTCTCTCTCTCTCTTTCTCCCCCAGTTTGTCTTTCTCTCTCTCTTTCTCCCCCAGCTTGTTTCTCTCTCTCTTTCTCTCCCAGTTTGTCTTTCTCTCTCTCTCGTTCTCCCCCAGTTTGTGTTTTTCTCTCTCTCTCCCCAGTTTGTGTTTCGCTCTGTCTCTCTCCCCCAGTTTTTGTTTCTCTCTCTCTTTCTCCCCTAGCTTGTGTTTCTCTCTCTCTCTTTCTCCCCCAGTTTGTGTTTCTCTCTCTCTTTCTCCCCCAGCTTGTTTCTCTCTCTCTTTCTCTCCCAGTTTGTCTTTCTCTCTCTCTCGTTCTCCCCCAGTTTGTGTTTTTCTCTCTCTTTCTCCCCCAGTTTGTGTTTCGCTATCTCTCTCTCTGCCAGTTTGTGTTTCTCTCTGTCTTTCTTCCCCAGTTTGTGTTTCGCTCGCTCTCTTTCTCCCCCGGTTTGTGTTTCTCTCTCTCTTTCTCCCCCACTTAGTGTTTCTCTCTCTCTCCTTCCCCCCCAGTTTGTGTTTCTCTCTCTCTATCTCCCCCAGATTGTGTTTCTCTCTCTCTCTCTCTCCCCCAGTTTGTGTTACTCTCTCTATCTCCCCCAGTTTGTGTTTTTCTCTCTCTTTCTCCCCCAGTTTGTGTTTCTCTCTCTCTCTTTCACACCCAGTTTGTGTTTCTCTCTTTCTCTTTCTCTCCAGTTTGTATTTCTCTTTCTTTCTCCCCCGTTTGTGTTTCTCTCTCTCTCTTTCTCCCCTAGTTTGTGTTGTTCTCTCTCTCTCTCTCCCAGTTTGTGTTACTCTCTCTCTCTCCCCCCCAGTTTGTGTTTTTCTCTCTCTTTCTCCCCCAGTTTGTGTTTCTCTCTCTTTCTCCCCCCGTTTGTGTTTCGCTCTCTCTCTTTCTCCCCCAGTTTGTGTTTCTCTCCCCCTCTCTACCCCAGTTTGTGTTTCTCTCTCTCTCTTTCTCCCCCCGTTTGTCTTTCTCTCTCTCTCGTTCTCCCCCAGTTTGTGTTTTTCTCTCTCTCTCTTCAGTTTGTGTTTCGCTCTCTCTCCCCCAGTTTGTGTTTCTCTCTCTCTTTCTCCCCTAGTTTGTGTTTCTCTCTCTCTCTTTCTCCCCCAGTTTGTCTTTCTCTCTCTCTTTCTCCCCCAGCTTGTTTCTCTCTCTCTTTCTCCCCCAGTTTGTGTTTCTCTCTCTCTCCTCCCCCAGTTTGTGTTTCCCTCTCTCTTTCTCCCCCAATTCGTGTTTCTCTCTCTCTCTTTCTGCCGCAGTTTGTGTTTCTCTCTCCCTTTCTCCCCAGTTAGTTTCTCTCTCTCTTTCTCCCCCAGTTTGTGTTTCTCTCTCTTTTTCTTCCCCCGTTTGTGTTTCTCTCTCTCTCTTTCTCCCCCAGTTTGTGTTTCGCTCTCTCTGTTTCTCCCCCAGTTTGTGCTTCTCTACATTATTCTTCCCCTGTTTGTGTTTCTCTCTCTTTTTCTTCCCCAGTTTGTGTTTCCCTCTCTCTCTTTCTCCCCAAGTTTGTGTTTCTCTCTCTCTCTTTATCCCACATTTTGTGTTTCTCTCTCTCTCTTTCTCCCCCAGTTTGTGTTTTGCTCTCTCTTTCTCCCCCAGTTTGTGTTTCTCTCTCTCTTTCTCCCCCAGTTTGTGTTTCTCTCTCTCTCCTCCCCCAGTTTGTGTTTCTCTCTATCTTTCTCCCCCAGTTTGTGTTTCTCTCTCTCTTTCTCCCCAAGTTTGTGTTTCTCTCTCTCTCTTTCTCCCCCAGTTTGTGTTTCATTCTCTCTTTCTCTTTCTCTCCAGTTTGTATTTCTCTTTCTTTCTCCCCCGTTTGTGTTTCTCTCTCTCTCTTTCTCCCCTAGTTTGTGTTGTTCTCTCTCTCTCTCTCCCAGTTTGTGTTACTCTCTCTCTCTCCCCCCCAGTTTGTGTTTTTCTCTCTCTTTCTCCCCCAGTTTGTGTTTCTCTCTCTTTCTCCCCCCGTTTGTGTTTCGCTCTCTCTCTTTCTCCCCCAGTTTGTGTTTCTCTCCCCCTCTCTACCCCAGTTTGTGTTTCTCTCTCTCTCTTTCTCCCCCCGTTTGTCTTTCTCTCTCTCTCGTTCTCCCCCAGTTTGTGTTTTTCTCTCTCTCTCTTCAGTTTGTGTTTCGCTCTCTCTCCCCCAGTTTGTGTTTCTCTCTCTCTTTCTCCCCTAGTTTGTGTTTCTCTCTCTCTCTTTCTCCCCCAGTTTGTCTTTCTCTCTCTCTTTCTCCCCCAGCTTGTTTCTCTCTCTCTTTCTCCCCCAGTTTGTGTTTCTCTCTCTCTCCTCCCCCAGTTTGTGTTTCCCTCTCTCTTTCTCCCCCAATTCGTGTTTCTCTCTCTCTCTTTCTGCCGCAGTTTGTGTTTCTCTCTCTCTTTCTCCCCAGTTAGTTTCTCTCTCTCTTTCTCCCCCAGTTTGTGTTTCTCTCTCTTTTTCTTCCCCCGTTTGTGTTTCTCTCTCTCTCTTTCTCCCCCAGTTTGTGTTTCGCTCTCTCTGTTTCTCCCCCAGTTTGTGCTTCTCTACATTTTTCTTCCCCTGTTTGTGTTTCTCTCTCTTTTTCTTCCCCAGTTTGTGTTTCCCTCTCTCTCTTTCTCCCCAAGTTTGTGTTTCTCTCTCTCTCTTTATCCCACATTTTGTGTTTCTCTCTCTCTCTTTCTCCCCCAGTTTGTGTTTTGCTCTCTCTTTCTCCCCCAGTTTGTGTTTCTCTTTCTCTCTTTCTCCCCCAGTTTGTGTTTCTCTCTCTCTCCTCCCCCAGTTTGTGTTTCTCTCTATCTTTCTCCCCCAGTTTGTGTTTCTCTCTCTCTTTCTCCCCAAGTTTGTGTTTCTCTCTCTCTCTTTCTCCCCCAGTTTGTGTTTCATTCTCTCTTTCTCCCCAGTTTGTTTCTCTCTCGCTTTCTCTCCCAGTTTGTGTTTCTCTCTCTTTTTCTTCCCCCGTTTGTGTTTCTCTCTCTCTCTGTTTCTCCCCCAGTTTGTGTTTCGTTCTCTCTGTTTCTCCCCCAGTTTGTGTTTCTCTTTCTTTTTCCTCCCCAGTTTGTGTTTCTCTCTCTCTCTTTCTCCCCAAGTTTGTGTTTCTCTCTCTCTCTTTCTCCCCCAGTTTGTGTTTCGCTGTCTCTCTCACCGCCAGTTTGTGTTTCTCTCTGTCTTTCTCCCCCAGTTTGTGTTTCTCTCGCTCTCTTTCTCCCCCGGTTTGTGTTTCTCTCTCTCTTTCTCCCCAAGGTTGTGTTTCTCTCTCTCTCTTTCTCCTCCAGTTTGTGTTTCTCTCTCTCTATCTCCCCCAGTTTGTGTTTCTCTCTCTTTTTCTTCCCCCGTTTGCGTTTCACTCTCTCTGTTTCTCCCCCAGTTTGTGTTTCTCTTTCTTTTTCTTCCCCAGTTTGTGTTTCTCTCTCTCTCTTTCTCCCCAAGTTTGTGTTTCTCTCTCTCTCTTTCTCCCCCAGTTTGTGTTTCGCTATCTCTCTCACCGCCAGTTTGTGTTTCTCTCTGTCTTTCTCCCCCAGTTTGTGTTTCTCTCGCTCTCTTTCTCCCCCGGTTTGTGTTTCTCTCTCTCTTTCTCCCCCACTTAGTGTTTCTCTCTCTCTCCTTCCCCCCCAGTTTGTGTTTCTCTCTCTCTTTCTCCCCCAGTTTGTGTTTCTCTCTCTCTCTCCCCCCCAGTTTGTGTTACTCTCTCTAACTCCCCCAGTTTGTGTTTTTCTCTCTCTTTCTCCCCCAGTTTGTGTTTCTCTCTCTCTCTCTCTCACCCAGTTTGTGTTTCTCTCTTTCTCTTTCTCCCCAGTTTGTATTTCTCTTTCTTTCTCCCCCGTTTGTGTTTCTATCTCTCTCTTTCTCCCCTAGTTTGTGTTTCTCTCTCTCTCTCTCTCCCAGTTTGTGTTACTCTCTCTCTCTCTCCCCCAGTTTGTGTTTTTCTCTCTCTTTCTCCCCCAGTTTGTGTTTCTCTCTCTCTCTCTTTCTCCCCCAGTTTGTGTTTCTCTCCCTCTCTCTACCCCAGTTTGTGTTTCTCTGTCTCTCCCCCCCCCCACCAACAGTTTGTGTTTCTCTCTCTTTCTCTCCCAGTTTGTGTTTCTCTCTCTCTCTTTCTCCCCCAGTTTGTCTTTCTCTCTCTCTTTCTCCCCCAGCTTGTTTCTCTCTCTCTTTCTCTCCCAGTTTGTCTTTCTCTCTCTCTCGTTCTCCCCCAGTTTGTGTTTTTCTCTCTCTCTCCCGAGTTTGTGTTTCGCTCTGTCTCTCTCCCCCAGTTTTTGTTTCTCTCTCTCTTTCTCCCCTAGCTTGTGTTTCTCTCTCTCTCTTTCTCCCCCAGTTTGTGTTTCTCTCTCTCTTTCTCCCCCAGCTTGTTTCTCTCTCTCTTTCTCTCCCAGTTTGTCTTTCTCTCTCTCTCGTTCTCCCCCAGTTTGTGTTTTTCTCTCTCTTTCTCCCCCAGTTTGTGTTTCGCTATCTCTCTCTCTGCCAGTTTGTGTTTCTCTCTGTCTTTCTTCCCCAGTTTGTGTTTCGCTCGCTCTCTTTCTCCCCCGGTTTGTGTTTCTCTCTCTCTTTCTCCCCCACTTAGTGTTTCTCTCTCTCTCCTTCCCCCCCAGTTTGTGTTTCTCTCTCTCTATCTCCCCCAGATTGTGTTTCTCTCTCTCTCTCTCTCCCCCAGTTTGTGTTACTCTCTCTATCTCCCCCAGTTTGTGTTTTTCTCTCTCTTTCTCCCCCAGTTTGTGTTTCTCTCTCTCTCTTTCACACCCAGTTTGTGTTTCTCTCTTTCTCTTTCTCTCCAGTTTGTATTTCTCTTTCTTTCTCCCCCGTTTGTGTTTCTCTCTCTCTCTTTCTCCCCTAGTTTGTGTTGTTCTCTCTCTCTCTCTCCCAGTTTGTGTTACTCTCTCTCTCTCCCCCCCAGTTTGTGTTTTTCTCTCTCTTTCTCCCCCAGTTTGTGTTTCTCTCTCTTTCTCCCCCCGTTTGTGTTTCGCTCTCTCTCTTTCTCCCCCAGTTTGTGTTTCTCTCCCCCTCTCTACCCCAGTTTGTGTTTCTCTCTCTCTCATTCTCCCCCCGTTTGTCTTTCTCTCTCTCTCGTTCTCCCCCAGTTTGTGTTTTTCTCTCTCTCTCTTCAGTTTGTGTTTCGCTCTCTCTCCCCCAGTTTGTGTTTCTCTCTCTCTTTCTCCCCTAGTTTGTGTTTCTCTCTCTCTCTTTCTCCCCCAGTTTGTCTTTCTCTCTCTCTTTCTCCCCCAGCTTGTTTCTCTCTCTCTTTCTCCCCCAGTTTGTGTTTCTCTCTCTCTCCTCCCCCAGTTTGTGTTTCCCTCTCTCTTTCTCCCCCAATTCGTGTTTCTCTCTCTCTCTCTTTCTCCCGCAGTTTGTGTTTCTCTCTCTCTTTCTCCCCAGTTAGTTTCTCTCTCTCTTTCTCCCCCAGTTTGTGTTTCTCTCTCTTTTTCTTCCCCCGTTTGTGTTTCTCTCTCTCTCTTTCTCCCCCAGTTTGTGTTTCGCTCTATCTGTTTCTTCCCCAGTTTGTGTTTCCCTCTCTCTCTTTCTCCCCAAGTTAGTGTTTCGCTCTCTCTGTTTCTCCCCCAGTTTGTGCTTCTCTACATTTTTCTTCCCCAGTTTGTGTTTCTCTCTCTTTTTCTTCCCCAGTTTGTGTTTCTCTCTCTGTTTCTCCCCCAGTTTGTGTTTCGTTCTCTCTGTTTCTCCCCCAGTTTGTGTTTCTCTTTCTTTTTCCTCCCCAGTTTGTGTTTCTCTCTCTCTCTTTCTCCCCAAGTTTGTGTTTCTCTCTCTCTCTTTCTCCCCCAGTTTGTGTTTCGCTGTCTCTCTCACCGCCAGTTTGTGTTTCTCTCTGTCTTTCTCCCCCAGTTTGTGTTTCTCTCGCTCTCTTTCTCCCCCGGTTTGTGTTTCTCTCTCTCTTTCTCCCCAAGGTTGTGTTTCTCTCTCTCTCTTTCTCCTCCAGTTTGTGTTTCTCTCTCTCTATCTCCCCCAGTTTGTGTTTCTCTCTCTTTTTCTTCCCCCGTTTGCGTTTCACTCTCTCTGTTTCTCCCCCAGTTTGTGTTTCTCTTTCTTTTTCTTCCCCAGTTTGTGTTTCTCTCTCTCTCTTTCTCCCCAAGTTTGTGTTTCTCTCTCTCTCTTTCTCCCCCAGTTTGTGTTTCGCTATCTCTCTCACCGCCAGTTTGTGTTTCTCTCTGTCTTTCTCCCCCAGTTTGTGTTTCTCTCGCTCTCTTTCTCCCCCGGTTTGTGTTTCTCTCTCTCTTTCTCCCCCACTTAGTGTTTCTCTCTCTCTCCTTCCCCCCCAGTTTGTGTTTCTCTCTCTCTTTCTCCCCCAGTTTGTGTTTCTCTCTCTCTCTCCCCCCCAGTTTGTGTTACTCTCTCTAACTCCCCCAGTTTGTGTTTTTCTCTCTCTTTCTCCCCCAGTTTGTGTTTCTCTCTCTCTCTCTCTCACCCAGTTTGTGTTTCTCTCTTTCTCTTTCTCCCCAGTTTGTATTTCTCTTTCTTTCTCCCCCGTTTGTGTTTCTATCTCTCTCTTTCTCCCCTAGTTTGTGTTTCTCTCTCTCTCTCTCTCCCAGTTTGTGTTACTCTCTCTCTCTCTCCCCCAGTTTGTGTTTTTCTCTCTCTTTCTCCCCCAGTTTGTGTTTCTCTCTCTCTCTCTTTCTCCCCCAGTTTGTGTTTCTCTCCCTCTCTCTACCCCAGTTTGTGTTTCTCTGTCTCTCCCCCCCCCCACCAACAGTTTGTGTTTCTCTCTCTTTCTCTCCCAGTTTGTGTTTCTCTCTCTCTCTTTCTCCCCCAGTTTGTCTTTCTCTCTCTCTTTCTCCCCCAGCTTGTTTCTCTCTCTCTTTCTCTCCCAGTTTGTCTTTCTCTCTCTCTCGTTCTCCCCCAGTTTGTGTTTTTCTCTCTCTCTCCCGAGTTTGTGTTTCGCTCTGTCTCTCTCCCCCAGTTTTTGTTTCTCTCTCTCTTTCTCCCCTAGCTTGTGTTTCTCTCTCTCTCTTTCTCCCCCAGTTTGTGTTTCTCTCTCTCTTTCTCCCCCAGCTTGTTTCTCTCTCTCTTTCTCTCCCAGTTTGTCTTTCTCTCTCTCTCGTTCTCCCCCAGTTTGTGTTTTTCTCTCTCTTTCTCCCCCAGTTTGTGTTTCGCTATCTCTCTCTCTGCCAGTTTGTGTTTCTCTCTGTCTTTCTTCCCCAGTTTGTGTTTCGCTCGCTCTCTTTCTCCCCCGGTTTGTGTTTCTCTCTCTCTTTCTCCCCCACTTAGTGTTTCTCTCTCTCTCCTTCCCCCCCAGTTTGTGTTTCTCTCTCTCTATCTCCCCCAGATTGTGTTTCTCTCTCTCTCTCTCTCCCCCAGTTTGTGTTACTCTCTCTATCTCCCCCAGTTTGTGTTTTTCTCTCTCTTTCTCCCCCAGTTTGTGTTTCTCTCTCTCTCTTTCACACCCAGTTTGTGTTTCTCTCTTTCTCTTTCTCTCCAGTTTGTATTTCTCTTTCTTTCTCCCCCGTTTGTGTTTCTCTCTCTCTCTTTCTCCCCTAGTTTGTGTTGTTCTCTCTCTCTCTCTCCCAGTTTGTGTTACTCTCTCTCTCTCCCCCCCAGTTTGTGTTTTTCTCTCTCTTTCTCCCCCAGTTTGTGTTTCTCTCTCTTTCTCCCCCCGTTTGTGTTTCGCTCTCTCTCTTTCTCCCCCAGTTTGTGTTTCTCTCCCCCTCTCTACCCCAGTTTGTGTTTCTCTCTCTCTCATTCTCCCCCCGTTTGTCTTTCTCTCTCTCTCGTTCTCCCCCAGTTTGTGTTTTTCTCTCTCTCTCTTCAGTTTGTGTTTCGCTCTCTCTCCCCCAGTTTGTGTTTCTCTCTCTCTTTCTCCCCTAGTTTGTGTTTCTCTCTCTCTCTTTCTCCCCCAGTTTGTCTTTCTCTCTCTCTTTCTCCCCCAGCTTGTTTCTCTCTCTCTTTCTCCCCCAGTTTGTGTTTCTCTCTCTCTCCTCCCCCAGTTTGTGTTTCCCTCTCTCTTTCTCCCCCAATTCGTGTTTCTCTCTCTCTCTCTTTCTCCCGCAGTTTGTGTTTCTCTCTCTCTTTCTCCCCAGTTAGTTTCTCTCTCTCTTTCTCCCCCAGTTTGTGTTTCTCTCTCTTTTTCTTCCCCCGTTTGTGTTTCTCTCTCTCTCTTTCTCCCCCAGTTTGTGTTTCGCTCTATCTGTTTCTTCCCCAGTTTGTGTTTCCCTCTCTCTCTTTCTCCCCAAGTTAGTGTTTCGCTCTCTCTGTTTCTCCCCCAGTTTGTGCTTCTCTACATTTTTCTTCCCCAGTTTGTGTTTCTCTCTCTTTTTCTTCCCCAGTTTGTGTTTCCCTCTCTCTCTTTCTCCCCAAGTTTGTGTTTCTCTCTCTCTCTTTATCCCCCATTTTGTGTTTCTCTCTCTCTCTTTCTCCCCCAGTTTGTGTTTTGCTCTCTCTGTTTCTCCCCCAGTTTGTGTTTCTCTTTCTCTCTTTCTCCCCCAGTTTGTGTTTCTCTCTCTCTCCTTCTCCCCCAGTTAGTGTTTCCCTCTCTCTTTCTCCCCCAATTCGTGTTTCTCTCTCTCTCTTTCTCCCGCAGTTTGTGTTTCTCTCTCTCTTTCTCCCCAGTTTGTTTCTCTCTCTCTTTCTCCCCCAGTTTGTGTTTCTCTTTTTCTTCCCCCGTTAGTGTTTCTCTCTATCTCTTTCTCCCCCAGTTTGTGTTTCGCTCTCTCTGTTTCTTCCCCAGTTTGTGTTTCCCTCTCTCTCTTTCTCCCCAAGTTAATGTTTCGCTCTCTCTGTTTCTCCCCCAGTTTGTGTTTCTCGACATTTTTCTTCCCCAGTTTGTGTTTCTCTCTCTTTTTCTTCACCAGTTTATGTTTCCCTCTCTCTCTTTCTCCCCAAGTTTGTGTTTCTCTCTCTCTCTTTATCCCCCAGTTTGTGTTTCTCTCTCTCTCTTTCTCCCCCAGATTGTGTTTCGCTCTCTCTGTTTCTCCCCCAGTTTGTGTTTCTCTCTCTCTCTTTCTCCCCCAGTTTGTGTTTCGCTCTCTCTGTTTCTCCCGCAGTTTGTGTTTCACTCTCTCTGTTTCTCCCCCAGTTTGTGTTTCTCTCTCTCTTTCTCCCCCAGTTTGTGTTTCTCTCTCTCTCTCTCCCCCAGTTTGTGTTTTTCTCTCTCTTTCTCCCCCAGTTTGTGTTTTGCTCTCTCTGTTTCTCCCCCAGTTTGTGTTTCTCTTTCTTTTTCTTCCCCAGTTTGTGTTTCTCTCTCTCTCTTTCTCCCCAAGTTTGTGTTTCTCTCTCTCTCTTTCTCCCCCAGTTTGTGTTTCGCTATCTCTCTCACCGCCAGTTTGTGTTTCTCTCTGTCTTTCTCCCCCAGTTTGTGTTTCTCTCGCTCTCTTTCTCCCCCGGTTTGTGTTTCTCTCTCTCTTTCTCCCCCACTTAGTGTTTCTCTCTCTCTCCTTCCCCCCCCAGTTTGTGTTTCTCTCTCTCTTTCTCCCCCAGTTTGTGTTTCTCTCTCTCTCTCCCCCCCAGTTTGTGTTACTTTCTCTAACTCCCCCAGTTTGTGTTTTTCTCTCTCTTTCTCCCCCAGTTTGTGTTTCTCTCTCTCTCTTTCACACCCAGTTTGTGTTTCTCTCTTTCTCTTTCTCCCCAGTTTGTATTTCTCTTTCTTTCTCCCCCGTTTGTGTTTCTATCTCTCTCTTTCTCCCCTAGTTTGTGTTTCTCTCTCTCTCTCTCTCCCAGTTTGTGTTACTCTCTCTCTCTCTCCCCCAGTTTGTGTTTTTCTCTCTCTTTCTCCCCCAGTTTGTGTTTCTCTCTCTTTCTCCCCCCGTTTGTGTTTCTCTCTCTCTCTTTCTCCCCCAGTTTGTGTTTCTCTCCCTCTCTCTACCCCAGTTTGTGTTTCTCTGTCACTCCCCCCCCCCCCACCAACTGTTTGTGTTTCTCTCTCTTTCTCTCCCAGTTTGTGTTTCTCTCTCTCTCTTTCTCCCCCAGTTTGTCTTTCTCTCTCTCTCATTCTCCCCCAGTTTGTGTTTTTCTCTCTCTCTCCCCAGTTTGTGTTTCTCTCTCTCTCTTTCTCCCCCAGATTGTGTTTCTCTCTCTCTCTTTCTCCCCCAGATTGTGTTTCGCTCTCTCTGTTTCTCCCCCAGTTTGTGTTTCTCTCTCTCTCTTTCTCCCCCAGTTTGTGTTTCGCTCTCTCTGTTTCTCCCGCAGTTTGTGTTTCACTCTCTCTGTTTCTCCCCCAGTTTGTGTTTCTCTCTCTCTTTCTCCCCCAGTTTGTGTTTCTCTCTCTCTCTCTCCCCCAGTTTGTGTTTTTCTCTCTCTTTCTCCCCCAGTTTGTGTTTTGCTCTCTCTCTCCCCAGTTTGTGTTTCTCTCTCTCTCTTTCTCCCCCAGATTGTGTTTCTCTCTCTCTCTTTCTCCCCCAGATTGTGTTTCGCTCTCTCTGTTTCTCCCCCAGTTTGTGTTTCTCTCTCTCTCTTTCTCCCCCAGTTTGTGTTTCGCTCTCTCTGTTTCTCCCGCAGTTTGTGTTTCACTCTCTCTGTTTCTACCCCAGTTTGTGTTTCTCTCTCTCTTTCTCCCCCAGTTTGTGTTTCTCTCTCTCTCTCTCCCCCAGTTTGTGTTTTTCTCTCTCTTTCTCCCCCAGTTTGTGTTTTGCTCTCTCTGTTTCTCCCCCAGTTTGTGTTTCTCTTTCTTTTTCTTCCCCAGTTTGTGTTTCTCTCTCTCTCTTTCTCCCCAAGTTTGTGTTTCTCTCTCTCTCTTTCTCCCCCAGTTTGTGTTTCGCTATCTCTCTCACCGCCAGTTTGTGTTTCTCTCTGTCTTTCTCCCCCAGTTTGTGTTTCTCTCGCTCTCTTTCTCCCCCGGTTTGTGTTTCTCTCTCTCTTTCTCCCCCACTTAGTGTTTCTCTCTCTCTCCTTCCCCCCCCAGTTTGTGTTTCTCTCTCTCTTTCTCCCCCAGTTTGTGTTTCTCTCTCTCTCTCCCCCCCCAGTTTGTGTTACTTTCTCTAACTCCCCCAGTTTGTGTTTTTCTCTCTCTTTCTCCCCCAGTTTGTGTTTCTCTCTCTCTCTTTCTCACCCAGTTTGTGTTTCTCTCTTTCTCTTTCTCCCCAGTTTGTATTTCTCTTTCTTTCTCCCCCGTTTGTGTTTCTATCTCTCTCTTTCTCCCCTAGTTTGTGTTTCTCTCTCTCTCTCTCTCCCAGTTTGTGTTACTCTCTCTCTCTCTCCCCCAGTTTGTGTTTTTCTCTCTCTTTCTCCCCCAGTTTGTGTTTCTCTCTCTTTCTCCCCCCGTTTGTGTTTCTCTCTCTCTCTTTCTCCCCCAGTTTGTGTTTCTCTCCCTCTCTCTACCCCAGTTTGTGTTTCTCTGTCACTCCCCCCCCCCCACCAACTGTTTGTGTTTCTCTCTCTTTCTCTCCCAGTTTGTGTTTCTCTCTTTCTCCCCCAGTTTGTCTTTCTCTCTCTCTCATTCTCCCCCAGTTTGTGTTTTTCTCTCTCTCTCCCCAGTTTGTGTTTCTCTCTCTCTTCCTCCCCTAGTTTGTGTTTCTCTCTCTCTCTTTCACCCCCAGTTTGTGTTTCTCTCTCTCTTTCTCCCCCAGCTTGTTTCTCTCTCTCTTTCTCTCCCAGTTTGTCTTTCTCTCTCTCTCGTTCTCCCCCAGTTTGTGTTTTTCTCTCTCTTTCTCCCCCAGTTTGTGTTTCGCTATCTCTCTCTCCGCCAGTTTGTGTTTCTCTCTGTCTTTCTTCCCCAGTTTGTGTTTCGCTCGCTCTCTTTCTCCCCCGGTTTGTGTTTCTCTCTCTCTTTCTCCCCCACTTAGTGTTTCTCTCTCTCTCCTTCCCCCCCAGTTTGTGTTTCTCTCTCTCTTTCTCCCCCAGTTTGTGTTTCTCTCTCTCTATCTCCCCCAGATTGTGTTTCTCTCTCTCTCTCTCTCCCCCAGTTTGTGTTACTCTCTCTATCTCCCCCAGTTTGTGTTTTTCTCTCTCTTTCTCCCCCAGTTTGTGTTTCTCTCTCTCTCTTTCACACCCAGTTTGTGTTTCTCTCTTTCTCTTTCTCCCCAGTTTGTATTTCTCTTTCTTTCTCCCCCGTTTGTGTTTCTCTCTCTCTCTTTCTCCCCTAGTTTGTGTTTCTCTCTCTCTCTCTCTCCCAGTTTGTGTTACTCTCTCTCTCTCTCTCTCCCCCCCAGTTTGTGTTTTTCTCTCTCTTTCTCCCCCAGTTTGTGTTTCTCTCTCTTTCTCCCCCCGTTTGTGTTTCTCTCTCTCTCTTTCTCCCCCAGTTTGTGTTTCTCTCCCTCTCTCTACCCCAGTTTGTGTTTCTCTCTCTCTCTTTCTCCCCCAGTTTGTCTTTCTCTCTTTCTCATTCTCCCCCAGTTTGTGTTTTTCTCTCTCTCTCCCCCAGTTTGTGTTTGGCTCTCTCTCCCCCAGTTTGTGTTTCTCTCTCTCTTTCTCCCCTAGTTTGTGTTTCTCTCTCTCTCTTTCTCCCCCAGTTTGTGTTTCTCTCTCTCTTTCTCCCCCAGCTTGTTTCTCTCTCTCTTTCTCCCCCAGTTTGTGTTTCTCTCTCTCTCCTTCTCCCCCAGTTTGTGTTTCCCTCTCTCTTTCTCCCCCAATTCGTGTTTCTCTCTCTCTCTTTCTGCCGCAGTTTGTGTTTCTCTCTCTCTTTCTCCCCAGTTAGTTTCTCTCTCTCTTTCTCCCCCAGTTTGTGTTTCTCTCTCTTTTTCTTCCCCCGTTTGTGTTTCTCTCTCTCTCTTTCTCCCCCAGTTTGTGTTTCGCTCTCTCTGTTTCTCCCCCAGTTTGTGCTTCTCTACATTTTTCTTCCCCAGTTTGTGTTTCTCTCTCTTTTTCTTCCCCAGTTTGTGTTTCCCTCTCTCTCTTTCTCCCCAAGTTTGTGTTTCTCTCTCTCTTTTTATCCCACATTTTGTGTTTCTCTCTCTCTCTTTCTCCCCCAGTTTGTGTTTTGCTCTCTCTTTCTCCCCCAGTTTGTGTTTCTCTCTCTCTTTCTCCCCCAGTTTGTGTTTCTCTCTCTCCCCTCCCCCAGTTTGTGTTTCTCTCTATCTTTCTCCCCCAGTTTGTGTTTCTCTCTCTCTTTCTCCCAAAGTTTGTGTTTCTCTCTCTCTCTTTCTCCCCCAGTTTGTGTTTCATTCTCTCTTTCTCCCCAGTTTGTTTCTCTCTCGCTTTCTCTCCCAGTTTGTGTTTCTCTCTCTTTTTCTTCCCCCGTTTGTGTTTCTCTCTCTCTCTGTTTCTCCCCCAGTTTGTGTTTCGCTCTCTCTGTTTCTCCCCCAGTTTGTGTTTCTCTTTCTTTTTCTTCCCCAGTTTGTGTTTCTCTCTCTCTCTTTCTCCCCAAGTTTGTGTTTCTCTCTCTCTCTTTCTCCCCCAGTTTGTGTTTCGCTATCTCTCTCACCGCCAGTTTGTGTTTCTCTCTGTCTTTCTCCCCCAGTTTGTGTTTCTCTCGCTCTCTTTCTCCCCCGGTTTGTGTTTCTCTCTCTCTTTCTCCCCCACTTAGTGTTTCTCTCTCTCTCCTTCCCCCCCAGTTTGTGTTTCTCTCTCTCTTTCTCCCCCAGTTTGTGTTTCTCTCTCTCTTTCTCCCCCAGATTGTGTTTCTCTCTCTCTCTCTCTCCCCCAGTTTGTGTTACTCTCTCTATCTCCCCCAGTTTGTGTTTTTCTCTGTCTTTCTCCCCCAGTTTGTGTTTCTCTCTCTATCTTTCTCACCCAGTTTGTGTTTCTCTCTTTCTCTTTCTCCCCAATTTGTATTTCTCATTCTTTCTCCCCCGTTTGTGTTTCTATCTCTCTCTTTCTCCCCTAGTTTGTGTTTCTCTCTCTCTCTCTCCCAGTTTGTGTTACTCTCTCTCTCTCTCCCCCAGTTTGTGTTTTTCTCTGTCTTTCTCCCCCAGTTTGTGTTTCTCTCTCTTTCTCCCCCCGTTTGTGTTGCTCTCTCTCTCTTTCTCCCCCAGTTTGTGTTTCTCTCCCTCTCACTACCCCAGTTTGTGTTTCACTGTCTCTCCACCCCCCCCAACAGTTTGTGTTTCTCTCTCTTTCTCTCCCAGTTTGTGTTTCTCTCTCTCTCTTTCTCCCCCAGTTTGTCTTTCTCCCTCTCTCGTTCTCCCCCAGTTTGTGTTTTTCTCTCTCTCTCCCCAGTTTGTGTTTCTCTCTCTCTCTTTCTCACCCAGTTTGTGTTTCACTCTCTCTGTTTCTCCCCCAGTTTGTGTTTCTCTCTCTCTTTCTCCCCCAGTTTGTGTTTCTCTCTCTCTCATTCTCCCCCAGTTTGTGTTTCTCTCTTTCTCCCCAAGGTTGTGTTTCTCTCTCTCTCTTTCTCCCCCAGTTTGTGTTTCTCTCTCTCTATCTCCCCCAGTTTGTGTTTCTCTCTCTTTTTCTTCCCCCGTTTGCGTTTCTCTCTCTCTCTGTTTCTCCCCCAGTTTATGGTTCGCTCTCTTTGTTTCTCCCCCAGTTTGTGTTTCTCTTTCTTCCCCTGTTTGTGTTTCTCTCTCTCTCTTTCTCCCCAAGTTTGTGTTTCTCTCTCTCTCTTTCTCCCCCAGTTTGTGTTTCGCTATCTCTCTCACCGCCAGTTTGTGTTTCTCTCTGTCTTTCTCCCCCAGTTTGTGTTTCTCTCGCTCTCTTTCTCCCCCGGTTTGTGTTTCTCTCTCTCTTTCTCCCCCACTTAGTGTTTCTCTCTCTCTCCTTCCCCCCCCAGTTTGTGTTTCTCTCTCTCTTTCTCCCCCAGTTTGTGTTTCTCTCTCTCTCTCCCCCCCAGTTTGTGTTACTCTCTCTAACTCCCCCAGTTTCTGTTTTTCTCTCTCTTTCTCCCCCAGTTTGTGTTTCTCTCTCTCTCTTTCTCACCCAGTTTGTGTTTCTCTCTTTCTCTTTCTCCCCAGTTTGTATTTCTCTTTCTTTCTCCCCCGTTTGTGTTTCTATCTCTCTCTTTCTCCCCCAGTTTGGGTTTCTCTCTCTCTCTCTCTCCCAGTTTGTGTTACCCTCTCTCTCTCTCCCCCAGTTTGTGTTTTTCTCTCTCTTTCTCCCCCAGTTTGTGTTTCTCTCTCTTTCTCCCCCCGTTTGTGTTTCTCTCTCTCTCTTTCTCCCCCAGTTTGTGTTTCTCTCCCTCTCTCTACCCCAGTTTGTGTTTCTCTGTCACTCCCCCCCCCCACCAACAGTTTGTGTTTCTCTCTCTTTCTCTCCCAGTTTGTGTTTCTCTCTCTCTCTTTCTCCCCCAGTTTGTCTTTCTCTCTCTCTCGTTCTCCCCCAGTTTGTGTTTTTCTCTCTCTCTCCCCAGTTTGTGTTTCGCTCTCTCTCTCTCCCCCAGTTTGTGTTTCTCTCTCTCTTTCTCCCCTAGCTTGTGTTTCTCTCTCTCTCTTTCTCCCCCAGTTTGTGTTTCTCTCTCTCTTTCTCCCCCAGCTTGTTTCTCTCTCTCTTTCTCTCCCAGTTTGTCTTTCTCTCTCTCTCGTTCTCCCCCAGTTTGTGTTTTTCTCTCTCTTTCTCCCCCAGTTTGTGTTTCGCTATCTCTCTCTAGCCAGTTTGTGTTTCTCTCTGTCTTTCTTCCCCAGTTTGTGTTTCGCTCGCTCTCTTTCTCCCCCGGTTTGTGTTTCTCTCTCTCTTTCTCCCCCACTTAGTGTTTCTCTCTCTCTCCTTCCCCCCAGTTTGTGTTTCTCTCTCTCTTTCTCCCCAGTTTGTGTTTCTCTCTCTCTATCTCCCCCAGATTGTGTTTCTCTCTCTCTCTCTCTCCCCCAGTTTGTGTTACTCTCTCTATCTCCCCCAGTTTGTGTTTTTCTCTCTCTTTCTCCCCCAGTTTGTGTTTCTCTCTCTCTCTTTCACACCCAGTTTGTGTTTCTCTCTTTCTCTTTCTCCCCAGTTTGTATTTCTCTTTCTTTCTCCCCCGTTTGTGTTTCTCTCTCTCTCTTTCTCCCCTAGTTTGTGTTTCTCTCTCTCTCTCTCTCCCAGTTTGTGTTACTCTCTCTCTCTCTCCCCCAGTTTGTGTTTTTCTCTCTCTTTCTCCCCCAGTTTGTGTTTCTCTCTCTTTCTCCCCCGTTTGTGTTTCTCTCTCTCTCTTTTTCCCCCAGTTTGTGTTTCTCTCCCTCTCTCTACCCCAGTTTGTGTTTCTCTCTCTCTGTTTCTCCCCCAGTTTGTGTTTCTCTCTCTCTTTCTCCCCCAGTTTGTGTTTCTCTCTCTCTCCTCCCCCAGTTTGTGTTTCTCTCTATCTTTCTCCCCCAGTTTGTGTTTCTCTCTCTCTCCCAAAGTTTGTGTTTCTCTCTCTCTCTTTCTCCCCCAGTTTGTGTTTCATTCTCTCTTTCTCCCCAGTTTGTTTCTCTCTCGCTTTCTCTCCCAGTTTGTGTTTCTCTCTCTTTTTCTTCCCCCGTTTGTGTTTCTCTCTCTCTCTGTTTCTCCCCCAGTTTGTGTTTCGCTCTCTCTGTTTCTCCCCCAGTTTGTGTTTCTCTTTCTTTTTCTTCCCCAGTTTGTGTTTCTCTCTCTCTCTTTCTCACCAAGTTTGTGTTTCTCTCTCTCTCTTTCTCCCCCAGTTTGTGTTTCGCTATCTCTCTCACCGCCAGTTTGTGTTTCTCTCTGTCTTTCTCCCCCAGTTTGTGTTTCTCTCGCTCTCTTTCTCCCCCGGTTTGTGTTTCTCTCTCTCTTTCTCCCCCACTTAGTGTTTCTCTCTCTCTCCTTCCCCCCCAGTTTGTGTTTCTCTCTTTCTCCCCCAGTTTGTGTTTCTCTCTCTCTTTCTCCCCCAGATTGTGTTTCTCTCTCTCTCTCTCTCCCCCAGTTTGTGTTTCTCTCTCTCTTTCTCCCCCACTTAGTGTTTCCCTCTCTCTCTCTCTCCCCCAGTTTGTGTTACTCTCTCTATCTCCCCCAGTTTGTGTTTTTCTCTGTCTTTCTCCCCTAGTTTGTGTTTCTCTCTCTCTCTCTCCCAGTTTGTGTTACTCTCTCTCTCTCTCTCCCCCAGTTTGTGTTTTTCTCTCTCTTTCTCCCCCAGTTTGTGTTTCACTGTCTCTCCACCCCCCCAACAGTTTGTGTTTCTCTCTCTTTCTCTCCCAGTTTGTGTTTCTCTCTCTCTCGTTCTCCCCCAGTTTGTGTTTTTCTCTCTCTCTCCCCAGTTTGTGTTTCGCTCTCTCTCTCTCCCCCAGTTTGTGTTTCTCTCTCTCTTCCTCCCCTAGTTTGTGTTTCTCTCTCTCTCTTTCTCCCCCAGTTTGTGTTTCTCTCTCTCTTTCTCCCCCAGCTTGTTTCTCTCTCTCTTTCTCTCCCAGTTTGTCTTTCTCTCTCTCTCGATCTCCCCCAGTTTGTGTTTTTCTCTCTCTTTCTCCCCCAGTTTGTGTTTCGCTATCTCTCTCTCCGCCAGTTTGTGTTTCTCTCTGTCTTTCTTCCCCAGTTTGTGTTTCGCTCGCTCTCTTTCTCCCCCGGTTTGTGTTTCTCTCTCTCTTTCTCCCCCACTTAGTGTTTCTCTCTCTCTCCTTCCCCCCCAGTTTGTGTTTCTCTCTCTCTTTCTCCCCCAGTTTTTATTTCTCCCTCTCTTTCTCCCCCAGATTGTGTTTCTCTCTCTCTCTCTCTCTCCCAGTTTGTGTTACTCTCTCTATCTCCCCCAGTTTGTGTTTTTCTCTCTCTTTCTCCCCAGTTTGTGTTTCTCTCTCTCTCTTTCACACCTAGTTTGTGTTTCTCTCTTTCTCTTTCTCCCCAGTTTGTGTTTCGCTCTCTCTGTTTCTCCCCCAGTTTGTGCTTCTCTACATTTTTCTTCCCCCGTTTGTGTTTCTCTCTCTCTCTTTCTCCCCCAGTTTGTGTTTCGCTCTCTCTGTTTCTCCCCCAGTTTGTGCTTCTCTACATTTTTCTTCCCCAGTTTGTGTTTCTCTCTCTTTTTCTTCCCCAGTTTGTGTTTCCCTCTCTCTCTTTCTCCCCAAGTTTGTGTTTCTCTCTCTCTCTTTATCCCACATTTTGTGTTTCTCTCTCTCTCTTTCTCCCCCAGTTTGTGTTTTGCTCTCTCTGTTTCTCCCCCAGTTTGTGTTTCTCTCTCTCTTTCTCCCCCAGTTTGTGTTTCTCTCTCTCCTCCCCCAGTTTGTGTTTCTCTCTATCTTTCTCCCCCAGTTTGTGTTTCTCTCTCTCTTTCTCCCCAAGTTTGTGTTTCTCTCTCTCTCTTTCTCCCCCAGTTTGTGTTTCATTCTCTCTTTCTCCCCAGTTTGTTTCTCTCTCGCTTTCTCTCCCAGTTTGTGTTTCTCTCTCTTTTTCTTCCCCCGTTTGTGTTTCTCTCTCTCTCTGTTTCTCCCCCAGTTTGTGTTTCGCTCTCTCTGTTTCTCCCCCAGTTTGTGTTTCTCTTTCGTTTTCTTCCCCAGTTTGTGTTTCTCTCTCTCTCTTTCTCCCCAAGTTTGTGTTTCTCTCTCTCTCTTTCTCCCCCAGTTTGTGTTTCGCTATCTCTCTCACCGCCAGTTTGTGTTTCTCTCTGTCTTTCTCCCCCAGTTTGTGTTTCTCTCGCTCTCTTTCTCCCCCGGTTTGTGTTTCTCTCTCTCTTTCTCCCCCACTTAGTGTTTCTCTCTCTCTCCTTCCCCCCCAGTTTGTGTTTCTCTCTCTCTCTTTCTCACCCAGTTTGTGTTTCTCTCTTTCTCTTTCTCCCCAGTTTGTATTTCTCTTTCTTTCTCCCCCATTTGTGTTTCTATCTCTCTCTTTCTCCCCTAGTTTGTGTTTCTCTCTCTCTCTCTCTCCCAGTTTGTGTTACTCTCTCTCTCTCTCCCCCAGTTTGTGTTTTTCTCTCTCTTTCTCCCCCAGTTTGTGTTTCTCTCTCTTTCTCCCCCCGTTTGTGTTTCTCTCTCTCTCTTTCTCCCCCAGTTTGTGTTTCTCTCCCTCTCTCTACCCCAGTTTGTGTTTCACTGTCTCTCCACCCCCCCAACAGTTTGTGTTTCTCTCTCTTTCTCTCCCAGTTTGTGTTTCTCTCTCTCTCTTTCTCCCCCAGTTTGTCTTTCTCTCTCTCTCGTTCTCCCCCAGTTTGTGTTTTTCTCTCTCTCTCCCCAGTTTGTGTTTCGCTCTCTCTCTCTCCCCCAGTTTGTGTTTCTCTCTCTCTTCCTCCCCTAGTTTGTGTTTCTCTCTCTCTCTTTCTCCCCCAGTTTGTGTTTCTCTCTCTCTTTCTCCCCCAGCTTGTTTCTCTCTATCTTTCTCTCCCAGTTTGTCTTTCTCTCTCACTCGATCTCCCCCAGTTTGTGTTTTTCTCTCTCTTTCTCCCCAAGTTTGTGTTTCGCTCTCTCTGTTTCTCCCCCAGTTTGTGCTTCTCTACATTTTTCTTCCCCCGTTTGTGTTTCTCTCTCTCTCTTTCTCCCCCAGTTTGTGTTTCGCTCTCTCTGTTTCTCCCCCAGTTTGTGCTTCTCTACATTTTTCTTCCCCAGTTTGTGTTTCTCTCACTTTTTCTTCCCCAGTTTGTGTTTCCCTCTCTCTCTTTCTCCCCAAGTTTGTGTTTCTCTCTCTCTCTTTCTCCCCAAGTTTGTGTTTCTCTCTCTCTCTTTATCCCACATTTTGTGTTTCTCTCTCTCTCTTTCTCCCCAAGTTTGTGTTTCTCTCTCTCTCTTTCTCCCCCAGTTTGTGTTTTGCTCTCTCTGTTTCTCCCCCAGTTTGTGTTTCTCTCTCTCTTTCTCCCCCAGTTTGTGTTTCTCTCTCTCTCCTCCCCCAGTTTGTGTTTCTCTCTATCTTTCTCCCCCAGTTTGTGTTTCTCTCTCTCTTTCTCCCCAAGTTTGTGTTTCTCTCTCTCTCTTTCTCCCCAGTTTGTTTCTCTCTCGCTTTCTCTCCCAGTTTGCGTTTCTCTCTCTTTTTCTTCCCCCGTTTGTGTTTCTCTCTCTCTCTGTTTCTCCCCCAGTTTGTGTTTCGCTCTCTCTGTTTCTCCCCCAGTTTGTGCTTCTCTTTCTTTTTCTTCCCCAGTTTGTGTTTCTCTCTCTCTGTTTCTCCCCAAGTTTGTGTTTCTCTCTCTCTCTTTCTCCCCCAGTTTGTGTTTCGCTATCTCTCTCTCCGCCAGTTTGTGTTTCTCTCGCTCTCTTTCTCCCCCGGTTTGTGTTTCTCTCTCTCTTTCTCCCCCACTTAGTGTTTCCCTCTCTCTCTCTCTCCCCCAGTTTGTGTTACTCTCTCTATCTCCCCCAGTTTGTGTTTTTCTCTGTCTTTCTCCCCCAGTTTGTGTTTCTCTCTCTCTATTTCTCACCCAGTTTGTGTTTCTCTCTTTCTCTTTCTCCCCAGTTTGTATTTCTCTTTCTTTCTCCCCCGTTTGTGTTTCTATCTCTCTCTTTCTCCCCTAGTTTGTGTTTCTCTCTCTCTCTCCCTCCCAGTTTGTGTTACTCTCTCTCTCTCTCCCCCAGTTTGTGTTTTTCTCTCTCTTTCTCCCCCAGTTTGTGTTTCTCTCTCTTTCTCCCCCCGTTTGTGTTTCTCTCTCTCTCTTTCTCACCCAGTTTGTGTTTCTCTCTTTCTCTTTCTCCCCAGTTTGTATTTCTCTTTCTTTCTCCCCCGTTTGTGTTTCTATCTCTCTCTTTCTCCCCTAGTTTGTGTTTCTCTCTCTCTCTCTCTCCCAGTTTGTGTTACTCTCTCTCTCTCTCCCCCAGTTTGTGTTTTTCTCTCTCTTTCTCCCCCAGTTTGTGTTTCTCTCTCTTTCTCCCCCCGTTTGTGTTTCTCTCTCTCTCTTTCTCCCCCAGTTTGTGTTTCTCTCCCTCTCACTACCCCAGTTTGTGTTTCACTGTCTCTCCACCCCCCCAACAGTTTGTGTTTCTCTCTCTTTCTCTCCCAGTTTGTGTTTCTCTCTCTCTCTTTCTCCCCCAGTTTGTCTTTCTCTCTCTCTCGTTCTCCCCCAGTTTGTGTTTTTCTCTCTCTCTCCCCAGTTTGTGTTTCGCTCTCTCTCTCTCCCCCAGTTTGTGTTTCTCTCTCTCTTCCTCCCCTAGTTTGTGTTTCTCTCTCTCTCTTTCTCCCCCAGTTTGTGTTTCTCTCTCTCTTTCTCCCCCAGCTTGTTTCTCTCTCTCTTTCTCTCCCAGTTTGTCTTTCCCTCTCACTCGATCTCCCCCAGTTTGTGTTTTTCTCTCTCTTTCTCCCCAAGTTTGTGTTTCGCTCTCTCTGTTTCTCCCCCAGTTTGTGCTTCTCTACATTTTTCTTCCCCCGTTTGTGTTTCTCTCTCTCTCTTTCTCCCCCAGTTTGTGTTTCGCTCTCTCTGTTTCTCCCCCAGTTTGTGCTTCTCTCTCTTTTTCTTCCCCAGTTTGTGTTTCTCTCTCTTTTTCTTCCCCAGTTTGTGTTTCCCTCTCTCTCTTTCTCCCCAAGTTTGTGTTTCTCTCTCTCTCTTTCTCCCCAAGTTTGTGTTTCTCTCTCTCTCTTTATCCCACATTTTGTGTTTCTCTCTCTCTCTTTCTCCCCAAGTTTGTGTTTCTCTCTCTCTCTTTCTCCCCCAGTTTGTGTTTTGCTCTCTCTGTTTCTCCCCCAGTTTGTGTTTCTCTCTCTCTTTCTCCCCCAGTTTGTGTTTCTCTCTCTCTCCTCCCCCAGTTTGTGTTTCTCTCTATCTTTCTCCCCCAGTTTGTGTTTCTCTCTCTCTTTCTCCCCAAGTTTGTGTTTCTCTCTCTCTCTTTCTCCCCAGTTTGTTTCTCTCTCGCTTTCTCTCCCAGTTTGTGTTTCTCTCTCTTTTTCTTCCCCCGTTTGTGTTTCTCTCTCTCTCTGTTTCTCCCCCAGTTTGTGTTTCGCTCTCTCTGTTTCTCCCCCAGTTTGTGTTTCTCTTTCTTTTTCTTCCCCAGTTTGTGTTTCTCTCTCTCTGTTTCTCCCCAAGTTTGTGTTTCTCTCTCTCTCTTTCTCCCCCAGTTTGTGTTTCGCTATCTCTCTCACCGCCAGTTTGTGTTTCTCTCTGTCTTTCTCCCCCAGTTTGTGTTTCTCTCGCTCTCTTTCTCCCCCGGTTTGTGTTTCTCTCTCTCTTTCTCCCCCACTTAGTGTTTCCCTCTCTCTCTCTCTCCCCCAGTTTGTGTTACTCTCTCTATCTCCCCCAGTTTGTGTTTTTCTCTGTCTTTCTCCCCCAGTTTGTGTTTCTCTCTCTCTATTTCTCACCCAGTTTGTGTTTCTCTCTTTCTCTTTCTCCCCAGTTTGTATTTCTCTTTCTTTCTCCCCCGTTTGTGTTTCTATCTCTCTCTTTCTCCCCTAGTTTGTGTTTCTCTCTCTCTCTCCCTCCCAGTTTGTGTTACTCTCTCTCTCTCTCCCCCAGTTTGTGTTTTTCTCTCTCTTTCTCCCCCAGTTTGTGTTTCTCTCTCTTTCTCCCCCCGTTTGTGTTTCTCTCTCTCTCTTTCTCCCCCAGTTTGTGTTTCTCTCCCTCTCTCTACCCCATTTTGTGTTTCTCTCTCTCTCTCTCTCTCCCAGTTTGTGTTACTCTCTCTCTCTCTCCCCCAGTTTGTGTTTTTCTCTCTCTTTCTCCCCCAGTTTGTGTTTCTCTCTCTTTCTCCCCAGTTTGTCTTTCTCTCTCTCTCGTTCTCCCCCAGTTTGTGTTTTTCTCTCTTTCTCCCCCAGTTTGTGTTTCACTCTCTCTCCCCCAGTTTGTGTTTCTCTCTCTCTTTCTCCCCTAGTTTGTGTTTCTCTCTCTCTCTTTCTCCCCCAGTTTGTGTTTCTCTTTCTCTTTCTCCCCCAGCTTGTTTCTCTCTCTCTTTCTCCCCCAGTTTGTGTTTCTCTCTCTCTCCTTCTCCCCCAGTTTGTGTTTCCCTCTCTCTTTCTCCCCCAATTCTTGTTTCTCTCTCTCTCTTTCTCCCGCAGTTTGTGTTTCTCTCTCTCTTTCTCCCCAGTTAGTTTCTCTCTCTCTTTCTCCCCCAGTTTGTGTATCTCTCTCTTTTTCTTCCCCAGTTTCTGTTTCCCTCTCTCTCTTTCTCCCCAAGTTTGTGTTTCTCTCTCTCTCTTTATCCCCCATTTTGTGTTTCTCTCTCTCTCTTTCTCCCCCAGTTTGTGTTTTGCTCTCTCTGTTTCTCCCCCAGTTTGTGTTTCTCTCTCTCTCCTTCTCCCCCAGTTTGTGTTTCCCTCTCTCTTTCTCCCCCAATTCGTGTTTCTCTCTCTCTCTTTCTCCCGCAGTTTGTGTTTCTCTCTCTCTTTCTCCCCAGTTTGTTTCTCTCTCTCTTTCTCCCCCAGTTTGTGTTTCTCTTTTTCTTCCCCCGTTTGTGTTTCTCTCTCTCTCTTTCTCCCCCAGTTTGTGTTTCGCTCTCTCTGTTTCTTCCCCAGTTTGTGTTTCTCTCTCTCTCTTTCTCCCCCAGTTTGTGTTTCGCTCTCTCTGTTTCTCCCGCAGTTTGTGTTTCTCTCTCTCTCCTTCTCCCCCAGTTTGTGTTTCTCTCTCTCTTTCTCCCCAGTTTGTTTCTCTCTCTCTTTCTCCCCCTGTTTGTGTTTCTCTTTTTCTTCCCCCGTTTGTGTTTCTCTCTCTATCTTTCTCCCCCAGTTTGTTTTTCTCTCTCTCTTTCTCCCCAGTTTGTTTCTCTCTCGCTTTCTCTCCCAGTATGTGTTTCTCTCTCTTTTTCTTCCCCCGTTTGTGTTTCTCTCTCTCTGTTTCTCCCCCAGTTTGTGTTTCGCTCTCTCTGTTTCTCCCCCAGTTTGTGTTTCTCTTTCTTTTTCTTCCCCAGTTTGTGTTTCTCTCTCTCGCTTTCTCCCCAAGTTTGTGTTTCTCTCTCTCTCTTTCTCCCCCAGTTTGTGTTTCTCTCTCTCTTTCTCCCCAGTTTGTTTCTCTCTCGCTTTCTCTCTCAGTTTGTGTTTCTCTCTCTTTTTCTTCCCCCGTTTGTGTTTCTCTCTCTCTGTTTCTCCCCCAGTTTGTGTTTCGCTCTCTCTGTTTCTTCCCCAGTTTGTGTTTCCCTCTCTCTCTTTCTCCCCAAGTTAGTGTTTCTCTCTCTCTTTCTCCCCCAGATTGTGTTTCTCTCTCTCTTTCTCCCCAAGTTTGTGTTTCTCTCTCTCTCTTTCTCCCCCAGTTTGTGTTTCGCTCTCTCTGTTTCTCCCCCGGTTTGTGTTTCTCTCTCTCTCTTTCTCCCCCAGTTTGTGTTTCGCTCTCTCTGTTTCTCCCACAGTTTGTGTTTCGCTCTCTCTGTTTCTCACCCAGTTTGTGTTTCTCTCTCTCTTTCTCCCCCAGTTTGTGTTTCTCTCTCTCTCCTTCTCCCCCAGTTTGTGTTTCTCTCTATCTTTCTCCCCAAGTTTGTGTTTCTCTCTCTCTCTTTCTCCCCCAGTTTGTGTTTCTCTCTCTCTTTCTCCCCAGTTTGTTTCTCTCTCGCTTTCTCTACCAGTTTGTGTTTCTCTCTCTTTTTCTTCCCCCGTTTGTGTTTCTCTCTCTCTGTTTCTCGCCCAGTTTGTGTTTCGCTCTCTCTGTTTCTCCCCCAGTTTGTGTTTCTCTTTCTTTTTCTTCCCCAGTTTGTGTTTCTCTCTCTCTCTTTCTCCCCAAGTTTGTGTTTCTCTCTCTCTCTTTCTCCCCCAGTTTGTGTTTCTCTCTCTCTTTCTCCCCAAGTTTGTGTTTCTCTCTCTTTCTTTCTCCCCCAGTTTGTGTTTCGCTCTCTCTGTTTCTCCCCCAGTTTGTGTTTCTCTCTCTTTTTCTTCCCCAGTTTGTGTTTCCCTCTCTCTCTTTCTCCCCCAGTTTGTGCTTCTCTCTCTCTGTTTCTCCCCCAGTTTGTGCTTCTCTCTCTCTCTTTCTCCCCCAGTTTGTGTTTCTGTCTCTCTCTTTCTCCCCCAGTTTGTGTTTCTCTCTCTTTTTCTTCCCCAGTTTGTGTTTCCCTCTCTCTCTTTCTCCCCAAGTTTGTGTTTCTCTCTCTGTCTTTCTCCCCCAGTTTGTGTTTCTCTCTCTCTCTTTCTCCCCCAGTTTGTGTTTCTCTCTCTCTCTTTCTCCCCCAGTTTCTGTTTCTCTCTGTTTCTCTCCCAGTTTGTGTTTCTCTCTCTCTCCCACCAAAAGCAGGAGTGTTGGGAACCTGAGGCGAAGGCAGTGAAAATCAATCCCAGAGAGTGATGAAGTCTGGGTAAAATAGTGGAGCTGAAAATCCCGGAATAATTTAAGATATAATCAGATTGTGAAATGGAATCTCATTGGATGGATGAGTTAAGATGGTCTTCCTCATCCGTGATTAAATAGTGAAGTAGGAAGGGAAGGAGCAACTGAGCTACAGCTACCTGCACTTTCCTTCCTACTTACTGATGTTGTAATGGGTGATAAACTGTGGGAACTGTACCTTCACTGAGTGCATTCTGCATTCTGATCTGTAACTCAGCACAATGATCATCTCAAATCAATAATGGCAGTGGCTGCACTAATGGCTCCTGCCTTTCTCACCCATTCCTGTCTGTGGACCACAAACATTTTACAGCAGAGTGGGGCATGTCGGTCAGAATTATTCAATTTAGCCTCTATTTTTTTCAGTCATCAGCAAATGTTTCTCATTAATGCTCTGCTAACCCTGTAATTTTAGTCCTGTTGTTTCTGTAACCAGCCTGTCAGCAGTTGCGATGCTCATTTGTTTTATGCATTTCAAAATTCTGCTTTCCTTCAGGAGAGCTGGACGTATTAAATCAATGACTTTTTGAGCATGTTGCATCTCGGATGAAGAGAATTGTACAGGTATTAATAAGCCGTGAGTCTAGCTAGCTTTTTATTTGTATATAGTTACCGTTCACTATTCTGTTCTTATAGTAGAATATTGGCCTCGATCTTTACCAAGCAACAAGAGGGAAATCTGGCAGCACAATCGCACACCAGTAACAGAAACTGACGCATTTTCCTTCCCAATGTTCCCCAGCAGTTGTGTACTGGAGTGAGATTATGACCTCGTAATTTGGCCATGCAGCAACTTTTCATCAGGCACTAAACGGCCTCCTAAGCTTCCAATATGGCGGACAGGAAGTGTGCGCTGACTAAAGATCGAAGTGCGTGCCAGCCATATTGTGAAGGTCATAAAATGGGCGTGCAGTACCCACACCTTTTCACACCGAAACAGGTCTTAGACCCTTTATATATATCAAAGGCCCTGATGCCTGATTCAGATCCCACTGCAAGACCAGTTTGCCCTGAAGTAGCAATCTGCAGCAGCACTCAGGAAAACCAGGTCTATGTATCACCTAATCGGCTGTTCTGAAAGGTGAGTTTGTGAAATATACTCACCTCACTGAGGAGCCAGCAGAAGCAGGGGTGTCCCCGTCCCCATATTAAATGGATGCAGGCCACTGCCAGGTGCTCTCTGCTTTATACGAATGTATATGCAAACATACAAATTAGGAGCCGGAGTAGGCCACTTGGCCCCTCGAGCCTGCTCTGCAATTCAGTAAGATCATGGCTGATCTGTTTGTAACTTTAACTCCACATTTCTGCCTACTGCCAATAACCTTTCACCCCCTTGCTTATCAAGAATCTATCTACCTTTGCCTTAAAAATATTTAAAGACTCTGCTTCCACTCCCTTTTGAGGAAGAGCATTCCAAAGACCCTTTGAGAGAAAAAATTTCTCCTCATCTCTGTCTTAAATGGGTGACCCCTTATTTTAAAATAGTGATCCCTAACTCTAGATTCTCCCAGATGGGAAAACATCCTTTCCACATCCATCCTGTCAAGACCCCTCAGGATCTTATATGTTTCAATCAAATTGCCTCTTACTCTTGTAAACTCCGGTGGATACAAGTCTGGCCTGTCTAACCTTTCCTCATAAGACAACCTGCCCATTACAGGTATTAGTCTAGTGAACCTTCTCTGAACTGCTTTGCGTTAAGTTTCTACCAACCCCATCAGTAACTTCACTACTTCTCATCATTTAGAAGTGCAAGCCCAGATAATCATTTTTCCTTTACTTCCAATGAAGTACTTTTAGAAGAGTAGTTACTGTTGTAATGCAGCAAACGTGGCAGCCAATTTGCAAACAACAAGTTCCCACAAACAGCAAAGTGCTAATGACCAGATTATCTGTTTTGGTTGCGGGATACATATTGACCAGAACATTGTGGGAAACTGCCCTGATCGTCATCAAAATATTGTCATGGGATCTAAACCCACCCTAGAGGGCAGGCGGGGCTTAACATCTCATCCAAAAAACAGCAGCTCTAACATTGCAGCACTCTCTCAGTACTGTACAATGTTGGCCTGCATTATGTGCTCAAGTCTCTCAATAGGATATGAACCCACAACCTTCTGACTCAAGAGGTGACAGCACTATCCACTAAGCCCAGGCAAATCAAACCTTAGTCAATCAGATAGTTTTTAAGGAATATCTTAAAGGAGGAGAAGGAGATTTATGGAGGGAATTCTACAGTTTAGGGCCGAGACAGCTATGGCACTATCGTCAGTGGTGGGCAAAGGAAGTGGAGAGATTGGACACAAAACCAAAGTTGGAGGAATGCAGAATTCTCAAGAGCATTGTGAGGCTGAAGGACGTTACAAAGCCTGGGGTGGGGGGGGGGGGGGGTGCGGGCTTGGGGGGAGGGGGCGCGAGACCACGGAGGGATTTGAATGCAAGCATGAGTATTTTAAAATGGAGGTGTCATTGGATGAGGAGTCAATATAGGTCAGCAAGAGCAGGGATGATGAATGAAAGAGATTTGAGGCACTTTTAAAATTTTGACCTGCCAGGAGCAGGGAGACCTGGTAGCACATGGAAAACCCAGAAGTCCATGCTGTGGAGTGAGTGGAATTTTTACTGACAGGTTCCATGCGCAGAAGTCAGCTTGAATGACAGGCTTGGAGGCTTGATTTCCAGTCAGGTGGAGAACCCTGGAGAAGAGGCTGCAGGGCCAGGAGATGACCCCTGACCTGGAGTGGGGGTGCGGAGCAGGTGAACAGATGGGAGTTGTCTGATCCCTGCAGTGGTGGTAGAGAGTCTGATCCATTGTGGGTTGGAGGCTGATACTGGTGGGTGGGATGTGGTCTGATCCTAGGGGAGGGTCTGCTTCCATGGGGTGAGGGGTGATACAGAGGTCTTGGGGGGTGGGGTGTAGAGGTTGGAGACCTGAGAGATTGGAGACCATGGCAAGGTAGTGATCGGTTAGAGGTCTCGGGGGGTGGGGGGTGGGGGTTCAGGTGGTGTCCAATCGAGGTAGGTTAGCGAGATGGATACGCCGAATCCAACAGCTGGTGAAAAAGCACTTTATGCCCGGATCCAACAGTCCTTGTGTCCCGGTAAATACAGACATATGAATTAGGAGCAGAAGTAGGCCATTCGGCCCTCTAGCCTGCTCCACCATTCAATAAGATCTGTTTGTTTCTCGAATTCCATGCTCCCATCTACCCCGATAACCTTTGATTCCCTTGCCTAACAAGAATCTATCTCCCTCCACCTGAAAAATATTCAATGACCCCGCCTCTACCACCTTCTGAGGCGGAGAGTTCCAAAGTCGCACAACCCTCTGAGAGAAAAAAATTTCTCCTCGTCTCTGTCCTAAAAGGGCAACCCCTAATTTTAAAACAGTGCCCCCTAGTTCTGGACTCACCCACAAGAGGAAACATCCTTTCCACATCCACCTTGTCAAGACCGTTCAGGATATAATAAACTTCAATCAAGTCTCCCCGCACGCTTTTAAATTCCAGTGAAAACAAGCCCAGTCTGTCCAATCTTTCCTCATAAGACAACCCATTCATTCCAGGTATCAATCTAGTAAACTTCCTTTGAACCTCCTCCAACCCATTCACATCCTTCCTTAAATAAGGAGACCAAAATTGCACACAATATTCGAGATGTGGTCTCACCAATGCCCTGTATAACTGAAGCATAACATCCTTACTTTTATTTTCAATTCCTCTCATAATAAAGGATAGCATTCCATTAGCCTTCTTTATTACTTGCTGTACCTGCATACTAACCTTTTGTGACTCATGCACTAGAACACCTAGATCCCTCTGCACTTCAGAATTCTACAGTCAATCTCCATCTGCCAGATTTCTGCCTACTCACTCAACCTATCTATATTGGTCTGCAACCTCCTTACGTCTTCTTTACAACATACTTTCCTATCGTTGTCTCATCTGCAAATTTAGTTACCATGCCATTGCTCCCCTCATCTAAGTCATTGATATAAATTGTAAAATGTTGAGGCCCCAGCACAAACCCCTGCGGGACTCCACTCATTACATCCTGCCAGTCAGAAAAGGATGCATTTATGCATACTCTATTTTCTGCCAGCCAGCCAATCCTCTATCCATACTAATATGTTATCTCCTACACCATGAGCTCCTACTTTGCGCAATAACTTTTGATGTGGCACCTTGTCAAATGCCTTCTGGAAATCCAAGTACAGTACGTTAACGGGCTCCCCTTTATCCACAGTGCCTTCAAAGAACTCCAATGAATTGGTTAAACGTGATTTCCATTTCACAAAACTATGCTGACTATTCCCGATTACCTTGAGTTTTTCTAAATGCCCAGCCATAGCCGCCTTAATGATCGATTCTAGAACCTTCCCCACGATTGGATCAGGAAAAAAGGAGACTGATGGCAGATTCAGAGCGCTGAAAACAGCGGAGGCACAAGAGGAGTATAGAAAGTGTAGGGGGTATTTAAAAAAGTAATTAGGAGAGCGAAGAAGGGACATGAAAAAACACTGGAGGGCAAGATAAAGGAAAATCCCAAGGCATTTTATAAGTATATTAAGGGCAAGAGGATAACCAGGGAAAGAGTCGGGCCCATTAGGGACCAAAGTGGCAATGTGTGTGTGGAGCCGGAGGACATAGGTGAGGTTTTAAATGATTACTTTTCATCTGTGTTCATTATGGAAAAGGTTGATGTAGGTGTAGAGATCAGGGAGGGGGATTGTGATATACTTGAACATATTAGCATTGAAAAGGAGGAAGTATTAGCTGTTTTAGTGGACTGAAAAGTGGATACATCCCCAGGGCCAGATGTGATGTATCCCAGGCTGCTATGTGAGGCAAGGGAGGAGATAGCAGGGTCTCTGACACAAATTTTCAAATCCTCTCTGGCCACAGGAGAGGTACCAGAGGACCGGAGGACAGTGAATGTGGTACCATTATTCAAGAAGGGTAGCAGGGATAAACCAGGTAATTACAGGTCGGTGAGTCTAACATCAGTGATAGGGAAACTATTGGAAAAAATTCTGAGGGACAGGATTAATCTCCACTTGGAGAGGCAGGGATTAATCAGGGAGAGTCAGCATGGCTTTGTCACGGGGAGATCGTGTTTAATGAACTTGATTGAATTTTTCGAGTCAGTGACGAGATGTGTAGATGAGGGCGAAGTAGTTGATGTAGTCTCCATGGACTTCAGTAAGGCTTTTGATAAGGTCCCACATGGGAGATTTGTTAAGAAGGTAAGAGCCCATGGGATCCAGGGCAATTTGGCAAATTGAATCCAAAATTGGCTTAGTGGCAGAAGGTAGAGGGTGATGGTCGAGGGTTGTTTTTGTGAGTGGAAACCTGTGACCAGTGGTGTACCACAGGGATTAGTGCTGGGACCCTTGCTGTTTGAAGCGTACATTAATGATTTAGATGTGAATACAGGTGGTATGATCAGTAAGTTCGCAGATGACATGAAATTTGGTGGTGTCGTAAATAGTGAGGAGGAAAGCCTTAGATTACAGGACGATATAGATGGGCTGGTAAGATGGGCGGAGCAGTGGCAAATGGAATTTAATCATGAGAAGTGTGAGGTGATGCATTTTGGGAGGACTAACAAGGCAAGGGAATATAATGGATGGTAGGACCCTAGGAAGTACAGAGGGTCAGAGGGACCTTGGTGTACTTGTCCATAGATCACTGAAGGCAGCAGTACAGGTAGATAAGGTGGTTAGGAAGGCATATCGGATTTGCCTTTATTAGCCGAGGCATAGAATATAAGAGCAGGGAGGTTATGATGGAGCTGTATAAAATGCTAGTTAGGCCACAGCTGCAGTACTGTGTACAGTTTTGGTCGCCACGCTATAGGAAGGATGTGATTGCACTGGAGAGGGTGTAGAGGAGATTCACCAGGATGTTGCCTGGGCTGGAGTATTTCAGCTATGAAGAGAGACTGAAAAGGCTAGGGTTGTTTTCCTTAAAGCAGAGAAGGCTGAGAGGGGACCTGATTGAGGTATACAAAATTATGAGGGGCATTGATAGGTTAGATAGGAAGAAACGTTTTCCCTTAGCAGAGGGGTCAATAACTAGGGGGCGTAGATTTAAGGGAAAGGGCAGAAGGTTTAGAGGGGATTAGAGGAAAAATGTTTTCACTCAGAGGGTGGTTGGAATCTGCAACGCACTGCCTGAAGAGGTGGTTGAGGCAGGAACCCTCACAACATTTAAGAAGTTTTTAGATGAGATCTTGAAATGCCATAGCATACAAGGCTACGGGCCAAGTGCTGGAAAATGGGACTAGAATAGTTAGATGCTTGATGGCCGGCACAGACACAATGGGTCAAAGGGCCTGTTTCTGTGCTGTATAACACTATGATTCTATCGGGGGCCTGTAGACCACTCCCAATAGTGACTTCTTTCCCCTACTATTCCTCATCTCCACCCAAACCGATTCTACATACTGATCTCCTGAACCAAGGTCATCTCTAACTATTGCACCAATGCTGGGTTTCCCAACATCTGGAGTTAAATTGAAAATGGTGCACGAAATATGAGGCATGCGGACTCATTATAATATTTACATTTCCAATCTGCTTCCTGGGAGTGGATTGGCTGCTCACCCTCACATCCCACCTCCGTTGGAACCAGAAGTGAGAAGGTTGAGGCTAGGATTCAGATTTTTAACATGATTATCTCCCACGCAACGTAAACCCGCCTGTTTTTAGGGGTTAAGATTCCCAGCATGGCGTGAGATAGGACATGGGCAGCAGCGTTTTGAATGAGCTCAAGAGGGTGGAGAATGGATGGTGGACCAGGAGTGCATTGGAATAGTCGAGTCTGGAAGTAGCTAAAGCATGGATGAGGGTTTTGTGAGGGTTTGAGGCAGGGTGGAGATGAGGGATATTACAGAGGTGAAAGTAGATGGTGATGGTCTTGGTGATGGAGCGGATAAATCATAGAAAACTTAGGGTGGGGAGGGGCATGGAATGTTTGAACACCCTGAAGATTCTTCTGTCCCTCAGCTACTGTGAGTCTCTGTTCTCCCATTGATGCTGTTCCTTCAGTGTCTCATGTCATACGGACACACAAGGTTCCCCTGTGATTCTCACATCAAACATCCACAGTATCTGATCTTCCTTTAGGCCTCTGATCTGAACAGCTCTTGTTGCCCTGCCAAGTTGAGTACCTATTTCAAGATTATGTGGCTCCCTCAGTTCATGTGGTGCACCCTGTGACATTCTCAGAATAAATGTTATAAAGCCACAGGCATGTGAAAATAAAGACTTGCATTTATATGCACCTTTCATGACCTCAGGGTGTCCTATATAGCTCCACAGCCAATGGAATGCTTCTGAAGTGTAACCATTGTTACAGTGTAAGGAAATGTGACAGCTAGTTACAGGTAGAAATAAAACATAAAATTTCCTCAAAAGGAATGCTAACCTTTATAATTGTGGAAGGTAGAATCTAAACTTAATTCACTGTAATTCAATTACTTTAAGCTATTTCTAATGAATGGCTTACTCGCAGGAAAATCTCCATTTGATGGGAGGATGTTGCTCATGGTTGCCTATCTCCGAAGCTGCAAGGAATGAGTACCACCATTACAATCACGGAATCTAGGGGTCCAGGTCAGAATCAGCGAATCCTAACCATAGAGAAGAAGCAAATCTGGATTCAGTCAAGGCTGAGATTCAGACACAATGTGTTACCTTTAATGGGAGCTCTGAGTCAGAGTTCACTATTGGAGTTAACAATTAGCCAACCTTAAAATGATTGGCGGGGTCATGACCCACCCCATTTCTACCTCCACCCCCACCCCCAACCCACCCCCAGCGACAGTGAAGCAACGGTGATATAGTTCCAAGTCAGGATGCTATGTGGCTTGCAGGGGAACTTGGTGGTGTTTCTATGTGTCTGCTGCCCTTGTCCCTCTAGGTGGTGGATGTCACGGGTTTGGAAGGTGCTGTCGCAGGAGCCTTGGCACGTTGCTGCAATGCATCTTGTACATTGTACACATTGCTGCCACTGGTGGAGGGAGTGACTGTTTAAGATAGGGTGCCAATCAAATGGGTTGCTTTGTCCTGGATGGTGTTGAGCTTCTTGAGTGTTGTTGGAGCTAAACCCATCCAGGCAAGTGGAGAGTATTCCATCACAGTCCTGACTTGTAGGATGGAGTCAGGAGGTGAGTTACCCGCTGCAGAATACCCAGCTTCTGGCCTGCTCTCGTCGTCATACAGTATTTAAGTGGTCATTGTACAAGTAATGCCAAGGAGTGTCAGCAGGTATTATCCAATGACACGGGGAGGGGATGGGACAGGAAGCTGGGGGTTGGGAATTACAGCCAAACCTGACCCACATATATGCACTGTCAATGGTGGTCACTCAATGGCAATGAGGAGCAGGAGGTCTGAGCAGTTTTCAATTCCCTAATGCAGATCAATGAGGCCATTATTGCAGCAAGTTCTGGCACCGTTGCTGAGATCATTCAACACAGCACTGAAAGTAAGAATTGAACCTGGGACTATCCCAATCTGGATAGTATAGAAATACATTAGGTTCAATAAGGCATCAAAGAACCCCCTTAATTCTCTATAAAACCTGAGTGCCTGCAGCACTGGAAAGCTAATCACAAGCATGCATGTGGTAGTATAGTTCTATGTTATTACAATAGTAAGCCTGTACTACACATCTAGAAGATGTGAGTTCAAATCCCATCCTAACAATTTTAATCCAATTATTTAAAAAAGCTGTTACCAGTCAAAATGACCATGAAGCTGTTGGATTGTATTTTACTAAAACTCCTTACTTGGGCTGGGCTGATTTGTGACTCCAATCCCAAATGAACATGGTTGACTCTTACCTACTCTCTGAAGTGCCCCAGCAAGATACATTTATCAAGAAGGAGGCCCGGCATCATCACCTCAGGTCAACTAGGGATGGGCAGTAAATGCCAGCCTTGCCAGTGGTGCCCACATCCTGAGAATAAATTTAAAAATGCATAGCATCTTATAATTGTTACTCTCTGATTTAATTCCTTTTGCTTCTTCCCTTGATCCTTGTATTATGGGCAATGTTTCATGCTTTCTCAATTAATGTTCAATGTCCATTATACCCCATAAAATGCTTCCCAAAATATTTCCAATTCAGATTTCCCAGATGGATAATTTACAAACTGTCTAGTAAATGTAAGTATTTAATTACTCACATATTCGTCACAATAAACTAAAATCACTTCATTACAATATTGGTAAGTGGAAATATAATGGCACTCATTCAAGGATTCACTCCTACACACCAGATACAACCTCATACCAAAAACGTGCTCAGATACAGCCTCATACTAACAATCTACTCAGATACAGCTTCATACTAACAATCTACTCAGATACAGCTTCATAATAACAATCTACTCAGATACAACCTCATACTAACAATTATACTCAGATACAGCTTCATACTAACAATCTACTCAGATACAGCCTCATAATAACAATCTACTCAGATACAGCTTCATACTAACAATCTACTCAGATACAGCTTCATACTAACAATCTACTCAGATACAGCCTCATAATAACAATCTACTCAGATACAGCCTCATACTAACAATCTACTCAGATACAGCCTCATACTAACAATCTACTCAGATACAGCCTCATAATAACAATCTACTCAGATACAGCCTCATACTAACAATCTACTCAGATACAGCCTCATACTAACAATCTACTCAGATACAGCCTCATAATAACAATCTACTCAGATACAGCTTCATACTAACAATCTACTCAGATACAGCCTCATACTAACAATCTACTCAGATACAGCCTCATACTAACAATCTACTCAGATACAGCTTCATAATAACAATCTACTCAGATACAGCTTCATACTAACAATCTACTCAGATACAGCCTCATAATAACAATCTACTCAGATACAGCTTCATACTAACAATCTACTCAGATACAGCCTCATACTAACAATCTACTCAGATACAGCCTCATACTAACAATCTACTCAGATACAGCTTCATAATAACAATCTACTCAGATACAGCTTCATACTAACAATCTACTCAGATACAGCTTCATACTAACAATCTACTCAGATACAGCTTCATACTAACAATCTACTCAGATACAGCTTCATACGAACAATCTACTCAGATACAGCTTCATACTAACAATCTACTCAGATACAGCTTCATACTAACAATCTACTCAGATACAGCTTCATACGAACAATCTACTCAGATACAGCTTCATACTAACAATCTACTCAGATACAGCTTCATACTAACAATCTACTCAGATACAGCCTCATACTAACAATCTACTCAGATACAGCTTCATACTAACAATCTACTCAGATACAGCCTCATACTAACAATCTACTCAGATACAGCTTCATACTAACAATCTACTCAGATACAGCTTCATACTAACAATCTACTCAGATACAGCTTCATACTAACAATCTACTCAGATACAGCTTCATACTAACAATCTACTCAGATACAGCTTCATACTAACAATCTACTCAGATACAGCTTCATAATAACAATCTACTCAGATACAGCTTCATACTAACAATCTACTCAGATACAGCTTCATAATAACAATCTACTCAGTTACAGCTTCATACTAACAATCTACTCAGATACAGCTTCATACTAACAATCTACTCAGATACAGCTTCATACTAACAATCTACTCAGATACAGCTTCATACTAACAATCTACTCAGATACAGCTTCATACTAACAATCTACTCAGATACAGCCTCATACTAACAATCTACTCAGATACAGCTTCATACTAACAATCTACTCAGATACAGCCTCATACTAACAATCTACTCAGATACAGCTTCATACTAACAATCTACTCAGATACAGCTTCATACTAACAATCTACTCAGATACAGCTTCATACTAACAATCTACTCAGATACAGCTTCATACTAACAATCTACTCAGATACAGCTTCATACTAACAATCTACTCAGATACAGCTTCATAATAACAATCTACTCAGATACAGCTTCATACTAACAATCTACTCAGATACAGCTTCATAATAACAATCTACTCAGATACAGCTTCATACTAACAATCTACTCAGATACAGCTTCATACTAACAATCTACTCAGATACAGCTTCATACTAACAATCTACTCAGATACAGCTTCATAATAACAATCTACTCAGATACAGCTTCATACTAACAATCTACTCAGATACAGCTTCATACTAACAACCTGCTCAGATACAGCCTCATAATAACAATCTACTCAGATACAGCCTCATATTAACAATCTACTCAGATACAGCCTCATAATAACAATCTACTCAGATACAGCTTCATACTAACAACCTGCTCAGATACAGCCTCATAATAACAATCTACTCAGATACAGCCTCATACTAACAATCTACTCAGATACAGCTTCATACTAACAACCTGCTCAGATACAGCCTCATAATAACAATCTACTCAGATACAGCCTCATAATAACAATCTACTCAGATACAGCCTCATAATAACAATCTACTCAGATACAGCTTCATACTAACAACCTGCTCAGATACAGCCTCATAATAACAATCTACTCAGATACAGCCTCATATTAACAATCTACTCAGATACAGCCTCATAATAACAATCTACTCAGATACAGCCTCATATTAACAATCTACTCAGATACAGCCTCATAATAACAATCTACTCAGATACAGCTTCACACTAACAATCTACTCAGATACAGCTTCATACTAACAATCTACTCAGATACAGCCTCATACTAACAATCTACTCAGATACGGCCTCATAATAACAATCTACTCAGATACAGCCTCATAATAACAATCTACTCAGATACGGCCTCATAATAACAATCTACTCAGATACAGCCTCATAATAACAATCTACTCAGATACAGCTTCGTACTAACAATCTACTCAGATACAGCTTCACACTAACAATCTACTCAGATACAGCTTCATACTAATAATCTACTCAGATACAGCCTCATAATAACATTCTCCTCAGATACAGCTTCACACTAACAATCTACTCAGATACAGCCTCATACTAACAATCTACTCAGATACAGCCTCATATTAACAATCTACTCAGATACAGCCTCATAATAACAATCTACTCAGATACAGCTTCACACTAACAATCTACTCAGATACAGCTTCATATTAACAATCTACTCAGATACAGCCTCATAATAACAATCTACTCAGATACAGCCTCATAATAGCAATCTACTCAGATACAGCCTCATACTAACAATCTACTCAGATACAGCCTCATAATAACAATCTACTCAGATACAGCTTCATACTAACAACCTGCTCAGATACAGCCTCATATTAACAATCTACTCAGATACAGCTTCATACTAACAACCTGCTCAGATACAGCCTCATATTAACAATCTACTCAGATACAGCCTCATACTAACAATCTACTCAGATACAGCCTCATAATAACAATCTACTCAGATACAGCCTTATAATAACAATCTACTCAGATACAGCCTCATACTAACAATCTACTCAGATACAGCCTCATAATAACAATCTACTCAGATACAGCTTCATACTAACAACCTGCTCAGATACAGCCTCATATTAACAATCTACTCAGATACAGCCTCATACTAACAATCTACTCAGATACAGCCTCATACTAACAGTCTACTCAGAAACAGCCTCATAATAACAATCTACTCAGATACAGCTTCATACTAACAATCTACTCAGAAACAGCCTCATAATAACAACCTGCTCAGATACAGCCTCATACTAACAATCTACTCAGATACAGCTTCATACTAACAATCTACTCAGATACAGCCTCATAATAACAACCTGCTCAGATACAGCCTCATACTAACAATCTACTCAGATACAGCCTCATAATAACAATCTACTCAGATACAGCCTCATAATAACAACTTGCTCAGATACAGCCTCATAATAACAATCTACTCAGATACAGCTTCATACTAACAATCTACTCAGATACAGCCTCATAATAACAATCTACTCAGATACAGCCTTATAATAACAATCTACTCAGATACAGCCTCATACTAACAATCTACTCAGATACAGCCTCATAATAACAATCTACTCAGATACAGCTTCATACTAACAACCTGCTCAGATACAGCCTCATATTAACAATCTACTCAGATACAGCCTCATACTAACAATCTACTCAGATACAGCCTCATACTAACAGTCTACTCAGAAACAGCCTCATAATAACAATCTACTCAGATACAGCTTCATACTAACAATCTACTCAGAAACAGCCTCATAATAACAACCTGCTCAGATACAGCCTCATACTAACAATCTACTCAGATACAGCTTCATACTAACAATCTACTCAGATACAGCCTCATAATAACAACCTGCTCAGATACAGCCTCATACTAACAATCTACTCAGATACAGCCTCATAATAACAATCTACTCAGATACAGCCTCATAATAACAACTTGCTCAGATACAGCCTCATAATAACAATCTACTCAGATACAGCTTCATACTAACAACCTGCTCAGATACCGCCTCATACTAACAATCTACTCAGATACAGCCTCATAATAACAACCTGCTCAGATACAGCCTCATAATAACAATCTACTCAGATACAGCTTCATACTAACAACCTGCTCAGATACAGCCTCATACTAATAATCTACTCAGATACCGCCTCATACTAACAATCTACTCAGATACAGCCTCATAATAACAATCTACTCAGATACAGCCTCATAATAACAATCTACTCAGATACAGCCTCATAATAACAACCTGCTCAGATACAGCCTCATAATAACAATCTACTCAGATACAGCCTCATAATAACAATCTACTCAGATACAGCTTCATACTAACAACCTGCTCAGATACAGCCTCATACTAACAACCTGCTCAGATACAGCCTCATAATAACAATCTACTCAGATACAGCTTCATACTAACAACCTGCTCAGATACAGCCTCATAATAACAATCTACTCAGATACAGCCTCATACTCACAATCTACTCAGATACAGCCTCATACTAACAATCTACTCAGATACAGCCTCATAATAACAATCTACTCAGATACAGCCTCATACTTACAACCTGCTCAGATACAGCCTCCGACCAACCACCTGCTCAGATACAGCCTCCTGCCAACAACCAGCTCAGATACAGTCTCACCCTAACAATCTACTCAGATACAGCTCCATCGATTCAATGGAAAGGTAATTCAGGTTTGCTATGTAACAGTAGGTCTATCCCTTCATTTTGTACCTCTGACAAAGTTTCGTTTCACTCCCACAGGCTCTCCAGCCTTCAGTTACGCCCACATCTAACAAATGTCAGTGACCTCGCCGGAGTGAGAATCATTCTTTTTGTTTGAAATGTGCAACTGATTTTGGTGTAACCGTCTTAAAAAAATATTCCATGTACTTCAGTGTATTTGTTTTCTGTGTCCCTCCTCCTGGTGTTTATAACTGTCACGTCCCAAATGTTGCTGGTTCCAGCATTGCAGGTTCCAAACTGCACATTCATCTGTGTGTTTGATTTTATCAAAGCAAAATAGCACATTGAAAGGGATTTAACCATTGAAATAATTCGCTATTATTTCAGTAAAGCCCTGTTGGCAGCCTAGCTGGTCCTGGGCCCTGGAACTGAAGACAGTTTCTGACACACTCTTCTAAACCTGATCAAAACCTTTATGAACATGAAGATTCCACCAAGGTGCTATTTGCAAGGTGGAGCTACATTTGCTAAAGATTCAGGAGCTGCTTTGGGATCCTCAAAGCTCTGAGCTACTATAATCCTTCATTTGTCTTACATGTAACAGAATGGGTCTGAAATTGGATCTTATTACCTTCATAGTCCAGCTGGAAAACAGATGCAAAAAGGTGAAATTTAGGAGGCCAACCTCCTGCGTACGTACAGTGTCAGAAACACTTTGTTCCTGTATTGGTTCAGGTGCATTTGAGCCATGCCTAGTGTCCATCTAACACAGGCCTTAGGCCTCTTATTGGCTATCAAGGGGCTTAACGTCTGTTTCAGTATCCAAACAAGAATTTGGTTTGCCCTCAATACAGCCAGCATTGGTCTGTTGTGCTCTGGATTACCTGGTCTACCTGCAGTCTACCCAGCGATCCTTAAAGTACAGTGGAGGCTGCCACCAAAGAACCAAGGCTTGTAAAAAATATTTACCCAAATGTAATTACTGAGTGTTCCCCCCAACCACAGTTCCACATTAACTCCTCAGGCTCATGCCAGCCACTCCTGTAGTTTACCTCCTCGCTACCTCCCTGGACCAGCATTCCATCCAGCCAATCTTGCTCTACCTGCTGTGGGTGGTAAGCTGCATCTGGGCCACACATGGCACCTGCAATATGATCCTAATGAAGCTCCATCAGTCATGGTCTTACTGACCTGGTCCAACTTCCAGGTCAATGCACCAGCGAACTAAATTATGAGCTAAGTGCAGGTTTCGGTGTCTGTTCAGCAATGTAGTTGGCACCCTGGAAATGTTGGAAGGTGTGATAAACAATGAGCATATTGCCAGAGGCAATACAGCTGTCAAACTGCTGGGAAACAATGGAATTGACCGTGGCGAGGTGGCAAACCGATGGCATTGCAGACTTCGTGCTGCCAACTTTCTGAGCATTCACCACCTGTTTTCCAATAGCTCCTGGGCAGACGGGTGCGAGGTAATGGGACAAGAAGCCATTCCGCCAGCTCTCCGGCCTTTACTGCCATTTCCTCTGGGGTTTTCTGCTAGATGTGACACATCTGCGCTTTGGGTCTGTGCAGGCTGGAGACCTTAACCAGACTCGGTGCCAGACTTCACTCAAATCCTGGCAGCAAGCAGCAGCGGGAAATGAGTGCCTTTCTGCAGTTGGCTGTTTGGAAAGGGTGGGAAATCACCCAGTCTTCATGCTGAGGTGACCAGCAGGTCAATTTGGTGATTACGGGGGGAGGTGATCCCAGAGGGGGAGCCTCAAACATGGCAGCAGAGGACTGTAGTTTTCCTGTCGGCCTCAGGGGAGCCCTTCATCTGGCCTCCCAAAAATGACAGCTGAAAATTTCTCATGTCTTCTATTGAACTTAACCAATCCTTTTTTTTATTCTTTAATTGGATGTGGGCATCACTGGCAAGGCCAGCATTTGTTGCCCATCCATAATAGCCCTTGAACTGAGTAGCTTGCTAGGCCATTTCAGAGGGTAGTTAACAGTCGACTGCATTTTTGTGGGTCTGGATTCACATATGGGCCAAACCAGGCAAGGGTGGCAGATTTCCTTCCCTAAAAGGCATCACTGAATCAGATGGGTTGTTATGACAATTTCTTTCAATTCCAGGTTTTGAATCAATTGAATTTAAATTCCAGCAGCTGCCATGGTGGGATTTGAGCCTGTCTCCCCAGGGTATTAGCATGGACCTCTGGATTACTCGTCCAGTGACATTACCACTACGCCACTGTTTCCCCCAGGAGTCATGCATTCTCTTTTTTGAAACATTGCCTAGATTCAGGGTTAATGCTTGCAGTGACCTAGTGGAGTAAAACTATTTTATACTGGTGCGACACTGGATTCACTTTAACATATTCTCACAAGCTGCAAGGAGCATTTGTGAAACACAACTAACGTTGCCACACTTCAGAGGCAGCCAGCCTTCTTGTTGAACCAGCTGGCAGATACCTTCCGTAGCCTTCTTCTCTTCTCCCCTCACTGATTATCACCCTTGTAAGTTCTCCATTGCTCTCCCTTCTCCCCCAAATGTGGCCACACACGGGTTTAGAGGAATTCAAGCATTTGCCATCAGCAGATGCAGCTGATAGTCAGTGTGATGAGTGTACAATGTTATGTTGGGAGAATGGAAACGGGTCTTCCTATAACGGGATCTGATGCTTAACCCCCGTTTAACCTCTGAAATGTGCTTCCTGTGAGTTCTTCCTTGCTATGTCGCTGAGCTGCTACAAGTTAAGTGATAGTTTCACCCTCTCTAGACTGAGGCCATTATCTATGACCAGTATAACAGGACTTTAATGAAAACATTTGTTGTTTTGATGCTCTCTATCTCAGACTTATGAACTCCAATGTTGCATATCTTGCATTGAAAGTTTATGTCAACTGACAGTAATTAGCTCCAGATAAACTTGGCACTGAATTTGGGAGGCAGTCAACACGTCTCAATCTGCTGACTGAGAATGGAAAGAGCTGTTCCATTGCTTAGCAACACAAAAGATTTCATTTTCTTAGATGAATGTTTCAGCTGATCAAGATGAGGATATTAATACTGAGGAATGGAGGAACTTGCCACTTCATTCTAACTACTGTCAGCATCAAACACTGCCAGGTCAGGTACAGTTGGCGTTAGCTGTAGCTCAGTGGTCGCTCTCTCGCCTCTGTGTCAGTAGATTGTGGATTCTAGTCCAACTTGAGCACATTAATCAAGGCTGACATGGCAATGTAACACTGGGGGAGTGCTGGGCTTCTTTCAGATGAGATATTAAACTGATATTAAGGAGACCCTGTCTGCTCTCCCAAATGGATGTAAACAATCCCATGGCATCATTGCAAAGAAGGTGAGAGGGGCAGAAATGTATCTTGGGTGCTGTTGGCTCAGCTGCCAGTTTATATGCAGTACTTGATGTGTGATTGCAATGTAAGTCAATATTGGGTGCCGTGTCTAACAGGAAGCTGATCTGATAGTGCCCCTTTAGTGCCACCGCCTGAGACAAATCCCTATACCCAGGGGTTTTTAACCACATGGCCTCCTGTTTGCAACTGCCCTTCCCCATGCTCCTGCTATGGGTTAATTATCATGACAATCAGTCAATAATAATGAGGACAATAATACCCACAATCCTCTGCGTTCCAGAAAGCACTCCATCCATTGAATGGTTTTGATGGTTCGAGTGGCTATGTTTCAGGGCCATACTGCATCTGGGAGCATTGTGTTGTGTAGCTGGTTGGCGTGAAGTGGAAGAAGGAAATACTCCAATGATTGTTCACTCGAGTCGCTCGCAGGAACACCTGGGAGACTGATCTTTAATTCTGGAAGACTCTGGAGAAATCCAGGAGGGTTGGCAACCCTTTCACATAACAGGAATGTGGGAAGCAGTAGATTTCCCTGCCTGAAACTACTGAAAAGCAACTTGCAGGATTCCTCCTGTGCAGTTCAAATGAGAAAAGCGCTTTCTAATCACTTCAGTCAAATCTGATGTTTTCACTAATGTCTGTGGACGTTCAGAGACTGTGCGCTCAACCACTTACTGCTTTGACATGTCATTCAGATAACCATCTCTCATCTACAGCCCGAGTGTAAACCTGGTGTAAATGGTAGAATTTCGGAAAAAGCATCTTTGGCCCTTATTATGCACTTATTTGCATATCCCCATCTTTTTAAGGGCGGACACAAGTGGCAGGAATTTCAGGTGCCGCTGAGGTTGGGAATGGAGGCAAATTGGGCTCGAAAATAGTGGCACTGGCTGGCATGCAGGTGGGTTTGGGACCAGCAGAGCTTCCCGCCCCCAGGAGTTTCCCAACGTGATGGAGCAGTTCAGTTGCCTGGAGGTGGCACCCAACGGCAGGCTGAGGTGCCAGCGCTCCAAGTAGGCCTACCGGCCCTCCCTGCCTGCCTGGGTGTGGGTGCAGCCAAAGGCCACCCTATAGAGGGAATCTCCCTACCCGCTTCCCCATAGTGATGTCCTGACAGCTGTTTCTATTTTTTAATTAAAGTATTAATAAAGTTGTTGAGAAGTCACCTTCATGTTGAAGTGCCCTATCAGTGAATTACCATTCATTGAAGCCGGGTGCTCTTATTAAGCTGCAAGGGCTCTGATTGACCCTCCAGCTTCGAGAGCCTGCCTGCCACCCTGAATTAGACAGGGAACCTGTCTCCTTGCCAATTCAGGGGGCGCCCCGGTCAACATTCTAACAACTGACTGTTTTCCCCTGGGGGCAAACTTGGGATCCGGAAACAGTCACAGCTCCTGTTTCCTGCCCCCAAAATGAAAATTCAGCCTCTCAGCAGCTAATTCTACCAGAATGTACTGTGTATTTTTCGAAAATGTGTAATTCTGTCAGATCTAACTTCCACTTATTGCAAGGGGAATGGAATATAAAAACAGGGATGTTTTGCAACAGTTGTATAGGGTATGGTGAGACCACATCTGGCATACTGTGTACAGTTTTGGTCTCCTTATTTAAGAAAGGATATCACTGCATTAGAGGCAGTTCAGACTGATACCTGAGATGAGGGGATGAAGAAAAATTGGACAGGTTGGGTCTGTATGCATTGGAGTTTAGAAGAATGAGAGATGATCTTATTGAAACATATAAGATCCTAAGGGGCCTTGACAGGGTGGATGCTGAAAGGATGTTTTCCCCTTGTGGGAGAGACTAGAACTGGAGGATACAGTTTTTAAAAATAAAGACGGAAATGAGGAGAAATTTATTCTCTCAAGAGGGTCCTGAGTCTTTGGAGCTCTCTTCCCCAGCAAGCGGTAGTTGCAGGATCATTGAATATTTTTAAGGCAGATGTAGATAAATTCTTGACTAACAAGGGAGTCAAAGGATATTGGAATAGGGTGGAAAGTGGAGTCGAGGCCACAATCAGATCAGCCATGATCTTATTAAATGGTGGAGCAGGCTCAAAGGGGCCGAATGGCCTACTCCTGCTCCTAATTTGTATGTTCATATGTTCGTTCGAAATTCCAGACATCCCATGATGGAACAACAGCAGCAAAATAAAACAGTTTTGGGATTTCTGGCCCAAGCTGCATTCCGGGATTCCATATTTTATGTGTACACTCATTCATGAGATTACTGCATATTTGTTGGCTTTAGTTGGCTGAATATGCAACTTAATGGAGGATAAAACCAAATCGCATAAGTGGGCTTTGCAATTAAGCAGCATTAACTGCAGCAAAGAATCACGAGCCAGGAGAAAAACAATTACTAAAAACCCTGCAGTAAATCCTGCGTAGGAACTTGACTGAATTTCAGACGCATTTCAGTAACAGCAGCTTTAGAAGGCACTCCTCACAAGTGATGTGTGTCTATCTTCCTCATTCGCTACTGCGTAACTTTGCCAGTTGTTGAAGACACAGCCTGGGACAGGCAATAGAGAAATACATCACATTGTTCAGTACCATTCACAACTCCTCATATACTGAAGCAGTCTGTTCCCACTTTTATCCGCTTGGGCTATTCAGTGACAAGTAAAATTTGCACCACACAAGTGCCAGACAATGATCATCTTCAACAATTTCCAAGTACATAGGCTTGAGCTTATGACCTACCAAGCAAAGGCAAGATGAGTCCATTGACCAGTTTGTCGTAAGGTGCCGAAACAACGCTCAAGAATGCGACTTCTCAGATATTGAATTGTAAGAACAGGTTATAGAGCAAGTAACTGCATCTACCCCATGAGAGGACTTTCAAAAAGACCTGCTAGAAAAGAAGAACGGGCACACCATAGATGCACTACTCAATGATGGAAGGAAATTTGAAGCCATCATGGCTGGGCACCAACAGTTACAAGCATTGGGAGCGGCTACAACAATTGATATGGGAACCAAGGTTCAGAAGTTTGCTAAGCCTTGTGGTAAATATAGCCTGACTCACCCAATTCACAGTTGTCTGCCATACCAGGACCAGTGCAAAGTTTGTGGCATGTGAGGACATAGGGCAAGGCAGTGCAGAAGGCCGAGCTCAGATACTGCACGTAGGAATGGTGGCAGATCACATGCAGAGAGAACATCTGAAAGACAGGATGGAAAATGCAACTATAAGTATACTAACACACAACAAAAGCCCAACAGATAAATCAGGTCAGCAGAGAGACAGATTGTCAGGAGGACATGGATGAAGAATGCACTCGTGCGAACAGTGAGTAAGCATTTCACATAGTTAACTTGGATCGACATGTCAATGTTATCACGCAATCTAAGGCATTTGCCATGATTGGAACTATATGTCCACAGAAGAGTGACAAGCATAAGCTCAGGGTAAAACTTGACACTGGAGCAAGTGCAAATATTCTGCCCATCCGTATACTGAAGGAAATATACTTAAAGAAATGGGAATCTATGTACAACCCACCAGAACTAGGCTGACTGCCTACAGTGGGTCTCCAGTCAAGTGCATTGGAATGATAACCTTGTTGTGCAGCTTTGGGAGCTCGGAATGGCTACCACAAATATTTTATATTGTAGACACAACTGGACCAGCTGTTGCAGGACTTCCAGTGTGCTGAGGTTTTCACAATACATAGATTCAGTAACACACCAAGATGGTACAAAATATCTAGGTAGAGTGTATTGGGTCGGTCCATGCAAAGGACAACACAAACGCTGGGAGCCTTGACATGAAGAGACGATATGACCAGGAGTCTCTCCTCAGGCTTCAGTTCGTTGCAGCAAGTATCCTGAGGCCAGAGGTATTCCCAGTGATTGGTGATGCTACAATCATCATCTTTCAAAGTTTCCACGATAAAAGGATATACTTCTTTCCAAACAAGGGAAGATGAAGGCATTGTATGACAGGCAAGCAGGACCAGAATTAGCTCAATTGCAAGTAGGACAGAAGGTCAGAGTCCTCAATCACATGTCGAGAACTTGGTATCCTGTAGAGTCTGCGAGAATATGCGACCAGCCCAGATGGTACTATGTCCAGACAGCCAATGGTGCAATTCTCAGACAAAACTGGAGTCAACTCAGAGAGCTGTATGGCAACACTACATGTGACAACCCTGTGGCATCATGGACACGTTCAAAGACAAAGTCTGAAGATGAACAGAGGCTACGAGCACAGAGGAAGAACACGTTAACCAGAGTTCTGAACCAGAGTCTCAGAGGAGTCATCAAGACAAGCTCAGCTCTGGGAAGAGGTTTACAATAACAAAATTAGGATGAATAAGCAAACCTCATCTACATTTTAGAGAGTGTTAAATTTGCTTATTTGTAAATAACATTTTGTTTGATCATGTATAGTTAGAAACGCAAAATCATTGTATATTGTACATATGTTTTTTATCTTTGGGAAGAAAGGGGATGTTGTGGGATGACCTTAAGACCTCAAGAAGCTGCAAGTGAAGATCACCAGAGGAAGTAATGTCGCATCACACATGGCCAGGGAGTTATGAGTGTAGCCCGACAGAGTGAGATGTGTTTAGATGTGGCTCCTGCAGTTCTTATTTCTTCTTCTTCTTCTCTTCTTTGGCCTCCTTGTTTCGAGAGACAATGGGTAAGCACCTAGAGGTGGTCAATGGTTTGTGGAGCAGCTCCTGGAGTGGCTATAAAAGTCAATTCTAGAGTGACAGACTCTTCCTCAGGTGCTGCAGATAAAATTGGTTGGCGGGACTGTTACACAGTTGGCTCTCCCCTTGCGCTTCTGTCTTTTTTCCTGCTAACTGCTAAGTCTCTTCGACTCGCCACTCTTTAGCCCCGCCTTTATGGCTGTCCGCCAGCTCTCACAATCACTGGCAACTGACTCCCACGACTTGTGATCAATGTCACAGGACTTCATGTTGCGTTTGCAGACGTCTTTAAAGCGGAGAAATGGACGGCCAGTGGGTCTGATAGCAGTGGCGAACTCACTGTACAATGTGTCCTTGGGGATCCTGCCATCTTCCATGCGGCTCACACGGCCAAGCCATCCCAAGCGCTGCTGGCTCAGTAGGGTGTATATGCTGGGGATGTTGACCACCTCGAGAACTTCTGCGTTGGAGATACGGTCCTGCCACCTGATGCCAAGGATTCTCCGGAGGCAGCGAAGATGGAATGAATTGAGACATCGCTCTTGGCTGACATACATTGTCCAGGCCTTGCTGCTGTAGAGCAAGGTATTGAGGACACAGGCTTGATACACTCGGACTTTTGTGTTCTGTGTCAGTGCGCCATTTTCACCATTTGGTGAGATCTATGAAAGCAACATAGAGGGGCATCTTTTGTTCACAGCATTTCTCCTGTAGCTGGCGAAGGGAGAACAACATGTCAATGGTGGATCTCTCTGCTCGAAAGCCACACTGTGCCTCAGGGTAGACACGCTCAGCCAGCTTCTGGATCCTGTTTAAAACGACTCGAGTGAAGACTTTCCCCACTATTCTGAGCAGGGAGATTCCACGGTAGTTGTTGCAGTCACCGCGGTCACCCTTGTTCTTGTCGAGGGTGATGATATTGGCATCGCACATGTCCTGTGGTACTGCTCCCTCATCCCAGCACAGGCAAAGCAGTTCATGGAGTGCTGAAAGTATAGCAGGCTTGGCACTCTTGTAGCTCTATATATGTTCTAATTAAGTTATAATAAAACCCCACATTTTCTTTGGATATTACTTGGAGTCCTGTGAATCTTACAATAGTTCACATACCAACAGAACAAGTACTATTACAAAAGCTATGGAGGAAAAACTGTAATATACATACCCAGGTCATCAGGCAGCAGAACAAAGAGCTGTTTATCAATCAAATACAATATACAATGGTGAATCCTTCAGGGAGAATCACTTGACAAGATGTTGGTCACACTTTGTAGATGCCTCTATTAATACTTTGATCATAAATAAACTGATTAGTCTGAGTTTTACATCCTGGGAAATCTGCAGATCCCAGAGCTTGGGGCCTTTAGACAGCTGGACTCCAACCTCCATCTTGGGGTTAAAGAAAGACCACTTTGACTTTAAGTCCAGTTTATCCTGTATATCCACAGTCAAAGAACAAAAAAATAGAGACTCAGAAATATTCCCGACTTGATGCAGAACAGGAGCTTTGCTTTTATTGTGAGGTTACCCCTCTTTATATCTGCACTGCTAATATTGCTACAGGGACTGACCTAGCTGAATCTAAACTGTTTCCTTTTGAACAAAAAAAATCGTCCATTCAAATTGATTTTCAGTTTATTCCTGCTCAGCAGTCTCTAGTCCGTGAACTTTAGCAGCTGAAATGGGAGGCAGAATGCCAAGAATATTCAGAGGATTTGGGCAGGGCAGAGAGCTTTCATTCTGTGGGGCAGTAGTTTGATCCAGACTGCTATGGGTGCTTGGAGGCAAAATAATCTCTCGACTCCGTTAGGCTGGACAATGAAGTCTGTGTTACTGTGGGTTCATGGGAGATAAAAGGATCTATCAGGTGCATTGGTATAATTGGCAGCATGGAAGCACTTGGCATATCAAGCACCTGGTTTCTCTCAATTCTGATACAATTTTGAAGCCTCACAGTTCAGTTTTCAAAACCTGACCGTATTCCTTGAACTGAATGAGTTAAGGCTTGTGGACAATGATGGAGCTTCATGTGAACATACTGTCCAAACTGACATTGGGGACGAGACAAGAGTTGCAGGAGAGTTGAACTTTTCATGTCCTTGCCTCTTCTCTGTAAATACTCTCAAGCGAGCGAGCCAGAAGACCGAAGCCAAAAAGAATTTGGCATTAAGTCAACAAACTATCAACGTGCACAGTGCATTTCTGGGTGGACACACTCCAACTGAAGTGCCTGAGACTGTGTATTGGGGTAATTTTAGTCTAACGCACCCAGTGATGGGATTGGAACAGCTGCCATTTTACACACGGTCTCATTGATGCCAATGAGAAGTAAAATCAGGCAGTGTGTTAAATGGGCAGTTGACTTAATCATGTTAGTTTCCCAATGGGTGAGTTGGGCTAAATAGACCCACTTTATATGTGCACTGAGGCTCATGTTGCAAAGCATACATGTGTGGTCATCCTACAGAGTGAGGAGTGATCTTACATGGCACAGAGAAAAAACAAAGAACTTGCATCTGTCATGACCCCAGGACATCCTAAAGTGCTTCACAGTCAATGAAGTACTTTTTTTGGGAGTAATGTAGGCCACCTGGCAGCTAATTTGTGCCCAGCAAGCACCCAGAAACAACAATGTGATAATGACTGGATCACCTGCTTTAGTGATGCTGGTTGAAGGATAAATGAACTCCCCTGCGCTTCTTCGAATAGAATACTTTTAAGTCCATCTGAGAAAACAGACAGGGCGTCAGTGTAACAACTCAGGCAAAAGACAGCACCTTTCTCGAACCCACATCCTCCTAACTCAGAGGCAGGAGTGCCACCACTGAGCCACAGCTGACATGTGAGGAACAGTGGGGAGCACTGTGCCTCCACTGGCAGAAGGGTGTAACTACATCGTGACAAGTTTACATAGACAATTTCTATTATAAATGTGCGTGTAGGAATTTATAATGGTGAAAATTGCCAGGAGATGTATAGAGGCACAGTATTCAATTCGATTCACTCCGCGTGATATCAAGAAACAACTGAAGGCACTGGATACTGCAAAGGCTATGGGTCCTAACAATATTCCGGCAATAGTACTGAAGACCTGTGCTCCAGAACTTGCTGCACCCCTAGCCAAGCTATTCCAGTATAGCTACAACACTGGCATCTACGCGGCAATGTGGAAAATTGCCCAGGTATGTCCTGTCCACAAAAAGCAGGACAAGTCCAACCTGGCCAATTACCGTCCCATCAGCCTACTCTCAATCATCAGTAAAGTGATGGAAGGTGTCATCAACAGTGCCATCAAGCAGCACTTGCTTAGCAATAACCTACTCAGTGACGCTCAGTTTGGGTTCCGCCAGGGCCACTCAGCTCCTGACCTCATTACAGCATTGGTTCAAACATGGACAAAAGAGCTGAACTCAAGAGGTGAGCTGAAAGTGAATGTCCTTGACATCAAGGCAGCATTTGACCGAGTATGGCATCAAGGAGCCCTAGAAAAATTGGAGTCAATGGGAATCGGGGGGAAAACTCTCCGCTGGTTGGAGTCATACCTAGCACAAAGGAAGATGGCTGTGGTTGTTGGAGGTCAATCATCTGAGCTCCAGGACATCACTGCAGGAGTTCCTCAGGGTAGTGTCCTAGGCCCAACCATCTTCAGCTGCTTTATCGATGACCTTCCTTCAATCATAAGGTCAGAAGTGGGGATGATCGCTGATGATTGCACAATGTTCAGCACCATTCGCGACTCCTCAAATACTGAAGCAGTCCGTGTAGAAATGCAGCAAGACCTGGACAATATCCAGGCTTGGGCTGATAAGTGGCAAGTAACATTTGCGCCACACAAGTGCCAGTCAATGACCATCCCCAACAAGAGAGAATCTAACCATCTCCCCTTGACCTTCAATGGCATTTCCATCGCTGAATCCCCCACTATCACCATCCTAGGGGCTACCTAAAACTGAACTGGAGTAGCCATATAAATACTGTGGCTACAAGAGCCGGTATGAGGCTAGGAATCCTGCGGCGAGTAACTCACACCCTGACTCCCCAAAGCCTGTCCACCATCTACAAGGCACAAGTCAGGAGTGTGATGGAATACTCTCCACTTGCCTGGATGGGTGCAGCTCCAACAACACTCAAAAAGTTCGACAACATCCAGGACAAAGCAGCCCGCTTGATTGGCACACCATCCACAAACATTCACTCCCTCCACCACTGACTCACAGTGGCAGTAGTGTGTACCATCTACAAGATGCACTGCAGCAATGCACCAAGGCTCCTTAAACAGCACCTTCCAAACCTGCGACCTCTACCAACTAGAAGGACAAGAGCAGCAGATGCATGGGAACACCACCACCTGCAAGTTCCCCTCCAAGTCACACATCATCCTGACTTGGAACTATATCGCCGTTCCTTTACTGTCGCTGGGTCAAAATCCTGGAACTCCCTTCCTAACAGCACTGTGGGTGTACCTACCTCACATGGACTGCAGCGGTTCAAGAAGGCAGCTCACCACCACCTTCTCAAGGGCAATTAGTGATGGGCAATAAATGCTGTCATAGCCAGTGACGCCCACATCCCATAAATGAATTAAAAAAATAATAATAACACATTATCGATGTGACACTGTACAATAGCCCAATCCCTCAATTCTCCTACAGTACTGAGTAAAAGTGACAACCTCATCTTTTTCAGGATTTCCTCCTCCTCTAACTGGCTTTTTGTTTCCTTTTTGAAGCTATTCGGCCCACAAGCCAGCTTCATAACCAGCTAACCACAGTGTTAAGCAGCTAGTTTTTTGCAGCATATGATCCAAATATTAATTGAATCTCCAGAACAATGTTCTGAACTGATATTTTAATATTGGAATGACTAAAAGTGTTTAGAAGCTGGAAGGGAGTGTACTATAGGAATGCACAATCTCCCTTCCTCCTAGTGTTGCAATCATTATTATTTTCCCAGACTCTATCCTGTGCAACTTAAAAGGGTTCTGTCTTCATCAAACATACAATGAAAAAAAGAAAGACTTGCAATACTATAGTGCATTTCAAACCTCTGAATGCCCCAAAGTATTTTACAGCCAATGAAGTACCTTTGAAATATAGTTAGTGTTGTAATGTAGAAAATGTGGTACCTAATTTGCACATAACAAGATCCCACAAACAGCTGTGTGATAATGACTAGATAATCTGTTTTAATGATATTGGTTAATGGATAAATATTGGCCAGGACACTGGGGAGAACTCCATTGCTTTTCTTCAAAATAGTGCCACAGAATCTATTATCTCTCATGGGGTGAGAGAGCAGACAGAACTCTGCTTAACATCTCATCTGAAAGACAGCACCTTCGATAGTGCACCCCCCCCTCTGTACTACACTGTCCTGGATTTTATGCTCAAAAATCACTTACCCACAATCTACTGCCTTTTAGGCAAAAGAATTACCACTGAGCCACAGCTAACATAGTAATGGGCAGTAAAAAGGCATCACTTGAACTATGCTTATCAACTTCATAACTATCTAACTCTCCTGGTTCATTTTCCTCCCCAGTAAAACGCTTGCCAAACACTTTTCATAAAGATGATGCCTCTTCATTGACTTTAATAATTGCTCCAACCATCCATACCAAATACACACACACAGACACAAGCACACACACTCACACGTGCACACACTCACACAATAGCACAGGTACACACACTCACACACACAGATACACACACATACACACTCACACACGAGCACAGATACACACAACTCGCACACACTAGCAGAAACACACACTCACACACATACAGACACACATACTCTCCCACACACTCACACAGACATACACTCTCAACTCTCACACATACAAAGACACACACACTCACACTGACACACACACTTTCACACAGAGACACTCTCTCTCTCACACACACACATGCTGATCCTGGGCCCCAAAGATCAGTGGCTTTATTTGGTGGGGATGGGAGGAAGGGGTATGAGAGGAAGCTGGAATCGATACCAGCCTATTGAAATATCACGATCCTGAGAATCCCTCAAACTTTTCAAGTAGGGGAGAATTAGTGATTCTTATAAAATGAAGGAAGAAAATTCAGGACATCACAAAGCACCTTACAGCCAGTGAGGTACTTTTGAAGCATTTTCATTGCAAAAGCGTAGGAAACATGGCCACCAAATTATGTGCATCAAGTTCTTGGAGAGGAGGTCAGTGAGGTGACTTCAGACTCAGCCATCAGTGGTGTGGCCAAGGGAGGGGGTGATGTACACAAGACTAAGAGTGAGCACCAAAGGAGTCGGTATGCACTCTGTCCATTTTTGGGGCTGCTGCTGATATCACAGTGGCCCAAAATGGATGTCTGTCTGATTCACCGGTTTAATTTACAGGAGACCTAAGGCCCATTATTGTGTAGGCCTCGGGCCTAACTGTTCCAGCACAGGGATCATTTCACTGCTTGGCCATACACTCCAATTTCCAGCCAGAGTGTGGGAGACAGGATTTAGAGTTGAACAGAGTGAAGTCTTGGAGGGATTTGAAGGTGAGGATGAAGAGCTTAAATTGAATGCATTGTGGGGATGGGACAGAGATCCAGCACAGGTCAGCACAAAAAATAACAGATTCAGTCTTTTTCCACAGAGTTGATGTTTTGTTGCTAGGTTTTGAGTCAATAAAATCTATCAACAGTGCTCAGATTTATCAGCGTCCATGAATTTCCTGACATCTGGTCTGCATGGGAAGCCAGAAAGCCCATCGTCGGGACTCTGCCAGGGACAAAGTTTGTACATTAGCTCAGTGATCAGGTTCCAGTGTGTCAACATCATGTAAACACAGACAGCCATTTTAACGAGCAGATTATCAAATGGTACTGGATACTATGTTGTCAGATGTTGACAGATTCTCCAACCTTGATGACTAAACTAATAAATCAGCCTTTATTGAGAAACCAGACCAAGGCCCATAGTTCAAATCCCACCACAGCAGATTTCAGCTGAAGAGAAGATGAGGTAAATTGAGACATTGTGACTCAGTGACTCCAAGTTTGGGTTTTAAAAGCTCATAGTTTACTGTCAAAAGAAAAAGATAAGGGAGATAAGGAGTTCCACAGTTCTATCATTTATATTGTTTCATTTAACGTAAATGTTGGCCAAAATGGCTGAAACAAAATGTGTCAATTGGTGGTGATTTCAGCAGTAAGCTTCTTTAGAAAGTAAACTAAAGGAATGAGAGAAAGAATTTGCATTTCTATACTGCCTTTCACATTCGCAGGATGTCCCAAAAGTTCTTTACAGCCAATTAAGTACTTATGAAGTGCAGTCACTGTTGTCATGTAGGGAAACATGGCAGCCAATTTGCACACAGCAAGATCCCACAAAGAGCAACTAAGCAAATACTCAAATAATCTGTTGTTGGTGATGGGAGTTGAGGGGAAATGTTGGCCAGAACTCCCCTGTCCTTCTTCAAAGAGTGTCATGGGATCTTTTACATCCACCTGAACTGGCAGATATCGTCTAAAAGCTGCCATCTCTGACTGTGCAGCACTCCCTCAGTACAGCACCAAAGGATGAGCCTAGTGCTCAAGTCTCTGAAGTGGGGCTTAAACCCACAATCTTCCAACTCAGGAGGCAAGACTGCTATCACTGGGCTAAGATTGACACTTTTTAGGAAGCTAACTATGCAAGATTGTGTACAACATGATATCCCGTCTAAAGTGGTCTGGATTTTTACTGTATATAACAGTTACGAAAAGTCTTTATTAACATGGGTGTCAATTTGCACTCCCTTCTCCTGGCATTAACGGAGCAGTAAAATGGGATCAGTAACATTACCATCCTGTTACCACCGGTGATGCGGCTGGCACTATTTTAAAAGAGGCCTACCAATGGGTGTCCAAAGCACTTGCCTGCTTCTGGTAATAGGCCACTTTTAATATGGAAATAGGAGTCTTGTGACATAAATAGGAGCCTGGTTGCCATTTTAGGTAGGGACTGCACAGTGTTCACTCCGACCAGTACCACGGGCAATAGAAGAGTAGCCCAGCAAAGGTAAGTCTTCAACTATTTTTGTGGGTCCCAGGGGAGCAGAAGAGCAGCCCTGGGGCCACAAAAATAATTTGGGCAAAATGGACCTTAATGAAAGGAAGCAGAGAGTAGGGATAAACGGGGCATTTTCAAGTTAGCAGGCTGTAACTAGTGGAGTGCCACAAGGATCAATGCTGGGGCTTCAGCTATTTAAAATCTATATTAATGACTTAGACAAAGAGACAGAGAGTAACGTATCTAAGTTTGCTGATGATACAAAATGAGGTGGGAATGAAAGCTGTGAGGAGGAGACAAAGAGGCTGCAAAGAGATACAGACAGGTTAAAAGAGTGGGCAACAAGGTGGCAGATGGAGTATAATGTGGGAAATGTGAGGTTATTCACTTTGATAGTAAGAATAGAAAAGCAGAATATTTTTTAAAAGGCATGGAACTTATAAATGTTGATGTTCAGAGAGGCTTGGGTGTACTCCTACAAGGAACACCGTAAGTTAGCATGCAGGTACGGCAAGCAATTAATAAAGCAAATGGCATATTGACCTTCATTGCAAGTGGATTGGAGTCTAAGAATGATGAATTCTTTCTACAATTGTATAGGGCTTTGATGAGACCACACCTGGAGCACTGTGTGCAGTTTTGGTCTCCATATCTAGGAAGGATATTCTTGCCTTGGAGATGGTACAGCGAAGGTTCACTAGATTGGTTCCTACGTTGACACGGTTGCCTTTGACGAGAAGCTGAGTAATTTGGGTCTATATTCTCTGAAGTTTAGAAGAATGAGAGGCGATATCATTGAAATGTACAAGATTCTGAAGGGGCTTGACAGGGTAGATACTGAGAGATTGTTTCCCCTGGCTGGGGAATCTAGAACATGAGGGCTAAACCTCACGATAAGGGGCCGATCATTTAGGACTGAAGTGAGGAGAAATTTCTTCACTCAGTGGGTTGTGAATCTTTGGAATTCTCTATCCCAGAGGGTTGTGGATTCTCCATTGTCGAGTATATTTAATGCTGAGATAGACAGATTTTTGGTCTCTCAGGGAATCAAGGGATATGGAGAGTGAGCAGGAAAGTGGAGTTGAGACAGAAGATCAGCCATGATCATATTGACAGTATGGTCTACTCCTGCTCCTATTTCTTATATTCTTAATTCTCGATTCTAGCTGGAGATTCTGATAGAAGGAAGGAAGGTCAAAGCAAGGAGCCAACAACAGCACTCCCTTAGCCACTTGCGCATGCTTCCTGGGGCTCCACCAGAGGGATAGCAGAGGAGGCATAAGAGCTGTGAGTTCTCAGCCAAGCTTAGATGCGCTTGCAAAGGGGTCTTAGAAAGAGTAGGGAAGGAAATTAACTCAGCAAAGCTAACTGCTGGTGTTATGGCACAAAAGAATGCGGACTTTTCATACCCAACACACACTTCAATTCCAGAATGTTTCATTTCCTGAGGCCCCTTGCCCAGTTTATACACAGAGATCACTCAATAGAAAAGTCAGTCCAGCTGCAAATTGGAGTTTTAATAAAAATAACAGACAAAACAATATTCAAGGAAGAGGAAGCCTCCACAGGAGCTTGGTGTTGTGCTGAAAGCTTTAGCAGACTCTCAATTGGCCACAGTGATGGGATTACAGCTTTCGGAAGGTTTCCATGGTCACCGCTTTTGGCTTTCAACTCTGTTTTCTCCTCATTTCGAGTCCCGAGCTTTGGAACACGAGCAGTATTAAGGAAATTGATTTTGTGCGTGGTTTTTTCCCAGTCTCTTGCCAGTCCATAATTATTTGGAGGTCTGGGAAGGGGTTGGGATTCATGTCTCACTCGCTCTGCTGAGTGAGGAAGTGTTATTGGTAAATGGACTGCAGTCAGCCAAACAAATCCTATTGATCCATTCCCAGCGTGCTAATTCATGGGATATCTCAAAAATTTCATCAACGTATTTCAATATTTTGCCCAGGGGTGCTGTTTAAGAGCTGTAACAGTGATATATTTCAATGTACATTTCGTGCTCAAGTCTCCTACTCCAGAGACTTCCGTGCATAATCCAGACTAACACTCTGTGTTCAGTACTAAGGCACTGTTGCACTGTCGGAGTTATTGACTTTCAAATAAGACGTTAAACTGAGGCCCCATCTCACCTCTCAGTTGGATATAAAAGAGTCCACGCCGTTATATCAAAGCGGAGCAGAGAGATTCGCCTGGTTCAATATTTATCCCTCAACCACCATTGCTAAAAAACAGATGATTTGGACGTTAGACTTGCTGGTTGATAGGTAAATTGGCCATTGTAAATTGCCCCTAGTGTAGGTAGGTGGTAGGAGAATTGAGGGAAGGTGGGGATGTGGTAGGGAATATGAGATTAATGTAGGATTAGTATAAATGGGTGGTTAATGGTCGGCACAGACTCGATGGGCCGAAGGGCCTGTTTCAGTGCTGTATCTCTCGTTGACTCTATGACTCTATTATCACATTGCTGTTTGTGGGAGCTTGCTGTGTGCAAATTGGCTGCCAGGTTTCTGACAAGTGTGGCTATAATTTGAAAATACTTAGTTGACTGTAAAGTGCTTTGAGACAGCTTTAAGTTGCTGTACAAATGCAAGACTTTCTTTACTTTTAGATCTCATCTAGATTTGTTCAAGATTAAATTGCCCTGCAGCAGTTTATTGCCTGATACCTTGGCACAATAAAAGATCCAATAATGATTTGTGTCACAGTTGATACAAGCTGACATGTTAGTATATGGCTGGGAGTCTCCTACTTCCCTGCCAGAGTGCGGTGGAAACCCCATTTGTGCCTTTTGTTGGTGCATTCCAGTGAAGGTGAAATGGGAGGCTCTGGGCCTATAAATGCTTTGCGTGTTGGTATAATAATGCTTTTTGGTACCTGTTTACATTAGCAAGTTAGCCTATAGGCTGAAATAGCAGTCAGAGAACTCACTAGTGCGTATAGTGTTCATATGCTAACATCGGGTTCATTTCGAGGCCACAGGCTATTTTTGGTGAATAACAATCAAGTCCAGGGATGTTAGTACTGGGGAAAGGAAGACTTTCCTAGTTCTGTTACCCAAGTACTCACTCCCAGGCCAGCCAATGCGTAACCAGAGTTTTTCTTCGACTCTGTTCCAACAATATTATTCAGCTCCAACCTCAAAGAACTGAACCCAATATGACATCGTCACCTTTCTACATTACAACAGTGACACTTCAACAAATACTTCATTGACTGTAAAGCACTTTGGGACATCCTGAAGTCTTGAAAAGCACTTTATAAATTCATTCATTCATTCTTACTTTATCCTTCTCTGCCGTAACCAATGAGGCCTTCACTCCCAATCCCATCAGTGTGATGATTGGGGCCCGATCTCTCCTCTCATTGCACCCACCTTTCCCTGCAGCTACAAATCCCACTGCTGCTCCATGCTGCTGATTTCCTGCAGGATTTATCCTGCCATCCCTCTTTGCAGTTTTTATTGGCTCTGTTTCCTCTGCTTCCCTCTCTGAACTCGTCATGAAGTAAATTATGACATTTCCCTTCTCCCAGCACATTAAAGTGACTGAAAACAGCCCCTTCCCCCAATGCACTGAATAAATCAGTCTGCAGCGGCCTCTTATCAAAGCTCTCAACACTGTCCAACAAGAACATCTGTCACCAGGAAGATTAGAGACCTGCACTTTTTTAGGGAAGTTCATTGACGCACAGGGAGTGTCCTTGAAATGAGAAAAAAATAAGCCAATCCCCTCCACTCCAGCCGGTTAACATCAGCCCAACCCCAAGAACAACATGTCCCATCAGTCCCAAAGGATGGCCAGCTCTCCCCTGCCTCACTCTATAACCAGCCCCTCACTCCATACCCAGCCCCTCCCCCTCACTCTATACCCAGACACCTCATTCTATAAGCAGCCCCCCTCACTCCATACCCAGCCCCCCATCTATAAATAGCCCCGCACTATAAACAGTCCCTCTCACTCTATACCCAGCACCTTCCTCTCACTCTATACCCAGATACCTCATTCTATACCCTCCCCCTCACTCTACTTTACAGCCAGCCCTTCCTCCTCACTCTATACCCAGCCCCTCTCCTTCTATACCCAGCCCTTCCCCCGCACTCTATACCAGCCCCTCCCCCTCACTTTGTACCCAACACCCATCACTCTATACCCAGCCCCAACCCCTCATTCTATACCCAGCCACCCGTCACTCTAAAACCACCCCCTCACTCTATACCCAGCCCCTTCCCCTCACGCTATACCCAGCCCCTCCCCCTCACTCTATACCCAGTACATCCCCCTCACTCTACACCCAGCCCCTCCACTCACTCTACACCCAGACCCTCCCCCCACTCTGTACCCAGCCCTTCCCCCTCACTCTATACCCAGTACCTCCCCCTCACTCTACACCCAGCCCACTCAATCTACACCCTCCCCCTCACTCTACTCCCAGCCCCTCCCCCTCACTATACCCAGCTCCTCCCCCTCACTCTATACCCAGCTCTCTGCTCTCCTGCGAGACTCATGCTTCCATCCCTCTAATCTCTCCACAGTTCCCACCTCTAATCTCTCTGTGAGAAGCCAGAGGCGAGATTGCAGATTGTGCCTCAGTGTCTGAGCAAACCTTCCAGCAGCTTTAACAATTTGCAATTTGTTCTATTAATGCGTGTCAGCTCACAGTACATTTTGGAATGATTTTGCTGACAGCAACTTAGTGGGTAAGAGTGAGATTGTCCTTCATTACCTTTAAGGTTAAGTCCCGGAAAGAGTTGAGAGGCTTGTGTCTAAGACCCTGAACCAATCTCGTTACCCGCTCCATGTAACGAGTACCAAAGCAGTATGAGTGATTGATTATTGACCCTTAACCTTCATAGTTTCTTGTGTGTCTGAACAGTTCACACTGCCTAACCCAGTGAGCACTGCTTTCTGAAACAGCGGTGGAACACAGACAAACAGAAATGGTCTTAAGCAAATCCCAGTAACTATACCGTTAGGATTCAATGGTTGAGAGAGCCCTGGGCATCAGGAGTGACTGATAGTCACGCGGGATTTTACTGAGCTCCTGACGTCGGGCTCCGTGACGGGGGATAGGGTACCAGAAGATTGTTTCGGCAGCGGACCGCCATGGAGCCCAACACTGGGAGTGCCGGGCCTGATCTTCCCGACAGCAGCAAGGCCCCATGGCAGCGCCCACACCCCCCCCCCCACCCCCATCACCCCACCACTGCCCTGCCGCTGGGTGATGGGACTTGGCTTTACATATTTAAATGAAGTGAATGAGTACATTTGAGTAAAATTCACTGCTATCTTACCTTCTTCCCGGGATCTTCCAAGCGGTGGCCGGCACTCACGCACCTTCACTTTCCCTTCCAGGGAAAATGGACACCATCGAGTTGGGGAAAGGGGGAGTTTAGGATTATTAGTGCAGGGGGGACGGGTTCCAATTACCATCAACAGTGTAGGGGAGGGTGGGATGGGGTGACCCCTGCAGTTTGATCATTTTGGGGGGGAAGGGGGAAAGTGTTGCAGGGAAGTGTTTTGGGGGGGAGAGGGCAAATGTTGCATTTAATTGTTTTTAAGGGGAAGGAGGGATAGTTTTTTTCTGCGGAGGGCGGGAAAAGCTTTAAAATTTAAATGACCAGGCAGGACTGACTGCCCTTTAAAAATGGAGCCATGCCTGCACAAAGACAGCTGACGCCATTGCCGGCATCGCAGAGCCCACCCCCTCCACGTCATTGGGGGGAGCGGCCCAACTGGTGTGTTATCTTGGACTCCCACGAGGTAGATCATGGCAGCATGGCGACGTGCCCATCACCACACCCGGCAATGCGAAGAGAAATTTCAGCCCAATATGTGGAGCATAAATGCTGGAATAGACCAGTTGGGCTGAATGGCCTGTTCTGTTATATGTAATTATATAGCAGTTTCAGGCAGAAGACCTTCAGGCCATCTAGCCTGCCTTGCCACATAGTCACCTTGGTGCATTTCTAATGACCCTAAATCCCATTTGTTGACAAGAACTTGTCAATCTCCATCTGGAAAACAGGGGTCGGCAACATGTCCGTACACGGCACCAGTGTCTGTGGTAAAAAAAAATTTGAAGTCCATGACTGATAATTTCAGAAATGCGAAATTTCCTATTGGCTTCCTCTTTCTGATCAGTCCAGCTTTAAAAAAATATCAGAAGAGTCAGTTTCACAGCTGACAGGTGCTGCGAGCAGAAACAGTGCTTCTGAACTTCAGACAGCTTCAGGGTTTTCCAGCAAGTTCTGATTTTTTTTCAAGCTTGTTGGAAAAGCGAGAGAGAGGGGGGAAAGAGGGAGAGGGAGTGAAGGGGGACAGAGAGGAGGAAGAAAGGGAGGGGGGACAGAGACCGAAGGGGGATACAGAGAGGGGGGACAGAGAGAGAGGGGAGAGAGAGAGAGAAGGGGGGTTGTCAGAGATAGGGAACAGAGAGAGAGAGAAGGGGGGACAGAGGGAAAGGATGGACAGAGAGAGGGGAGAAGGGAGGGGACAGAGAGAGGAAGGGGGGAGACAGTGAGAGAGGAGGGACAGAGAGAGAGAGGGGGACCGAGAGAGTGAATGGGGGGCAGAGAGGGCAGACAATGAGGATGAGATAGAGTGGGACAACACAGAGAGAGCAGGACAACACACAAAGGGGGACAACACGTGGGCGGGTGAAACAGAGGAGGACGATACGGTGGGGGGCAAATGACACACAGAGAGGAGAGAACAACACAGAGAGGGGCACAAGACAGAGAGGGGTGACAACACAGAGAGAGGGAACACAGAGAGGGGGGAACACAGAGATGGGGCACAGAGACGGAGGGTGAGAGAGACATACAGAGAGAAAGAGAGACAGGCATAGAGATAGAGAAGAGGGGAGAGAGTGATCAGGATCACTCCTGACAGATGGACATCTATCCAGAATACTCCGCATCACTACAACAGGTGTACAGGCAGACATTGACTACTTGCGCAAACAACAGAAAATGCCAGGTGTCTCACTGACTCAGTGTCGAACATAGTGATGAGAAAGTAAGTCAATAAATTAGTCTTCTCATTTAAAACTTCTTCACAAAAATGCACATTTATTGTTTTGATTAATAGTAAGATAATTTTTTAATGCCTTTGTCTTTCTGGAAGTGTCTCACTGGCTCCTATGTAAGACAAAATTTGTAATGTGGTCCCCCACATCAAAAGGTTGGACACCTCTGCTCCAAGCCTTTAACCTTGTGTTTAAAAACAACCTAGCAGCTAGGTTATTTTAAAACACAAGTTTAAAGGTTTGTGTTATGTAAATTCATTTTCAAATGGTAAAAGTTATTTCAGGAATGTTTCAATTTCTATGCACTGGCATGTATTACTTTCACTTGGGACACAAGCTCAGTGGCATGTTGAAAGTTACTGGACTTTTATTTCTATTTAAATTCACAATTCTGCTGCTATCTATTTGGAATCACATTGTTCCAGAACTTGTATTGAGGGGAAAACAGGCAAGAAAATCCAAGGAATCTCCAGAATTCAGCACTGTAAGTTCCTCATGAATACAAGAGTATGGTGTAATGGGGCTGAGAGATATTGGCAAAATCAGGATGCTGCTGACCCATATACAATAGTTAGTAAAGGCAATGTCACAAATAGTTTTAATAAACCTTATCTATGATGAGCTGTCTATGATTCCTTAAGAAAATCCATGGTGCCTTTGCAGTTTTAAAAACTGTCGGGGTAGACATGATAAAAATTTATTATGTTTCAATGACCATGTTAGAAACAGTCATTAACTGTTTTTTTCTGTGAATTGGATTAAAGGGCAAGTTTTACAAGTAACTGCAATGCAACTGCAATTTACTATCCAGTTTGAGGGCAGATAACCTGAGTGGCCAATGTCATTTGACAGTTGTCTGTATCATATAATTACATTACATTAAAAATGCACCTTTGATAACAGGTAATAGATTTGGCTTGGACATGAATTGGTTGGTCTGGAGTATAATCTTACAGATAGTGACTAAACATTTTGTAACTGAATAATACATGCAGTAACAACTGCTCATCTTTTTGCAGAAAAGCTTTTTGTTAATAATTATCTTGTCAGAGTTGAATTGGAATCGACAGTCATAGACAGAGATTTAGATATAAGTGAATGTAAGAGAATTGCTTTATTGGAGGAACTGAAGTGTGCTCTTTATTTGTAATTTCATTTGTCTAATTTTGTCACTAGCTTTGGTGAGCAAATTGCATTTTGTCCGTGAGAGATTCTGTTGTTTCTGTGTTTTAGAATCCAGGATCTAGTTTAACAGCCTGTCAAGATGAATAAACTAGTCTTGGCTACCTACCGATAATCTCTCTGTCCCTCCCTTTCCCACTCTTTTCTGTTTTATAGGACTCTTATGAAGTACTATCTGCTCCATCCTATAAAATTCTCCTGATTTTGAGATCACTGCCCTTTTGTTGGCTGCCCTGTCTTCAGATGCATATTACAAGCAGGTGGAAAAATTGCATAAACATTGACCATCACGGGTTAAATTACGTTGTGACAACAGCAGTGTCAGAAATGGTCTGTCTTCCTATTACTGATTTTTCTGCTGCCTCACCTCAATAACCACAATAACAATCCTCTCCTTGCGTTTCATGGTTTATTGGTTGAATTTGCACTCCTTATACAGACATGCACTCCAGATACCACAGAGGTATTCTGATAAGGTCCATCTACCACCCGTGACATGGTGTAGCTAGCTCTATTCTGTCAAGAAAAGTAATTTGCATTGGCATTGCATACTATTTTGCTTGCTAGCTAGCTAATACAGTTGTGCTGCTCTCTATTGATGTTTGGATGCTTAGCTACTTTATTTATCGAGAGAAATGCATTTTAATCGGACTGTGCTTTGATGGCATTAGATTGGCAGTACACTTTATATTCAGAATAATTGCCCCCATGTCTGTAGCTGAGCTAATAATATTGTAAATGTCTGTGGTGCCTATCCCTGCTGCAAACCATCACTGTTTCTTGTTCCACAACCCTTGCATTTATATATCTTTCAGGACATCCCAAGTTGCCGTACAGCCAACAAAGTACTTTTGAAGTAAAAACAGTTCTACTGAAAGGTCACAGACCTGAAAAGTTAACTCTGTTTCTCTCCACAGATGCGGCCAGATCTGCTGAGTATTTCCAGTACTTTCTGTTTGTATTTCAGATTTCCAGCATCCGCAGTATTTTGCTTTTATTTAAGTACTTTTGAAGTGTAGGTACTGTTGTAATGTAACAGCCAATTCTCGACCAGTAAGCTCCTATAAACAGTAAGGAGGCAAATGACCAGGTCACCTGTTTTGATGATGTTGGTTGGAGCTAAATGTTAGCCAGGACACAAGGAGAACCTCACTGCTTTTCAAATAATGGGATCTTTGACATCCACTTGAACTGGCAGACAAAATATCAGACAGTACAGCAACCCCTCTATGCTGCAATGTATTGCCAGAATAAAATATGGACTCAAGCTTCTGGAGTGGGGCTTGAACCCATGGCTTTCTGACTGAGATGAGAGTGTTGAGCACAGAGAGTACACCACAGGCTGCAGAGGCACAAGGTGGGTTTGTTGTGGGACACCGGAGCAAAGTGTCGGCAAGGTCAGATGTGACTATTTCCCACTAGCTGGCTGACGTTTCATTTCACTGACATTTCATTGTTTCTGCTGGTGCTCTGAATTCCATGTGCAATATAACTAAGATATAGCCAGAGGAACGATAGCCTCACTGCCCGACCATGGCAAGGTGTGAAATTGAATTCAATGCATCTGCTCAATTGTGGGCTGGCACCAGGGAAAATGACCACAAAAGCTGCCAAATTGTCATAAAAACCCAACCCTTTCAGTGATGTCATTGAAGGAAGGAAACTTGTCGTTCTTCCCTGGTCTGGGCCTACATGTAACTCCAGTTGCACACGAAAGGCTGGAGACGGGGCTCCAAGCACCGGGCCGAAAAGGCGAGAGGAACCCTGCCTCTGCATTTTCACAGCCCCCCACCCCTGGAGCGATTCTCCTGTGTTTTTAAATGTAAGTTTCAGGAGGTGGGATCCCCGTCCCTTTAAAGACTGGGTTCCCACCTCCATGAGCTGCCAGGCAATCAGAGGGCCTGCAGCTCAGCAGTATCAGCAGTGCCACAGGGAGCGGTGGCCACTGCCGGTACTGCAGAGGCCTCAGACCCAGGCCCAGCGGTGGAACCCCAGAACACAGTTAAGCGAGGTGGGGTCGCCAGGGCGAGTCCGGAAGGACCTGGCGAACGGGAGCAGGGGAGTGGCCCTGTGGTCCAGGGGGAGGGGGGGGGGCGGGTTCTGGGATGTGAATTGGTTCCTGGTGGGATCCATGGGCCACAAATTGACTATGGAGGAGGGACACCCCCTCCAAGCCCAGAGGGAGGGTGCCTCGCTTTACAAGATGTCCTCCCCATGCAGCGGTGGACGTCCCCCCTCCCCCCCCAACCGCTGGTGAGATGCCAGTGGTGGCAGGAAGAGCCCCTTAATTGGCCCTTAATTAGCCACTTAGGGGCCTCAATTGGCCTCTGGGCGGGAAGGCCATTGTCGGTCTATCCCAATCCCAGGAAGTTGCTGGGCGACGGGCTTGCCACCCCGCCATGCCCGCCACCCATCGCAATACTCTGTGTCGCCCCCCCCCCCCCCACCCCACCGCCTCCGATCCCACCTTAGGGGGCCTGTAATATTCAGCCCAACACGGTTAGTGGGGGGCAACTGGGGATTAGCAATAAATGCTGCCTTGCCAGTGTCACCCACATCCTAGGAACAAAAATTACAAACAACGGGTGTGCTTGCTGTGCCCTGAATGGCAGCCATTCTCTTAGTAGCTATGAGTGTGATAGACAGCGAAAGGTCATTGATATCGTAAATAGGGGAAGTAATGAATGGACCCAGTGACAGCATTATTGTCCTCAATGTGTTAATGTGAGGATGGCATCAGTGTTCCCACTCATTATAATCACAAGATCACACAGTCATGATCAGCCTGTGGCCATGTTTACTGTTACTTTACTTTTAAAATGGATGAGAGGTTAAACTGAGGCTGTGTCTGACCATTTGGATTAATGGCAAAGATCCCATGCTGTTCGTCCAAGAGTGATGGGAAGTTCATCCAGTGTGCTGTTTGACATTCCTCCCTCAACCAACATCACCAAAAAGTAAACAGGCCATTCGTCCCATTGCTGTTTGTGGGATCCTGCTGTGTACAAAACAGCCGCCATATTCCCCAGGGACTGTAGCAGTTCAAGAAGGCAGCTCACCACCACCTTCTCAGGGGCAATTAGGGATGGGTAACAAATGCTGGTTTTGCCAGTGTTGCTCACATCCCGTGAACGAATAAAAAAAAGAGACTGTACTTCAAAGCATTTTTAGTGTAGTGTTGATTTCTAAGGGATGTCATAAATTAAATACAAATTCTTTTCTTTTCCTCTCTGAAGCATTAAGCAATGGTTTTAAGAGGAATGTTTTCTTTAAGAACTCATAATAGCATTGGCTAAAACAACACTACAGATCAACATTCACAGCCTTTCCAGTGTTAGGAGGCTATTAGAAATCAAACAGTGTTGTTTTTCTATACAAATAAGAGCCCCAAGTGTGGCTGTTACAGGCAGCTAAACTGTTTTGACCAGAAAATATCCTTGAGGCTGTTGACAGGAATGTTTTCTAAGTTAACTGCGTGACCTTTGCTAGCTAGTCTCCTGCTCAAACGCAGGGGAGATAGCTAAATGGATCTGAATGGTGCCACAGTCATGTACAATCCCCATCAGTACAACTCCCCCATTGCTTCCTGTTACTGGATTGGCCCTTTGTACTTGCCTCATTTTTCAAGCACATTAATATTTACGTGATTGCTGTCAGAGTAATGTGGTGACCTTAACAAGAGAGGTAGTTACTGTATTTCCTTGTCTAAATCTAAGCCAGTTTGACGTTTCAGATTTCTTTTAATAAATAAAAACGAAAAATGACAGCATTAGGCAGCACTGAGGGTATGCGGTACTGTCAGTGATGCCATCTTTCTGATGAGAGGGTAAAACAAGTTTCTGGCTGCCCTTTTAGGTGACTGTAAAAGATCTTGTGGCACTATTTGAAGAGAAGGGAAATTCTGCCCTGTGTCTGGGCCATTATTCATCTTTCAAACCAACATCTAAAACCAGAAGATCTGATCATTTATCTCATTGCTGTTTGCATGAGCTTGTTTTACATAGGATTACATAGAATATACAGTACAGAAACAGACCATTCAGCCCATCCAGTCCATGCTGCCGTTACTGCTCCACTCGAGCCTACTTCCGTCCTTCCTCATCTAACGCAATCACGTAACTCTCTATTCCCTTCTCCTTCATATGTTTGTCTAGCTTCCCCTTAAATGCATCTATACTATTCACTTCAATCGCTCCCTGTGGTAGCAAGTTTTACATTTTCACCACTCTTTTGGTAAAGAGGTTTCTTCTGAATTCCCTGTTGTATTTCTTGGTGAATACCTTGTATGGATGGCCTCGAGTTTTGCTCTTCCCCACAAGTGGAAACATTGAGCTGGATTTTACTGAGGCCCTTGGAGACTGGCTGGGTGGTGGGGGTGGGGGGAGGGTGAGCACACAAAATGGCTTGGGTTGGCAATCGGCAGCGTGCCTGACATTGTCCTGCCCCATGCCATTTTGTCTGTGGCAGGCAGTGTGATGGACGGGAAGTCCACTGGTAGGACAATTAATCCACTTAAGGCTACCATTGGGGCCATTTATGGCCGCCTTCCACCTCTGCTGGCATTTAGCCAACATCAGAGGGGCATGCCGCCGATTGGAAAGACTTCCAGGTGAGGCCTCTTCTGGGGGCAATCCATGGCCTATGGAGAGCCCCCTCCAGTGGCAATGGCCGCCCCCATGGCAAGAACTCCCTGCCCTCGCCAACAAGCTCCTCCCACGATCCTGCCTCTCGCCAGGGCCTGCCTGACTGCACCCAGCGACCCCGACTTCACTTACCTTGGTCCCGGGGTCTCCTCCATCTTTGCTGCTCTGAGCCTCCTGCCGTACTGGCAGTGACCTTTGCTCCCATTGATGCTGCTGGTACTACTGAACTGCTGGCCCTATGATTGGCCGGCAGCTCTTGGCATGGGATTTAGTCCCTTAAAGGGAATGGCATCACTGACGGTGGGCCGTTAATTGCCTGCCTTTCATTGAATTCAGCCAGGGGTCCAATAGAGGGCCGAGGCTGAGTCGCCTCGCCACCCCACCCCCCCCCCCCACCCCCCCCCCAACATCTGCCACCATCTTCTGGCCCCGTCACCAGAACCCCATCGCCAAAATAAAATCCAGACCATTCTCTCGGTATCTACTCAATCAAAACCTTTAATAATTTTAAAGATTTCTATTAGGTCACCCCTCAGCCTTCTCTTTTAAAGCGAAAAGAGACTGAGCCTGTTCATCCTCTCCTGATAGATATACCCCTACATTTATCTTTTTTGCACCCTCTCCAGTGCCTCTAAATTTTTTTTATAACAGAGCAACCAGAATTGTATGCCGTACTCCAGGTGTGGTCTGACCAAGGTTCAATGCAGGTTTAGCATAACTGCCTTACTTTTCAATTCTATCCTTCTAGAAATAAACCCTAGTTTGCTTTTTTTAAAAACATAAGAAATAGGAGTAGGCCATTCAGCCCTTCGAGCCCACTCTGCCATTCAATGAGATCATGGCTGACCTTCTACTTCAACGCCATTTTCCTGCGCTATCCCCATAACCTTTGATGTTTTTAATATGTAGAAATCTACCTCAGTCTTGAACATACTCAACGACTGAACTGTCACAGCCCTCTGGGATAGAGAATTCCAAGGATTTACCACCCTCTGAGTGAAGAAATTTCTCCTCATTTCAGTCCTCAATGGCCTGCCCCTTATTCTAAGAATGTGTCCCCTGGTTCGAGACCCCCTCCCCCCCAGACTCCAGCCAGGGGAAACATCCTTCCTGTATCTACCCCTTCAAGCCTGTAAGAATTTTGTATGTTTGAATGAGATCACCTCTTATGGCCTTATTAACCTGTATTGTTACTTTTAGTGATTTGTGTATTTGTATTCTCAGACCCCTTTGCTCCTCCAACCCATTTGGATTCATATTTTCGAAGTAATGTGTGCCCTCCTTAATTTTCTTGCTGAAATGTAATACCTCACATTTATCTATTATTATCTAAATGAAATCCATTTGCCCATTCTGCCAGTTTGTTAATATCTTCTCATAATCTGTTGCACTCCTCCTCAGTAGTCCTCCTCACTGCCCCAAACACCACCACCAATTTGGCATCAGCCACAAATTTGGAAATTGTGTTTTTGATTCCAAAGTCCAAATTGTTAATGTAAATTAACTAAGAGGAAGAGCAGGCAGGGAGATGTTGCTGAGCACAGCGGGACTGGTGGTCTGAAGTGCATTTGATTCAATGTGAGAAGTATAACACATAAGGCTCAGAGCTTGGATTAGTACTTGGAACTATGATGTTGTCGCTATCACAGAGACTTGGTTGAGGGAAGGACAGGATTGGCAGCTAACTGTTCCAGGATTTAGAAGCTTCAGGCGGGATAGAGGGGGATGTAAAAGGGGTGGGGGAGTTTCATTACTGGTTAAGGAGGGGTCATGCAGTGAGGCAATATGGGTGGAGCTCAGGAACAAGAAGGGTGCAGTCACGATGTTGGGGGTTTCCTACAGGCCTCCCAACAGCCAGTGGGAGGTAGAGGAGCAGATATGTAGACAGATTTTGGAAAGATGTAATGGTAACAGGGTTGTAGTGGTGGGTGATTTTAACTTCCCCTATATTGACTGGGACACACTTAGTACTAGGGGCTTGGATGGGGCAGAATTTGTAAGGAGCATCCAGGAGGGCTTCTTGAAACAATATGTAGATAGTCCAACTAGGGAAGGGGCCGTACTGGTCCTGGTATTGGGGAATGAGCCCAGCCAAGTGGTCGAAGTCTCAGTAGGGGTGCATTTCGGGAACAGTGACCATAATTCCGTAAGTTTTAAGGTACTTGTGAATAAGGATAAGAGTAGTCCTTGGGTGAAGGCGCTAAATTGGGGGAAGGCTAATTAAAACAATATTAGGCAGGAACTGAAGAATTTAGACTGGGGGCGGCTGTTTGAGGGTAAATCAACATCTGACATGTGGGAGTCTTTCAAACGTCGGTTGATTAGAATCCAGGACCGGCATGTTCCTGTGAGGAAGAAGGATAAGTTTGGCAAGTTTCAGGACCCTTGGATAACGAGGGATATTCTGAGGTGAGTCGAAAAGAAAAAGGAAGCATTCGTAAGGGCTAGAAGGCTGGGAACAGGCGAAGCCCTCGAGGAATATAAAGAAAGTAGGAAGGAACTTAAGCAAGGAGTCAGGAGGGCTAAAAGGGGTCATGAAAAGTCATTAGCAAACAGGATTAAGGAGAATCCCAAGGCTTTTTATAGGTATATAAAGAGCAAGAAGGTAACCAGGGAAAGGGTTGGCCCACTCAAGGACAGAGATGGGAATCTATGCGTGGAGCCAGAGGAAATGGGCGAGGTACTAAATGAGTGGCACAGTGGCGCAGTGGTTAGCTCTGCAGCCTCACAGCTCCAGGGACCCGGGTTCGATTCTGGGTACTGCCTGTGCGGAGTTTGCAAGTTCTCCCTGTGTCTGCGTGGGTTTCCTCCGGGTGCTCCGGTTTCCTCCCACATGCCAAAGACTTGCAGGTTGATAGGTTAATTGGCCATTATAAATTGCCCCTAGTATAGGTAGGTGGTAAAGAAATATATAGGGACCGGTGGGGATGTTATTGGAATATGGGATTCGTGTAGGATTAGTATAAATGGGTGGTTGATGGTCGGCACAGACTCGGTGGGCCGAAGGGCCTGTTTAAGTGCTGTATCTCTAAACTAAACTAAACTAGTACTTTGCATCAGTATTCACCAAAGAGAAGGACTTGGTGGCTGATGAGCCTAGGGAAGGGAGTGCAGATAATCTGGGTCATGTCGTTATCAAAAAGGAGGTGTTGGGTGTCTTGCAAAGCATTAAGGTAGATAAGTCCCCAGGGCCTGATGGGATCTATCCCAGAATACTGAGGGAGGCCAAGGGAAGAAATTGCTGGGGCCTTGACAGAAAGCTTTGTATCCTCATTGGCTGCAGGTGAGGTCCCAGAGGACTGGAGAATAGCCAATGTTGTTCCTTTGTTTAAGAATGTAGCAAGGATAATCCAGGAAATTATAGGCCGGTGAGCCTTACGTCAGTGGTAGGGAAATTATCGGAGAGGATTCTTCGGGACAGGATTTACTCCCATTTGGAAACAAATGAACTTATTAGCAAGAGGCAGCATGGTTTTGTGAAGGGGAGGTCGTGTCTTACTAACTTGATTGGGTTTTTTGAGGAAGTGACGAAGATGATTGATGAAGGAAGGGCAGTGGATGTTGTCTATATGGACTTCAGTAAAGCCTTTGACAAGGTCCCTCATGGCAGACTGGTACAAAAGGTGAAGTCACACGGGATCAGAGGTGAGCTGGCAAGATGGATACAGAACTGGCTCGGTCATGGAAGACAGAGGGTAGCAGTGGAAGGGTGCTTTTCTGAATGGAGGGATGTAACTAGTGGTGTTCCGCAGGGATCAGTGCTGGGACCTTTGCTGTTTGTCGTATATATAAATGATTTGGAGGAAAATGTAGCTGGTCTGATTAGTAAGTTTGCAGACGACACAAAGGTTGGTGGAGTTGCGGATAGTGATGAGGATTGTCAGAAGATACAGCAGGATATAGATCGGTTGGAGACTTGGGCAGAGAAATGGCAGATGGAGTTTAATCTGGACAAATGTGAGGTAATGCATTTTGGAAGGAATGGGAAGTATGCAGTAAATGGCAGAACCCTTAAGAGTATTGACAGACAGAGAGATCTGGGCGTACAGGTCCACAGGTCACTGAAAGTGGCAACGCAGGTGGATAAGGTGTCAAGAAGGCATACGGCATGCTTGCCTTCATCGGTAGGGGCATAGAGTATAAAAATTGGCAAGTCAGGCTGCAGCTGTACAGAACCTTAGTTAGGCCACACTTAGAATATAGTGTGCAATTCTGGTCGCCACACTACCAGAAGGACGTGGAGGCTTTGGAGAGGGTACAGAAGAGGTTTACCAGGATGTTGCCTGGTCTGGAGGACATTAGCTTTGAGGAGAGGTTGGATAAACTCGGATTGTTTACACTGGAACGACAGAGGTGGAGGGGCGACATGATAGAGGTTTACAAAGTTATGAGTGGCATGGACAGAGTGGATAGTCAGAAGCTTTTTCCCAGGTTGCAAGAGTCAGCTACTAGGGGACATAGGTTTAAGGTGCGAGGGGCAAAGTTTAGAGGGGATGTGCGAGGCAAGTTCTTTACACAGAGGGTGGTGAGTGCCTGGAACTTGCTGCCAGGGGAGGTGGTAGAAGCAGGTACGATAGCGACATTTAAGAGGCTTCTTGACAAATACATGAATAGGATGGGAATAGAGGGATACGGTTCCCGGATGTGCAGAAGGTTTTAGTTTAGGCAGGCATCAAGATCGGCACAGGCTTGGAGGGCTGAATGGCCTGTTCCTGTGCTGTACTGTTCTTTGTTCTTTGTTTGTTAAATTGTGAACAGCACTAAAGATCCTTCTGAAACATCACACACTAAATAACCACTCTTAACCCCTACTCTATGCTTTCTGTCTAGAAGCCAGTCCCCTGACTCCTCATTCGCTTATTTACTAGTCTAGCATGTGGCACCTTATTGAAGACCTTTTGAGAATCTAGATAAATTATATCTACTGCATTATCCTTGTCTACTCTATCTGTTACCTCTTCTAAAAATTCAACGAGTTTGGCCAAGCAAGGCTTTCCCTTTTGAAATCCATGCTGACTATTCATCATTATATTTTTGGTTTTAAGATGTTCTTCAATTCTTTCTTTTAATAGGGATTCCATTATTTTTCCTATCACTGATGTTCAGTTGATTGGTCTATAGTTCCCTGGATATGTTCTATCTTCCTTCTTAAATATAGGTATAACATTAGCTATCAGCCAGTTTTCTGGCAGTGCACATTTCTCCAACAAATTATTAAATATGTAATGTATTAAATAATTAGTAATGGCTCTTCTACCTCCTTCCTAGGTTCATCTAAAATGTGCAGATGTAATTCACCCAGACCAGTGGTTTTTTCTTTAAGTTTGATCAGTTTATTTAATATTTCACCTCTTTTTATTTTAAATGCATTATATAATTTCTATTCATCATCTGATGTCATGTCCACCTGTCTATTTCCCTGGTAAATAATAAAGCAAAGTAATTATTTAATATTTCTCTATCACTGCCTGTAATATTATCCTGCCCATCAATAAGTGGCCCTATTCCTATCGTGCTTTGCCTTTATATATGCCTGTAAAATATTTTACTATTTTGCTTTGTGTTCCTTGATGATTTAATTTCATATTCCTTCTTTGCTCTTTTAATTGTGTTTTCTTGACTTCTCTTTTAATTTCTTCTTATTTTCCCTTGTCATCCTCTCCCCTGCTGTTCACATTCTTTAGTGTTTATTTCCTTATCCTCAATTTTTTCCTTATGTCTTTATTAATCCACGGAGTCTCATTCGTATTTTCTTTGTTCTTGTTTTTTTAGCAGAATATATTTTTCCTGCACTTTGTTGAACATCATTTTAAATGTTTCCCATTGTTGTTCTACATCATTGTTTCTCCATGTTATTGTCTATTTTATTTTACCAAGTTCTATTCTCAGCCCCTCAATATTGGCTTTTCCTCAATCTGTTACTCTGGTCTTCATCATACTTAAGTCCTTCCCAAATCTTATCTTAAAGCCTTTAATATTATGGTCACTATTGCCTAGATGTTACCCGACTTTTACTTCTTCTATCTACCCAGCAGTGAATCCTCCCTTGTTGACCTTCTTGCATATTGTGTTTGAAAGGAGTCCTGAACACTGTGTGGGAACTCTATTCCCTTATCTCATTTACCTACCTGTTCTGGCCAATTAATGTCAAAGTAGTTGAAATCCCATGATTATTATTCTATGTTTTTTACTCATTTCCCTAATTTGTTTGTATATTTAGTTTAGAGATACAGCACTGAAACAGGCCCTTCGGCCCACCGTGTCTGCGCCGACCATCAACCACCCATTTATACTAATCCTACACTAATTCCATATTCCTACCACATCCCCACCTGTCCCTAAATTTCCCTACCACCTACCTACACTAGGGGCAATTGCTAATGGCCAATTTACCTATCAACCTGCAAGTCTTTAGCATGTGGGAGGAAACCGGAGCACCCGGAGGAAACCCACGCAGACACAGGGAGAACTTGCAAACTCCACACAGGCAGTACCCAGAATTGAACCCGGGTCGCTGGAGCTGTGAGGCTGCGGTGCTAACCACTGCGCCACTGTGCCGCCCTTTCTTCTGCACCTCCCTTCCACTCTTAAGTGGTCTGTAGACAACACCTATTAGTGTGATTGATCCTTTCTTATCTTTTATCTCTATTCATATGGATTCTATTTCTGTCTCGCTGATAGCCGTGCCACTTTTTTTATTGCCATTATGCTTTCCCTAGTAAGTACAGTTACTCCACCTCCCCTTTTTCCCTCTCTCTATCTTTCCTAAATATGTTATACTCTGCAACATTTAATTCCCAGTGCTGATTTTTCTGTAGTTATGTCTCAGTAATTCATACTGTGTCTGGTTCCTCATAGCATATTATTACCTCCAGTTCCCCTGTTTCGTTACGGACACCATGTGCACGACTATAAAGACAGTTTAACTCATTTTAATAGCAGTTCCTCTTATCTTATTTTTAACCACCATTTTACACTCTGAACGATCTCACATTGTAGATCTGCTAATGTAAATGTCTTGAAGAAACCCATGGCACGACATTCTGGATTGCTGCTGTAAACTGAAACTTTATTATCAGCTCCCTCTAGTGGCACACTGCACATGTTACACCAAGCATGTATGTTGGCCTCAAATGAACAATGCACTACATATCAAACGAACATTAAATAAACAACACACTCATATTCCATAATTCTACCGATCTCATGTTCATATAAGCCCTCACTTAGTTTATTCTTTCCTAAACTCATTTCATTTTCCATTTGTATTTCAGCTGTTTTCATTTCCTGTACATCCCTCTCCCCGCCTGACTAGTTTAAAGATTTTGCCACCTCCTAATTTACCTTTTGCACCAGAACATTGTTCCCATCCCAGCTCAGCTCTCTCCTGTCCCAGGACTGGTGCCAGTGTCCCATGAAAAGAAATTAAAACAGAAAACTCAGCAGGTCTGGCAGCATCAGTGGAGAGAGAAACAGAGTTAACATTTCAGGTCAGTGACCTTTCATCAGAACTGGGAAAAGTTAGAAATATTTTTAAGCAAGTGAAAGGGAGAAGGTGGGAAAAAGAATAAAAGGGAAGGCTTGTGATAGGGTGGCAGGCAGGAGAGAATAAATGACAAAAGTGTTGGCGGGGCAGAGCCAAAGGGAGTAGTAATGGGACAAGTAAAGAAACAAAAGATGTGTCTAGAGGAGGTGTGAATAGCAGAATGGAGAACAGACACCATCTGAAAGCAGAAACAAGGGGAAAATGAGACGAAAACAAAATGGGGTCAGAGGTTACAGTCTGAAATTGTTGAGTTTAATGTTGAGTCCGGAAGGCTGTAAAGTGCCTCCTCGAAAGATGATGTGCTATCTTTGAACTTACATTGAGCTTCATTGGAGGCCGTGGACAGAGAGGTCAGCTTGTGTTCAAGGTGGTGAATTAAAATTACAGGCGACCAGAAGCTCAGGGTCACCCATGCGGACTGAACAGAGGTGTTCTGCAAAGCGGTCACCCAATCTGCATTTGGTCTCCCCAATGAAGAGCAGAGCACATTGTGAGCAGCGAATACAGTATACTAAATTGAAAGAAGTGCGAGTAAATCACTGCTTCACTTGGAAGGAGCCTTTGAGGCTTTGAACAGTGAGAAGGGAGCAAAAATTAGAAAACACTATTAGGAGTAGTTTACAGGCCCTGTAACAGTAGTTATACCATTGGACAGAGCATTAAACAAGAAATTATTAGAGCTCATAACAAAGGAAATGTAATAATTATGGGGAACTTTAATCTTCATATAGACTGGGACAATGAAATTGGCAAGAGTGATCTAGAAGATGAATTTGTAGAATGATTTTGTGACAGTTTCTTGGAGCAATACGTTGTGGAACCGACTAAGGATAAAGCAATCTTAGATCTGGTATTGTGTAATGAAGCAGAATTATTTCGTAATGTCATAGTAGAAGTTAGACTGGGAAATAGTGATCACAATACCAATACATGGAATTCCATGTTAAGTTTGAAAGTGATGTGCTGCAATCACAAACAAGAATCTTAAATGTAAACAAAGTCAGTTACATAGGTATGAGGGGAGACCTGGCTAAGGTTAATTGGGTAAATAGACTGTAAGGTACGGCAGTAAATGAACAGTGGGAAACAGTTAAAGAAACAATCCAAAATGTTCAACAAAAATACATTCCATTGAAAAACAAAAACTCAGCAAGAAAATTGCCTGTGTGGCGGGTAGCCCTGTTGACGCACGGGAAGCATGGTAGGATAAACCGTGTGGGCTGCTTCCCAGCTCCGGTGGTGGTGGGGGAGGGGGAGGTCCCTTGTTCAAAGACACAGTGCCTGAACAAGGGACCTGGCATCAGTAAGTGGGGGGCCCACTGAGAGCCACCCCCCCCCCCCCCACCTTGCTGATGACCTCCCTCCCCTGTGACCCCCCACCCCACAAGACCCCTCCTGCCCTGACCTACCTGAGGCCTGGTTCCAGCGATGCTCCTCGGCCTCCGGTCAGTGCACCTGTAGAAGCAACCACCGCCTCCGCAGTGGCACTGCTGCTGCTGGATTTTAATTGGCCGGCAGCTCTGCAGGGGCGGGACTTCCAGCAACATGATTCTAAATCCTATGGAAGGCTTGCCGCTGTCCACTTAAGTGTCTGAATGGCACTAAGTTCGCCAGGCCTTCTGGATAAGAAGTGATGCAGGGATCTCAGCGTTGGTTTCCCTGATGTCGAAACCCCCGCCGCCAGCATAAAATTCCCCCCTTTGTGTCTGTCTTTGCAGTAGAAGACATAGGTTTCATATCATAAAGTAACGTAGGAGCTAAAAAGTGAGCAAATTAAAGAAATTAATATCGGCAGGGAAAAAGTATTGGAGAAACTTAAGGGGCTAAAATCCGACAAATCCCCGGGACCTGATGGCCTGCACCCTAGGGTTCTAAAAGAGACAGCTGCACAGATAGTGGGCTGGATTTTAAGAGCCCGCGGCCAAGCTGCAAAAATGGCAGCATGCCAAAGAGACGCCATGATCTTGTGCAGCAGCCCATTTAAATAATTGGGGCGGCCCACCACTCCCCCCCCACTCCCCCACCCCTGCAATCTCATGGACATTTCTAATGCCCACTTCTCACTCCACCAATAACAATTATAATAACTATTTGCCCCCCCACCCCCCGTGAAACACTTACCTTTTATATCTGACCTTCCCCCCCCCACAATTACAAAGCCTGAGGTACAACCATTCCCACTATCCCCTGCACCCATTATGTGTATTTGACCCCACCCACCAGCACTGATAAACATACCTCCTCCCCCCTCTCCACCAATGTGGTGCCTCGTTTCCCCAGATGGGGATCTGATCGCAGGCAAGTCTATTTAAATATTAATTTTATTCATTTGAATATTTAAATTATGGTCCCGTCGCCCAGTGGCGGGGGGGCCACCACAAAGCCTTGCCTCCACCAGGGGGATCAGGCCAGGCCCTCCTGGCATCGAGGTCCGTGGCGGGCATCATCGGAGCCATTTTCAGGCCCCCTCCCACCACGGAACCCAACACTAGGGGGAGAAAAAATCCAGCCCAGTGGATGCACTAGCTATGATTTTCCAAAATTCCTTAGATTTGGGAATGGTCCCATCAGATTGGAAGTTGACAAATGTTACACCACTGTTCAAGGAAGGAGGTAGAGAGAAAACTGGGATCGACAGGACAGTTAGCCTAATATCAGACATTGGGAAAATGCTGGAAACTATTATTAAGGAAGGCTTAACAATGCACTTAGAAAAGCACAGTATGATTCAAACAAGTCACAATGGTTTTACTAAAGGGAAATCCTGTCTGACAAATTTATTAAAGTTTTTTGAGGATATAACTAGTAGGGTAGATAAGGGGGAACCAGTAGATGTAGTATATCTGAATTTCCAAAAGGCATTTGATAAGGTGCTACACAAAAGGTTAATAGGCAAGATAAGAGCTCATGGAGTTGGGGGTAATATATTAGCATGGATAGAGGACCGGTTAGCAAGCAAAGAGTGGGCATAAATGGGGAATTTTCAAATTGACAGGCAGTAAATAGTGGAGTGCCACAAGGATCAGTGCTGGGGCCGCAGCTATTTACAATCTATATCAATGACTTAGATGACAGAGAATAATGTATCTATGTTTGCTGCTAACACAAAGCTAGGTGGAAAGGTAAGTTGTGGAGAGGACACAGAGATATAGATGGGTTAAGTGAGTGGGCAGCAAGATGGCAGATGGTGTATAATGTTGGAAAGTGTGAAGCTATTCACTTTGGTCATAAGAATAGAAAAGCAGGATATTTTTTAAAGGGCGAGAAACTTGTAAGTGTTGCTGGGACAGCAAGCAATTAGGAAGACAAATCGCATGTTGGTCTTTATTGCAAAGGGAGTGCAGGAATAAATAAGTCTTGCTACAATTGTACAGGGTTTTGGTGAGACCACAAATGGAATAATGTGTGCAGGTTTGGTCTCTACATTTAAGAAATGATGTACTTGCATTGGAGGTGGTTCAGCGAAGGTTCATTAAATTGGATCCTGGGATGAGGGACTGAGTAAATTGGACCTATACTCTCCGGAATTTAGCAGAATGAGAGGTGATCTCATTGAAACATACAAGATTCTGAAGGGGTTGGATAGGATGGACACAGAGATGTTGCTGGTGATCAGGGAATCTAAAACACGGGATCAGTCTCAGGATAAGGGGCTGATCATTTAGGATTGAGATGAGGAGAAATTACTTCACTCAGAGAGTTGTGAATCTTTGGAATTCTCTACCCCAGAGGGTTGTGCATGCTCCATCGTTGAATACATTTAAGGCTGGGATAGACAGATTTTTCCTCTCAGCGAATCAAGGGATATGACGAGTGTTGGGAAAGTGGAGTTGAATCCTAAGATGAGCTATGATCGTTTTGAATGGTGGAGCAGGGTCGACGGGCCATATGGTCTACTCCTGCTTCAATTTCTTGTGTTCTTGAGATGGATAGGGCCAGGAAATGGGAAACTCCTGGAGTGACGGAGGGCATTGGAAGAGTCATCGATGTAGGTGGGATGAGACTGGACAAGGGGGAAAAAGTAGAGTCAAGATAGGAAGAAATCAGTTCAGTGGGGCAGGAACAAGCTGAAACAATGGGTCTAGCGGGGCAGTCTTGTTTGTAGATTTGGGGAAGGAGGTAAAAGTGTGCTGTACAGGGTTGGGAAGCTATGAGGTTGGAGGCTGTGGAGGGAAGATCTCCAGTGGAGACGAGGTCAGTGGCAGTCCTAGAAACAATGGCTTGATGTTCTGTTGTGGGGTCATTGTCCATTGGGAGGTAGGAAGAAGTGTCGGAGTTGGCACTCGGCCTATGTTAGGTAGAGGTCGATATGCCAGACAACAGCTGCACCCACTTGTCATGAGTTTAATGATCATGTTAGTGTTAGGAGAAAACTCTGAAGGAGAGAATCTATCTCCACGTGGAGAGGCAAAATTTGATTAGGAATAGTCAGCATGGCTTTGTCAGAGGGAGGTCATGCCTAACAAATTTGATTGAATTTTTTGAGCATGTGACCAGGTGTGTAGATGAGGGTAGTGCAGTTGTTGTAGTTTACATGGATTTCAGCAAAGCCTTTGACAAGGTCCCACATGGGAGACTTATCAAGAAAGCAAGTGCACATGGGATACAAGGTAACTTGATAAGGTGGATTCAAAATTGGCTTAGCTGTAGGAGACAGAGAGTGATGACAGACGGCTGTTTTAGTGTCTGGAAGCCAGTGTCCAGTGGTGTACCACAGGGATCTGTGCTGGGTCCCCTATTGTTTGTCATTTATATAAACGACATAGATGACTATGTGGGGGGTAGGATCAGTAAGTTTGCGGATGACACAAAGATTGGCCGAGTGGTTAACAGTGAGGTGGAGTGTCTTAGGTTACAGGAAGATATAGACGGGATGGTCAAATGGGCAGAAAAGTGGCAGATGGAATTTAACGCTGAAAAGTGTGAGGTGATACACTTTGGAAGGAGTAATGTGACACGAAAGTATTCAATGAATGGCCTGACACTGGGAGGTTCTGAGGAACAAAGGGACCTTGGCGTGTTTGTCCATAGATCTCTGAAGGCAGAAGGGCAGGTTAATAGGGTGGTGAAAAAGGCATATGGGACACTTGCCTTTATCAATCGGGGCATAGATTACAAAAGCAGGGAGGTCATGTTGGAGTTGTACAGAACTTTGGTAAGGCCACAGCTGGAGTACTGTGTACAATTCTGGCCGCCACATTATAGGAAGGATGTGATTGCATTGGAGGGGGTGCAGATGCGATTCACCAGGATGTTGCCTGGGATGGAACATTTAAGCTATGAAGAGAGGTTGGATAGGCTTGGGTTGTTTTCGCTGGAGCAGAGAAGACTGAGGGGTGACCTGATCGAGGTGTACAAGATTATGAGGGGCATGGACAGGGTGGATAGGGAGCAGCTGTTCCCCTTAGTTGAAGGGTCAGTTACGAGGGGTCGCAAGTTTAAGGTGAGGGGCGGGAGGTTTAAGGGGGACTTGAGGAAGAATTTTTTTACCCAGAGGGTGGTGACAGTCTGGAATGCACTGCCTGGGAAGGTGGTAGAGGCAGGTTGCCTCACATCCTTTAAAAAGTACCTGGATGAGCACTTGGCACGTCATAACATTCAAGGCTATGGGCCAAGTGCTGGCAAATGGGATTAGGTAGACAGGTCAGGTGTTTTAATGTATCGGTGCAGACTTGATGGGCCGAAGGGTCTCTTCTGCACTGTAGATTCTGTGATTCTGTTGAACCTGAGAGAAAGGAGTGCTGCAAGTTCAGAGGTTAGAGTGCGTGAGGGGAACAGAGAAATTGAGATAGGCAATATCACGCCAGTAGTTCTCAATGAAAAGATCAAGAGAGAGTAAGAGACCAGAGGGAGATCCAGATAGAGGGAAAATATTGGAGATGGGTAAAAGGGTCCACTGAGTGGAGGGAGCACTCTTGGCCAAGGAAGTAGGTGTGGAGACGGAGGCGACAGAAGAAGAGCTCAGTGTCATGCTGAGCTTGAAATTCATTGAGGTGGGGCAAAAGAGGATGAATCTGAGGCCTAGGCTGAGGATAGATTGTTCAGAGTCAGAGAGGGGAAGGTCAGAGAGCATTGTGGATACACAGCAAGGGGTGAGGTTCGAAGAACAGATGGGGTCAGAGAAGTGAAGGGGTAGAAAGATTGTGGTACCCATGAGTTGTTGGAGCTTATGATCCTTCACACCTGAAAGGATGAAAATAAGTTTTTTGTTAAAGTGTTATGAGATAAAGGATGAAATGAATCTGTGTACCAGGACGGCTTTGAGATGGAGTGAGTCGGTGCTGCTGAAAGGAGAGGTTGATTGTGTGCATATGGTGACACATGGCATTGAGTGTGGCTCTCTGGATACAACGAAACAGTGGTTCAAGGAATGCTGAAAGTCTAGAAGATATCTGTAATTGTAGGTGGATCAGAAAGATGAAGGGTGGAATTTCACATCGAATTCATGTGGAATAAAATGGAGCTGGAGACAGTTGCTAAGGAAGGAGATGTGGCTGTTTAAGTGAGCTTTGGTAGTTTCCTTATCAAACACGAGAAGGAAGATAGACAGCAATGAAGGTGAACAATGTAAAACAGACAAATGGAAATCGCATCGGAGAGAAGAGCAGAACTTCTTCAAGGTGCATATTCCTGGAAGAAAAGTGGCAGTGAATTAAACACGAATATATCCCATGAAAGAAACCTTTCTTTCCCACACCAGCTCATTAGGCATGTGTTAATTTTCCTGATCTGTCTAGTTCTGTGCCAATATTACCATGGTTTAGGCAATAATCCATAGATTATTAGCCTCAAGGTCCTGCTTTTGAATTTAGCTCCAAACTCCAGATATTCCCTTAGCAGTACCTCCTCCCTGTCCCTACCCTACGTCGTTTGTTCCGACATGGAGTACAACAACTGGATTATCCCCCTCCCTTCCCAAATTCCTCTCCAGTCACCTAGAGGTATCTCTTACCCTGGCAACTGGTAGGCAACGCATCATTCAGGGTTCATGGCTGCAGAGGCTGCTGTCTGCAAATTGGTTGCCATGTTTTCTACATTACAATGATGACGAGACTTAATTGGCTGTATCGCACTTTGGGATAGACTGAGGTTGTGAAAGGTGTTATACAAATGTAAGTACTTGCTTTTTTTCTCATTCTTACCATTAATCTCACCCCTCTAGGTTATCACGTTTTGTTAGTTCTGGAAGGGAAACTCAAAGAAGGCTTCAGATTCCTCTACGAGGCTCCAACTAGGAATTAAACTCATTATGTCCTTCACTACATCCCAGTCTCTGAAGCTCACAATAAGGCTAACATTCTGAGACTCTTCCATCCAGAATTGTACTTGTGAGAAGGGCAGGGGGTATCCTGGGTGCCTCCTTGTCTACTCTATTTGGAGGCCATAGATCCTGTGATAGAGGTTCCTGTCATTGGAGAGAAGAGTTGTTGGGTTCCATCCCCAGCCTCAGCTGTGAGGCCTCTGAGTAAGACACTCACTGTATGATCCCAGACTCCACCACACAGACTGGGAGGGAAGCTGTGAGGGGGCATCTGATTTGCCAGTACAGTAAACTGAATCAAGATGAGCTCGGTGGTGGGAAACTGTGCTGATTCTTCAGAGACTGAACCTTTTCAGTATGGAATTTGATTTGACGCTTTGAAAGTTAATATCAGATAGCCTTGGCAAACATGCATAATATATGAAATTAATATTCCATCAGTATGCTGCTACACTCTGCAGCCTCTTAAGAACATAAGAAATAGGAGCAGGAGTAGACTATACGGCCCCTCGAGCCTGCTCCACCATTCAATATGATCAGGGCTGATTTTCTGCCTCAACTCCACTTTCCCGCCCACTCTCCTTATCCCTTGATTCCCTGAGAGAGGAAAAATCTGTCTATCTCAGCCTTAAATATATTCAACAATGGAGCATCCACAACCTTCTGAGGTTGAGAATTCCAAATATTCACAACCCTTTGAGTGAAGAAATTTCTCCTCATCTCAGTCCTAAATGATCGGCCCCTTATCCTGAGATCGTGCCCCCGTGTTCTAGACTCCCCAGCCAAGGGAAACAATCTCTTCGTGTCTACCCTATCAAGCCCCTTCAGAATCTTGTATCTTTTAATGAGACAGGGTTTGATACAGGGTCTGTGTAAAAAATATTCCTCATATTGATGCCCTGTTAGTTAAAATACCCCATAGCAGGTGGTGTGACCTCTTTACTAGGTCACAAGGCCCCTTTATTGGATTATCCCTCATAAAATAAAGTACATTAGCAGCTCATTTAAATAATTTGATAACCAGGTCATTAGCTCTCAATCACACAGCCCAGTAAACCATTGCCTAATGAGATCACTAGCTCCCAATCACACAACACATTAAACCAGTAGCTAACTGGGTCACCAACTGCTATTCACACATCCCATTAAAACCACCAGCTGACCAGGTCATTTTTATGTGCAACCAACAGTGAAAGAAAATACTATCTGATTGCAGACTCCAGTCTCACCCTACAATCAAATTGATTGGTTCTAACAACCTTGAGTCCTGCCCTCCCATCAATCTGGCTGAGGATGAAGAGCTGGTTATGATAGTGAGGGATCCTTGTGGACAAAATAAGCAAAATAACCAGAATCAAAAGCAAAAATAAACAGAAGAGCATCACCAAGGGGAAACAGTCATGGCAATCCTAAGAGAGCAGAGCACACATCCAAGATGGTTCATCTAGACTCGACTGTGCCATTAGGAAGTCAAGGAGGCAAATTAGAGTGCAGGACTACTCCTGCACAACTCTTAATGGCTAGCGACGGAGCAACAATGGTTCAGCCCTAGGGATAGGCAGAGGGTGTGTGGTGCAGGGAGGGTGTGTGTTGCAGGGAGGGTGTGTGTTGCAGGGAGGTTTCTGTCAAGAAAGCAGGTAGAAATGTACTGATGAAGACCACTTTGCACTGTCTTTTACCACACCTCCTTGAAAATTCCTCCTGGAATGCAAAACAAAGAACGTCTCTCTATCTCCGTAACAAACATTCCATGAACAAAATCTTGCTCAGCAATCGTGCATTTCAAAGTCACATAGTTTTGTTGGTGTGTCCTTAATTATGGAAAGAGATATTCTGCTGTTTTCTGTTGAGATGAATCTGCCCCCTTGGTTCGGTGGGCTATTTAGTAGGAGAGTCAATCGACATGGAAACATGATGTCGCCGGAACTCTCCTTTCATAACCACAGAGAGTTATGTTCTACAGCCATACTTGATAAGGTTTGACAGGTCGAGTTCATGGTGACTGAAGAAAAATACTTGATAGCAAATCATTATGAATGATACTTGTGAACATTCGATGAGCTACCAATGGCTGCGACAATACCAGATATGTGTAAGAGACAAGATGCTAAGATCAATCCCAAGTTTGTGTTGCATAGGCTGATCCCATTATTGTAATTTATCTCAGCACAGGGCTAGAGAGAGGTGGGGTGGAGATCAGCCAGGGTTCCTCCTCCTGACTGCTGTATGATGCAAACCTCTCGATGCGCAATGTGTTGACAGGGTGGACTGTGAGCTGCTGAGGCGAATAGCATAAATGTATTTAAGAGGAAGCTAGTTAAATACATGAAGGAGAAAAGAACAGGAGGATATGCTGATGGGGTTAGATGAAGAGGGGTGAGAGGAGACCCGTGTGGACTATAAACAGTGCACGGTCCAACTGGGCTGAATGGCCTGTTTCTGTGCTGTAAATTCTATATAATTCCATGTAACTCTATGTATGGAGAGTTCCACAGATATTCTCTATCGAATTGGTAACTCTTCTGATTCTATCCCCTTGGGAACCTCATATGATGCCTTTTAATTTCAAGGTGTCCTGACTGTCCTGTGACCCTTGTTGGAAAGGACGCGCACGTGAACTTTGGCACGACAAAGATCAGGGCAGCTGTGATTCTGAACCCCTTGCCCCCCACCCCATGAAAATACCCTCCAATCTACTCGACCTGTCCAAGGATGTTCCTTTAGTGACTAAACTGGCTTCTGTGTGACCAATAAGACTCAGGAGTTTACAAGGCATGGTTCTTGATTGCAAGTATCAAAGTCATGCAGCCTTATAAACATTAGCCTACTTAAAATTATGTTATATTGTTCAAAATTATGAAGGGTTTTGAAAAATAAGGGAGGACAGTCAGTAACCAGAGAACACAGATTTAAGAGAATTGGAAAAAGAACCAAGGGGAGATGAGAATGAATCTTTTTACACAGTGAGTTGTTATGATCTGGAATGTGCTGCTGGAGAAGGCGGTGGAAGCAGATTCAATAGAAACTTTCAAAAGGGAATTGAATAAGTACTTGAAAAGGAAAATTTGCAGAGGTATGGAGAAAGAGCAGGGGAATGAGGTTAATTGAATAGCTCTTTCAAAGAGGCAGCATGGCTGAATAGCCTCCTCTGGGCTCCATGATTCCTTGAGTCTATGTCTGTTTGTTCACCCAAGTATCTTGCAGCATAAGTCTTGATGTTGTGATTTCTGCGTTGTTCGTTTGATGTGGCATTCATCGGAGGTCAGTAAGGGCTGCTTATATTTGAGACTCTGCTTCTACTCAGGGCATTATGGTAATGTGAGACACGAGCTGAATAATATCTTGAAGTATTGGTGGTCAGTTAGACTACATTTGACAGCTGAATCTTCTGCAAGCAGACATCATGAGGCTGGACCAGAACAGGTTCTCAAATCTTTTGCCCGTTTTAAAATTGCTGATGGATTACTTCAACATCTCTTTCTGTCTTTCAGCGAGAAATCTCTCACTAGTTTTTTTTCTGGTCTCACCAGCATTTTTTTCCCTTGCTTTTCCTCCTCAGGATGTCTGAGACACTGTTTCAACAGGAGCGACTCCAAGCTATCGCGGTGAGTCTCAATTTAACTTCTTAATCTGTCCGTTTAAATGCCTCATGGGAACCTTGCCTGCGTTCACCAAAAAAGATGTTGTCCATGGATAAGAATCCCCACTCTCACCCTTCCAGGCAGCGTGCTTATTAAAGTCACATCCAGACGCAGGCTGGTGTTTCCTCAGAGATTAAAAATAAAATGGCAAATGCTGGGAATGTATAATATTATGATTTTTTAAAAATGCTGGAACAATTCAGAAGCTCATTCAGAATCTCCGTATTGGTGAGGTTCAGATTCATCTCATCTCCCCTTATTAACCTTGGCTGCGTCCTGCACTGCAGACTGAGGTCTTTCACCCAGGTGTCTGAGGAGGAATAGAGAGAAGATCAGTTAACCTTTAGGCCAGGGCTCTTTGCCAGCTTTTTTGAAGGCCCTCGCTGTTCTGATGAAGGGTCTTGACTAGAGATGCTGCCCTATTTTTTCTCCTCTTTTAAAGATTGATTGAGCCTCTGTACGCTTCCAGCATTAGATGCAGTCCACAATCACTTTCTGTGAAGGTTGTGAACGAATTGACATCGTCTGATTCTATACCAGTCTCCATTTAAAGAAAAAACTTTCTTACGCTTGTCAATGGGGCGAAACGTCAAACTAATTTCTTCAGATATTTTAAGAATTAAGGGCTGGATTTTCAAAAACCAATGGGGTTGGCACCTGGCGTGGACGCAATTTGAAAATCGCAGTCCCGGAGATCGTCTCCGGAACCCGATGCCTCCGGGACAGTCTGCAACTTTCAATGTGAGGGTTTGGGAGGGGATGGAAAGGGGAAACCGCTCACCTCCAATTAAGGAGCTATTAAGCTCATGGAAGAGCTCGGTAAGGGGCCAGGGGTGTCCAGACTGTCATTTTCAATTCGGCTTCCAACATGCCCGACCAGTCTGGTTCATGGTATTGCTCAACTGTCAGACTGACCGCAGGAAGAGGGCAAACGTTATTGTTGGAAGATTGAAATGTTTTGGGCCCACGGGGATCTTGCACAGCACGGGGCCAAGCGCAGGGCATTTTTTTTAAATATTGGAAGCGTTCACCTCTTTATTCTGTTGGCTGTCCATGGATCTGCTGGCACTCTGTGGCAAGGCAGCGCCAGGCTCCATCATGGCTGCTGTCTCCCTTTGCCACTCACACTCTGAAGGCAGCTCCTGTCTCCTGCAGACTCTCTGCACCATGAATAGGGCCCCGAGCCTGCCTTCTGCCCAATGAGGGTATTAACATTTAAAGATCGCATCGCATTAGTGACACAGCTGAGGCAGGGGGCCAAGACCCGGAAATTATCCGAGCATTGGGTTCCCAACCCTGCTTTGAAAATTCACCCTGATGCCTGCATTGTAAAAGCTAAGAGTAAAGAGAAACGTACAATCACAAAAGATTAATTACCATTTTTTGTTCTGCAGCAAACGTATTCTTAGGGAAAAAAAGCAAGGTGGTTTTATTTGTAATAATTTGGTGCTGGTGGAGCAATTCTGTCCTTGACTGGTTTGATCAATCAGACTGAGGATATTAAAATGCCCTTCATGACTATAGCATAAATAATGTATCCACAGCTAAGCAATGAGACTTGGTACCAGTGGCAGCAGCAACGTAAAGAAATAAAATCAGAGACTTGGAACTACTCAGCAGGTCAGGCAGCATCTGCAGAGAGAAAAACATAGTTAATAGGCAGGATTTTCCCCCTCGGCTTCTGAACCCCTCCATCAAGCTCAAAAAGGGTTTCAGTGTGGAGAACAGTCTCTCAATGTGATTTTCCCCAGAGCAGTCAATTAATGCCAGAGGCCGGGCTCGCTGTCCAATTTAAGATGGTCGGCAGCTTCTCGAAGCTGGAGGGCCAATCAGAGACTTTCCAGCTTGTAGCAGCAGCAAATTTCCATGACAGGTAAGTGAAGGAGAGGGTTTTTCAAAATGGAGATACTCTCTCTCTCCAACCTTTTTAAGGTTTAAATAAAAAATGGCTTTTGCAGACAGGCCAGCACTGGGGGAGAGAGCCCTCTACAGGTTGTGGTTTATGGAGGTCAATCATCTCAGTCCCAGGACATCACTGCAGGAGTTCCTCAGGGTGGTGTCCTAGGCTCAACCATCTTCAACTGCTTCATCAATGACCTTCCCTCCATCATAAGGTCAGAGGTGGGGATGTTCGCTGATGATTGCACAATGTTCTCTACCATTCGCAACTCCTCAGATACTGAAGCAGCCCGTATCCATATGCAGCAAGACCAGGTCAACATCCAGGCTAGGGCCGATAAGTGGCAAGTAATATTTGCACCACACAAGTGCCAGGCATTGACCATCTCCAACAAGACAGATTCCAACCATCTCCCCTTGATGTTTAATGGCATTATCATCACTGAATCCCCCACTATCAACATCCTGGGATTACCATTGACCAGAAACTGAATTGGAGTAGCCATATAAATACCGTGGCTACAAGAGCAGGTGAGAGGCTAGCAATTCTGTGGCGAGTAACTCACCTCCTGTCTCCCCAAAGCCTGTCCACCATCTACAAGGCACAAGTCAGGAGTGTAATGGAATACTCTCCACTTGCCTGGATGGGTGCAGCTCCAACAACACTCAAGTAGCTCGACACCATCCAGGATAAAGCAGCCCGCTTGATTGGCACCCCATCCACAAACATTCACTCCCTCCATCACTGACGCACAGTGGCAGCAGTGTGTACCATCTCCAAGATGCACTGCAGCAACTCAGCAAGGCTCCTTTGACACCACCTTGCAAACCCGTGACCTCTACCACCTAGAAGGACAAAGGTAGTAGGTGCATGGGAACACCACCACCTGCAAGTTCCCCTCCAAGTCACACACCATCCTGACTTGGAACTATATCTCCGTTCCTTCATTGTCGCTGGGTCAAAATCCTGGAACTCCCTTCCTAACAGCACTGTGGGTGTACCTACCTCCCATGGTCTGCAGCGGTTCAAGAAGGCAGTTCACCACCACCTTCGCAAGGGCAATTAGGGATGGGCAATAAATGCTGGCCTAGCCTGCAACAGGGGTGGCACAGTGGCGCAGTGGTTAGCACCGCAGCCTCACAGCTCCAGCGACCCGGGTTCAATTCTGGGTACTGCCTGTGTGGAGTTTGCAAGTTCTCCCTGTGTCTGCGTGGGTTTCCTCCGGGTGCTCCGGTTTCCTCCCACAAGCCAAAAGACTTGCAGGTTGGTAGGCAAATTGGCCATTATAAATTGCCCCTAGTATAGGTAGGTGGGGATGTGGTAGGAATATGGGATTAGTGTAGGATTAGTATAAATGGGTGGTTGATGGTGGGCTGAAGGGCCTGTTTCAGTGCTGTATCTCTAAACATAAAACCCACGTCCTGTAAAAGAATAAAAAAGGGCAGCCTGCAGATACTTTTGCACCCAGGCAGTCCAGGAAGGCCTCTAAGCCTGCCTGGAGTGCTGGTCCCCCAGTATGCCGCCTCCAGGCAGCTAAACTGGCTCCCCTGCCACCTCTGGAAACCTGGAGGCTGACTGGAAAATCCCAGTTGGCCTCCGTTAATAGGCCTTTAATTGGTTTAATTGGCTACTTGCTGCATGTCGGTGGGTAGCCCTGCCACTCCTCTACCGCCCTCCCCCCTCCACCATCCTGCTTCTGGGAAAATGGCCCAGTGGGGGGATGGAGCCGGGAAACTGGCACACCTGCCCATCACTGTCACATCCCCAGCAGGTCTGAAAATCAAGCCCAATATTTCAGGGAACTGACCTTTCATCAGAATTGGAAGGTGTTAGAGATGTAACAGGTTTTAAGCAAAGACAGAAGCAGGAAAAAGGGAAGTGGGGAAAGAGCAAAATGGGGACAGATCTGTGATGGGGTGATGTCATTAAATAACAAAAGGGATGATGGAGCACGACAAATAACGTGACTTGTGTACATCAGGGCATTGGCTATGAGATGTCCTTTGTACATTTTAGTTGTACAATAAATATATTCGCTGAGAACTTCTCCACTTCTCCTTTCGAGGTGGAAGTTAAGCATAGGAGCTTCAGAGATTGTGGTGGAACTGAGCTCCATTGGGTTTCCACCCCAGGGAAGCAATCACATGATAAATGGTGACAAAGTGGAGTTCAGTTACTTCACATCCCACCCCTCCTCCACCCACCCTCCTGACTTCAGTTTGTGGGGATAGGTGTCTGAGTGCATTCGTGGACTTGCCTGGAAGGCCTCTCCAATATGCCAGCATGCAGCCCAGTGGGCTTTGAGCTTGCTGAGAGTGTTGTAGGTGCCATTATGGGCCGTAGATAACCCGCTGAGATGCGATCTCACAGAGGTTGATTGCCGTTGGAATTTAAATTGATGGAATCATTCAGTAGACCAGGCTGTTCCCTTCCACTCTCCCCGGAGTTATACCAGTTGACTGTCTCTGCAGCACCAGTGCTTCTGTGAACTCACACCCACAATTCAGTATCATCGTTCCAATGAGCCATGAAATCAAGGCCTGTCTCAGGCGGCTATTAAAGATCCCACAGCATCATTTCGAAGAGCAAGGGAGTTATCCCTGGTGTCCTGGTCAATATTTATCCCTCAATTAACTAAATCACTAAAACAGATTATCTGTTCATTATCAGATTGCTGTTTGTGGGAGCTTGCTGTGCACAAATTGGCTGCTGTGTTTCCTACATTACAACAGTGATAACACTTCAGAAGTAATTCATTGACTGTAAAGAGCTTTGGGATGTCTTTCCTTCTTTCTTTATTTGAAGTTCAGTGGAAGTTCCAAATTACACTATCTAACTGACTAATGCATTCAAATAGCCAGTAACCTGGCACACTCAGGGGGACCCCTCAAATTTCTCCTCTTCCCTTTTCACTCTCTTTATTCCCCAGAAGGTCCCCAGTGTTAACCCTGGAATGTTTATGATAGCCACTGCTCCACCTCCTGGCATCACCATCTCCATCCTTGACTTGGGCAGTCTTCAATCTCCCTTATGGCACAGCTGCTCCATGCTATCTTATTTTAGCCTTTTCACCCAGTGACACTGACAGTGATGGGGGTGGAAGAGGGCTAGGGTGCAATGCATGTCATAGTGAATCAGAGGCCCGGTTTACACACTGACTGCTTTTCTTTTCTATGACTTTGTCAGCTTGTCAATTCACTCACGCCCATTTTTCTGCCGCTAACAAACACCAGTTTTCACCTGAGACCCCCTCCCCAACACTTGTGTTCTTCGTACTGTAGGAGTCGGTCCTTTTTTGGCTATCTATACTCATAGAGTTCAGCGTTTTTTAAAATTTTTATATATTATAAATCTGTAAATAAAACTGGTTGGAGTTTTAACATTGATTCTTGAGCTAGAAGAACTAACTGTACTATCAAGCTACAAGTTGAGTTCAGGACCCATAAGCACTATGACTCTCCTATGTAGGCCTTTTGTTAACTGCCTTCAGATTGTTACCGGCCCTTGTTTTGATCTCAGATGCAGGCCTGGGAATTAGAGACTAATTTAACTCAGAGCCTGCTAACAGGCACATAACCAACTCCAACCCATTTCCTCCCCATAGAACAATGGTGAGGGGCGTCACAGCATATCTGTCATCTGCTCATGGGTTTACAGTGGAGGGGGCTCCACTCGGTTCCCATCACTTCCCCTTCTTGCCACTCTGTGCATTTCTCTCAACTCCTCCTTACCAGAGTCTGCTTTGTGGCAATTTTTCTCCATCCTCTCCTAAAAGCACAAACTCGTTCTTGCCTCCCCATCCCCAAAGCACCATTTGAATTAACTTCATGGCTTTTTCAATTCTATTAAAGTCAAGAAAATGACTCGGACACAGAATCTCACTTTGCTGACTCAGAAAGCAGTAGTGTTGGGATGAAGCGGCAAGATTAATGACTTTCCTGTGCAGGAGGCTGAGAATTAAGCGAAGCTTGTGAATTTAGGGATAGCTGTCAAAGTGTAATACAGTGATGGGAAATGTGCCAACCTGGAGCTGAAGGAAGATGGGACAGAGCTGGGAGCACAGGACAACCTGCCTCAATAATGATACATATCTTCAATCACAATTCAAAGAAAAAAAATCAGACAACTTTAAGAAGGGTCTGTAGCTCAAAGGCTTCTGAGTAGAATATTTGCAGATGTTCCCATAATGAGTTCCAAGTGACAGTTTTATTTAAGGGTGTGGAATTAATATTCACAAAGCTTTTTAAACTCATAAAATGGCAGGAAATCAAACAATAGAGATTTAATTTGCCACTCATTACCCAGAGTAATATAAATGTCATATTCCATTTTTGGCTGGCTTCCAGTCTGAAAAGATGGTTTATATGCACAATGTATGATTGAGGAAAATGCACACAGTTCCTATCCCATTCCCTGTTGGGAGACAGAGATTTTCAGAAGGTTATATTCATGCCAGTAGTGGGTTCTGTATGGTCGTGTTATTGCTGTGGTTCATAGCTGGATAATTTAGAAGTTTGGATTAGTAATCCAATAAAAGTGAGGTCAGTTCCCACCATGGCAGTTTGAGAATTTGAATTGTGTTTTTGAAAACTCTGGAAATAAAAAGCCAGAGCTTGATTTTCAATCTGGCTCGGGTAAATGACACCCAGATAATTTCCAGGTCCCCATCCCGCACCTCCACTGCGTTGCTCACATGATGCTATTTTTAAATGCTAGTGGTCTGATGGGGGAAGAGGCGAGCTCAGTGCCCAATTAGAGACACCGAGCACCTCCAGGAGGTGGGATCTGCCTGCCTGGTACCAGAGGGACAGCACCAAATATAGAATGGAACAGAGCTGAAAGGGCGAAAACGAAGGTACGGCGCACACCCCTGCACAAGATACCGGAGCTCCCAATGGTTTTAAACATTAAAAAAAAAACACTTTCCCTTTGCCCCACTGTGAACATGACAGCTGTGAACTAATGTGCAGCAGACTGTTCAGGTTTTCCAGAATCCCCTTCCAAAATTGCAGTGCCGACCTCCTGACCCTGTTAACAAGCTCCTAAAGGAACTTAATGGGCCCTTAAGTGGAAGCAAGTGGCTTTCCCGTTCCCTTCCCGGGCCCTGACATTGAAAATCACGGACTGTTCCGGAGGCGTCAGGTTCCGGAGACAACCTTCGGGGCCGCGATCTTCAAATTGCATCCACTCCAGCTCCCGAACACGTGGCCCTTTGAAAATCCAGTCCCTGGTATCGGTAAAGGTGACCATGAAGCTGTCAGATTGTCATGAAAACCGAATTGGTTCGTCAATGTGCTTTAGCAAAGGAAATCTGCTGTCCTTACCCGGTCTGGCCGACATATGTTCCAGTCCCACAACAACGTGGTTGACTCTTAACTGCCCTCTAAAATGACCCAGCAAGCCATTCAGTTGCATCAAATCACGACCTCCTCTAGTTCAAGAAGGCGGCTCCCCACCACCAGCACCTTTTCAGCTGGGGATGGCGAATAAATGCCAACTGTGCCAGCCGCACCCACGTCTTAAGAATGATTAAAAACAAAAACCGAATTAGCTGCAGTGACTTGCTCAAGAAGGATCTCGGATTCTACAGTAGCACAAGCTGTGCTGTACTGAGCTAGAGTCAAATTAGTGTTTTATATAGGTTTAGCATAACTTTCTGGCTTTTGCACTCTATGTCTCTACTTATAAAACTCAGGATCCCTATGCTTTATTAACTGCTTTGTTAACTCCTGCCACCTTCAAAGATTTCAGCACAAACACCCCGGGCTAGATATTCCATACCTTGCGGGGCTGGGATCAGAGGCGGGTGGAAGCTAGAAGTAGACCCGCCAGCCAGCATGCCTGTTCCCCCGCTGCATCCCAGCTCCAGGCTCCAGGGTGGGGCGGGTGAGGGGGTGGGCAGCGGCAGGGCTACCCACCTCTCATGCAGTGGTGAGGTGATCAGACTCATTAAGAGCCACTTATGGCCAACCAAAGGATGCCAACTGGGATTTTCCTCGTCATAGTGGTGGCCTGGCTGCAAAAGCTATTTTTTGGTTTAGATTTAAAAATAGTTGGAGAGAGGACACCTCCATTTTGAAGCACTCTCTCAGTTACTTACCCTCCATTGCAGCCTTCTGCTCCTTTCAAGCTGAAAGGACTCTGATTGGTTGTCCTGATTCAAGAGCCTGCCCACCATTCTTAATTGGATGGCGAGCCCACCTCCTCAGGCCAATAAAGGAGGCCTCACTGTGAAAATCACAATGAGTGACTGTTTCCCCCGAGGGGTGGGTTCTGGACGCAGAAAGAGTCCTAACCTCTGTTTCCCATCCGAAGAGGGAAAATTATTCCATCCTCTCTGCTCTAGCACCCATTTTAAAATTGCACCGTGAAACTTGCAAATTTCTGTCACGTTCATTTCATTTGGACCCTCATCACTTAGAATGGATTCATGTTTTGTTGCATGCTTCGGAAGATCAATTCCATTAATAAATAGTCCTTCAAAAAACAGGTTACACCCTGGCCGGCAATCTAGCTGAATGGAATGCCATCATTGTCAGATGGTAAGGCTGAAAAGGGACCCCAGGCAATTACAGGCACAAAGTCACATCCTCAATCACTAATCTGAGCCACACGACCAAGCAACATGCTGGTTAAGGGATAAATATTGACCAGGATACGAGGGACAATCTACCCTGCTCTTCAAGAGCAGCCAGCGCCTCAGTTTAAAGTCTCAGGCAAAACAAGGCACCTCTAACAGTGCAGCATTCGCTCAGTACTGACCCTGTAATAGTGCAGCACTCCCTCACTACTGACCCTCTAACAGTGCAGCACTCCCTCAGTACTGAACCTCGAACAGTGCAGCACTCCCTCACTACTGCCCCTCAAACAGTGCAGCATTCCCTCACTACTGACCCTCTAACAGTCTTGCACTCCCTCACTACTAACCCTCTAACACTGCAGCACACTCTCAATACTGCCCCTCTAATAGTGCAGCACTCCTTCACTACTCCCCCTCTAACAGTGTAGCATTCCCTCACTACTCCCCCTCTAACAATGTAGCACTCCCTCACTACTGACCCTGTAACAGTGTAGCATTCCCTCACTACTGACCCTCTAACAGTGTAGCAATCTCTCCATACTGGCCCTCCAACAGTGCAGCACTCCCTCACTACTGACCCTCTAACAGTGTAGCAATCTCTCCATACTGGCCCTCCAACAGTGCAGCACTCCCTCACTACTGACCCTGTAACAGTGCAGCATTCCCTCACTACTGACCCTGTAACAGTGCAGCACTCCCTCACTACTGACCCTGTAACAGTGCAGCATTCCCTCACTACTGACCCTCTAACAGTGTAGCATTCCCTCACTACTGACCCTGTAACAGTGTTGCAATCTCTCCATACTGGCCCTCCAACAGTGCAGCACTCCCTCACTACTGACACACTAACCGTGCAGCACTCCCTCACTACTCCCCCTCTAACAGTGTAGCATTCCCTCACTACTGACCCTCTAACGGTGCAGCACTCTCTCAATACAGACCCTCTAACAGTGCAGCACACCCTCACTACTGACACACTAAGAGTGCAGCACTCCCTCACTACTGCCCCTCTAACAGTGTAGCATTCCCTCACTACTGACCCTCTAACGGTGCAACACTCCCTCACTACTGCCCCTCAAACAGTGCAGCATTCCCTCACTACTGACCCTCAGTGCAGCACTCTCACAATACTGGCCCTCTAACAGTGCAGCACGCCCTCACTACTGACCATCTAACAGTCTTGCACTCCCTCACTACTAACCCTCTAACAGTGCAGCACTCCCTCACTACTAACCCTTTAACAGTGCAGCACTCCCTTACTACTGACCCTCTAAAAGTGTAGCACTCCCTTACTACTGACCCTCAGTGTAGCACAACCTCACTACTAACCCTCAAAGTGCAGAACTCCCTCACAACTGGCCCTCGAACAGTGCAGCACTCCGTCACGACTGACCCTCAAACAGCGCAGCACTCCCTCACGACTGACCCTCGAACAGTGCAGCACTCCCTCACTACTGACCCGCTAATGGTGTAGCACTCCCTCACTACTGACCCTCGAGCAGTGCAGCACTCCCTCATTATTGGCCCTCTAACAGTGTCGCACTCCCTCAGTACAGAACTACTGACCCTCTAACAGTGCAACACTCACTCAGTACTGGCCCTCCAAGAGTGCAGTACTCCCTCACTACTAAACGTCAGTGTAGCACTCTCTCACTACTGCCCCTCTAACAGTGCAGCACTCCATCACTACTCACCCTCTAACAGTGGAGCACTCCCTCAGTACTGACCCGCTGACAGTGCAGCACTCCCTCAGTACTGCCCCTCCAACATTGTAGCACTCCCTCACTACTGACCCTCAAACCGTGCAGCAATCCCTCACTACTCCCTCTCTAACAGTTTAGCACTCCCTCACTACTAACCATCCAACAGTGCAGCACTCTCTCTCTACTGACCCTCTAACAGTGCAGCACTCCCTCACTCCTGCCCCTCAAACTGTGCTGCATTCCCTCACTACTGCCCCTCTAACAGTGCAGCACTCCCTCACTCCTGCCCCTCTAACTGTGCTGCATTCCCTCACTACTGCCCCTCTAACAGTGCAGCACTCCCTCACTCCTGCCCCTCTAACAGTGCAACACTCCCTCAGTACTGGCCCTCCAAGAGTGCAGTACTCCCTCACTACTAAACGTCAGTGTAGCACTCTCTCACTACTGCCCCTCTAACAGTGCAGCACTCCATCACTACTCACCCTCTAACAGTGCAGCACTCCCTCAGTACTGCCCCTCCAACATTGTAGCACTCCCTCACTACTGACACTCAAACCGTGCAGCAATCCCTCACTACTCCCTCTCTAACAGTTTAGCACTCCCTCACTACTAATCCTCCAACAGTGCAGAACTCTCACTACTGACCCTCCAACAGTGCAGAACTCCCTCACTACTGCCCATCTAAGAGTGTAGCACTCCCTCAGTACTGACCCTCTAACAGTGCAGCACTCCCTCACAACTGGCCCTCTAACAGTGCAGCACTCCCTCATGACTGACCCTCAAACAGCGCAGCACTCCCTCACTACTGGCCCTCTAACAGTGCAGCACTCCCTTACTACTGACCCTCTAAAAGTGTAGCACTCCCTTACTACTGACCCTCAGTGTAGCACAACCTCATTACTAACCCTCAAAGTGCAGAACTCCCTCACAACGGGCCCTCGAACAGTGCAGCACTCCCTCATGACTGACCCTCTAAAAGTGTAGCACTCCCTGCCTACTGACCTCTTACAGTGCAGCTCTCCCTCACTACTGAACCTCTAACTGTGCAGCCTTCAGAACTGGCCCTCTAATAGTGCAGCACTCCCTCAATACTGACACTCTAATGGTGCTACACTGCCTCACTACTAACCCTCGAACCGTGCAGCACTCCCTCACTTCTGGCCCTCTAACAGGGCAGCACTCCCTCACTACTGGCCTTCCAACAGTGCAGCACTCCCTCAGTTCTGACCCTCTCACAGGGCAGCGCTCCCTCAGTACTGCCCCTCTAACAGTGCAGCACTCCCTCACAACTGACCCTCTAGCAGTGCAGCACTCCCTCAGTACTGGTTCTCCAACAGTGTAGCACACCCTCACTACTGACCCTTTAACTTTGCAGCACTCCCTCAGTACTGACCTCCTCACAGTGCAGCACTCTCTCACTACTGACCCTCTAACAGCGTACCACTCCCTCACTACTGACCCTCAGTGTAGCACTACCTCACTACTAACCCTCTAAATACAGAACTCTCTCACTACTAACCCTCTCAAAGTGTAGCACTCGCTGCCTACTGACCCTCTAGCAGTGGAGCACCCGCTAGGTACAGACCCTCTCGCAGTGCAGCACCCACTCACGACTGAACCTCTAACTGTGCAGCACTCCTTCAGAACTGGCCCTCTAATAGTGCAGCACTCCCTCAATACTGACACTCAAATGGTGCTACACTGCCTCACTACTGACCCTCGAACCGTGCAGCACTCTCTCACTTCTGGCCCTTTAACAGGGCAGCACTCCCTCACTACTGGCCTTCCAACAGTGCAGCACTCCCTCAGTACTGACCCTCTCACAGGGCAGTGCTCCCTCAGTACTGGCCCTCTCACAGGGCAGCACTCCCTCAGTACTGGCCCTCTCACAGGGCAGCACTCCCTCAGTAATGGTCCTCTAACAGTGCAACACTCCCTCAGTAATGGTCCTCTAACAGTGCAACACTCCCTTACTACTCCCCTTTTAACATTGTTACCTTCCCTGACTACTGGCCCTCTAATAGTGCAGCACTCCCTCACAACTCCCCCTCTAACAGTTTAGCACTCCCTCACTACTGACCCTCTAACAGTGCAGCACTCCCTCAGTACTGACCCTCAGTTTAGCACTCCCTCACTACTGACCCTCTAACAGTGTAGAACTCCCTCTGTACTCGCTCCCTAACACTTCAGCACTCCCTCATCACTGACCCTCCAACAGTACAGCAGTACCTCAGTACAGAATCTCTAATAATGCAGCACCCCCTCAGTAATGGTCCTCTAACAGTGCAGCATTGCCCCACTACTGTCCCTCTAACTGTGCAGCACTACCTCACGACTGGACGTCTTTTAGTGCAGCACTCCCTCAGTACTGACACTCTAATGGTGCTACACTGCCTCACTACTGACCCTCGAACCATGCAACACTCCCTCACTACTGGCCTTCCAACAGTTCAGCACTCCCTCAGTAATGATCCTCTAACAGGGCAGCACTCCCTCACTACTGATCCTCTAACAGTGCAGCACTCCCTCACAACTGACCCTCTAACTGTGCAGCACTGCCTCACTACTGACCCTCTGACAGTGTGACACTCCCTCATTACTGACCCTCTAACAGTGCAGCACTCCCTCACAACTGACCCTCTAACAGTGCAGCACTCCCTCAGTACTGACCCTCTCACAGGGCAGCACTCCCTCACTACTGACCCTCTAACAGGGCAGCGCTCCCTCAGTACTGACCCTCTCACAGGGCAGCACTCCCTCAGTACTGACCCTCTAACTGTGTAGCACTCCCTCAGTACTGACCCTCTCACAGGGCAGCACTCCCTCAGTACTGACCCTCTCACAGGGCAGCACTCCCTCCGTACTGGCCCTCTAACTGTGCAACACTCCCTTACTACTCCCCGTTTAACATTGTTACCTTCCCTGACTACTGGCCCTCTAATAGTGCAGCACTCCCTCACAACCCCCCCTCTAACAGTGCAGCATTCCCTCAGTACGGACCCTCTAACAGTGCAGCACTCCCTCCGTTTTGACCCTCAGTTTAGCACTCCCTCACTACTGACCCTCTAACACTGCAGCACTCCCTCACTACTGACCCTCCAACAGTACAGCAGTCCCTCAGTACAGAATCTCTAATAATGCAGCACCCCCTCAGTAATGGTCCTCTAACAGTGCAGCATTGCCCCACTACTGTCCCTCTAACTGTGCAGCACTCCCTCACGACTGGACGTCTTTTAGTGCAGCTCTCCCTCAGTACTGACACTCTAATGGTGCTACACTGCCTCACTACTGACCCTCGAACCATGCAGCACTCCCTCACTTCTGGCCCTCTAAAAGGGCAGCACTCCCTCACTACTGGCCTTCCAACAGTTCAGCACTCCCTCAGTACTGCCCCTCTCAAAGTGCAGCACTCCCTCAGTACAAACCCTCAAACAGTGCCGCACTCCCTCCCTACTGCCCTCTAACATTGTAGCACTCCCTCACAACAGGCCCTCTAACAGGGCAGCACTCCCTCACCACTGACCCTCTAACAGGGCAGCACTGCCTCACAACTGACCCTCTAACAGTGCAGCACTGCCTCACTACTGACCCTCTAACAGTGCAGCACTGCCTCACTACTGACCCTCTGACAGTGTGACACTCCCTCACTACTGACGCTCTAACACTGCAGCATTCCCGAACTACTGACCCTCGAACAGTACAGCACTCCCTCAGTACTGTCCCTCCAACAGTGCATCACACCCTCATTCCTGCCCCTCTAACTTTGCTGCACTCCCTCACTACTGCCCCTCCAACTGTGCAGCACTCCCTCACTCCCTCCCCTCAAACAGTGCAGCACTCCCTCACTACTGACCCTCAGTTTAGCACTCCCTCACTACTGACCCTCTAACAGTGCAGCAATCCCTCACTACTGCCCCTCTAACAGTGCAGCACTCCCTCGCTGCTGACCTACTAACAGTGCAGCACTCGATCAGTGCTGACCATCTGAAAATGCAGCACTCCCTCAGTACTGACACTCTAACAGTGTAGCACTCCCTCAGTACTCGCCCTCTGAAAGTGCTGCACTGCCTCACTACTGCCCCTCCAACAGTGCGGCACTCCCTCACTACTAACCCTCTAACAGTGCAGCACTCCCTCAGTACTGACCCTCTAACAGTGCAACACTCCCTCACTCCTGACCCTCTAACAGTGCAGCATTCTCTCACTCCTGTCCCTCTGACAGTGCAGCACTCCCTCACTGCTGTCCCTCTAACAGTGCAGCACTCCCTCACTCCTGACCCTCCAACAGTGCAGCTCTCCCTCACTACTGTCCCTCTAACAGTGCAGCTCTCCCTCACTACTGACCCTCTAACAGTGCAGCACTCCCTCACTACTGACCCTCTAACAGTGCAGCACTCCCTCACTACTGTCCCTCTAACAGTGCAGCTCTCCCTCACTACTGTCCCTCTAACAGTGCAGCACTCCCTCACTACTGTCCCTCTAAGTGCAGCTCTCCCTCACTACTGACCCTCTCAGTGCAGCACTCTCTCACTCCTGACCCTCTAACAGTGCAGCACTCCCTCACTACTGTCCCTCTAACAGTGCAGCTCTCCCTCAATACTGCCCCTCCAACAGTGTAGCACTCGCTCAGTTCTGACCCTCTAACAGTGCAGCACTCCCTCACTACTGATCCTCTAACAGTGCAGCTCTCCCTCACTACTGGCCCTCTAACAGTGCAGCTCTCCCTCACTACTGTCCCTCTAACAGTGCAGCTCTCCCTCACTACTGTCCCTCTAACAGTGCAGCTCTCCCTCACTACTGTCCCTCTAACAGTGCAGCTCTCCCTCACTACTGGCCCTCCAACAGTGCAGCTCTCCCTCACTACTGGCCCTCTAACAGTGCAGTACTCCCTCACTACTGACCCTCTAACAGTGCAGCTCTCCCTCACGACTGGCCCTCTAACAGTGCAGCTCTCCCTCACTACTGGCCCTCTAACAGTGCAGCACTCCCTCAGAACTGACCCTCTAACAGTGCAGCTCTCCCTCACTACTGGCCCTCTAACAGTGCAGCACTCCCTCAGTACTGTCCCTCTAACAGTGCAGCACTCCATCAATTCTGGCCCTCCAACAGTGCAGCACTCCCTCACTACTAACCCTCTAACAGTGCAGCACTCCCTCAGTACTGGCCCTCTAACAGTGCAGCACTCCCTCACTACTGACCCTCAGTGTAGCATTGTCTCACTCCTGACCCTCTAACAGTGCAGCACTCCCTCACAACTGGCCCTCTAACAGTGCAGCACTCCCTCACTCCTGACCCTCTAACAGTGCAGCACTCTCTCACTCCTGACCCTCTAACAGTGCAGCTCTCCCTCACTACTGACCCTCTAACAGTGCAGCACTCTCTCACTCCTGACCCTCTAACAGTGCAGCACTCCCTCACTACTGTCCCTCTAACAGTGCAGCTCTCCCTCACTACTGGCCCTCTAAGTGCAGCACTCCCTCACTACTGACCCTCAGTGTAGCATTGTCTCACTCCTGACCCTCTAACAGTGCAGCACTCCCTCAGAACTGACCCTCTAACAGTGCAGCTCTCCCTCACTACTGGCCCTCTAACAGTGCAGCACTCCCTCAGTACTGGCCCTCTAACAGTGCAGCACTCCCTCACTACTGACCCTCAGTGTAGCATTGTCTCACTCCTGACCCTCTAACAGTGCAGCACTCCCTCACAACTGGCCCTCTAACAGTGCAGCACTCCCTCACTCCTGACCCTCTAACAGTGCAGCACTCTCTCACTCCTGACCCTCTAACAGTGCAGCTCTCCCTCACTACTGACCCTCTAACAGTGCAGCACTCTCTCACTCCTGACCCTCTAACAGTGCAGCACTCCCTCACTACTGTCCCTCTAACAGTGCAGCTCTCCCTCACTACTGGCCCTCTAAGTGCAGCACTCCCTCACTACTGACCCTCAGTGTAGCATTGTCTCACTCCTGACCCTCTAACAGTGTAGCACTCCCTCAGTACTCGCCCTCTGAAAGTGCTGCACTGCCTCACTACTGCCCCTCCAACAGTGCGGCACTCCCTCACTACTAACCCTCTAACAGTGCAGCACTCCCTCAGTACTGACCCTCTAACAGTGCAGCACTCCCTCACTCCTGACCCTCTAACAGTGCAGCATTCTCTCACTCCTGTCCCTCTGACAGTGCAGCACTCCCTCACTGCTGTCCCTCTAACAGTGCAGCACTCCCTCACTCCTGACCCTCCAACAGTGCAGCTCTCCCTCACTACTGTCCCTCTAACAGTGCAGCTCTCCCTCACTACTGACCCTCTAACAGTGCAGCACTCCCTCACTACTGTCCCTCTAAGTGCAGCTCTCCCTCACTACTGACCCTCTCAGTGCAGCACTCTCTCACTCCTGACCCTCTAACAGTGCAGCACTCCCTCACTACTGTCCCTCTAACAGTGCAGCTCTCCCTCAATACTGCCCCTCCAACAGTGTAGCACTCGCTCAGTTCTGACCCTCTAACAGTGCAGCACTCCCTCACTACTGATCCTCTAACAGTGCAGCTCTCCCTCACTACTGGCCCTCTAACAGTGCAGCTCTCCCTCACTACTGTCCCTCTAACAGTGCAGCTCTCCCTCACTACTGTCCCTCTAACAGTGCAGCTCTCCCTCACTACTGTCCCTCTAACAGTGCAGCTCTCCCTCACTACTGGCCCTCCAACAGTGCAGCTCTCCCTCACTACTGGCCCTCTAACAGTGCAGTACTCCCTCACTACTGACCCTCTAACAGTGCAGCTCTCCCTCACGACTGGCCCTCTAACAGTGCAGTACTCCCTCACTACTGGCCCTCTAACAGTGCAGTACTCCCTCACTACTGGCCCTCCAACAGTGCAGCTCTCCCTCACTACTGGCCCTCTAACAGTGCAGTACTCCCTCACTACTGACCCTCTAACAGTGCAGCTCTCCCTCACGACTGGCCCTCTAACAGTGCAGCTCTCCCTCACTACTGGCCCTCTAACAGTGTAGCACTCCCTCAGAACTGACCCTCTAACAGTGCAGCTCTCCCTCACTACTGGCCCTCTAACAGTGCAGCACTCCCTCAGTACTGTCCCTCTAACAGTGCAGCACTCCATCAATTCTGGCCCTCCAACAGTGCAGCACTCCCTCACTACTAACCCTCTAACAGTGCAGCACTCCCTCAGTACTGGCCCTCTAACAGTGCAGCTCTCCCTCACTACTGGCCCTCTAACAGTGTAGCACTCCCTCAGAACTGACCCTCTAACAGTGCAGCTCTCCCTCACTACTGGCCCTCTAACAGTGCAGCACTCCCTCAGTACTGTCCCTCTAACAGTGCAGCACTCCATCAATTCTGGCCCTCCAACAGTGCAGCACTCCCTCACTACTAACCCTCTAACAGTGCAGCACTCCCTCACTACTAACCCTCTAACAGTGCAGCACTCCCTTAGTACTGGCCCTCTAACAGTGCAGCACTCCCTCACTACTGACCCTCAGTGTAGCATTGTCTCACTCCTGACCCTCTAACAGTGCAGCACTCCCTCAGTACTGACCCTCTAACAGTGCAGATCTCCCTCACTACTGGCCCTCTAACAGTGCATCACTCCCTCACTACTGGCCCTCTACGTGCAGCACTCCCTCACTACTGACCCTCAGTGTAGCATTGTCTCACTCCTGACCCTCTAACAGTGCAGCATTCCCTCAGTACTGGCCATCTAACAGTGCAGCACTCCATCAATTCTGGCCCTCCGACAGTGCAGCACTCCCTCACTACTTATCCTCTAACAGTGCAGCACTCCCTCACTGCTGCCCCTCCAACAGTGTAGCACTCCCTCACTACTGACCCTTTAACAGTGCAGCACTCGCTTGGCACTGACCCTCTAATAGTGTGGCACTCCCTCACTACTGACCCTCTAACAGTGCGGCACTCCCTCAGTACTGGCCCTCTAACAGTGCCGTTCTCCCTCACTACTGATCCTTGTACAGTACAGCACTCCCTCACTACCGACCCTCTAACAGTGTAGCACTCCCTCAGTACTAGACCTCTAAAAGTGCTGCACTGCCTCACTACTGACCCTCGAACAGTGCAGCACTCCCTCACTACTGGGCCTCTAACAGTGCAGCACACCCTCAGTACTGGCCCTCGAACAGTGCTGCACCATCTCACTACTGACCCTCCAACAGTGCAGCACTCCCTCACTACTGCCCCTCTTACAGTGCAGCACTCCGTCAGTTGTGGCCCTCTAACAGTGCAGCACTCCCTCACTCCTGACCCTCTAACAGTGCAGCACTCCCTCACTACTGGCCCTCTACGTGCAGCACTCCCTCACTACTGACCCTCAGTGTAGCATTGTCTCACTCCTGACCCTCTAACAGTGCAGCACTCCCTCAGTACTGGCCATCTAACAGTGCAGCACTCCATCAATTCTGGCCCTCCAACAGTGCAGCACTCCCTCACTACTTATCCTCTAACAGTGCAGCACTCCCTCACTGCTGCCCCTCCAACAGTGTAGCACTCCCTCACTACTGACCCTTTAACAGTGCAGCACTCGCTTGGCACTGACCCTCTAATAGTGTGGCACTCCCTCACTACTGACCCTCTAACAGTGCAGCACTCCCTCAGTACTAGACCTCTAAAAGTGCTGCACTGCCTCACAACTGACCCTCGAACAGTGCAGCACTCCCTCACTACTGAGCCTCTAACAGTGCAGCACACCCTCACTCCTGACCCTCTAACAGTGCAGCACTCCCTCACTACTGACCCTCTAACAGTGCAGCACTCCCTCACTACTGTCCCTCTAACAGTGCAGCTCTCCCTCACTACTGTCCCTCTAACAGTGCAGCTCTCCCTCACTACTGTCCCTCTAAGTGCAGCTCTCCCTCACTACTGCCCCTCTTACAGTGCAGCACTCCGTCAGTTGTGGCCCTCTAACAGTGCAGCACTCCCTCACTACTGGCCCTGTAACAGTGCAGTACTCCCTTACTCCTGACCCTCCAACAGTGCAGCACTCCCTCACTACTGCCCCTCTTACAGTGCAGCACTCCGTCAGTTGTGGCCCTCTAACAGTGCAGCACTCCCTCACTACTGGCCCTGTAACAGTGCAGTACTCCCTTACTCCTGACCCTCCAACAGTGCAGCACTCCCTCACTACTGCCCCTCTTACAGTGCAGCACTCCGTCAGTTGTGGCCCTCTAACAGTGCAGCACTCCCTCACTACTGGCCCTGTAACAGTGCAGTACTCCCTTACTCCTGACCCTCCAACAGTGCAGCACTCCCTGACTACTGCCCCTCTTACAGTGCAGCACTCCGTCAGTTGTGGCCCTCTAACAGTGCAGCACTCCCTCACTACTGACCCTCTAACAGTGCAGCACTCCCTCACTACTGACCCTCTAACAGTGCAGCACTCCCTTACTCCTGACCCTCCAACAGTGCAGCACTCCCTCACGACTGCCCCTCTTACAGTGCAGCACTCCGTCAGTTGTGGCCCTCTAACAGCGCAGCACTCCCTCACTACTGGCCCTCTAACAGTGCGGCACTCCCTTAGTACTTCACATGTGTACTAGCTTCAATTTTGTACTGAAGTTTGGGCCTGTAGCCTTCTAATTCTGAAGTATCAATACTACCAACTGAGCCACAGCTGACACCAGCAGGTTGCCGATCTGGCAATACCATCCACATGGTTTCAGATTCTCCCAGTATTTTGCACCAACACTTCATCAGAATTTGCTGCAATCAGCAAATGTCCTGCAATGGGAACACGATCTGTGGAAATTCAAACTGTAAAAAAATAAAGTGCTGATTCTTTGCGTATGCTACCTTGTGTAGGATTATTATTCATTTGTCCCTATGTTTAGGAAAATAACCTTATTACCAGTTCTCACCTTGGCAACCGCAGAATCTGATACTAACATTGCGAAACACTTTTATAGATTACCGTAGAGTATTTGACCTAAACAGTACGCACAACAGGGATCAGGGTTCAGAACATGGGTTTAACAGACTCTTGTTTTGCAAAGGACCAGTGGTGTCACCCAAAGCAATTCTTGTCTTCTTCCTGTTGCCTCTTGTCCTGACAGTGTCCAAGTTGTGACCTTTTCCTGTTTAGTGTCTGTTTTCAGTTGTTTTTCTAGCAGTTGTCTATCGTTGGTGGTTTACTTACAGGCTGGGTTTCCCATTAGCCCTAGACTCAAAAGTTCATGACATTTAAATGACCTGAAACAATCCTGTACCCTACACCAGTGTCTCTCGATGTTACCATTCATAACATGAGGATCCGCACTGATGCACCGGCCATGCGGCTGTATATCTCAGGGGGAAAATAAGCAGTGAAAGGAATAAATTCTAAATAAAAACTTCAATTCTCATAAACTTACTTGAAACTGTGGAACATGTGCACATGCAGAAGATGCCCAGGAGTTGTATTCCAGTCTTATTTCACATCAAGGGGTAAAATTTCCTCTAATTACCGTGGAGCATTACATTAGCAAGGGATGAATATGCAGCAAAGAAAATATTCACCAACGCATTAATGTCATGAAGGAGGCTTATGAGAGGAATTTGCATGTCTCTAAACTCAGGGGGTGTCAAACATATGGCCCGTGGTCTGCATCCAGCTCAAAGAGCAGTTTCTTCTCGAGTTACCAACCCTCCAAGATTGCGCTGGAGTCTCCAGGAATTGAAGCTTAATCTTCTGGATACAGCTGCGAGCAACTCCCGGGGAGAAAAATCATAGGGGCATTAAAGAAATGATGTTTTTATCAATTTCTTTGAACACTTTCTTTTATTCATTACAAAAATATTGGAGATGGAGAGAAAAGGCTGCTTGAGTAAGCAAGGCAGTTGGGGTTGGAAGGTCATGTGATGAGATCTCGAGGAATACATCCAGAATTAGTAACCATCATTTCAACTCTCATTTCTTAAGCTTTAGAGGCGACTCCACCAACCCCACCCTCCCCCCTCCCCCCACCCCCACCCCCACCCCCACACTCCACCCCATGCCTGACAGCTGAACGAGGTGTACTATGGCTTTCTAAAGCCAGTCTTTCCTGGAGCTCGGTGGTGTTTCCCAGGCTCCTTCCAGCACTCATCCTCATAGAGTCATAGAGTTATACAGCACAGGAACAGGTCCTTCAGCCCATCGTGTCCATCCTGGCCATCAAGCACCTATCTATTCTAATCCTATTTTCCAGCACTTGGCCCGTAGCCTTGTATGCTATGACGTTTCAAGTGCTCATCTAAATACTTCTTAAATTTTGTGAGGGTTCCTGCCTCTACCACCCCTTCAGGTAGTATGTTCCAGATTCCATCTACCCTCTGGGTGAAAAATTGCTTCCTCAAATCCCCTCTAAACTTCCTGCCCCTTACCTTAAATCTATGCCCCCTGGTTATTGACACTTTCACTAAGGGAAAACGTTTCTTCCTATCTAACCTATCTATGCCTCTCATAATTTTGTATACCTCAATCAGGTCCCCCCTCCGCCTTCTCTGCTCTAAGGAAAACAACCCTAGCCTATCCAGTCTCTCTTCATAGCTGAAATGCTCCAGCCCAGGCAACATCCTGGTGAATCTCCTCTGCACCCTCTCCAGTGCAATCACATCCTTCCTATAGTGTTGCAACCAGAACTGTACACAGTACTCCAGCTGTGGCCTAACTAGCATTTGATCCATCATAACCTCCCTGCTCTTATATTCTGTGCCTCGGCTAATAAAGGCAAGTATCTCATATGCCTTCCTAACCACCTTATCTACCTGTGCTGCTGCCTTCAGTGATTTATGGACAAGTACACCAAGGTCCCTCTGACCCTCTGTACTTCCTAGGGTCCTACCACCCATTGTATATTCCCTTGCCTTGTTAGTCCTCCCAAAATGCATTACCTCACACTCCTTGCTGTTGCGTTTCATACACACATCTTCCCAGCTTGGTTGAAACTATCACGTAGCTCCCTTGATGCCTCAATGGGCAATGGCGCTATAAGTATGATATTGATCCAAGCTGGTGATGAATTTCCTAACCCTAGTGTTACAATCCCATTAGGGACCATTAACTTTAAAAAAGAGAGTTTCTAGTTATTACTGAAAGAATTATGCCACACGATTTCACGTTTTAAACAAAAGCTATACTGTACAAGAGTTAAACAATGCAAAACGCTACTAATTTACTACTAACTACAATTTGGAAATACTTATATTTTAAACTTAAATTCTTAACAGAACATGAAGACGTATACTTCAAACCCTAAACCTCAACAGAACACTCCTATTTGACTGTTACTTCCACCCCTAGAGTTTCCCTAAACGTTACAGGATCTTGGCGATTTGTTCACTTCTCCTGGGACCAATTCAAAGTGTACCACAGCTCTTCAGAACTCCCTTCAAGTTCCTTAATTTCTCAGCTGTCTTCTAAGGTATCAGATCTCCTGAATCTGGACTTCCCAACTTAAGCATAAGCCTTACTCAAAACAGAAACACCCCTGGTCCCTGATGGCCTCTTTGCTTCCGAGCCCAACTTTCCAAAAGCCAACTGACTGACTGTTTAGCAAGCACACAGATCAAAAACCCAACAGCTACCTCCGGCATCATCTACCTCCTTAGCAACTTGGTACATGTGGGAACACCCAGATAGCAACTTAAACTAATTATTTCCAATTCCAAATCTTTGTTCTGGGTAATCATATGAATAATTTAAACCCCTGAATGAGGCAGCTGCAGACACACTGGCTCCATCAAGAAGTTCAGAGAGGTATTCATTGTGTAGGCTCTTCATGCTTCCCATTATGACCTTACTAAGTAAATATGGGCCACCCTTTGATTTGTAACCACCCTCGGTTTGTTTGTCAGGTTCTCAAACCAGGTGTTTTCATTTGCCTTGCATTAAAAAAAAATCAATTCCCAAATTAAAAGTTATCTCCAGTAAATTAATACAAACCATGAACCAGGTGATCGTAACACTAGTTTGATCTCAACCAAGGCAGCAGTTGGGGCACCACAATTGGCCTCAGCACCCCTAAAAAGGGAAGGAAAACACCATCTGGGGCTCCCACCCAAGACTGCCATCCAGAGGTGTGTTGGAAAGTGTGGATCTTGTCTAAGGGAAGTATTGGTCTTGGTTCCAATGCCAACCATAGTGATCTAGATGTACTCACAAACAATGAGCATATGGTCAAAGACCTGGAAGGCAGCCAGTGTCAATGTTGGTGAACACATCCAGCAAGGGGCAGTGGGGTAAAAGAAAGACTGACTTGCATTTATATAGTGCCTTTCACTTCAGAATGTCCCAAAGCACTTTGCAGCCAATGGAACACTTTTGAAGTGTAGTCACTGTTGTTGCATAGGAACACACACATCCAAATAAATTACACAGCAAGATCCCACAAACAGCAATGAGATAATAACAAAACAATTTTTTTTAGTAACATTGGTTGAGGGATAAATATTGGCCAATACACCAGAGAAAATTCTCCTTCTCTTCTGTGAAATGGTACCGTAAGGTCTCTTACATCCACCTGAGAAGGTCGATGGGTGGGGGGGGGGGGGTGATGTTATGGAGGCAATGGGGTCTTGGCCACCGATGAGAGACCCGCGTTGCCTCCTCTGGGGAAGGCCCGCCATATGACGAGTCGATCTGGCACTTGAGAGGCCACTGGCGGGCCTTTCCTGGTATCAGGACCCCAGGGTGGGATGTTCCGCCTGCTGAGAGCTGCTGGCCAATCAGAGGCTCAGCAGCACCACCGGAAAGGCAGTGGCTGCTGCTGGAACAACACCCAACAGAGGCCTAGGATCGCAAAGCAACCTAGGCCAGTGGTAAGTGATGGCGGGAGGGGTTTCACAGGGTGGCGGTGTGGGGGAGAGGGTGTAGGGGGATTGGCAGCAAGTGCAGGGAATGGCTCTTAGCGAGACCCTGTTTCCCGATGCCAGGTCCCTCGATCAGGCACTCAGTATTTTTGAACGTGAGACCCCCCACCCCCTCCACCTACCCCGGCACCCCCCACCCCCCCCGGAGACCACAAGCAACCCCGCATGGGTTAGCATGTTGTACTCCATGCATGGCGATCGGCCTTCCTGCCATGGACTTAATCAGGGTGGAGGCAGGAAGGTGGCAGGGTCGCAACCCACCACCTTCCCACCCAATTAAATGCCCTTCCTGCCTCCAGACTCGCCACAGGGGAGAGCATAAAATAGTGCCCAGGGCCTCAGTTTAATGTCTCATCTGAAAAAGTGCACCTCTGACAATGCAGCATTCCCTCTGTACGGCATAGAAACTGGACCCAATTGCATTAACTTCATGTGCATAAAACAGGTCAACAAGGATCAGTCACAGGGACCATCGGGCTCGGCTGGTCAGCTAAGCCAAGCATTCGGTTTCTATATATGTAAATGAAAGGCCATCACCTGTTTTAGGCCCCATTTGCCAAATAGGATAACACAGAGCAGGAGCTAGACCCAGGATTCTTCAACGGCCTAAGCAGCAACTGCACAAAAAAGTTTGTGTTTCTTTAAATTAAAATTATTGCCATGGATAAAGGAGGAGCAAGAGTGCTTCCCCTGACTCTACAGTATCCCACTCGTAACCCCGTTCCACATCCCCCCCCCCCCACCCTCACCAGTACTTGCTGTCTGGCCACTTGCCTCTCCAGCAACTGGGCAAGAAGCAGGTCCAACAGACGCCCACATAATGAGAATCCGATCGGATGCCTGATTTCAGGCTAGCCTCGGGCCTCCTCGTTGGTGGTCTGTGAACGGCGTGCATTTCAGGCCGGAAATTGGGCCTGGAGCAAACTTCCACTCCAGTGCCTAAAGCTGAGGAAGAAAGGCAATCCTAGGGAATGTTTGTTTCATGAAAGATGCATAACATACCCTAAAATCCAGAGGGGTCCATCTTGCAGATACAACTGAGGAAATTTATAGCGTGATAAAATATTACATTGTAAATTCAATGGAAATAATTGCAGGTTCGGGATGTTATGCTGCAACATATCAGCTTGTTCTCAATGTCCCAGGCAGCAGGCGGTCTTTGTAGTTTATAGTTAAATGAACAGGCTGCAGAGGAAATTCTTTAAAATGTTCACTGTATGGGTCTCAAGGGAGTTTTTAAGAGAATTCCAGCCAAATATATTGTATAATAAAACTCTGAAAATCGCTTAGTACTAGATGACTTACACTGTCTAGGAGCAGAAAGGCAGCACATTTTGGATTATCAGTCCACAGCTAATCTCTTGAACGTAAAAAGGTGATTGAGTTTTCTTTCCTAAGAGGTGCTGAGTCATCCTCACGTCTGGTAACTAACCCAAGTAACTATTCCACAAGTGTGAGCCTACACAATGAGGCCCTGAAATTCTGTCGGGAGGGTCTACTGGTCTTTACTGTAACTCCATGTGGAGTGCAGCAGAACCTCCAAGGTATTGGTGGATACTGTAATGTAATGGTTATGTTACAGGACTAGTAATTCAGAGAACGGGAGCTCAAATCCTACTCTGGCAGGCTGTGAGTTTGACTTCAGATAGAAAAAATATCTTGAAATAAAGGGCAGGATTTTTATCCCCATATGGGGCACAAAGGTGGGCATGAAAATTCACGCTGCCAGCCAGTTTGCTGCCACCATCCCATTTCCAGACCACATTCCTGGAGGTGGGATTGGGGTTGGCATTGAGCTACTTAAAGGCCTATTAAGGCTTATTGTCAGAGGCATCAGGGACTAGGCCAGATGCCTGGAGGCAGCCTCCCTGCTACAGACAGGGGGGGGGGCAGCATTCCAGGCAGGCTTTGAGGCCCTCCCCATCTGCCTGATCATAGCTGGGACCACAGGCTGCCATGCGGAGGGAATCTCCCTCCACAATGGTGGCCCGGCTACTAAGGGTATTTTCAAATTTAACGGTTTAAAAAGTTGGAGAGAGGGCCCCTCAAAATGGAGGTGCCTTCTCTCTCACTTACCTGAACTGTAGGCTTTATCTCCTTCTGAGCTGCAGGGCTTCCTATTGGCTCTCCAGCTTTGAGAGACCACCTGCCATCCTTAATTGGATGGGGAGGCCCAAGCTCTGGCCATTAATTGGCCAATTCGGGGAAAAATCACTGCCAGGTGATAGTTTCCCCCACAATGTGGGTTGTGACCCCTATTTGACCCTGACATCAGAGTCCCGACCCAAAGGGCGAAACCCTGCCCAAAATGTCAATATCAGTAAGAGTGGGCTTGAAGCTGTCAGATTATCGTTGTTACGACTAGGGTCTTTTGCTGTCTTTATCTGGTTTTATTGTAACAGGGTTTAATTTTAAACACACTGTGTTTTGAGCTCCCCCTTTGTGAATCCTACTTAAATTAATATAGCACCTTTAACAAACGTCAGGATATATCAATGACACAGTCCAGTCAAGTGCACTTTGTAAATTTTACCTGGCAGGGGACAGACCATGATCAGCAGAGTTTGATCCTGCAGGTGATGTTTTTGTGTTTTTTGGGGGGTTTCAGCACTGTTATTACAGCATTTCACCCTTTGGTTGTTGTTTTCCTGTTGCTTGGGGTCTTACTGCCTGTCCTGGGAAAGCTTCAAGCAAAAAATGGCTGCAACCAACACCAGAGTTCCAGGCCTGGGGGTGCGTAACACCGTTAGGCTGGCGGTGAAAGATAACGAAGGAGGTGCACCCATCGACCACGCCTTCTTCATTAAGAAAATCCTGATTGAATACTGTGGATTCCAAACTGCAGACATTTTCTACCTGCAAGACTTCCCCAGCAGTGGATATTTCGACGTGACGTCCAAGAACGTGGCGGGATGCATCAAGTTCCTGAAGGTCTTCAAGGAGAGAGGAAACCAGGTGCCCCTGTTGATCCTCACGGCAGAGCCACTCTTCACGCTGCCATGACAATGGAACCGGCTGGTGACAATCCCCTGTGTTCCTGTCGTAGATGTGCTCACTTTCCTCACTAGGTGCGTCGAGGTGGCCGGGAACAGCACCGAGGTCAAGGACCCGTTTAGGATTTGGGCCAGCAAGCGGCAGGTCAAGGTGAGCTTGAAGATGAATGCCAACAGAGCCATCATCCATTCCGCCTCCAGCTTTGCTATCGGGGGAAGTCGAGGCTTCTTGGTTTACGTGGGGCAGCCCCAGAGTTTGTTGTACCTGTGGCAAATCTGGTCATGTGATGGCCAACTGCAGCACAGTCCTCTGTAAGAACTGCAAGCAGGAAGGCCATCACACAAAGCATTGTAAGCAGAGTAAGTGCTGCAACCTGTGTGGTGGGGCAGGCCACCTCTACAAGACCTGCCCAAAATGCTACCTCAGTTACGCACAGGCAGCAATGTCCAAGGAAAGGCTGGAGGAAGGAACGGTGAATGCATCTGGTACTGTGAAGGAGACCAGCAACCCTCCCACCACCGAGCCCCCCAGCAAGGAAAATTGGTTTAAGAAGGAGAAGAAAGGGGAGGGAGCTGCAGCAAGCTATCCAACACCTACCTCCTCAACACACAGAATCAATGGAGAAGGAGGCAGCAGAGGGACAACCGGGTGAGTGGTAAGTAGTCAAAAAGAAAACCACAAATAAGAAGACCCAAAAAAAGGAACTGGTCACCACCCAAACCAGTGGCAAGAAGAGGCTACCGTCTGAGACGGACTACGGCAGCTGCTCCTCATCGGATGAGGAAGGGCCGGAAAGATGGCACCTGCAAAGGAAGTGGCAGAACACAAAGGAGCTAGAAGAGAAAGCCTCCCAGCTCCAAAACACTGGAAGCAGCGATGGGCCCGGCGCTACCCAATCCCAAAGCACTGAATGCAGCAAAATGCCCAGTGCACCCCAGCTCTGGGAGACCGAGAGCAGCGAAGCATCCAGCGCACTCCAGTTCCGGGAAGCGGGGTGCAGCAACATCGTCAAGGAGGAACAGAGGGGAAGACACCACCAGCAGAGGACAGTCTAAACCTTGCTGCCTACAAGACTCCCCCCTACCGATGTCAACCCGACAGAACAAACTCTCCATTAGTGACTAGGACAGTTTTCTGAGCCCAATGACTGTGGAACAGTTTGTGAACACTATGGGCATGCAGGAACATACCCAAGGACTGTGACTAGTAAGGATACCTGGTGTGGTAAACAACATCCAGCTTTAAATGAGTATAAAGATTGCTTCCATTAACTTGCGTAGCGTTAAGTCCACAACGTGATGTGTTTCGACCTTGGGTTACCTTGCCAAGGTCAAAGCCGACCTACTGTTTCTGCAGGAGTGTGCGATACCACACCTCAGCACTTACAGGCAATGGTCGTGATGGTGGTCCCACAGGCCATCGATCTGGTCAGGGGAAAATGATTCCTGTTCCTCTGGTCTGGGTTTTCTGCTGCGGAGAGGCAACTTCACCATCTCCGAAGTTAAGGAGGTGGTGGGCAGTAACCTTCTCGTAGCAGACATAATGTACAACAATGCTCCAGTCCAGTTAATCAACGTGTACGCCCCTGTCAAATACAGTGAACAGCTGACCGTCCTCCAGCAGCTCCCATTGCTGCTGGCGACATCCAGGCCGGTCATTCTAGGTGGTGACTTCAACTGCATCATCGATGCAGCTGGACGATCCAGCAGTGACGACAGCAAACTGGACGCTACGTCCAGATTCCTAATGGAAACAGTAAAAGATGCCAAGCTGTACGATGCCTTCAGCAACCCAGCGACGGAGCACAGCGTAGATACACCTGGTCAAGACCGGACGGGTCTGCCCATTCCAGGATTGACTTCCTGTTTGTGTCCCGTGCATTCATGGTCAGATCAACCGACGTCCAGCCGGTGTTCTTCCCTGACCACTGCCTCCTACTGGCCGACTGTCACTTACAGGACGACCAGTGGGTTGGCAGGGGGACATGGAAGCTGAATGTAACACTGCTGACCCTAGTGAACATTGAGGGACTCAAAAGGGATTACAAAGATTGGAGAACCGTGAAACCCATCTTTGAGTCTCCGGTGCAGTGGTGGGAAGCGATCAAGGTGAACATCAAGAGGTTCTTTATCCTCAAAAGTGTTCAGAGGGCGAGAGAGAGAGACAGAGGGAAATGTCCTGACTCCAGAAAAGAATGCAGAATATGCTCCAGCAGCAATCGATAGGGATCGAGGTCAAGGAGGACCTCCAAGAGGTGAAGAGCCAGCAGGCCTCGCTGTTTGCCACAGAGGCCTCCAAGATCATCATCCGGTCCAGAGTCTGCTCCATTGAGCAGGATGAGACATGCTCGCGTTACTTCTTCCAAAACGTACACAGAGAGGTACTGTGATCAGCAGCCTGAAGGAAGAGGATGGCTCGGTAAAGTCTTCGCAGTCCGACATACGAAGGATCAGCAAATCCTTTTTTGCTGGGCTGTATGACGCGAAGCCCACGGACAGCACGGTCTCCCAGTCCTTCCTGTCCTCTATATCGGAGGTCTTAGATGACAGTACGCAGGACAGTCTGGACAAACTGCTAACTCTGGATGAGCTGGCAAAGGCCGTCAGATCCTTTGAGATGAGTAACACTCCCGGAAGCAACAGCTGATCTGGTTGAGTTGTATTTGGCTTTGTGGGACTGGATCAGCTCAGATCTGCTGGCAGTGTACGAGAGTATGCTTCTGGCTCACAGCATGTCAGAATCCATGAGGAAAGGCATCATCACCCTCATCTACAAGCGGAAGGGGGAGAGGGCGAAAATCAGAAATTGGCGGCCCATCTCACTGCTTAATGTTGACTACAAGATTCTGTCCAAAGTCATCACCAGTCGGGTCAAGTCTGCTCTGGAGTTGGTGATTCACCCTGACCAGACCTGCACTGTACCCGGCAGGAAGATCTCTGATAGTCTCGCGCTACTCAGGGATAAGATCGCCTATGTACGGGACAGGAGGGTGGACACCTGCCTCATCAGCTTGGACCAGGAGAAGGCTTTTGACAGGATATCACACACCTACATGATGGACGTACTTTCCAAAATGGGGTTTGGGGAGGGAATCTGCAATTGGATCAAACTGTTCTACACAAACATCAATAGCGCAGTCTCAATCAATGGGTGGGAATCAGAAAATTTTCCGATCCGACTGGAGTCAGACAGGGCTGTCCTCTCTCGCCTGTCTTGTTTGTTTGCTGTATCGGACCTTTTGCAGGTCCATTAGGGCAGATGCGAGCATAAGAGGGGTGACAATCCCAGGCAGCAGAGGCACCAGGACAAAACCTCCCTGTACATGATGACGTCGCCGTCTTCTGCTCGGATCTGCCGTCCGTTCGTAGACTGATGAGCATCTGCGACCAGTTTGAACTGGCCTCAGGAGCCAAAGTAAATTGCAACAAGAGTGAGGCCATGTTCTTTGGGAACTGGGCTGACCGATCCTTTGACCCCTTCATCGCCAGGTCAAACTACCTGAAGGTGCTGGGAATATGGTTCGGAAGGGCCAGGGCATGCGCCAAAACCTGGAAGGAGCGAGTAGCCATAGTAAAACAGAAACTGAGCATGTGGGAACAGCGATCTCTCTCCATTGCGGGTAAGAACCTCATCAGGTCTGGCCCATACCCCACTCCTGCGCCGTGCCAGTCACCCATGTCATCTTCTGCTTTATCTGGAGATCATAGATGGACTGTATCCACAGGGACACAATGTTCAAACTTCTGGACAAAGGGGGGAAAAAACATACCCAATGTCGCTCTCATTCTGATGGCCACCTTCGTGTGCGGCTGCATCAAGCTGTGCGTAAACAGTACATAAACACCAATTGTCACTTCGTGCTGAGGTTCCGTCTGTCCCCGGTGTTACGAAGGGTGGGTCTGGTCACATTGCCCCGGAACACTCCATCCAGTTGGACCATGCCATACCACCTATTCTTCGTGAAACATTTTGTGCAGGAAAACACCTTTGACCACCAATCCATCAGGCAGTGGTCTGCAAGGAATGTCCTCAAGGCCCTATGGCAAAAGGAGATGGTGGATCCTGTTGGATGGTTCTCCAAGCTGACTGCCAAAGTCATTTGGCAGAATGCCTCATCACCAGAACTTTCAAACAAGCACCAAGACGTAGCTTGGCTGGTGGGGAAAAGGGCCCAACCCATCAGATGCTTCCTGCAAGCCCGGAGTCTCACTGCCTTCACACACTGCCTTCAAGGTGGCTGTGGTGGGGAAGAGACTGTTGCCCACCTCCTTCTGGAATGTGTGTTTGCAAAACAACTGTGGAAAGAGATGCAGTGGTTGTTGTCGAGGTTCATCCTGAGCAGTTCTGTAACACAGAACTTAGTACTGTATGGGCTATTCCCAGGGACATATACCGAGATAAACATCAACTGCTGCTGGAAGACCATCAACCTGGTGAAAGTCGCTCTTTGGTCTGCCCGAATCCTGCTGGTCTTCCAGCGCAAAGAGTTGTCCACGACCGAGTGTTGCAGACTGGCACATTCCAAGTCCCAGGACTACGTGCTGAGGGACGCACTAAAGCTTGGGGCAGATGTCACAAAGGCTCAATGGGGAAAGGCCACTGTGTAAGATCCTCCCACCGAGTGAACCGAGGGGCTGGATCCATGGAAAACCTCTCAGGCTGTCTACACCAAATATGGTTTTGCTATGTAATGCATATAAAATGGAATGGCAAGAGTTGTGAGGCATCTCAGGTTCTGTATTGAAGAAATCTGATCTCTAATGCACTTCCCAAAATGTCAAATTTGAACTGTTTAGTAATGAATTCTTTTTACAAATTTTTATGAATTAGGTATATTTTTGGAAAAAAAAACCAAAGCACTTCATAGCCAGTGAAGTATTCCTTAAGTGTGGTTTTTGTTGTAATGGAGGAAATGCAGCTGCTTGTTGGCACACAGCAAGATCCCAGAAATAGAAATTTTGTTTTAGTAATGTTGGTTGAGGAATAAACATTGGCCAGGACACTAGGGATCACTCCCCTGCTCTTCTTCAAATAATGTCATGGCATATTTTACATCCACCTGATGGGACAGATGGGGCCTTGGTTTAATATCTCATCTGAATGATGCCATCTCTAACAGTGCAGCACTCCCTCAGTACTGCACTGGGAATGTCAACTTGGGTAAGGTTCTCAGGTCCCTGGAACAAGACTTCTGTCTATAAGGTGAGGGTGCAGCCACTGAGCCACAGTTGACATATCCTTTACGGACCAATGTTCTTTAGGGAAGGAAACCTGTCATCCTTACCTGCTCTGGCCTGCGTGTGACTCCAGTCCAATACCGATGTGGTTTAAATGTCATCTGAAGTGGCCCAGCAACTTGGACACCACCACCTTCTCACGGTCACTAGGAATGGCAATAATGCCAACTTTTCCAGCAATGCCCACATCCCAAGAAATTTATATTTCAAAAAATACCCTATCCTCAGCTGAGGCCCCACATACACATGCACTTCCAGCGAGCTTTTTTAGGAAGTGAACAGCAGCAGGAGTCGTGGTCAATATTCCTCCCCCTAACTCAAAATAAGTGCCAAATCTTCAAAAGAACAATCAGGTAATACTGGGCATTGTTACCTACCCCAGATCCCACCCCTTCCCATGTCCCCCTGCCCCCACACCCTAAGACCACCTGACTCAACACAGACCAGGAATCAAAATCTTATTGGCAGTACTACCAATCTTATTTGGTAGTACAGTACTTGAGTATTGCTGAAAATAGAGACATATTGTTGAAGCTTTTCATCTTGCACTCGTCAGGACAATCTGAAAGAATACCAATGTAAGGAAAAACAACAATTTTATACTGTATGAGAAGAGAGTGCTGATTATTTGGCAAGTGAACTCTGATTGGTAGAGGCGTTGCCATGGAGAATGCACCAGTTTATGGTGACTGACAGTTAACTGCCAAGCTTTGTTTGAAATTTAAACCAGGCAGCTTGACTCTGATTGGTCAAGGCATTGCCCTGAGGAATGACCCAGCGAATGGCTGTCATTTATTTTGTTTAGCTGAAACAAGCGCAATGTTTGTACATTTTCTTTCTGTCTACAAAGAACAGCATTAATATATGTAGCTTCCAGTATGTGCAAATGCGCCACACTGCAAACCCTACTGATAATCTTAAATTGGTTGTCAGTGTAATTCTTAGCACACTGAGGATTATTTAGCAAATGTTGTCCAATCGCAGAATCACATCTAATGTTGGACACTGTGTTTTGAGTTTTGCAAGCACGGGCTGGTTGGGTAAGGTCTGTACGTTGCCCGTTGCGAACAACGGAAGGGACATGTTGTTTGATACGATCGGCCAGTCTTTGGGATGTATGGCCTATATACCTAGCATCACACTGGCATTGAAATTCATATGTCATTTGTGTGATAGGCAGGACGTCATTTTGACTTGACGACAGCATCCTGTTAGTGGCAAACACTACACATGTTGCTACTGCATAGTAGCAGTGTGAAACAGCTAACTTCACCTGTTGCTCAAAATTTTGGGATACATTACCCTTCCTGGATTTTTCAGGGTGGAAAAAGACAGCCTTAGGCCCATTTCTATGACCCCACTTGATGCAGCCCTGCTCATATGACAGCTCAATGCGAAAATTATGGAATGGTTTCAGTTTCTATCTGTACACTGGTCAAATTCTGTCCATCCACTCAATCTCTGTTCATAGCCTCTTTTCGACGCTGACTCTTTCTGTGTTTCAGCTGCAATTTCAGTTGCAGTGATTGGAAGCTATGCCGCTGCAGGGTAGCAGCGTGAAACAGCTAGCTTCACCTGTTGCCCAAATTTTTGGGATACATCACCCTTTGAGGGTAATTTGAGGTAGACTGGGCTGTTTTCAGGACTGAAAATGATGGCCTAGGCCTGTTCATAAGACGAAAGGCTTCGACAACATATCTCTATTTTCAGCAATACACAGTGAACAGCGTTAATCAAGATAACAACCACTTAATTCTGGCATTTATCCAGTGGCTGACATCAGTATGACTGATAACCCCACTCAGCAAAATTACTTTGATCAACTAACCCCATCTCCTACATGCCTTTCTATATCTATCTCCAACAGAACGTGTATGCAAGGTTAGAGTGTCACATCCTGATGTTGTAATATTTCACCTGTATAAATAATAGACAGTAAAAGAATAGATGAAACGTGGCTGTTAGTGCTGGCTGTGATGAGAGGGTGGGTTGTGCTTAGAACTGCTCAGCCTCAGCAACATGTTCACCTTCAGTGAGGAGGCTGAGCAAACTATCATGATGGGCACAGGGTGGGTGTTGGGGGAGGGCAATGTAACCAAGCCCCAAATCTGTGCTCACTTGACGTCTACACATCAGCGCCTTCCAGTACAGGTCACGAGATAACAGCCAGTACCTGTACTAATTCCCCAGGTGAGATCAGCTAACTCAGCACGGACCTGGGATCAAAGCTGGTACCTTCCCGGCCTGAATGTCTCAATGACACACCGGTGATGCATTGACAAACCAAGTAATACACACGGGGGAGATCACAATCCCTACAGTTATAGTAAATACATTAGCAACTGTTACAATGCATCACAATAGAGTACCTACAGTTAGAACACATCTGTACAGTTACAATTAATACCGTTGATTTAAATATATAGGGCCCCAAACTCCTAGGCATGTGGCGGACAGATTGGCAGTGGAATCAGGTTGGCTGGAGAGAATTTGGAGTGAAACCTGGTTTGGATGTTAGCAAATCCCACCAGCCATGGTGATGGGCACCCCTTGGGTTCAACTCCTGGATCCTTGTGAGCATCAATGAGATTGGTGAAAATGTGCCATTCACCAGAAATCAACCCACCACCCCTCCTGCACCCCACCCCATCTTGGGCTGAATTCTATAAGCGAAATAAATGCTGGCCCACACGTCCCCCCCTTGCCCCCTGCTCACATGGAGAGGGCTGGCTGTCTGTCCCCGGCAATGGCGCCAGCTGCCCGTGCGCAGGCGCTGACGCCATTTGTAAAGGGCTGTTTCGCCCAATCGGCAAATTTAAATATTTAAAGAGAGATTAAATTAAATTAAAATAAGTCTATCTCTTCTGCCCCTCTCCCACTCCACAATAACTATTACATTTATTATACCATCTGACCTCCCCGACCCCCAACCCCACCAACTGCACAAACTTTAAACTACAACCCTTCCCACCATCGCCTACACCCATGACGTTATTTGACCCCGTCCCCACCCCGCCCCACCCCCGCACTGAGAAACTTACCTCCTCCCCCTTCCCCACCAGTGTTGCGCCTTGTTTCCCCAGACAGGAATCCGAATGCATGGCAGTGCCGGCCGCCGGGGTGAAAACCGCGGCGGGACACCAGGAGGTGACAGGAGAGTAATTAATGCAAGTATTTTAATTCATTTAAATATTTAAATTGTGCTCTCATTGCCACCTGGCCGGGTGGGGGGGCCGCCATGAGGCCTTAGCGCTGCCTGCAATATCGGGCCAGGCCCTGCCAGCGTCGAGGTCCGTGGCGGGCCTCATCTGTAGACATCTTCAGGCCCCCTCCGTCACAGATCCTATGTCAAGGGCTCTGTAGAATCCAGCCCCCTGGGTGCCTCGATGCTAAATGTATCTGTGTGGATCAAGGCAGTGGTGCCACCCATAGCTATGTCCAATGGCAGCTTCCTGATAGCAACAGATTGGCTTTGTTAATCATCCAGTCTTGTGAGCTGTTAAAGATATAGGCAAGTGACTTGATAAGTGACTTAATAACTCCATTTCCATTTATTTAAAGACCTTTGGGTCTGGCCCGAAAGCTCGATTTCTTTTAAGGTTTCTTATTTCAGATAACTCATCTATTTTAATATTAACAATTTTATATTTAACAGCACAACTTAATGTTGTTAGTTGAGCATCATCTTCAAAAGTAAAGGCTGATGCAAAGTACTAATTTAGCATCTCTGCCATACCCAGAGAATCCCTTCTAATCAGTCCTAGTGAATCTCTTAATGATCCAGTGCAGTCTTTGATGATCTTCTGATGCTTAGCATAGTTAAAAAGGCTTTTCCCATTGCTACCAGTTGTCCACAATCCTTTTTCCTGTTGCCCTTTTAGCAGATCTAACAGCGAGCTTAGTTTCCTTTAATTGTGTGCAGTACTTGCCTCTGTTTTCCTGGGAATTATCTACTTCTAATCTGTGCAAATGTTTTTCTTTAAGCCTTATTTGTCCTTACTCATGACCAGGCAGCCACCTTGGCTAATTCTCATCACATACCCTTCCTACTTTAGGCATGTACGTGAATTCTGTGTGTCCCAATTCGGTCTTAAAGATGTGCCATTGAGATGCAGATTATACATCAGCCTTATCCCAAACTACTGGAGTCGACCAATTGACCTATTTCAAGTCTTCTGTCATTTTATTAAAGTTAGCTCTTTTCAATCCCGAAATTAACTACAGATCCTCAGTGACTTTGGTTCTGCCAGTTAATTAAACTGCATAATATTATGGACATTATTTCCAGAATGTAAATTAAAAGATCACAAGGTAATTATAGATATATTAAATTGAAATGATTATCATGCAAATCTGTGAAACGCTCCACCTTTTGAAAAACTCATGTTCTAAAATGCAGATGAGAAAGACCATTCATTCATCCAGAGAAAATCCAATTTCCCCCTCTTCCTACCCACCCATTACAGCATCCAATTGTTTCTTACATTACAAACAGGCCCTTTGGCCCAACTGGTCTATACCAGTGTTTATACTTCACAGGAGTCTCCTCCCTCCTTTCTTCATCTAACTCTTATCAGTATATCCTTTTCTGGGTAAAGTTCTTCCTGAACTCCTTATTGCATTTATTAATGACTATCTTATATTGATGACTTCTAGTTTTGATCTCCCTTACATGTGGTAACATCTTTTCTATGTCTACCCTATCAAACTCCTTCATAATCTGAAAGACTTCTATTATATCACTCCTTAACCTTCTCATCCTTAAAGAGTCCCAGCATTTTCAGACTTTCCTGATAGGTATAATTTCTCAGTTCTGGTATCATCCCAGTAAATCAGTTTTGCAAAGTCTCCAAAGCCTCTATTTCCTTTCTGTAATACGGAGAGCGGAACTGTGCACATATGATCGCAGGGTATTGGTCTTTACTCTCTCCGGACATCCATTCCACATTTTGATCACTCTTTGTAGGAGGAAGAACATCCTGACCTCAGTCCTAATCATGATTTCTGCTGGTTGAACACAAGAACACAAGAAATAGGAGCAGAAATAGCCCATATGGCCCATCTAGCCTGCTCCGCCATTCAATATGATCATGGCTGATCATGAGCTTCAATTCCACCTTCCTGCCCGCTCCCCAGTTCCCTTGATTCCATGAGACCCCAAAGATCTGTCTATCCCAGCCTTAAATGTATTCAATTATGGAGCATCCACAACCCTCTGGGGTAGAGAATTCCAAAAATTCACAACCCTTTGAGTGAAGTAATTTCTCCTCATCTCAGTCCTGAATGATTGGCCCCTTATCCTGAGACTGTGTCCCCATGTTTTAGATTCCCTGACCAGTGGGAACAATCTCTCAGCTTCTACTCTATCAAGCCCTTTCAGCATCTTGTATGTTTCAATTAGATCGCCTCTCATTCTTCTAAACTCCAGAGAATATAGGCCCAATTTACTCAGCCTCTCATCATAGGACAACCCCTTCATCCCAGGAACCAATCTAGTAAATCTTCACTGCACTGCCTCCTGTGCAAGTATATCCTTTCTTAAATGTGGTGACCAAAACTGCACACAATATTCCAGGTGCGGTCTCACCAAAGCCCTGTGCAATTTTAGTAAGACTTCTTTATTCCTGTACTCCAATCCCCTTGTAATAAAGGCCAACATAGCCTGCTGCACCTGCATGTTAACTTTGTGCGTTTCTTGTATGAATACCCCAAGTCTCTCTGAACATCAACACTTGCCAGTTTCACACCTTTTAAAAATTATTCTGATTTTCTATTTTTCCGACCAAGGTGAACAATTTCACACTTCCCTACATTATACTCCATTTACCATCTTGTTGCCCACTCACTGAACCTGTCTATATCTCTTTGCAGCCTCTCTATGTCCTCCCCGCAGCTTACCTTTCCACCGAGCTTTGTAACATCAGCAAACTTAGATACATTACTCTCTGTCTCTTCACCAAGTCATTAATATAGAATGTAAATAGCTGAGGCCCCAGCACTGATCCTTGTGGCATCCCACTATTCACTGCCTGCCAACTTGAAAATGCCCCATTAATGCTCACTCTCTGCTTCCTATCTGTTAACCAATCCTCTATCCACACTAATATATTACCCCAACACCATGAGCCTTTATCTTGCCTATAAATCTTTAATGTGGCACCTTATCGAATGCCTCTTGAAAATCCAGGTATACTACAGGATCTCCCTTTTGTAAAACCATGGTGACTTGTTCTAATCATACTATGCTTTTCCAAGTGCAATGTTAAGACTTCTTTAATAATAGTTTCCAGCATCTTCCCAATAACTGGCCTGTAGTTCCCTGTTTCCTTTCTTCCTCCTTTCTTGAAAAGCAGTGTAACATTTGCCAACTTCCAATCTGACGGGACCATTCCTGAATCTAAGGAATTCTGGAAAATCATAGCTAGTGCATCCACTATCTCTGCAGCTATCTCTTTTAGAATCCTAGGGTGTAGGCCATCTGGTCCCAGGGACTTGTCAGATTTTAGTCCCTCAAGTTTCTCCAATACTTTTCTCGACTGATAGCAACATCCTTAATTTCCTCACTCTTTTTACTCACTGTTTGAAGCCCATGTCCCCCTGATCTCCTATCCTGGTTTAGTTTGATGTAATTTTCCAGATTTTTCTCATTGTTCCCTCTATAACATCCGGACCAAGAGGCTGAAGGATTAATTGAGGCCCAAGGCCTCATCACCATACTCAGGCCAAGCTGGTCGTGTCTCGACAGGAAGCTCACCCGAGCAAAGACTGTATTTCCGTTCTCTTGACCCTTCCCATCATCCTCAGAAGCTACTGAAGAATCCTGAGCAGGTCAGGCCCTGCACCACTTATCGGCAGCTGATTTCCAGATAGGAGCCCTTCAACAGACATTGGACCCTAATTTACATATTTAAGGGGCTTAACGTTTGTATTCGGTGTCTTTCCAGGACGCCTAAAGAAAGGCCCCACAGATTTTGCAGTAGGAACAAATTGCCAATTGGGCACGGGCCATTCCACTGCATTCCATTTTATGCCCGAAAATTAGCCGCAATGAACACCAATTTCTACCCGCTAGTGTCTCTCCAGTTTTTCTTCATAACTCAGGCCCCTGACACTGGAACTGAATCTTGTGGATTGTCTCTGCTCTGCATCCAAAGCTGGACTATCTGCCCTGTGTCTTGATAACCAGAACTGGACACTGTAACCAATTATGGAAGGTACTTTGAAACTGTACAATTATTAAACACATTCCCGTTCACAGTGACATAGAAGGGCAAAGGTCCTTCATGTTGAATTGAATAGGGCAAAGTGATAAAGGAAACCAGATCAACTAGAACAGTGCAGTCTTCTTGTTGAAATACGAAAACTGCCAGTAACATGCTAATATTTTTTTCAAAGCTATCAGGAGGCTGGGAATTTTCAGATGTAATGTATACCAATCCCACTTTATAAAGGAGTCTTCATTTAAGCTTTGAAAGATTTGAGACCATTGAACTGAATGGCTTCTTTCAAACTCTTGAAGAGCAGGCCTGTATTCAGAGAACTGACATACTGCTTAAAGGGGTATTCTCATCACACCAACAAATGATTGGCTTTGTCGGGAGTTTAATGGTGAGCTGAGTCCTCCCATAAGGGCCACCAGTCCCACACTTTGCGCACTGACGCTGCAGACCCTGGTACTGTCCTTAGTTCAAGTCTACTGCTGCTGAACCCTCATCCAAACTTTTGTTGCCCTCAAGGGTCTCCTCACCCACTACTCCATCTCCACCCTACATAAACTCCAACTCATAGGAACAGGAGTAGGCCATTCAGCATTTACTTTAATTTGTTCTTCGGATATAAGCGTCGTTGGCAAGACCAGCAGTTGCTGCCCATCCCTAATTGCCCATGAAAAGGTAGTGGTGAGCTGTATTCTTGAACTGCTGCAATCTGTGTGGTGCGGGAGGCCCACAGTGCTGTTTGGGAGGGTGTTCCAGGATTTTGACCCAGCGACAGTGAAGGAACGGCGATATAGTTCCAGGTCAGGGTGATGAGTGACTTTGGAGGGGCACTTGCAGGTGGTGGTGTTCCCATGCAACTGCTGCCCTTGCCCTTCTAGGTGGTAGAGGTGGCGGATTTGGAAGGTGCTGTCAAAAGAGGCTTAGCAAACTACCTTCTTCATTATTCAATCAGATCATGGTTGATCTGATCTCAACTCCATTTACACTTCTTGGCTTCATATCCCTTGATTCCCTTATTTAACAAAATCTATTGATTGCTGTCTTTAAATTGTTCTCCAGCATCCATAGCCTTTTGGGGGAATGCGTTCCAGGTTTTCACTTTATGTGAAAAAGTGCTTCCTGATTTCCCTCCTGAAGGTCCTAGTTTTAAACTGAAGTTTATGCCACCTTGTTCTCAATTCCCCCACCAGAGGAAATAGTTTTTCCTTATCTACCCTATCAAATCCATCTAACATTTGAAATGCCTCGATTAGATCACCCCTCGATCTTAGATAAAAGAAGCCAAGTTTAGGCAGTCTGTCCTCATAATATAACCCAACTCCCGGAAGCATTCTGTCGAATTTGCGCTGCACCCCCTCCAAGGCCAATACATCCTTCCTGAGGTGCACAGCCCAGAACCGAACGCTGTGCTCCAGGTGGAGTCTGGTCAAGGCTCTAGACAACTAAAGCATCACTTCCTCCCCTTTGTATTACAATCCCTTTGAGAGAAAGGCCAACATTCCATTAGGCTTCTTGATTGCCATTTTTCCTGCCTGCAGCTCATTTTTAATGATTTGTGTATTCAGACTCCCAAATCTCTTTGTTCCTCTGCAGTTCCTAGTTTCTCACCGATTAGAAAATACTCCGATGTATCTTTCATCTGAATCTCTGTTGACAACATCTGCTGCTGCAGATGGTGGGGTTACGGAAAGAGGTGTTTCTAAGCCATCCCACCCAGCAGAATTGGGGCAAGGACAATGAGACAAGTTGAGAAAGACTTACCGCCTCATTCCTGCTCGATTCCCCACCCACTGCCATCTTAACTGGGCCTTTTTTGTAGGTAGCTGAGGTGCCCACCTGACTCAGGCAGGACCCTCATCAATACATGCGAACCGAGATCCTGTATTGACTTTAAAGGCCTGAAAGGATCACCTTGCTCAATAAAACATGGCGGTGTAGAGGCCCTCTAAGGTAAGTCAAACATTTTGCTTAGTGGAGCCAGGAGGAAAGAAAAATCTGGATTTCTGCAACCTTGGGTTCCTTTGCAAAACAGCCTGGACTGCCCACATCACTCGTGACTTTCCTTGGTGCTAGTTGGCAGCCTCTGGGCCCTGTGATTTAGACCTGCCCAAAGCTGCCTCTCGCAGCTGACTAATGTAACTGAGGCCCAGGAGGGGGTGGTGTAGGGCAGAGTTGATGATCACTCCACACCAACACCCATCCAAAATCCAATCTCAGTTAAAATCACACCCCGTCCCCCAAGTCCTCTTAACCAATACTCATCCACTGACTTTCTGCCCCAAGCCATTGATGGCAGAGGGAAAATTGTTGGAGTGTGGGAGATGAGAGAGGGAAGAATGTAACAGCAGTTTTGGTTAGAACCAATAAAAAACTGTCAATGTTACTCAGACCTTACTGTAACATTTGTTTTATACTGATGCTATACTGTTTAGCTTTAGTGCTGTTTCTCTGAAACAAAACCATAAAACTGAAGGACTGTTTTGAGTCATTCATTGGCTCCTCCATAAAAATGCAGAATGAATAATTCACTGAATTCAACTCTCTGTACAAGTTGAGAGTCCAGCAAACAGGGCACTGACTCCATGTTCTGACAGCCCTGTTTGTGACGTTCTGTTATTGTAAAATGAGAGAGGCCAGGGACTGAGCTCGACGATAAGTGGAAGGCGAATTATTCAGGGAGTGCTCTGAACTAATGCATTCCTACTGTCTCATTTTCAGGAGAAGAGGAAGCGGCAGATGGAGATAGAGAACAAGAAACGGCAGCTGGAGGATGAACGACGGCAGCTCCAACACCTGAAGGTACGTCCCCTCTCGCAGATGAATGCCAAGCAGTCTGATAACCAAGTTTGGTCTCATACAAACACAGGCAGCACCTCGAGAGTCGTTATGAATAAACCCTAAACGATAATCATCTCATGGGAATGCTCGCACTCTGCTCTATTTACATTGCTTGCTTGGCTGGATTATATGAGTATGAAGTTACAGATTGTTGTAAAACCCCAACTGGATGGACGGTTATTCATGTCATAGTCTGCACGGTGACTGCTCGCATGTTGTTTTAATGGCTGGACCCGATTCTGCCCGCATTGGATGTCGATGCATATGCTCATCCAGTCAAGGCCCTTGGTTAGAGATCAGCTGTGGGAACTCCACCAACTTTCCCCTCCCAAACCCAGGGACCACCAGTCCAATTATACCACTCCTACCACTGTCCTGGCTGTGATCAACAAACTGAGCCTGACCAGGATCTACGAGTTTCCTGGTCTGTATCGCTCCGGTAAACCATGAAGCTGTTGGATTGTTGTAAAAATCCATCACTAATGTCCGTTAGGGAAGGAAATCTGCCGTCCTTACCTGGTCTGGCCTGTATGTGACTCGAAACCCACACCAACGTGTTTGACGCTTAGTTGGCCTCTGAAGTGGCCTAGTGAGCCACTTAGTGGTTGTATCAGACTGTTACCAGAAGGCCCATAATCACCTGCTCAGCACAACAAGAGATGAGCAATAAATGCCAGTGATGCCCACATCCCCAAGCATAATAAAAAATACTGTATTGGACAACTGCTAAATTAGGTGTCAACACACTGTGAGGTGGGGTGGAGTGAGGTGACACTGATGCCTCTGGTGACATGGAGTGCCACACCAAAATGGGAGGGACTCTGAACTACCACTGGTCCAGCACCTTTGCATTGTGGTCAAACGCAGATAGCTGCCACTGGATGCTATGTGGTTAATCCTGTTGTATCCGCACTGATGTAGCCTTCACATCGCTGCTGTTTATGGACTGCCGCTAATGCCAGGAAAGCTTGAGCAGATGCGGATATAACGCAGTTCCCAATAGTGCTCTACCTGGACCCAACATACGCAGGGAATCCCTTGTACAGAATGAACTGACGTTTTGGAGGGGGCACAGGGGGAGAACAGGCCCAAAAGGCTGAGTGGCCTACTCCTGTTCCTATGTTCCTAATATTCTCTGCTGGCAATGTTCGAGAAAAAGTCAGCGATGGACATGAAACTATCAGCAAAACATACATTTGTTTTGGAGATCCCCACGTCTGTGTACAGTAATTGTCAATGGTTCTCTGCAGTTGCTTCATGGATTTTGTTCCCAGCCCAATGTCGGGTTCTGTGGCACGTGGTGGGGGAGGGTGGCGGAGAATCATGATCTTTCCAGGCCGACATCAGCCTTCCTGCCCAGAGGCCAATTGTGGTCTATTGATGGCCAATTAAGGGCCTCTCCCTGCTGTTGCTGGGATGTTACTAACAGCAGGGGGGCTTTCGCTACATGGGGAGGACGCCATGCAAAACGAGGTGCCCTCCCTGCGGGCTTGCATTGGGGGGTCCCTTCTGTGTGGGCAATTCATGGCCCATGGAGGATCCCCCAACCCCCACCCCCACCCCCACCCCGGAACACCCCTCCCCCTGCACCGAACGCCCACCTCCCTACCCCACCTCACAAGGCCTTCCGGACCAGCCCTGGCGATCCCACCTCACCTACGTCGGGTCCGGGGTTCCAGTGGTGGGCCGGGATCCAAGGCCCCTGCAGTACTGGCAGTGGCCATCGCTCCTGGTGGTGCTGCTGATGCTGCTGAGCTGCCGGCTCTGTGATTGGCCGGCAACTCTTGGAGGCGGGGACCCTATCCCAATAAGTATTTGAAGGGATGGGGAGCCTGCCTCCTTCAACTTTGACAACCAAAAACTGGAGGATCGCTCCGGGGGGCCTGAAAAAGTACAGAGGAGGGGTTCCACCCGACTTTTCGGCCAGCGCCAGGACCCCTGCCTCCTGCACAAAATCCAGCCTACAGTCTAAGCTCAACACATCAAAGTTGGCCAGTCGAATGCAGTATTAGTTACTGGTTGTCGGGGAACAAGATCCCAGTTTCCAAATACATGGAAATGAGGGGCAGGAAAAGGCCAGCTGATCCATCAAGACTGCTCCACCACCATGATGCCAGAGGCATGATAAAAAACCTCCTACCTCCCAACAGCCATGTAATCTCCTGGCAGAGGCCACAATGGAAAGAAAACCCCAACCCCCTCGGGTGATTGAAATCAGTCTAGGAGATCATATGGACATGTACATGTTTTCTTAAAGACACTTACCTTCTATATGATGCAATCTCTGCCCCAGTCAGGAGCTGGTCCAGCTCCCAGCATGCATTAGAGCATCCCAGACAGGAAGAATAGGAGGGGCCACAAACAAACCAAAAGAAATATAACGCACGTCAGGCATTGAGGGGCCCAGAGATTATACATCTACTGGTCCCGGGAATGTTGGAAGCAAAGATACAAGAGAAGACTTGTAGGCCGGGATTTTATCTGGGTAACGGGAGTCTCAACCACTGGCTAAAGTGCCGACAAGAGCCCCCTGTCGCCTCCTCTGGGGATGGCCTGCCAAATCAAGTGCCAGTTAGGCAATTGAGTGCATAGTGGTGGGCCTTTTCCAAGATCAAGGACCTGCCTTCTGAGAGCTGTTGGCCAATCAGAGGCTGGCAGCTCTTTAACTGAGCAGCAGCACGGCAGAGGCTGGACCCACTGGAGGTGAGGAACCCAGGCCACAGGTGTCAGGGCGGGAGGGGTTTTGTGGGATGTGAGTCATGGGGGAGAGGAGTATAGGGGGGCCGGCAGCAAGGGTTGGGGTGTGGCTCTCAGCAAGCCAGCCCCCTCCCCCACGTTTCCCAATGCCGGGTCCCTCATACAGGCACAGACTAAGTGCTTTTTAATGAGGGACGCCCCCCCCACAACCCCCACCCACCCAGAGCCCGCAAGCAATCTGCACGGGTTTGCTTGACGTGCTCCCCATGCAGCAACAGATCCGTCCGCCGCTGGGCTGAAACCGGGTATTAATTGCTCACTTAAGGGCCTCAGTTGGCAACGGGGTGGGAAGGACGTTCACAGGCCTTCCTGCCCTGGACCTAATCTGGGTGGAGGCGAGAAGATGGTGGGGTCCCTCCCACCACTATTCCATGATCATATGCTCTCCCTGCCTCCAAAGTCACCGCAGGAAAGAGCATAAAATTCCCCCATTAATGTTCAAGAATTAAGGTTCCGATTTTATAACGGAACAGTTTCAGTTGATGTGAGAGGCTCGAGTGAGCAACAAACTCATGTGTCAAGACCTAGAGATATTCTACCTCGAGGGTCTCATTTAGATAATCGAGCCCCCACTCCCTCTGAAATGTGACAGGAATTGCATCCTGTCCTGCCGGCGGGAATGAGAATTCACCAAAGACTGGAGCCCACGGGGATGGTCCCCAGCAGTTAGGTAAATGGATCAGAGGACAAAGACCGTCAAGTCCTTCGAGACGAGTAAAACTCCCGGAAGTGATGGCTTACAGTTGAGTTGTATTCGGCTCTGTGAGACTGGTCCGGCCCAGACCTGCTGGAAGTATACGAGAGTATGCTCCTGGCCGGCAGCATGGCAGAATCCATCAGGAAAGGCATCATCACCCTCATCTACAAGCGGAAGGGGGAGAGGACGGAAATCAGAAATTGGAGGCCCATCTCACTGCTTAATATTGACTACAAGATTCTGTCAAAAGTCATAGCCACTCGAGTCAAATCAGCTCTGGAGTTGGTGATCCACCCTGACCAGACCTGTACTGTACCCAGCAGGAAGATCTCTGATAGTCTCGTGCTACTCAGGGATGCGATGGCCTATGTACGGGACAGGAGGGTGGACACCTGCCTCATCAGCCTGGACGAAGAGAAGGCTTTTGACAGGATATCGCACACCTACATGATGGACGTGCTTTCCAAAATGGGGTTTGGGGAGGGAATCTGCAATTGGATCAAACTGCTCTACACAAACATCAGTAGCGCAGTCTCAATCAATGGGTGGGAATCAGAAAGTTTCCCGATCCAATCTGGAGTCAGACAGGGCTGTCCTCTCTCCCCTGTCTTGTTTGTTTGCTGTATTGAACCCTTTGCTGAGTCTATTAGGAAGGATGCGAGCATAAGAGGGGTGACAATCCCAGGCAGTGGAGGCACTCAGGTTAAAACCTCCCTGTACATGGACGACGTTGCCGTCTTCTGCTCGGATCCGCTATCTGTGCGCAGACTGATGAGCATCTGCGACCATTTCGAACTGGCCTCGGGAGCCAAAGTTAACCACGGCAAGAGCGAGGCCATGTTCTTTGGGAACTGGGCTGACTGATCCTTTGACCCCTTCACTGTCAGGTCAGACTACCTGAAGGTGCTGGGGATATGGTTCGGAAGGGCCGGGGCGTGCACCAAAACTGGGAAGGAGCGAGTAGCCAGGGTACATAAGCTGAGCATGTGGGAACAGCAATCTCTCTCCACTGTGGGTAAGAACCTGGTCATCAGGTGCGAGGCGCTCACGTTGTTGCTGTACGTGGCGCAGGTCTGGCCCATACCCCACTCCTGCAGTCAACTGAACCATTTTCCGCTTCATCTGGGGATCCAAAATGGACCAGATCCGGAAGGACACGATGTTCAAACCTCTGGATAAGGGTGGGAAAAATGTACCCAACATTGCCCTCATCCTGATGACTACCTTCGTGTGCGGCTGCATCAAGCTGTGTATAGACCCCCAGTACGCAAACTCCAAGTGTCACTACGTGCTGAGGTTCTATCTGTTCCCAATGTTGCAAAGGTGGGTCTGGTTATATTGCCGCAGAACTCTCCATCCAGTTGGACCGTGACGTACCACCTATCCTTCGTGGAAAGGTTTCTGCGGAAAAACACATTTGACCACCGATCCATCAGGCAGTGGTCTGCATGGAATGTCCTCAAGGCCCTACGGTATAAGGAGATGGTGGATCCTGTCGGATGATTCCCCGAGCAGACCGCCAAAGTCATTTGGCGGAACGCCTCATCACCAGAACTTTCAAACAAGCACCAAGATGTAGCTTGGCTGGTGGTGAGAAGAGCCCTCCCCATCAGATCCTTCCTGCACGCCCGAAGTCTCACCCCCTCCGTACAGTGCCCTTGAGGTGGCTGTGGTGGGGAAGAGTCGGTTGCCCACCTCCTTCTGGAAGGTGTCTTTGCAAAGCAGGTGAGGAAAGAGATGCAGTAGCTTTTGTCGAGGTTCATCCCAAGCAGCTCTGTAACACAGGAGTCTGTGCTCTACGGGATGTTCCCAGGAACGCACACCAAGACAAACATCAACTGCTGCTGGAGGACTATCAATTCGGTGAAAAACGTCCTTTGGTCTGCCCGAAACTTTCTGGTCTTCCAGCGCAAAGAGATGTTCACGACCGATTGTTGCAGACTGGCACATTCCAAGGTCCAGGACTACGTGCTGAGGGACGCACTAAAGCTTGGGGCAGCCGCAACAAAGGCTCAATGGGGAAAGACCACTGTGTAAGGTCCCCCCACCAAGCTGAACTGAGGGGCTGGATCCATGGAAAACCCCTCGGGCTGTATCCGGAAAATATTTGTTTGCTGTAAAATGTACATGGCATGAAAAATGAAATGGAAGGGTTGTGAGGCAACTCACTCCTGTATTGAAGGAAACTGATCTCCTTTCCACTCTTTGTATTGTTTGACTTGGTGCTGTTTGGAACTGTTTTGCAATGTATTTTTTATAGATTTTTATGAATAAAGTATATTTTGGAAAAAAAAGGTAAATGGATCAGAGGAGGAGGGAGAAACCTGACATAGGGGAGGCCCCATATTTTCATGTGGGCTGCGGAAGGGAGTTCCTGCTCCTCCTGGCACACAAGGAAAAACATTAAACTTAGCTTTCTCTTCAGACCCTCACTGCTCCTCCCTTGCAGGTTGACCCAACAGCAAAGTTGTCACTGCCCCCCCACCTCCCAGCACACTCAGACCTCAGGGGTTAAAATACCAGATCAAACCTAATGATGTCATCAGAGCCCGATCTGCATATTTAAATAGGTCTCCACCAGGCTTGAGCAAGCTTTCATGCTGCCTGCAATTTGAAGTTGCAGAGAGTCAAATCGGGGCCAGAAAGGAATGGATTAATTGCTCCACTCCATTTCAAATGCCCCACCTAGGGGTGGGAGGGGGAGATGTGTTGGTGAGTTAAAATTAGGGGCCAAGTTCAGGCCCTAAGAGATAGTAGGCCTCAAGGGACAATCCTTATTGGACGATTTCCAATGGCACACTTTCTAAAGAAGTTTCTTTTGCAAATGATTTAAGCTTTTAGAGTCATAGAGTCATAGAGTTATACAGTACAGAAACAGGCCCTTCAGCCCATCGTGTCTCTGCTAGCCATCAAGCACCTATCTATTCTAATCCCTTTGTCCAGCACTTGGCCTGTAGCCTATGGCGTTTCAAGTGCTCATCTAAATACTTCTTAAATGTTGTGAGGGTTCCTGCCTCTACCATCACTTCAGGTAGTGTATTCCAGATTCCAACCACCCTCTGGGTCAAACAATTTTTCCTCAAATCCCCTCTAAACCTCCTGCCCCTTACTTTAAATCTATGCCCCCTGTTTATTGACCCCTCTGCTAAGGGAAAAAGTTTCTTCCTGTCTACCCTATCAATGCCCCACATAATTTTGTATACCTCAATCAGGTCCCCCCTCAGTCTTCTCTGCTCTAAGGAAAACAACCCTAGCCTTTTCAGTCTCTCTTCATAGCTGAAATGCTCCAGCCCAGGCAATATCCTGGTGAATCTCCTCTGCACCCTCTCCAGTGCAATCACATCCTTCCTATAGTGTGGTGCCCAGAACTGTACACAGTACTCCAGCTGTGGCCTAACCAGTGTTTTATACAGCTCCATCATAACCTCCCTGCTCTTATATTCTATGCCTCGGCTAATAAAGCCAAGTATCCCATATGCCTTCCTAACCACCTTATCTACCTGTGCTGCTGCCTCCAGTGATCTATGGACAAGTACACCAAGGTCCCTCTGACCCTCTGTACTTCCTAGGGTCCTACCATCCATTGTATATTCCCTTGTCTTGTTAGTCCTCCCAAAATGCATCACCTCTCACTTCTCAGGATTAAATTTTATTTGCATCTGCTCCGCCCATCTTACCTGCCCATCTATATCGTCCTGTAATCTAAGGTTTTCCTCCTCACTATTGACAACACCACCAATTTTCGTGTCATCTGTGAACTTACTGATCATACCACCTGTATTCACGTCTAAATCATTAATGTACACTACAAACAGCAAGGGTCCCAACACCAATCCCTGTGGGACACCACTGGTCACAGGCTTCCACTCGCCAAAACAACCCTCGACCATCACCCTCTGCCTCCTGCCACTCAGCCAATTTTGGATCCAATTTGCCAAATTGCCCTGGATCCCATGGGCTCTTACCTTCTTAACCAATCTCCCATGCGGGACCTTATCAAAAGCCTTACTGAAGTCCATGGAGACTACATCAACTGCTTTACCCTCATCTACACATCTAGTCATCACTTCGAAAAATTCAATCAAGTTATTTAGACACGATCTCCCCCTGACAAAGCCATGCTGACTCTTCCTGATTAATCCCTGCCTCTCCGAGTGGAGATTAATCCTGTCCCTCAGAATTTTTTCTAATAGTTTCCTTACCACCGATGTTAGACTCACCAGCTGGTTTATCCCTGCTACTCTTTTTGAATAAAGGTACCACATTCGCTGTCCTCCAGTCCACTGGTACCTCTCCTGTGGCCAGAGAGGGTTTGAAAATTTGTGTCAGAGCCCCTGCTATCTCCTCCCTTGCCTCACATAACAGCCTGGGATACATCTCATCTGGGCCTGGGGATTTATCCACTTTTAAGTCCGCTAAAACAGCTAATACTTCCTCCCTTTCAATGCTAATATGTTCAAGTATATCACAATCCCCCTCCCTGATCGCTACACCTACATTGTCCTTCTCCATAATGAACAGAGATGAAAAGTAATCATTTGATTTGATTCTGATTTTTTTTTCGGGTATCTCTCCGGCAGCCTATGGAAACAGCATGGTGGCTGTAAGACAGATTGTTTCAGTGGTATGTTTTGGTTCAGTAGGTGGCTCCTGATTGGCAGCTTTATAAAAAAACATTGGATCAGTTTGATTGTTTGGTTTTGTGTGAATCTGGGGTTTGTGATTGATAGTTTTCACGACCCTTTTAATGGTTTATGATTGGTAGGTATGTGCCTATACTTGAGCAAAGTTAACTTCATTGCTGGTAATTATTTAAGCCAATCAGGTGGAGAGAGTGAAATATACTTTGGATGTGCAACACTTTGAATTGTGAAATATGTTATCTGCAATCTATGGACATGCACTAGATAACACAAGACTTTTAATAAAAGGGTAAAACTGGACGAAGAATTTTAACAGATGGAGAAATTGTGGGCTTGGGATTTCCCGGCATGCACCAGAAGCAACACAGCAGAAAATCCCCCTTCAAATGTCTATTTTGTAAATTATTTTTGCGTGTATGTGGTCTTGCTAAGATGTTCAAATGGGCACATTGCAGCGAGTAGAGCTATAGAAATTAGGCCAAGGCTTTTATTTTTGTTGATGACATAGGTCATGGCTCTAACCTCGGACGTAAAGATTGGGATTGGGAGCTATCACAGCACTGTCATTGGAAAACGGCATAGTGAAGTGAAAGGATCCCACAGTCACGGCTGTGCTGTTAATACAGCAGGAAGTCCAGGAATATCAGCAACACCACCCCCCTCCCCCAACCCCGCAAGTTTCTTCAGGCATGGACAGTTAAAGAAGGACGTGGTGCAGAATCTCAGGTCACCACCCCAAAGCAAATGACATCAGGATATTCTGTGGGGGGCTGGCAGTAGTTGAGGTTTCCACCAGAATTCCTGTTCATCCCACCTCCTGTTCTCTTGTTTTGTACACCTGCAAGATAACTGTCAACTGTTAATTTGTGTAGCTGGAGTGGCTGCCAACTCTGATTGGACATATTCCTGGAGATTTCATCACATGACCTCCTGCCTCCAACTGCTCCGCCCTGCCATTGGTAGCCGGATATGTCCATCGCCATGGTGCCCCATTTTTCACACCAATTAGAAAGCAGATTTGTTACCCAATTGACAGACAAGTCAGGAATCATCCAAACGGCCTTCTTTCCCCCATGTCCAATATTTTTCTAAATTGGAAACAAATATGTTCATTGAAAACTTTTGCATGCTCCTCTGTTTGTTCGACAGGGATGCTGATCTGGCTTTAATCCCTGGAGACTCCAGGCCAATCCTGGGATTATCAGAATGTTTCAGGGTGGGTTTTTACTGCTTCAGACATTCCAAGACTAGGCTTGTAGCCCAGTGGAATTGGCCTATTAACAATGGGGTCGGATTCAGATGTTTCCAGCCCTTCATAAATTAACCAACAGCTTTGCCCATGAGAAATCGGTCACCCCCACCTTTCATTGCCGCACCCCAACCTCACAAAGATGTGCCAATACTGGGCGAACGCCTGCTAACACTTTGAAAGGAGAACATGAGTTCAAATCCCACCTCAGAAATCTGAAATTTTGAATTCAGATCCAAAAATTTAGAAATAGGCAGTGACCATGAAGCTTTCACCTTTCATAGAATCCCAACTGCTTCACTAGTGTCCTTTTGAGAAGTTTATCTGGCATCCTTACCAGGTCAGTTTAGTTTAGTTTAGTTTAGAGGTACAGCACTGAAACAGGCCCTTCGGCCCACCGAGTCTGTGCCGACCATCAACCACCCATTTTATACTAATCCTACACTAATCCCATATTCCTACCACATCCCCACCTGTCCCTACATTTCCCTACCACCTACCTATACTAGGGGCAATTTATAATGGCCAATTAACCTATCAACCTGCAAGTCTTTGGCATGTGGGAGGAAAACGGAGCACCCGGAGGAAACCCACGCAGACACAGGGAGAACTTGCAAGCTCCACACAGGCAGTACCCAGAATTGAACCCGGGTCGCTGGAGCTGTGAGGTCTATTTGTGACTCCAGTCCCACACCAATGTGGTTGACTCTAAACTGTCCTGTGAAGATTTCTAGCAAGCCGCTCAATTGTACCAAACTGCAATCTATGGTTCAAGATGGCAGCCCAACATCACTTTCTCAGAACAACTAGCAATGGACAATAAATGCTGGCCTTGACGTTGGCACTGACATGCTGAGAATTAAAAATAATTTGAAAAAAATGGCCTTACCCGAGCAAATCCAATATGATCAGGCGCTTTTTAAATTCATTCTCAGGAAGTGGACATTGTTGGCAAGGCCAGAATTTATTTCCCATCCCTAATTGCTCTTATACAGCTGAACGGCTTGTTAGGCCAGGTCAGAGAGCGGTTAAGTTGGTGTGGGACTGGAGTCACATGTAAGGCACACCAGGTAAGGCTGGTGGGTTTCCTTCCCTGAAGGACATCAGTGAACAAGTTGGCTTTTAATGGCTATCCAACAGTTTCATGGTCACTTTTACTGATACCAACTCTGAAATTGCAAATTTTTAAAAACTGAATACAAGTCCTCGAACTGCCGTGGTGGGATCATTCCATCCAGTAACATAACCATGTTACTACTGTACCCTGGGACATCAGAGGCCGTGACTCCTATGACAGCATTGTCATGGTAAGGTTTATGGAAATTGTTTGGCTTCTCATTCCTTTGATGGTGAGATTTCCCAGCATCGGCATGCGATGGGTCAAATGTGTGCTGCTGCTTACAGGACTGAGCCTAGATTCCTGAAACCCCTTAGACGTCCCACTAAAACAATAACTGACTGTGCACATTGTGTAATGCTCCTCAGCTATCTGCTTCTCTGTAAACCGCTTTTTTAAGTTAAAGACGTTCAGAGCATCCTTAATATATTTGAAACCTGCACAACAAAGGGAGTGCCAAGGAGCCAAAATGGAGATTAAAAGGAACAACTTCAAATAATGGAAAGCTGAAACAAAAACAGAAAATACATCACAGGCCTAACAAACAAAAGACAGATTTATATTTTGGGTGTAGGCCGTTCATTACAACCCAAAAACTTGGCCTCCCCGTCTCCTGTCAGATCTGTTGTAAGCCTTTGGTACTTTCTGTTCTAAAATGGTGATTGTAACTGGGATTATGCAGCTCCCAGTGTTAGTGATTGAAAAGGTGACACAAAATCCTTCCAAAGCAACTGAGCTTCATAGATCCTGCAAATGAAATGAAGCCAAGTAGTTTCAGCTGAGCCAAGAAATATCTGTTCACTGCTACTGAGTTACTTCTCAATCGAAACTGGTTCCCACATCCTATTTGACAGAATTTTAAATAATAAATTGCCTGACCATATCACTTTAATTACAGGGTTTATCAGATCTTTCTGTAACAGAAGTTCAAGTTATAATCAGTGCCACCTTCAAAAAAATCCAATGTTTCCAGAGCTCACTTTGTCTTATGGTAAGAGTTCAGCTTGTTCACAAATCAGAGGTTCTAAAGCAAAGTTTTACAGGCCCTGAAAAAACCAATCAGAACAAATATGCAAAGAATAAGAACTTAAGAAATAGGAGCACAGGAAGGCCATTCAGCCCTCAATCCTGCCCCGCCATCCAATAAGATTGTGGCTAATCTGTCCTAGTCCTCAACTTCGGGCCTGCTCTACATAACCTTCGACTCCCCAAGATTTCATAAGTCTATCTACCTCCTCCTGAAATACATTTAGTTACCTAGCCTCCACAACTCTCTGAGGCAGAGAATTCCAGAGATTCACCACCCTCTGCGAGATGAAATTCCTTCGCATCTCAGTTTTAAATGTGTGCCCCCTTATTCTGTAATCATGTCCCCTAGTTCGAGATTCCCCCACTAGTGGAAACATCTTCTCAACATCTACCCTGTCGAGCCCCCTTAAAATCTTATATGTTTCTATAAGATCACCTCTCATTCTTCTAAACTCCAATGAATAAAGGCCTAACCTGTTTAGCCGTTCTTGTTAAGACAGCCCCTTCATCCCAGGAATCAGCCTAGTGAACCTTTTCTGAACTGCCTCCAATGCTAGTATATCCTTCTTTAAATACGGGGACCAAAACTGTACGCAGTACTCCAGATGTGGCCTCACCAACACCCTGTACAGTTGTAACAAGACTTCCCTATTTTTGAACTCTAACCCCCTAGCAATAAAGGCCAAAATTCAATTTGCCTTCCTAATTACTTGCTGCACCAGCAAGCTAACCTTTTGGGTTTCATGTACAAGAACACCCAGATCCCTCTGTACTGCAGTATTTTGTAGTCTTTCTCCATCTAAATAATAATCTGCCTTTTTATTCTTCCTACCAAAGTGGATTACCTCACACTTTCCCACATTGAACTCCATTTACCAAGTTTTTGCCCACTCACTTAACCTATCTATATCCCTTTGCAGATTCTTTGTGTCTTTATCACAACATGCCTTCCCACCTATTTTTGTATCATTAGCAAATTTGGATACATTACACTCTGTCCCTTCCTCTAAGTCATTAATGTAGATGGTAAATAGCTGAGGCCCTCGGACCGATTCTTGTGGCACCCCACTAGTTACGGCTTTCCAACCTGAAAAAGACCCATTGATCCCGACTCTGCCTTCTGTGTGTTAGCCAATCCATGCCAACACATGGGTGGTGCAGTGGTTAGCACTGTAGCCTCACAGCTCTAGTGACCTGGGTTCGGTTCTGGGTACTGCAGTTTGCAAGTTCTCCCTGTGACCGTGTGGGTTTTCTCCGGGTGCTTCGGTTTCCTCCCACATGCCAAAGACTTGTGGGTTGATAGGTAAATTGGCCATTGTAAAAATTGTCCCTAGTGTAGGTAGGAGAATTGTGGGAATGTGAGAGGAAAAATTGGGATTAATGTAGGATTAGTATAAATGGGTGGTTGATGGTCGGCACAGACTTGGTGGGCCGAAGGGCCTGTTTTGGTGCTCTATGACATTACCCCCAATACTCTGAACTCCTATTTTGTGCAATAACCTTTTATGTGGCACCTTACCAAACGCCTTCTGAAAATCCAAATACACTACATCTACTGGTTCACCTTTATCCATTCTGCTTGTTATATCCTCAAAGAACTCTAACAAATTTGTCAAACATGATTTCCCTTTCATAGTTACTAGTGGTGTACCGCAAGGTTCTGTTTTGGGGCCACTGCTGTTTGTCATTTTTATAAATGACCTGGATGAGGGTGTAGAAGGGTGGGTTAGTAAATTTGCGGATGACACGAAGGTCGGTGGAGTTGTGGATAGTGTCGAAGGGTGTTGTAGGGTACAGAGGGACATAGATAGGCTGCAGAGCTGGGCTGTGAGATGGCAAATGGAGTTTAATGCGGAGAAGTGTGAGGTGATTCACTTTGGAAGGAGTAACAGCAATGCAGAGTACTGGGCTAATGGGAAGATTCTTGGTAGTGTAGATGAGCAGAGAGATCTTGGTGTCCAGGTACATAAATCCCTGAAAGTTGCTACCCAGGTTAATAGGGCTGTTAAGAAGGCATACGGTGTGCTAGCTTTTATTAGTAGGGGGATCGAGTTTCGGAGCCACGAGGTCATGATGCAGCTGTACAAAACTCTGGTGAGGCCGCACCTTGAGTATTGCGTGCAGTTCTGGTCACCGCATTATAGGAAGGATGTGGAAGCTTTGGAAAGGGTGCAGAGGAGATTTACTCGGATGTTGCCTGGTATGGAAGGAAGGTCTTATGAGGAAAGGCTGAGGGACTTGGGGTTGTTTTCGTTAGAGAGAAGGAGGAGGAGAGGTGACTTAATAGAGACATACAAGATAATCAGAGGGTTAGATAGGGTGGATAGTGAGAGTCTTTTTCCTCGGATGATGATGGCAAACACGAGGGGACATAGCTTTCAGTTGAGGGGTGAAAGATATAGGACAGATGTCAGAGGTAGTTTCTTTACGCAGAGAGTAGTAGGGGCGTGGAACGCCCTGCCTGCAACAGTAGTAGACTCGCCAACTTTAAGGGCATTTAAGTGGTCATTGGATAGACATATGGATGAAAATGGAATAGTGTAGGTCAGATGGTCGGCGCAACATCGAAGGCCGAAGGGCCTGTACTGCGCTGTAATGTTCTAATGGTCTAAAACCATGTTGACTCTGTTTGATTGCATTATGCTTTTCTAAATGTCCTGCTATTTCTTCCTTAATAATCGACTCAAGCATTTTCCCAATGACTGATGTTAAGCTAACTGGTCTATAATTTCCTGCTTTCTGCCTCCCTCCTTTCTTGAATAGGGGTGTCACATTCGCCCCATCATTTGCACAGTCAGACTTGGATGAAGTCAGTTGGAGAAGTGGTTGTTTGGTGAATGGGTAAAATGAATTAACTACTGCTACTAAAACCAGTGGGAAGAAATAGCAAGTGCTGTCTTCGCCTGCACCTGCGATCTAAATGACTCACTAAAGATAAAGAGTGATGGAGAATATCAGGCCTTCCGAAGGTACAACTGAAGGACCCCTCAACCAGGAAGATCTCAGTGAGCAGGGGGTCACACTCTCCCATTGTGATTTATGACAACAGTGGGGTCCTCGCTGCAGCAATAAGTGCACGTGTGGTTTTCACCTTTAGCACAGAACTAGCTCCAATCCAAAACAGATCCAAGATGAGTTTTACAAAGTAGCATGCCATTACTGGGTAAATAAAAACATAAAAATTTGAAAATACTTAGCGCATCTGGCAGCATCTGTGGAGAGAGTCAACCTTTCAGGTCTATAACCTTTCATCATTCAGCTTTCACCATCAGTAAGTGCTAGCTCCTTTATTCCAGTCCTGTCACAAACCAAAATATGTTTCCCTGTGGAACCTTGCAATACAAACATGCTTAGGAACAGGAGTCGGCCATTTAGCCCCCGTTCCACCACTCAATGAGATTGTGGCTTATCCACAACCTTTGCCCCATGTGTGGCCTAACTCCATATACCCACCTTTGCCCAACTCCCTTAATATCTTTGGTTAACAAAAATCTATTAATCTCAGATTTAAAATTAACAATTGATCTAACATCAATTGTTGTTTTCGGAAGAGAGTTCCAAGCTTCTATCACACTTTGTCTGTACAAGTATTTCCTAATTTCACTCCTAAAAAGTCAGGCTTTAATTTTCAGACTATGCCCCCCTAGGCCGAGACGCCCCAAACATGAATGGAGAAAGAAGCTGCATTTCTTTAGCACCTTTCACTAACATAGGTCATCACAAAGCATTTTACAGCCAATGAATTAATTTTTGAAGCAATTTAATAAATGCAACAGCCAATTTGTGCACAGCAAGACCCCACAAACAGCAATGAGATAAGTAACCAATGAAGCTATATTAGTGATGTTGGTCGAGGGATAATTATTGACCAGGATAACAGAGGAATTCCCCTGCTTGTCTTCAAATAGTCACAGAATCACAGAATAATACAGAGCAGAAGAGGCCCTTCGGCCCATCGAGTCTGCACCGATGCATTAAAAACACCTGACCTGTCTACCTAATCCCATTTGCCAGCACTTGGCCCATAGCCTTGAATGTTATGACGTGCCAAGTGCTCATCCAGGTACTTTTTAAAGGTTGTGAGGCAACCTGCATCTACCACCCTCCCAGGCAGGGCATTCCAGAGCGTCTTACCCTCTGGGTAAAAAAGGTCTTCCTCAAGTCCCCCTTAAACCTCCCGCCCCTCACCTTAAACTTGTGACCCCTCATAACTGACCCTTCAACTAAGGGGAACAGCTGCTCCCTATCCACCCTGTCCATGCCCCTCATAATCTTGTACACCTTGATCAGGTCACCCCTCAGTCTTCTCTGCTCCAGTGAAAACAACCCAAGCCTATCCAACCTCTCTTCATAGCTTAAATGTTCCATCCCAGGCAACATCCTGGTGAATCGCCTCTGCACCCCCTCCAATGCAATCACATCCTTCCTATAATGTGGCGACCAGAATTGCACACAGTACTCCAGTTGTGGCCTTACCAAAGTTCTGTACAACTCCAACATGACCTCCCTGCTTTTGTAATCTATGTCTCGACTGATAAAGGCAAGTGTCCCATATGCCTTTTTCACCACCCTATTAACCTGCCCTTCTGCCTTCAGAGATCTATGGACAAACACGCCAAGGTCCCTTTGTGCCTCGGAACTTCCCAGTGTCAGGCCATTCATTGAATACTTCCGTGTCGCATTACTCCTTCCAAAGTGTATCGCCTCACACTTTTCAGCGTTAAATTCCATCTGCCCATTTGACCATCCCGTCTATATCTTCCTGTAACCTAAGACACTCCACCTCACTGTTAACCACGCAGCCAATCTTTGTGTCATCCGCGTACTTACTGATCCTACCCCCCACATAGTCATTTATGTCGCTTATATAAATGACAAACAATAGGGGACCCAGCACAGATCCCTGTGGTACGCCACTGGCTTCCAGTCACTAAAACAGCCATCTGTCATCACTCTCTGTCTCCTACAGCTAAGCCAATTTTGAATCCACCTTATCAAGTTACCTTGTATCCCATGTGCATTTGCTTTCTTGATAAGTCTCCCATGTGGGACCTTGTCAAAGGCTTTGCTGAAATCCATGTAAACTACATCAACTGCACTACCCTCATCTACACACCTGGTCACATGCTCAAAAAATTCAATCAAATTTGTTAGGCATGACCTCCCTCTGACAAAGCCATGCTGACTATTCCTAATCAAATTTTGCCTCTCCAAGTGGAGATAGATTCTCTCCTTCAGAATTTTCTCCAATAGTTTCCCTACCACTGACGTGAGACTCACTGGTCTGTAGTTCTCTGTCTTATCTCTGCAACCTTTCTTAAATAGTGGGACCACATTAGCTGTTCTCCAGTCCTCTGGCACCTCCCCCGTGGCCAGAGAGGAAATAAAAATTAGGGTCAGAGCCCCTGCAATCTCCACCCTCGCCTCCCACAGCACCCTGGGACACAAATCGTCCGGACCTGGAGATTTGTCCACTTTTAAGCCTTCCAAAACCTCCAATACCTTGTCACTCCCTATGACAATTTGCTCAAGAACCTCAAAGTCTCTCTCTCTAAGTTCCATATCTACATCCTCATTCTCTTGGGTGAAGACAGATGTGAAGTATTCATTCAACACCCTACCAATGTCCTCTGGCTCCACCCACAAATTACCCCCTTGGTCCCTAATGGGTCCTACTCTTTCCCTGGTTATCCTCTTCCCATTGATATACTTATAGAATATCTTGGGATTTTCCCTACTTTTACCAGCCAGAGCTTTCTCATATCCCCTCTTTGCTCTCCTAATTGCTTTCTTAAGCTCCATCCTACACTTTCTGTACTCCACTAATGCTTCCATTGATTTGCTCTCCTTGTATTTGCTAAATGCCTCTCTTCTCCTTCTCATCATACCCTGAATGTTTCTGGTCATCCATGGTTCTCTGGGCTTGTTGCTGCTACCTATTACCCAAGAGAGAACATGTTGGGCCTGTACCCTCCCCATTTCCTTTTTGAATGCCCCCCACTGCTCTTCTGTAGATTTCCCGACAAGTAACTCTTTCCAGTCTACCTTGGCCAGATCCTGCCTTATTTTACTCAAATTCACTCTCCCCCAATCCAAAACCTTTTTTTGCAACTTGTCTATTTCTTTCTCCATAACAAGCTTAAATTGTACCATGTTATGGTCGCTATCACCAAAATGCTCCCCCACCAACACATCAACTACCTGTACGGCTTCATTCCCCAGAATTAGGTCCAGCACTGCACCCTCCCTTGTTGAATCCTCTATATATTGAGCTAAAAAGTTCTCCTGTATACATTTTAAGAACTCCACTCCATCTAAGCCCTTAACACGATGACTATCCCAATTAATGTTGGGAAAGTTGAAATCACCTAATATAATTACCCCAGTATTTTTACACACCTCTGCAAATTGCGCACATATTTGCTCCTCAACTTCCTGCTGACTATCTGGGGGTCTATAATAAACACCTAGCAATGTGGCTGTCCCTTTTTTATTCCTAAACTCTACCCATAAAGCTTCATTTGATGCCCCCTCCAAGATATCATCTCTCCTTACTGCAGTAACTGACTCCTTAACTAATATTGCAATGCCCCCTCCTCTTTTACCCCCTCCTCTGTCTCGCCTGAAGATTCTATATCCCGGGATATTGAGCTGCCAATCCTGCCCTTCCCTCAACCATGTCTCTGTGATGGCTATTATATCACAATTCCACATGTCAATCCTTGCCGTTAACTCATCCGTTTTACCTGCAATACTCCTGGCATTAAAGTAGAGGCCTTCCATCCTGGTCTTACTCCCCCTGAAACTTACTTCCCCTGTATTCCCTCTGACTTGTTCACTTTCCTGTGCTTAGCTGTGTCCCTATTCTGCTAGGAGTCTGCATCCCCTCCCCCTGCCAAATTAGTTTAAACGCCTCCCAACAGCACTAGCAAACCCACCAGCAAGGATGTTAGTCTCCCTCTGGTTCAGATATAGACTGTCGTGCTTGTACAGGTCCCACCTTCCCCAGAAATGGTCCCAGTGGTCCAGGAATCTAAAACCCTCCCTCCTGCACCAACTCTTAAGCCACGCATTCATCTGTGCTATTCTCCTATTTCTATACTAGCTAGCACGTGGCACTGGGAGTAATCCAGAGATTACAACCCAAGAGGTCCTGCTTTTTAGTCTATTGCCTAACTCCCTGAATTCTTGATGCAAGACCTCATCCCTCTTTCTACCTATGTCATTGGTACCAACGTGTACCATGAGCTCTGTCTTATCACCCTCCCCCTTCAGGATGCCCTGCAGTGGGATCTTTAATATCCATTTGTTTTCGCTATAAGCAGACATCATACGAGTCTGAGTGACACTAGTCAAAGCCTGCACATTTAGAGAAAGCATTTTATTCTATACAATAGGAATGGAGAACTCCCTCCCCCAAAAGGCTGTAGAATTGGGTCAACTGAAGCTTTCAAGACAGAGTTCGATAGATTTGTGTTTGGTAAGTTGTATCAAGAGGGAGACACAGGTAAAGGGAGTTGAGGTATAGATCAACCATGATCTAATTGGATAGCGGAGCAAGTCCAGGGGGTTAAATGGCCCTCTCCTGTTCCTATGTACTCTTTTTGGATGGTGCCAATTAGTGCTGCAAAGAGAGGATCAAATACCCCCACATTAAATAGAGAAAATGACTGTGTTCATCACACCAGAATTGCAGTTAATAACAGGAGAACTTAAAAGCAAAGCTGAACTGCGATTTGACAACCAAATGTGTCGCTCACTCTACCTCCTGGTTGCCTCGCAACATCTCACTATCCTTGAATCAGTATTGTTTCAGCCCTGGGAATAATGTTAACTCTATTTTTCTCTCTGGACCTGGAGCTTTTAGTCTTATTTAATTTGAATTAATCAGAAGAAATTTAATCATGTTTTTAGTGATGCCTCTGCTCCCAGATAGTTTATTTTGGTCAGGTTTTAGTTCCTGATTTCTGTTTTTCCAATTGGGTTTTTATCAGGAATTGATTTTCAAAGAAACATAGGAATGATTATTTAGTCTCTCACACATTGTCACGCTGCACTCGGTGATTAGAAGAGAGAAATCGGAGTGTCTATTGATACCACTGTGTCAGCCAATGAGTTGGAGACAGAGCAGGGATCACAGTAAAGAATGTATTTTACAGCAAGCACAGTCTATTCACTCAGCAAACAGAGTGTATTTAAACAGCACGCTACAGCAAACAGTCTACAGAGTCTATTTAAAGAGTCTTTACAAACTCCAGCAATCATGACTCACAGCCAAGACTGCAGCAATGTCTCCTGATACAAATAGGAATGATTTCTCCAGCAAACTGCAGTGAGTTTAAAATAGTCACATAATACAAATTGATTATTTCTCCAAAGCAATGCAGTGAGTGGAGGATAGTTAGGTAATATAAATTATGTGCATAAAAACAATCCCAGTTGTTTGCAGCAGTATGCTCTCCAAGCCCGGAATACTGGTATATGTAGCCAAAAGAAAATGAGGTTGGAGTAATAACTGATACTTCAACTCAGTCAACATTCCAGCATCTGTCCCAGGACTTTTGGACTTCTGACCAGGATTGGAAATGAAGTTCATTTTGCCCTCATCTCATTGTCATCTCTTTTGGTTTTAGTCTTCATAAAAAAAGGTTCCAATTTTAAATTAAGTGATGAAGGTTTATAATTTTAACCAATAGCTCCTCATTGTAGCTTATACATACAGCACTGCTTTGGATCAAGAGTTACTCAAGATTATTGGCATGGATTATTAGGGATCTGCTGGTCTAATTCATGGATGATGAGAATCTTCAGCAGATGGTAATGTGCCACTTGGATCTTGTTGCAGTACTGACAAGTGGATTGTAATAAAGCAACCATCATTTTCATAAACATATCACACCCTGTCTGGTTGTGAGCTGTGATGTGCTTAATCAGCTTATGTAAGAGTCTGGGGGTCTCCCAGAGATGTCATCTTCAGCCAGCTCTTAAAGGCATAACCACCATCCCTGCCTAAATGCAGCTGAAGATCTGATGTAAGCATCAGCTCATGTCCAACATTGAAACAGACACACTTATTCTAATCTCCTTCCTGTCAAGCACATCAGCCAGAGTGTTGAAAGGTGGAAGTCACAACATGACCTTGGGAATCTAGCAACAACATTGGTGTCAATTCCCTTCAGTCTCACACACAAGCTGTAGGCTCATCAATCAGTAACTTTTATGGTTCCTGTAGCTGTCATTGTGCCCTGAATGTGTACAGAAGTGTAAGTGCGTCCAGCAGACTGTTCCCAGAGCATTAAGGAGACCTCAGCTGGGGTGTTAAACTCCTCTTGCACTTCCTGTCCCCGCAGCCAGGACAATGAAAAAACAGATGCATCAGACAACAAAGGAATAGTTATCTGGCTAAAACGCAAGGCTGGCTCCAATCCGGCTGGGTTGCAATTTTTTGTGCAGAAGCTTTGAATGTGAGAGGTGGTGGACATCTTGATTTCCCATGGCGCAGCACCTTGGCTGGGTGTAGTTCCACAGTTTAGCTCCCACCAGTTTGGTTATGCGATAACTTTGTGCTACCTCCATTTGTAGGCTTCCAGAAAAAGTAATTAATTCCTACTCAATTGATACCTGTTGCGAAAACAGATTGTACAGATCAATTTGATTCACGTGGGAGTTAGAAAGAGAGAAGGGAGTGATTATCCTCAATTAAAGCAATCATGCATGAACTGTGAACAGAATGGGCTGAATGTCTTGAGTACAAATTGCAGACTGACACACAAATGCAGTACCAAGGGAATGCTATACTGTTGGAGATGCCCTCTTTCACATGAGATGTAAAACCAGCGTTCTGTCTGTCCTCTCTGGTGGGTGCAAAAGATCCCGTGGCACAATGTGAAGAAGAGCAGGGGAGTTCTCCCCAGTGTCCTGACCAATATTTATCCCTCAACTAACATCACTAAAACTAATTATCTGGTCACTTATATAATTTCTGTTGGTGGGATCTTGCAGTGCATAAATTGTCTGGTGCATTTCATGCATTCTAACAGTGTCCACATTTGGAATAGCACTTCATTGGCTGTAAAGTGCTTTGGGACACCCTGAGGTCATGAAATAATATATAAATGCAAGTTCTTCCTTTTCTATACATAGAATAAAAAAGTTTTACCAACAATTTTTTAACAGTTGGACAGGAGCAGTCATTGTCGAGCCTGAATATAATCACGTGCAACATCTATCTTTTGAAGTTCATTTGAAAGGACTCCGGCTGTAAGGCATTTTCCACTGAACAACTCACAGTGCTGGGGGTCAAGGGGGGAGGTGGGGGAGGGGAGGGGGCGGGGTAGTTAGTTAGTCTGTTAGTCTGTCCAGAAAGGACAGAGAAGATCAGAGAGCTCAATCCCTGAAACATTCTGGGAACTAAGTTTCCTTAAGATTGTAACTGACAGAGCACAATGCAGCCACAAATCGTTGGAAGGAAGAATTTGCAGGAAAATGATGTCATGGGTTAACAATTCTTTTGAAACTCAGGGCCCTTTAATTAAAGGCATCATCATAATAATGTGTTGTAAGGTATCTGTGGTCAATCAGTTCAGTCTTCCCTCTGGCATGGAGGGACAGTGGCTGACCACTGGATTTAGCCTGTTGCAGACTGGCACATTCCAAGGTCCAGGACTACGTGCTGAGGGACGCACTAAAGCCTGGGGCAGCCGCTGCAAAGGCTCAATGGGGAAAGACCACTGTGTAAGGTCCTCCTGCCATAGTGAACTGAGGGGCTGGACCCATGGGAAACCCCTCGGGCTGTAAACACCAGATATGGGTTTGCTGTAAAATGTACATTGCATGTAAAATGGAATGGAAGGGTTGTGAGGCAACTCACTCCTGTATTGAAGAAAACTGATTTCCTTTGCACTTTCTGAAATGTCAACTTGGTGCTGTTTTAAACAGTTTTGTAATGTATTATTTTTATGAATAAAGTATATTTTTGGGGAAAAAACAATCTGCAGTGTCAAAAATGGCAACACATTGAGGGGTCAGTCTTGGGTTTTCTCAAGTGATTCCTAAATACCATGTGAGTGTTATTCCACACAATAAGCACAGTTCCTATTCCTTCCTGTTTTATTATTCCCATTAATGGTGATGTCATAGCAACAGCGATGGATAGCACGCTCCTGCAATTGAATAAGATTATTTGGAGAACATCACAGGGTCATTAAACTGATTTATATCAGGTGTAGAATTTCTTCAATGCACCATGAGCATAAGTATGACTCTGCTATTATACAATTCACTGATTTCCATCTGCTGAACGTAAATTCCTGGTAAAGACATTTGTGTCTAAAATTGAGGCCATTTTTCAGGTGTTAAGCAACCTACTAAGGTAGCAAAATACAGGTAAGAAGTGAGTACACAAGTTCGGTTGGAAGTGCACTGCCCACTATATTGGGCAACAACAAACTAGAAACTTCCTTTACTCATGCCTGACACAGGCATTAGACTCCTTATTTGCATATGCAAAGTGCCTACCGCCTGATTTTTTTTAATTCATTCATGAGATGTGGGCGTCGCTGGCCAGGCCAGCATTTATTGCCCATCCCTAATTGCCCTTGAGAAGGTGGTAGTGAGCTGCCTTCTTGAACCTTTGCAGTCCATGTGGGGTAGGTATACTCACAGTGCTGTTAGGAAGGGAGTTCCAGGATTTTGACCCAGTGACAGTGAAGGAACGGTGATGTAGTTCCAAGTCAGGATGGTGTGTGACTTGGAGGGGAACTTGCAGGTGGTGTTCCCATGCATTTGCTGCCCTTGTCCTTCTAGTTGATAGAGGTCGCGGGTTTGGAAGGTGCTGTCTAAGGAGCCTTGGTGCGTTGTTGCAGTGCATCTTGTAGATGGTACACACTGCTGCCATTGTGCGTCGGTGGTGGAGGGAGTGAATGTTTGTAGATGGGGTGCCAATCAAGCGGGCTGCTTTGTCTTGGATGGTGTCGAGCCTCTTGAGTGTTGTTGGAGCTGCACCCATCCAGGCAAGTGGAGAGTATTCCATCACATTCCTGACTTGTGCCTTGTAGATGGTGGACAGGCTTTGGGGAGTCAGGAGGTGAGTTACTCACCTCAGGATTCCTAGCCTCTGACCTGCTCTTGTAGCTGTGGTATTTATATGGCTACTCCAGTTCAGTTTCTGGTCAATGGTAGCCCCTAGGATGTTGATAATGGGTGATTCAATGATGGTAATACTATTGAATGTCAAGGGGAGATGGTTAGATTCTCTCTTGTTGGAGATGGTCATTGCCTGGCACTTGTGTGGTGCGAATGTTACTTGCTACTTATCAACCCAAGCCTGGATATTGTCCAAGTCTTGCTGCATTTCTACATGGACTGCTTCAGTATCTGAGGAGTCATGAATGGTGCTGAACATTGTGCAATCATCAGCGAATGTCCGCACTTCTGACCTTATGATTGAAGGAAGGTCATTGATGAAGCAGCTGAAGATGGTTGGGCCTAGGACACTACCCTGAGGAACTCCTGCTGTGATGTCCTGGAGCTCAGATGATTGACCTCCAACAACCACAACCATCTTCCTTTGCGCTGTGTATGACTCCAACCAGTGGAGGGTTTTCCCCCTGATTCCCATTAACCTCAGTTTTGCTAGGGCTCCTTGATGCCATACTCGGTCAAATGCCCTTGATGTCAAGGGCAGTCACCTCACCTCTTGAGCTCAGCTCTTTTGTCCATGTTTGAACCAAGGCTGTAATGAGGTCAGGAGCTGAGTGGCCCTGGTGGAACCCAAACTGAGAGTCACTGAGCAGATCATTGCTCAGCAAGTGCCACTTGATGTCACTGTTGATGACACCTTCCATCATTTTACTGATGATTGAGAGTAGGCTGATGGGGCAGTAATTGGCCGGGTTGGACATGTCCTGCTTTTTGTGTACAGGACATACCTGGTCAATTTTCCACATTGCAGGGTAGATGCCAGTGTTGTAGCTGTACTGGAACAGCTTGGCTAGGGGCGCGGCAAGTTCTGGAGCACAAGTCCTCAGTACTATTGCTGGAATATTGTCAGGGCCCATAGCCTTTGCAGTATCCAGTGCCTTCAGTTGTTTCTTGATATCACGCGGAGTGAATCGAATTGGCTGAAGACTGGCATCTGTAATGCTGGGGACTTCAGGAGGAGGCTGAGATGGATCATCAACTCGGCCCTTCTGGCTGAAGATTGTTGCAAATGCTTCAGCCTTATCTTTTGCACTGATGTGCTGGGCTCCCCCATCATTGAGGATGGGGATATTTGTGGAACTACCTCCTCCAGTTAGTTGTTTAATTGTCCACCACCATTCACTGGATGTGGCAGGACTGCAGAGCTTAGATCCGATCCGTTGTTTATGGGATCGCTTAGCTCTGTCTATCGCATGCTGCTTATGCAGTTTGGCACGCAGATAGTCCTGTGTTGTAGCTTCACCAGGTTGACACCTCATTTTGAGGTATGCTGGTGCTGCTCCTGGCATGCCCTCCTGCTCTCTTCATTGAACCAGGGTTGGTCTCCTGGCTTGATGGTAATGGTAGAGTGGGGGATATGCCGGGCCATGAGGTTACAGATTGTGGTTGAGTACAGATCTGCTGATGCTGATGGCCCACAGCACCTCATGGATGCCCAGTTTTGCATTGCTAAATCTGTTCGAAATCTATCCCATTTAGCATGGTGGTAGTGCCACACAACACGAAGGAGGGTAACCTCAATGTGAAGGCGGAACTTCGTCCCCACAACGACTGTGCGGTGGTCACTCCTACCAATACTGTCATGGACAGAAGCATCTGCGGCAGGCAGGTTAGTGAGGACGAGGTCAAGTATGTTTTCCCCTCTTGTTGGTTTCCTCACCACCTGCCGCATACCCAGTCTCGCAGATATGTCCTTTAGGACTCGGCCAGCTCAATCAGTAGTGGTCCTCCCAAGCCAGATTGAGGTCACCTCTCCAAGATTGGTTAGTCCTGAGGCATCCAGCACCATCGTAGGCTGCCCTTAGAGGAAGCAGCCCTAGGGATTGCCTAAGACAAGTGTGGTAAGTAACTTACCTGGATATAGAGCCAGAGGGAGCATGAGTGCCCCTCTCAACCCACATTAATGGACCCAATTGCCTCTCTCGATACATCCCAGTTGCCCTCCCCAGCCAAACCCCAATCACTTGCCCCCCACAAAAGGCTCTGATCCAGATTGACTCCTGACAATCAATCACCTACCTCCCACTAATCACCCTCCATTGCACAAATTAGTGCAATTAGTAGTGATCATGTCACTTAGTACAATAAAGTTACAGTACACACTTATTTAGTAGAGTAACACGCGATGACTTAGAGAGAGTATGGAGTCGAGTTACAAGGAGCCGGTCACTTAGCCATGTAATGTTCCCTCTAACTTTGTGTCAATTAATAACATAAAATTATAAATTCTGTCACTTAGTAAAATAAAGTTACAAGTCTTTCTTAGCTGGGTAAGCTGCAGGCCCCTCTAACTTTGTTAACTAGTAGCATAATGTTACACTGCCGTATGACCAAATAGCTTAAGTTACATGATATAGTCCCTCAGAAGAGTAAAGTTAACGTATCCTGTCACTTAGGTGGTTAAAGTACAAATTTTCTCACTTAGTGGGATAAAATTACAGGACTCTGTCACTTAGTAGGGTAAAGTTACACAAAATAGCGTAAAGTTAACAGAATCTGTCACTTAGGTGGGTAAAGTTTCAGGATTCTCTCTCTAGGGTGAAGTTAAAGCACCCTGACCCATAGCGTTATAAAATTACAGGGCCCTGTCACTCAATAGCAAAAAGTTTCAGACTCTCACTTACAAATGTAAACTTACGGGACACTCACTTAAGAAGAAAGTTACAAAATTTTCTTAGCTGGGCAATTTTACAGTTCCCGCTAACTCTGTCAATGAGTATCATGATGTTACAGGGTCGTGTCGCCCCAGTAGCTTAATATTACAGGACACCGTCACTTTAAGGACTTTCACTTAGGAGGACAAAGTTACAGAGTACTGTCACTCAGTAGAAAGTTACAAGATTTCCTTAGCTGAGTGAAGCTTTAACTTTGTGTCAATTAGTGACCTGAAGTTTCAGGACCCTGTCACTCAGTCGTGTAAAATGACAGGACACAGTCACTTTACAATAAAATCACAGGACACTGGAAGAACTCCAAAGCTCCTCTTCAAATAGTGCCACTGGATATTTTATGTCCATCTGAGAGGGCAAATGAGTCCTCAGATTAATGTCTCATCCAAAAGGTGGCACCTCCAACAGTGCAGTACTCCCTCAGTACTGCACTGGCAACTCAGCCTGGAATAAGTGCTCAAGTCATAAGTCATAGAGAGATATAGCACTGAAACAGGCCCTTCAGCCCACCAAGTCTGTGCCAACCAACAACCACCCATTTATACTAATCCTACATTAATTCCATATTCCCTACCTACACTAGGAGCAATTCACAATGGCTAATTTACCTATCAACCTGCAAGTCTTTGGCTGTGGGAGGAAACCAGAGCACCCGGCAGAAACCCACATGGTCACAGGGAAAACTTGCAAATTCCCCACAGGTAGTACCCAGAACCAAACCTGGGTCACTGGAGTTGTGAGGCTGCAATACTAACTACTGCGCCACTCTACCCACGACCTGAGGAGATGAGAGTTGTATTACTAAGCAAAGGCTGTCTGAAGAGGAGGTTTGGGGTGTAAAAAAGTGAATGCAAAGTGTTCAGGGTATTGAATAAATGTTTCAAATGACAGTGGAAAAATCCATTGATGGGATCTTGTTTGTATTGGGAAATTAGCTGGGTGATAGACAGCAATATACTGAGCCAAAATATCAATGATTACTGCAGAAGTGATGAGCTGCCCTGCATATAGAAGCTATAATACTGTCCACACTCGACCATTCCCAGTTTGTCTTTGTGATCAATGGGAGAGCAGTGGATCTGAGGAGAAGCCTCACTATATCTCATTTACTGGAGCATGTTTATTAATTAGAATTACATTGAACCCTTGTGCATAGTTACCATAGATATACATATCCATGATTCTGTCGTGGATGGCACTTTACAGGAAATGTGGATCTTTTAATACACATTTTCACTTTCACTTAAAAGTCTCTTTAAGAGGTTATCTGTGGTTATACAACTCACTCAGTTGAACAACCCTGTGGAGAAGCCTAGCCCTCACCAGCCAAATTCAGAGCCTCTTATAACCCTCACAGTTCCTTTGAAGCACTCACATTGCTCTTACTCGTGGTGCTTGATGGCTGGATGTGCAATAGGAAGTGACTTCTATCGAGTATCTCTGTTTTAAGTACTTCCTTTAGAAGGATTTGTCTAATAGGCTGACCGGGAAAAAGCATCTCTGAATATTCAGAACATGATTCTTCACAGAGCTGAGCTAAATACACTCGGCATTAATCCTCTTCCTGGTCTCTGTAGATTAGTAAAATAGATAGAGTGCTCAAACTGAATGCTCACGCTCAAAAAAACTTCAGACAAAATACAGTGCACCAATAGCATTATAATTAAGCTGTGGCTCAGTGGTAGCACTCTTGCCTCTCAAAGAGTGGGTTGTGGGTTCACAACACACGCAAGGTACAAGCATATAATGCAGGTGGACAGTGCAATGCTGAGGTTGAGTTTATGGGCCCCCTTGGGGACAGGAACACAGGCTGGGGGAGGCCCGTGAAATTGTGTGGGAAAACAGGGGTGGAGTTCCTGATGCCTTTCCATTTTGTTCATGGCTGGGAAGGCTGAGGATGACCCTCCCACCTCAGGCCCTTAAGTGGCCTCCACCTCAGTTTAATAGAAGGCAGAGGGCTGGCCACTGCGAGGAGACACCGCCAGGAAATACCTGGCGGGGTCGAGGGGAGTTCCCTCCTTTCGAGGCAATCCAGGGCCCCTGGCACGATTGCTGCCCCTGAGAAGACCCCCCGCCCTCACCGACATGCCCCCATCCTGTCGCTGGGGCCTGCTTGGATGACCCCGACCCCACTTACCTGTCCCAGGGTCTCCGGGCTCGTCTCCTCTGCAGTGACACCTGCAGTATCAGCCGCTCTTGGAGGTGGGAGCTCGTCCCTTAAAGGATCGGCATCCCAGACGGCAGGCAATTAATTGCCTGCCCACTGTGGAATTTTAATGGGGGTGCAATGGAGGGCCGAGGTGGGGTATCCCCCACCTAGCAGCCTGCTGCTGTGACCCCAATCATCAGGACAAAATTCAGCCTGCTATCTTTCAGATGGGATGTGAAAACGAGACCCTGTCTTTCCTCTTAGGTGGGAGGAAAGGATCTCATGCCTGGCACTATTTCAATAAAGAGCAGGGGAGTTCTCCTGACCAATATTTGTCCTTCAATCAACATCACAAAAACAGATTATCTGGTCATTATTAGAATTAGAATTAGAACATTACAGCGCAGTACAGGCCCTTCGGCCCTCGATGTTGCGCCGACCTGTGAAACCATCTGACCTACACTATTCCATTTTCATCCATGTGTCTATCCAATGTCCACTTAAATGCCCTTAAAGTTGGCGAATCTACTACTGCTGCAGGCAGGGCGTTCCACGCCCTTACTACTCTCTGAGTAAAGAAACTACCTCTCACATCTGTCCTATATCTATCACCCCTCAACTTGAAGCTATGTCCCCTCGTGTTTGCCATCACCATCCGAGGAAAAAGACGCTCACTATCCACCCTATCTAACCCTCTGATTATCTTATATGTCTCTATTAAGTCACCTCTCCTCCTCCTTCTCTCCAACGAAAACAACCTCAAGTCCCTCAGCCTTTCCTCGTAAGACCTTCCCTCCATACCAGGCAACATCCTAGTAAATCTCCTCTGCACCCTTTCCATAGCTTCCACATCCTTCCTATAATGCGGTGACCAGAACTGCACGCAATACTCCAGGTGCGGTCTCACCAGAGTTTTGTACAGCTGCAGCATGACCTCGTGGCTCCGAAACTGGACCCCCCTACTAATAAAAGCTAACACACCATATGCCTTCTTAACAGCCCTATTAACCTGGTTAGCAACCTTCAGGGATTTATGCACCTGGACACCAAGATCTCTCTGTTCATCTACACTACCAAGAATCTTCCCATTAGCCCAGTACTCTGCATTCCTGTTACTCCTTCCAAAGTGAATCACCTCACACTTTTCCGCATTAAACTCCATTTGCCATCTCTCAGCCCAGCTCTGCAGCCTATCTATGTCTCTCTGTACCCTACAACATCCTTCGGCACTGTCCACAACTCCACCGACCTTCGTGTCATCTGCAAATTTACTAACCCACCCTTCTACACCCTCTTCCAGGTCATTTATAAAAATGACAAACAGCAGTGGCCCCAAAACAGATCCTTGCGGTACACCACTAGTAACTAAACTCCAGGATGAACATTTGCCATCAACCACCACCCTCTGTCTTCTTTCAGCTAGCCAATTTCTGATCCAAAGCTCTAAATCGCCTTCAACCCCATACTTCCGTATTTTCTGCAATAGCCTACCGTGGGGAACCTTATCAAACGCCTTACTGAAATCCATATACACCACATCCACTGCTTTACCCTCATCCACCTGTTTGGTCACCTTCTCGAAAAACTCAATAAGGTTTGTGAGGCACGATCTACCCGTCACAAAACCGTGCTGACTATCTCTAATGTACTTATTCTTTTCAAGATGATTATAAATCCTGTCTCTTATAACCTTTTCCAACATTTTACCCACAACCGAAGTAAGGCTCACAGGTCTATAATTACCAGGGCTGTCTCTACTCCCCTTCTTGAACAAGGGGACAACATTTGCAATCCTCCAGTCTTCCGGCACTATTCCTGTCGACAATGACGACATAAAGATCAAGGACAAAGGCTCTGCAATCTCCTCCCTAGCTTCCCAGAGAATCCTAGGATAAATCCCATCTGGCCCAGGGGACTTATCTATTTTCACACTTTCCAAAATTGCTAACACCTCCTCCTTGTGAACCTCAATCCCATCTAGTCTCGTAGCCTGAATCTCAGTATTCTCAGCAACATTTTCTTTCTCTACTGTAAATACTGACGCAAAATATTCATTTAACACTTCCCCTATCTCCTCTGATTCCACACACATTGCTATTTGTGGAAGCTTGCTGTGCGCAAATTGGCTACTGCATTGCAACAGTGTCTACATTCAAGTACTTCATTGGCTCTAAAGCACTTTGGGGCATCCTGAAATTGTGAAAGGTGCTATAGAAATGCAGGTCTTTCTTTCAGTGACCTTTGCTGGCAAGTGCACGGATTAAGTAAAGGCAGGATGTGATGCCCGCTGCTGCCAAATGCCTGTTGACTCTCTAAGCTTAGAAGTGAAGGATGGTCACTTGGACATGATACTGGGGGTTGCTGAATCCAGTAGAATCTTACTCCAGGGATAGATCATTGTCACCTTTCGAACTGGAGGGAGAAGCAAAGACAGGCTCTTAATTAACCTTGACTGTGAACCCCCTATCTCAGCTCCTTATTCGCAGGAAACAACAATGGTGCACGAGGAATCTCCCCACAGAGCTTGGAGAGAAAGTCGAGGGTAGAGTAACCCTCAGCTGTTATCTCACACATCTTATGCCAACGAGTTCTGGGGGAGGTGTGGGATTGACAACTTGCTCACACTCTCAGCTGGAGAACTGCATGGCACAAGGGGGTTCAGGTCGGGAACAATGGGGAGATCTGTTTGATATATGGGGGTTAAACCCACAACAACAACTCACATTTAAATGGCACTTTTAACATTGTAAAACACCACAAGGTGTTTCACAGGAGCGTTATCAAACAAAATTTAACACTAAGTCATGTAAGGAAATATTAGGACAGATGACCAAAAGCTTGGTCAAAGAGATAAGTTTTAGGAAGCATTTTAAAGGAGGAGAGAGTGGGAGAGAGGTTTAGGGAGAGAATTCCAGAGCTTGGGGCTTAGGCAGCTGAAGGCATGGCCACCAATGGTGGAGCGAATAAAACCAGAGATGATCAAGAGGCCAGAATGGTGGAGTGCAGATATCTCATCAAGCCCTCCAAACCAATGGCGCTCTCCGCAGAAAACCATGTTGCCTCTGTTTTGAAGAGGGATCGCCAACTTCTCTATTGGTGCAGTGTGCCAGTGCAGTGTGTGATACTGCATCGAGATAAACAGGTCAAAAGGGCGCAGGGCTATTAGATGCAGCCGATCTCATTCAGGTTGGCAATGGATGCTATAATTAGCCTCAGTATCATTCAGTTGGGAGAGGGAAGGTCAGTTCTCTCTATCAGTATGCAGTGCCCTCTACTGGAGATGTTGATATGAGGTGACGACAAAATTGGGCTTAAAGCCTGGCTACCCGACCAGAACCCGACCAAACCCGACTATATGCTCGGGTCTGTATTCTGCGTCCAGCAATCGGGCTCGGGTCGGGTCGGGCTGAACTGTACTGTTTTGTTTCGTATTTTTTTCATTTTAGTCTATGATTTTTTTTTCCTGTTTCTTTAATATGTTTGTTATTTTCGGGTCGGGTCGGACATTTAAAAAAATTAAAGGACTCGGGCTCGGGTCAGGTTCGGATTGGCTGCTGTCGGGTTGGGCCTGGGTCGGGTTTTAATTTTATACCCGAGCCAGGCTTTATTTGGGCTTGTCTGTCAAGTCTCCTACAGCTGAATAGCCTCTAAGTGGCACAAATGAACTGTCACCTGTAGAGGGGCAGGTGGAACTTTAGCCCAGCATGAATAGATTCCTTACCTTCACGAGAGACAAAGGGTGAAGCTGAGAATATTGGAGGGAAGAGAATCATCGCCGTTTTGAGGAGGAAAGCTCCCCAGAATAATGTTTTTTCATTTGTCCTCAGGATGTACGTGTTGTTGGCACAGCTGGCATTTATTGGCCATTATTAGTTGCCCTGGAGTGACAACGCGGTCAATTTTAGCAATAGCACCTTGTGAGCATGTTGTCTGCCGACTTCCCGACCAAACCAGACGACAAATCGGCACAAAGCCACTGCCTGGTTGTTAAAATCATTCGTCAGGAAGCTGCCAGTGGGGACTCAGGTGAACGGTAGGGGCTCTGTGAGGGGAATCCCTTCAGGCACGGGGACAGGAGCCTGAGGCAGGGATAGACCAAGGCTATCTGTGGGGCCTGGAGGAAGATTCTTCCTCTCTTGTCACTGCTCCCTACTCGGTCCTATTTGTTAAATTTTGTTCTGGCTTAGCTCCCTTCTCGGAGCATTGCAATGCTACTAAGATAACAATTCTGTTAGATGAAGGTCGTGACAACAGAAAATTGGTCACGAAACTGTCTCGATACCACCATCTCAGCTTGGTCAGCCTTAGTCGTGTGAGTTAATCTTATCTAGAATGTTATCTGAACTTCTGAGTTACCAGCCGTATTGGAGTTAGAGCCAATGGTTTCCTGTAAATCCGGATGATACTCAAGGCCAAGATACTTTAAAGTATCAGCTGCCAATTCAAGTCCAACACATCGGTTTTTGTACGGGAGGGACTCAGACACATTAGGCTGACTTCCTCTAATTAATCTTACAATCTGTTGGTAATGGAAATGAATTCAGCGTGTACAAGAGTCGAGTCACAGGAAAGAATGATATTTGAATATAGATGAAATCTATTGTTACATGCTACAGACTCAGGATGAGAAGAGGGAAAGTGAACTGGCTGTTGAATGGCTTTAAATAGGATGGTAATTTTGACAATGAGCTACAGTGCAAGGTAGATGACATAGATTCATCAACTGTGAAACATCCCCTCCTTCTCAGATCCATTGACTTCAATTCTTCTGCTGAGCAACCTGAGAGATGTAAAAATGGGCAAAGAAATGACAGAGTATATTGCCAACCTACTTCACTGCTGCCCCCTCTTGAATTCCACCAAAATATGAACAACTTGCATTTATATAGCACCTTTAATGCACAAAATGTCCAGGTGCGATTATCAAATGAAATTTGGCACCAAGCCACATAAGGAGATATTCGGACAGGTGATCAAAAGCTTGGTCAAAGAGATAGGTTTTAAGGAGCATCTTAAAGGAGGAAAGAGAGGTGGAGAGGTGGAGAGCGGAAATAGGGAGGGAATCTTAGAGCTTAGGGCCTAGGCAGCTGAAGGCACAGTCGCATCGGTGGGCAAAGGAAATCAAGAATGTGCAAGAGACCAGAATTAGAGTAGTGCAGAGATCTGGGACTGTTGTGGGGCTGGAGGAGATTACAGAGATAGGGAGGGACGAGACCATGAAAAGATTTGAAAACAAGGATGAGAATTTTAAAAATTGAGGCATTGCTGGACTGGGAGCCAACGTAGATCAATGAGCACAGGGCTGATGGGTGAACAGGACTTGGTATGAGTTAGGATAAGAGCAGCAGAGTTTTGGACGAGCTCCGGTTTATGGAGGGTGGAAATGCCAGCCAGGCGAACATTGGGATCGGAGAAAAAAGCTGGGAAGTACCATCCGACCTTTGTTTCTGTTAATTTCCACAATCGGTCCCTGGTGTCCCTGCTTCCTGATGAAGTTGCCATCCCTGTTGCACTTTCCTGGGAGATTGTCTTCCCCATGGTTTATTCTTCAGTGATTAATGTTAATTGCATGTCAATTTTGTTTAATTCTATGCAGGTGGAGGGCACTAATTGGGGTTTCCATGAAAACATATAGAGACACTAACTGAAACTGTTGAGTGGTTGAGTTAGGAGGTGTATGCTTGTAATGTTTCTTTATGTAAATAAATGTTAGACTGAGTAAAGATGGGCTCCAGTATAATCCTTCACTAACTGGCTTTCTGGAATAGGGGCGGCACAGTGACGCAGTGTTTAGCACCACAGCCTCACAGCTCCAGGGACCCGGGTTCGATTCTGGTTACTGCCTGTGCGGAGTTTGCAAGTTCTCCCTGTGTCTGCGTGGGTTTCCTCCGGGTGCTCCGGTTTCCTCCCACATGCCAAAGACTCGCAGGTCGATAGGTTAATTGGCCATTATAAATTGCCCCTAGTATAGGTAGGTGGTAGGGAAATATATAGGGACAGGTGGGGATGTGGTAGGAATATGGGCTTAGTGTAGGATTAGTATAAATGGGTGGTTGATGGTCGGCACAGACTCGGTGGGCTGAAGGGCCTGTTTCAGTGCTGTATCTCTAAACTAAACTAAACTAAACCAGCAACTTGAGCAGGGGGTTATTCATCACACCCTGCTCTGACTGACTAACGCTGGCCTGTGTGATCTGAGCATCAAAGCATGTTGTAAACACCCCCCCCCCCCTTGCTTCAGCACAAACATTAGTTCCGCACAGCAAGATAAAAGAGACCTAATTTCCCAAATAATTGGCTCAGAATTTAAATTATATATAAAAAGCTGAAAACATTGAATCTTTTTATTTTGAATAAATCCCCCTGCCGGGTTCCTCGCGTCATTTTAATTTGTATTTTTTTCTTTTGCCTTGTAATGTGGCCTGGGTTATGTAATGCTGATGAAGTTGCCATCCCTGTAGCATTTTCCAGGGAGATTGTTTCTCTCCCCACGTGCCACCATCCCCCCTCCCCCCCCCCCCCCCCCCAACCACCCCAACACACACAGACTTTGTAAAGCAGGAGCTGGACCACAGCACCCAATATTTCAATCTCGGCATCAAACCAACCTGAGGGAAGCTTGTTGTGACCATTTCCGCAGTCACTGTGACTATGTCAGCTGTGGTTCAGTCGGTAGCACTCTTATCTCTCAGTCATAAGGTTGTGGGTTCAAGTGCTACTCTGGAACTTGAGTATAAAAGTACAGACTGATACTACAGTGTAGTACTGTTGAAGTGACTGTCTTTTGGAAGAGATGTTAAACTGAGGCCTTGTCTGCCCTCTCAGGTGGATAAAAAAAAGATCCCATGACGCTATTATGAGGAAGATGAAGGGAATTATCCCTGGTGTCCTGGCCAATATTTATCCCTCAATGAACATCATTCAAACAGATTATCTGGTTATTATCACACTGCTGTTTGTGGGAGCTTTCTGGAAATAAATTGGCTGCTGTATTTCCTACATTACAGCAGTAACCACGTTTCAACAAAGTGCTCCATTGGCTGTAAAGTGCTTTGGGATGTCCTGCCACTGTGGAAGAGATCTATAAATGCAAATCTTTTTTTTTCGATTTTATGGTTGAATTTGAGCCAATCAGTTTGCTCTCTGGTCTGCAATTGTGCCCGTAGCAAATATTTTACTGATAGATTGGAGAAAGAATGACTGATTTGCATTTATATAGCGCCTTTCATATCAGGATGCCCAAAAATGCTTTACAGTCAATGAAGTACTTTTGAAGCATAACCACTGTTGCAATGTAGGAAACGTGACAGCCAGTTTGCACACAGAAAGCTCTTACAAATAGCAACATGATAATGACCAGATAATCTGTTTTAGCGACGTTGATTGGAGAATAAACATTGGCCTGGACACCAGGGAGAACGCCCTGCTCTTCATCAGAATAGTGCTACCGAATTGTTTACATCCATCGAGAGGACAGAAAGGCCTTGGTCAAATATCTCATGCGAAAGATGCCACCTCTTATAGTGCAGCACTCCCTCAGTGCTGTACTGCCATATCAGCCCGGATTTTTTGCTCAAGTCTCTAGAGTATGATTTGAACCTTCTAACTCAGATTAAACATTGATCAAAAACAACACAGTTCTTCATTTCACTAGTCACATGGATTGGTCTAATATGTAGAAACATTAAAGAGACAGTGTTGTCACACGTAACCTCTTACTATAACAGCCACAATAACTTCACACACAAGGAGCATGACAACGCCTCCATAATGCAATGACCTGAACTGTATTAAAACCAAAAGAAAGTGCTGGAAATACTCAGCAGGTCTGGCAGCATCTGTGGAGAGAGAAACAAAGTTAACGTTTCAGGTCCGTGACCTTTCATCACAACTGTCAAAGGTTAGAAATGTAATAGGTTTTAAGCAAATAAAGTGGGGGTGGGGCAAATGGGAAGAGGACAAATGGGAAGGTGTTGATAGGACAGAGGGTCACAGAGAATAACTGACAAGGAGGTCAAGGGACAAAGGTAAAGACAAAGAGTGTGTTAATGATCTGGTGAAATGACCTGAACTGTATTCCGCACTTGGCAAGAAACAGCAATGCGAGGTTTGACAAATGCACTTGATCGAAAGAGGCCCCCCCTCCCCAACCTTAAAAGTCATCCAAAAGAGAATCCTTAGATGAATTACAAGAGCACATTTTTACTTTCCGCAACACAAAGCTGTAAAAGCTGCCTGTGGATTTGGAGACAACAACATTACAAGTCGCACCTGATCTTACAACCCTGTAACACTCTATCAGCATTCCTGTAACCGCAAAAAGTTGGAGATACGAAGACATGTGTAAATGCCAAGCAGGACTCCACTTACTCTGGTTAATACACCTGCAGTTGATTTGATTTTTAAACTCTTAATGCCTTTTTTCAAGCCAAAGGGTACATGCTAGGAACAGGATAAGATGCTGATGAAGCTCTAATGAAGGGTCACTGACCTGAAACGTTAACTCTGCTTCTCTCTCCACAGATGCTGACAGACCTGCTGAGTATTTCCAGCATTTCTTGTTTTTGTTTCAGATTTCCAGCATCTGCAGTATTTTGCTTTTATTACAGGATAAGATTGATTGGAGGAATGGCAGTTATACAGACAAACTAAATCCACCCCTTGTCAGATTTTCTGACTTGCAACAACATAGTGGTAGAGACACTGTCATTGCTTGCATGGCCGCAAGCAGCTCAGTAATAGGACAGCATAACTAAAGAGGCAGCATAATATCACAGCTCATTGGAGAGGCAGCACAATGTTAGGACCAACTCGACTGCCTGTAAGCTAACTCATACCAAGTCCCTTTCACCCATTACCCCTGTGCTCATTGATTTACATTGAGCCATGGTCCACCAATGCTTCTATTCTAGAATTGTTCATGTTCCTTCCCTGCTCTCGCCCCCCCCCCCCCCCCACTATCTTTGTAACCACCTCAAGGCCTACACCTTTATGCATCTTATGCATCCCCCACTTCCTTCAGCCCGCCATTGGTGCCCATGCCTTCAGCTACCTGGGCCGTAAGCTCTTGAATTCCCTTCTTAAAACTCTGCACCTCTCTCTCTGCTCCTTTCAATCGCTCCATAAAACCTACCTCTTTGACTAAGCTTTTGGTCACCTGACCTAACTTCTTTTTTGACTCGGTGTCAGTTTTTGTCTGATTGTGCTCACCTTGGGAGCCCTGACGCCCCCTTGCTGAGCGCACAATTGCCCACAATTGCCTCCACTTCACCCTCTCCCCCTATGAAGTGCTGGTCATGGCTGCTTACCCATCACGGCACTGAGGCCTTTGTGAGTGTTTCCGGCACTGGTGCAGGACTGTCCTCAGGCATACGGCTGCTGGAGCTGGGCTCCCTGGTGGAGTGGCTGAGGAGCCACTGTCCACTCTCAGAGTGCCCTAAATGGAGCCCCAGCCTCTCTTCCTCCCTTTTCAAGGCTCACTTGAACCTCCCTGATGACCAGAGAAGAAGGAGGAGCTGGAGAAGTCTCCAGGTGCCTTGTTCCTTTCTCTCCTTGCCACTGCTGCTTTGAGCTCATGGCCAAGGCAAGGGTGTGTGGGTCTGTGCGTGTCTGTGGGATCTGACTGTCCATGAGGGTCACTAATCTCTCAATGGAGGAAGCTGTGCGCTCACATGCCAGAGACATGCCAGCAGTTATGGCATGTATGGAGTCCTCCATCGTCCGCTTATGGCTGCACATGGCCTCTGGCATCGCCATCAGATGTTGCCTTACCTCTCTCTGCAACTCTAGCATGCCCTGTGCTGTTGACACCAGAGGCTCATCATCAGCCTGGGACTCAGTATGGGCCTGGACACAGACAGTCCTTTGACTGTCAGTGGCCTCGACTGTCTCAGCCTCAGCCAGCTGCTCGGGCGCACGTGCCGTGCTCTCACCAGCTTGTGACCCTGATTCTAAAGCCAAGTGGAAACCCACCGAGATGAAAGTATCTGTGCTGGTGGAAGGGCAGGAGAGTCATGGGATGGTGCATCCTCTGAGTGCTCCTCCACCTCAGAGGTTGATGGCTGTCTCCCTTCTGTTTGAGTCTCCTGCCGACGTTGACCTGCATGAGAGAACACAAACATGTGTGGGTCAGGCTGTGCAGATCTCGTCATGCCGACCATGCGTAATGTGGGTCTCCAGAAGTGAACTGTATGTCGATGGAAGACAATGCTCACAGTCTTGTGCAGAGACTCCAGTCTCTCCATCTGATATGGAGCGGCCATCGCCAATTCTAATGCCTCTTCCTCTGCTGTGGAGAGGGGCTGAAGATCGGGGATACCTCCGCCGGTCTGGGCTTTCTCCCTCCTGTCATGGGTCCTCTTGTCCTGCAAGTGGAAAGAGGGAGATAGCCAGACTTCATACATAGATCAACATGAAAGCTCTGCTACTGTCGGCCCCTCGGCCCCTACTCAGGTATCCAATAGAGCTCATGCTCCCATCCACTCTCGGCAGAGTTAATTGGGGGTGAGTTGTGAAAAAAGGTGACTGCAACCATGCATCTGTCTGAGGAGGTGATGCCTAACCCCCTCTGCCATCACATTGTACTGCCTCCCTCCCCATGTGCTGCTTCCTCCTGCATAGCCACTTGCAATCACTAAAAAGGAGACAGCTATGGGGCATTCACCTTGGCAGAATGCAGGATGTCGTTGACCCTCTTGCGGTACTGTATCCATGTCCTGGGGGTGACCCCACAGCTGCTGACCTCCTCAGCTATCTCCATCCGGGCTTGCTTGGTCAGGCAGGAGGACCTTTTCTTGCCATCACTGGTGCCAATTTCCAGGTCTGCCTGCTCACTAAATTCAGTCCAGTGATTGGTATGAACACACACATGTACTAAATTAATCTCAAATAAATCCCAATCCTGGGCCTACCAAGAGTGAAATTATGCTCATTTTGTTTCCGCATGGACCAATTTTAACTTAAATACAGTGTGCTGCACCATCATTTGGATACAAGCCCCTGTATGCCTTCTCAGGTGGGTGTAAAAGATCCCACAACATTATTCAAAGAAGAGCAGGGGAGTTCTCTCTGTTGTTCTCTCTGTTGTCCTCTCCAACATTTATCCCTCAACCAACATATAAACAGATTATCTGGTCATTATCTCATTGCTGTTTCTGGGAGCTTGCTGTGCGCAAATTGGCTGCCGCATTTCCGACATTTCAACAGTGACTACACTTCAATAAGTATTTCATTGGCTGTAAAGCACTTTGGGAATGTCATGAGGTTGTGAAAGGGGCTATATATATGCAAGTATTTCTTACCTCAAATGGCATGGCATCATTACATAGAAATATTGCACACTCCATATTATTGAACTCCTTGACACTTAGACTAGTTCAGTGGCTTGTTTACTGTTTTGAGAAGTGTTAAAGGATCATTAAATGTGGATGTGATTGGCTGCTATTTTTTCATTTCCATGACAAACTTACGTCCTGAGGAGTCATTGCAAATTAGTGCATTTTCAACTATAAAGCAGAATGACGTTAATTTTCTATAGAGGCCCATTATGTCTGGTGAAGCTTTTCCAAATTACATGAAAGTTAAAGTCTCTGTCTACTTAGGAGCCTGTTTACTCCCAAGAATAGCTCAGGGTATTTCAAACAACTCACGACCTTGTGTATTTAAGTATAATCAGGTGATATCGATGCATGGGCAGCATTTCAAGGCTGGTGAACAAACAAACTGTAAATGAGCCTAATATTAGTGAGACATAAATAGACTGGAATGTAGAACAAGAAATGGTAGATCGTGCGATTCTTCAGGTGAAAATCTTTTGAGTAATATCAAAATGGGCAAATGGGGAACTTTTTAAAGCCATTCTTGGAATGTGGGCATCTCTGGCCAGGCCAGCATTTATTGCCCATTCCTAATTGCCCTTGAGAAGGTGGTGGTGAGCTGCCTTCTTGAACCACTGCAGTCCATGTGGGGTAGGTACACCCACAGTGCTGTTAGGAAGAGAATTCCAGGATTTTGACCGAGCAACAGTGAAGGAACGGGGATATAGTTCCAAGTCAGATGGTATGTGATTTGGAGGGGAAGTTGCAGATGGTGATGTTCCCATGCGCTAGATGCCCTTGTCCTTCTAGTTGGTGGAAATCATGGGCATTGGGAGGTGCTGCTGAAGCTGGACTTCATCACAAGAGGTTTAGAATATTAACAAAACACAATTACACAGAGGGTTGGTCATTTGGAATTTGGATTGACTTTCAGGTTCCATATCGTGAGAAGGGCATACACTGGTCTGAGTGAATTTCGAGCTACAGTTGACCAGAATGATAGCTGGGGTGAAAGGTCTGATGCGGGGAAGGGAATCTTGAGTTATATTATTGGACAGAGGGGGGGGGGGGTTAAGAGGTGATCTTGCAGAGGAATTTAAAATAATAACAGGAATTGAGGGATAGATAGATCAGAGCGTAGATTTTGAACTTGCATAAACCTGGCGCTGTACATTATAGAAATCAGCTGACTTTCATTTCCATCGATTGATTTCAATGCAAATGAAAATTGCAGTTTCTATAAAGACCCTGGCATCAAAATACATATCTTGTAGTGAGGAAGCCAGGAAAAAATTGACAATCTTCAAATTCTTCAAGGTAGGTGAATCCAGAGAACCTTCGCACCAAGGGTCATGAAAATATAACATGTACTGTCCCAGAAGTCTATAGATGCAAAGGTCAGTTGAAGTACTTACCTCAAACATAAGGGTGTGATGGGCTTTGGAGAAAAGTAGGGGACTGAAATTAACAATAAACAACTGCTTTGGCTAGTAGAAATGGCAGAGCATGATCGATGGGCTGAATGGCCTCATCCTGTCCCTATCAAAAACAGGTTCAGCTCATCAAATATCAGATATATTGTTTTCCTTGAACTTAGGCCAAGTAAATAATGCAAAATGTTTGTAATCAGAACACATTGGGTTTAACCAGTAGAAACTTTGGAAGAAATAAATATAACACTTTAGGCAAATAATAAATACTTGTCTCTGAATTGGATTCAGTGCAATGAATGTATAACCCTTGTTCTCCATGGCCTCACCACACCCATCCACAGAGGCTGGTTAGAATGTGGAAACCACTGCCACAAATCGTTCATCAAGCAGTGTCCAAAACTATCCTTGCAAAGGGAATTAGACAGCTGCCTGAAAAAGAGGCATATTACAGGGATTGGGGGAAAGAATGAAAGACTTGCATTCCTTTAGCAGCTTTCACAATCTCAGGATGTCCCAAGGCACTTTACAGAATGAAGTACTGTCACAATATAGGAAACACAATTTGCCCACATCAAGCTCCCACAAACAGCAGTGAGATAAATGATCAATTAATCTGTTTTAGTGATAATGGTTAAGGGATACATGTTGGCCTGGACACCAGGGAGAAGTCTCTTTTTTAAAATAGTGTTGTGGGATCTTTTATATCCACCTGAGAGAACAGATGAAGTTACAGTTTAATGTGAGAGACAGCAGAAGGGATTGTGGGATTGGATTAAGTTGCTTCTATGGGACCAGAGTTCAACCCCCTTTGTTTGACTAGGAACAGGCTGGTATTGTGATTAAAATGGCAGCCCAGCAATTACTGTACCATTCTTGCTGGTGTTCCAGTCTCTCGCATTATAATAGGCCTTTTAAAGGTGGAATATCAAATATTTAAATCAGCGTCCTAAGATGGCTAAGGTGCCACAGAAGGATCCCACTCCCTGCCAGTGCCTCCGCCACCTCCTGCTATCGTATAGCTCAGTCCATGGGGAGTCCCTGGACTTCCTGCATGCTCCATCATCAGTGTCTCAGTGTTCAATTAGCACTGGCTGGCTCATTGATTTTATGTTAAGGAGGCCTGATAGGCAAACTTGACCAAACCTCCCACTGACAACATTGAGCGGTCACCAAGCCCACTGTCCATCCTCCCAAGTTATGTTTAGCATAGGGCCAACATATGCCCACATATCCACCCAACATAAGTTCAATATGCAGCCAATGTACGGCCAATAGACGCCCACCATCCGTCCATCCAACATTCGCCCAATGTATGGCCAAAGTACAACCAATGTTTGCCCACAATTCATCTACCCAATATATGCTCAACATTCAGCCAATGTACACCGACCATCTGCCTAGCATACATTTAACCTACGGGCAGCATATACTCATCATATCCCTAAACTGTGCTCAACCTACAACTGATGTATGCTTAATGTATGTTCAGCATACACTCAAGATGGGAATTGTTGATGCTGTGCCAGTGTTTTACATACACAGTCCACGCTGAGAGGGTGGTTAAACCATGGGGTGTGTGTGACAGTGAGAAGGTTGTTATACTATGGTGTGTGTGTGTGACAGTGAGAGGGTTGTTATACTATGGTGTGTGTGTGTGACAGTGAGAGGGTTGTTATACTATGGGGTGTGTAAAACAGTGAGTGGGTCGTTATAGTATGGGGTGTGTGTGACAGTGAGAGGGTTATTACACCAGTGACCCAACACCTAACCCGTTCCCAGAAACTCCTTCTCAACACACAGAATCCCTGGTGGAGGAGGAAGCAGCAGCAGTGGGACAATCAGATGAGTGGCAAGTGGTCAAAAGGAAAACCACAAAGAAGAAGCCCCAAAAAAGGAACAGGTCACCACCCAAACCAGTGACAAGAGGAGGCTACTGTCAAAGACAGGTACTCCTCATTGGACGAGGAAGGGCCGGAAAGTCGACATCTGCAAAAGAAGTGGCAGAGCGCAAAGGAGTTGGAAGGGAAATCCCCTCAACTCCGTGGCACTGGAAGCAGCAATGAGCCCAGCCCACCCCAACCTCAAAGTGCTGAATGCAGCAAAATGCCCAGCGCACCCCAGCTCCAGGAAACTGAGAGCAGAAACGCCTTGAAGAGGTACAAAGGGGAAAGACACCACCAGCAGAGGACAGTCCAAACCTCCCTGATGTCACACCAACAGAACAAACCCTCTGTCAGTGACCAGAAGGGTTTTCTGAGCCCAACACATGTGTAACAGCTTGTGCACACTATGGGTATGCAGGAACATACCCTAAGACTGGGACAAGTAAGGACCCCACCTGGTGTGGTAAGCAACATCCAGCTTTAAATGGGTATAAAGATTGCTTCTCTTAGCATGCGTAGCGTTAAATCCACTACAAGATGTGTTTCAATCTTGGGTTACCTTGCCAAGGTCAAAGCCGACCAACTGTTTCTGCAGGAGTGTGCAATACCGCACCTCAGCACTTACAGGCAATGGTCGCGATGGTGGTCCCACGGGCCACCGATCTGGTCAGGGGAAAATGATTACTGTTCCTCTGTCCTGGGTATTCTGCTGCAGGGAGGCAACTTCACCATCTTCGAAGTTAAGGAGGTGGTGGGCTGTTGCCACCTCGTAGAAGACGTAATGTACAACAATGTTCGCTCCGGTTAATCAACATGTACACCCCAGTCCAATATAGTGAATGTCTGACCGTCCTCCAGCAGCTCCCACTGCTGCTAGCGACGTCCAGGCCAGTTATTCTAGGCGTTAACTTCAACTGCATCATTGATGCAGCTGGACGATGCAGCAGTGACGTCAGCAAACTGGACGCTACGTCCAGATTCCTAATGGAAACAGTAAAAGATGCCAAGCTGCACGACGTCTTCAGTAACCCAGCAGACGGAGCGCAGCATAGATACACATGGTCAAGACCAGACAGGTCTGCCCCTTCCAGGACTGACTTCCTGTTTGTGTCCCATGCATTCACAGTCAGATCCACTGACGTCAAGCAGGTATTCTTTACTAACCACTGCCTCCTACTGGCCAACTGTCACTTACAGGACGACCAGCGGGTTGGCAGGGGAAAATGGAAGCTGAACGTAACACTGCTGACCCCAGAGAACATTGAGGAACTCAAAAGGGATTACAAAGGTTGGAGAACCGTAAAACCGCTCTTTGAGTTTCCGGTGCACTGGTGGGTAACACCAAGGGGCAGAAAACGTTGGTGGCGGTTGTATGTAGACCCCAAATTGCAGTGATGATATAGAGGATGGCATTAAACAGGAAATTAGACACACATGCAATAAGGGTGCAACTGTAATTATGGGGGACATTAATCTGCATATAGATTGGGCAAACCTAATTAGCAATAATACTGTGGAGGAGGAATTCCTGGAGTGCGTACATGATGCTTTTTCGGTCCAATACGTTGAGGAACCAACTAGAGAACAGGCCATCCTAGACTGGGTATTGTGTAATGAGAAAGGATTAGTTAAAAATCTTGTGTGGGGTCCCTTGGGGAAGAGCGACCATAACATGATAGAATTCTTCATTAAGATGGAGAGTGAGAGAGTTGATTTCGAGACTCGGGTGCTGAATCTAAATAAAGGAAACTATGAAGGTATGAGGCGCGAGTTAGCTATGATAGATTGGGGAACGATACTTAAAGGGTTGACAGTGGATAGGCAATGGCTAGCATATAAAGTGCGCATGGATGAATTCCAACAATTGTTCATTCTTATCTGGCGCAAAAATAAAACAGGAAGGGTGGCTTAACCGTGGCTTACAAAAGAAATTAGGGATCGTATTAGATCCAAGGAGGAGAAATATTAAATGGCCAGAACAAGCAGCAAACCTGAGGATTGGGAGCAGTTTAGAATTCAGCAAAGGAGGACGAAGGGATTGATTAAGAAGGAGAAAATAGATAATGAGAGTAAACTTGCAGAGAACATAAAAACTGAATGTAAAAGCTTCTATAGATATCTGAAGAGAAAAAGATTAGTGAAGACAAATGTGGGTCCCTTACAGTCAGAAACGGGGGAATTTATAATGGGGAACAAAGAGATGGCAGACCAATTTAATATATACTTTGGTTCTGTCTTCACAAAGGAGAACACAAATTACCTCCCAGAAATGTTAGGGAACATAAGGTCTAGTGAGAAAGAGGAACTGTATGAAATCAGTATTAGTAGGGAAATGGTGTTAGGGAAATTGATGGGATTGAAGGCCGATAAATCCCCAGGGTCTGATAATCTACATCCCAGAGTACTTAAGGAAGTGGGCCTTGAAATAGTAAATGCACTGCTGGTCATTTTTCAAAATTCTATAGACTCTGGAATAGTTCCAACGGATTGGAGGGTAGCAAATGTAACCCCACTATTTAAAAAAGGAGGCAGAGAAAAAACAGGGAATTATAGACCGGTTAGCCTGACATCAATAGTGGCGAAAATGCTAGAGTCCATTATAAAAGAGGTAATAGCAGAGCACTTGGAAAACAATGACATGATCGGACAAAGTCAACATGGATTTATGAAAGGGAAATCATGCTTGACAAATCTATTAGAATTTTTTGAGGATGTAGCTAGTAGAATAGATAAGGGAGAACCAGTGGATGTGGTGTATTTGGACTTTCAGAAGGCTTTCGATAAGGTCCCAAATAAGAAGCATGCAAAGTTAAAGCACATGAGATTGGGGGTAAGGTACTGACATGGATAGAGAACTGGTTGGCAGACAGGAAACAAAGAGTAGGAACAAACGGGTCTTTTTCCAAGTGGCCGGCAGTGACTAATGGGGTACCACAGGGATCAGTGCTAGGACCCCAGCTATTCACAATATATATTAATGATATAGATGAGGGAATTAAATGTAATATATCCAAGTTTGCAGATGACACAAAGCTGGGTGGGAGTGTGAGCTGTGAGGAGGATGCAGAGAAGCTCCAGTGTGATTTGGACAGGTTGAGTGAGTGGGCAAATACCTGGCAGATGCAGTATAATGTGGATAAATGTGAGGTTATTCACTTTGGTGGCAAAAACAGAAAGGCAGATTATTATCTGAATGGCGATAGATTGGGAAAGGAGGTGGTGCAGCGAGACCTGGGTGTCCTTGTGCACCAGTCACTGAAAGTAAGCATGCAGGTGCAGCAGGCAGTTAAGAAGTCAAATGGTATGCTGGCCTTCATAGCAAGAGGATTCGAGTACAGGAGCAAGGATGTCTTGCTGCAATTATGCAAGTCCTTGGTGAGACCACATCTGGAGATATGTGTGTAGTTTTGGTCTCCTTATCTGAGGAAGGATGTTCTTGCTATGGAGGGAGTGCAGCGAAGCTTCACCAGACTGATTCCTGGGATGGCAGGACTGACGTATGAAGAGAGATTGGGTCGCTAAGGCTTGTAATCGCTAGAGTTTAGAAGAATGAGAGGGGATCTCATAGAAACATACACAATTCTAACAGGACTGGACAGACTAGATGCAGTAAGGATGTTCCCAATGGCGGGGGAGTCCAGGACCAGTGGTCACAATCTAAGGATAAGGGGTAAGCCATTTGGGACTGAGATGAGGAGGTATTTCTTCACCCAGCGAGTGGTGAACCTGTGGAATTCTCTACCACAGAAAGCAGTTGAAGCCAAATCATTAAATATATTCAAGAAAGAGTTAGATATAGTTCTTAGGGCGAAAGGAATCAAGGGATATGGGGAGAAAGCGGGAACAGGGTACTGAGTTTGGACGATTAGCCATGATTGTATTGAATGGCGGTGCAGTGTCGAAGGGCCGAATGGCCTACTCCTGCTCCTACTTTCTACCTTTCTATGACCAAGACTAACATGAAGAGGTTGCTCATCCTCAGGTGAGAGAGGGACAGTGGGAAATGTCCCGACTCCAGAAAAGAATGCAGAATCTACTTTGGCTGCAGTCGATGGGGGTCGAGGTCAAGGAGGATCTCCAAGAGGTGAAGAGCCAACAGGCCTCGCTCTTTGCCACAGAGGCCTCCAAGATCATCTTCCGGTCCAGAGTCCGCTCCGTTGAGCAAGATGAGACGTGCTCGCATTTCTTCTTCCAAAAGGCACACAGAGAGCTCTGTGATCAGCAGCCTGAAGGAAGAGGACGGCTCTGTAGCATCATCGCAGCCTGACATACTAAGGATTAGCAAATCCTTTTATGCTGGGCTGTATGACGTGAAGCCCATGGACAGCACGGCCTCCCAGTCCTTCCTGTTATCTTTCACAGAGGTCTTAGATGACAGTACGCGGGAGAGTCTGGACAAACCGCTAACTCTGGATGAGCTGACAAAGGCCATCAGATCATTCAAGATGAGTAAAGCTCCTGGAAGGGACGGCTTACCGGTTGAGTTATATTCGACTGTCTGGATCAGCCCAGACTTGCTGGAAGTATACGAGAGTATGCTTCTGGCTGGCAGCATGTCAGAATCCATGAGGAAAGGCATCATCACCCTCACCTACAAGTGGAAGGGGGAGAGGGCAGAAATCAGAAATTGGCAGCCCATCTCATTGCTTAATGTGGACTACAAGATTCTGTCCAAAGCCATCACCAGTCGGGTCAAGTCTGCTCTGGAGTTGTGATTCACCCTGACCAGGCTTGTACTGTACCTGGCAGGAAGATCTCTGATAGTCTCGTGCTACTCAGGGATACGATTGCCTATGTACGGGATAGCAGGGTGGACCCCTACCTCATCAGCTTGGACCAGGAGAAGGCTTTTGACAGTGTATTGCACATGGTACTGAGTGATACATGATGGACATGCTCTGCAAAATGGCCTTTGGGGAGGGAATTCGCAATTGCATCCAACTGCACTACACAAACATCAGTAATGCAGTCTCAATCAATGGGTGGGAATCAGAAAGTTTCCCGATCAAATCTGGAGTCAGACAGGGCTGTCCTCTCCCTCCTGTCTTGTTTGTTTGCTGGTCTTCCAGTGCAAAGAGATGTCTTTGACTGAGTGTTGCAGACTGGCACATTCCAAGGTCCAGGACTACGTGCTGAGGGATGCAGTAAAACTTGGGGCAGCCGCCGCAAAGGCTCAATGGGGAAAGACCACTGTGTAAGGTCCTCCCACCATAGTGAACTGAGGGGCTGGAACTTGTGTAAAACCCCTCGGGCTGTATGTGCCAAAATATGGTTTTGTTGTGTAATGCAAACGTACATTTCAGGTAAAATGGAATGGAAGGGTTGTGAGGCAACTCACGTTCTGTATTGAAGAAAACTGATTTCTTTTGCACTTTCCGGAATATCAACTTGAAATTGTTTTGAACTGTTTTGTAAAGTACGTTACAGATTTTTATGAATAAAGTATATTTTTAGAAAAAAAATACGATGGGGTGTGTAACGGTGGGTGAATCATTTTCGGAGCCAACATTTGTTTATTTGTCTGAAGGGAGAAGGTGTTGCAGTTTAGTTTCAACAGGCTTGTGGAGATGAGGGATGATTGATTGGTGCATGGTAGAGATATTGCCAGCAGGACATTTTTTACAAGCAGGAGGCCTGAGCTCAGCACAATATTGGATATAAACATCGAGCTGATCTTAAAAACAATCAGCTGCAGCCCACAACATGTCGGAGAGCAAAACAACAATAGCAGCAGCTTGATCTCACAGAATGTCTCCCACTGATTCCCAAATTATCTCATTCACATTCCAGTTTCCTTACCACAAGGAGCAGAAAGTTTTATTTTCTGACTAAGAGTTGGGTTTATTTATTTGGGTTTACACAGATTATCTCAGCTTTGTTAAAACAATGTGACTAATTTCAGTGGGGTAGAGTTTTCACTTGTTTACATTAGTTCTAACTGCAGAATCCAGGCGGAATCGGCCGAACCAATGTGAAAGAGCAAGGAATTTAAAGTGTAAGAGACTCATGCCCAAAACTACTCGTGCGAATTTCCACAATCTTTTAAGAATCAAGATTCACTTTGCCTGGATCAAACCCTGTCCACTAAACTGACCACTCCCCAAGTTCAACATTGAGAATTTCTGCCGATTACGCTAGTTAGACAGGCTCCTCAAATTATGCTCTTGCTCTGAGGCACACAGGCACTAATACGCACATTTTTAACATTATTTTCATATCAAAAAAATATTTAACTTACTAAGAAGCCAAATAGCGTACATCATTGAAACCATTCAATGGTTCAATATTGTTTTTCAAAGTCATTGTCAGTTACTGCACCCAAAGCAGAAACTCGACCCTAGTATTTCCAATTGGGAGGCTGGGTGTGTCTGTCACTGCTGTAGATCTCATAGCAGTTGGGTTTTTTTGTAACACAGAAGTTAAAAAAAGTAAGGGAAAAATCAAAATACAGGTGAGGCAGTACCTTTGGAGAAAACAATTAAGTGCACATTCACGCTGCGAGTCATCGTTTGGAACAAGTGAGATGTTGACAAATGTGTTCTCGCCCTGGTCTCTGACTGGCCTGCTCTGTACTTCCAACATTTTTGTTCCTCTTTTAGATCAGAAATTTCCTTTGGATCGATAACTAGGATAAAGAAACAAAGAAAGACTTGCATTACTACAGTGCCTTTCAGGACTTCAGGATGTCTCAAAGTCCATTACAGCCAATGAAATACTTTTAAAGTGTAGTCATGATTGTAATGTAGAAAAAATGGCAGCCAATTTTCACACAGCAACTCCCCTAGAGTCATAGAGTTATACAGCACAGAAACAGGCCCATCAGCCCATCGTGTCTATGCCGGCCATCAAGCACCTATCTATTCTAATCCCATTTTCCAGCACTTGGCCCGTAGCCTTGTATGCTATGGCGTTTCAAGTGCTCATCTAAATACTTATTAAATGTTGTGATGGCTCCTGTCTCTATCACCTCTTCAGGCAGTTCGTTCCAGTTTCCAACCACCCTCTGGGTGAAAACATTTTTCCTCAAATCCCTTCTAAACCTCCTGTCCCTTACCTTAAATCTATGCCCCCTGGTTATTGACCCCTCTGCTAAGGGAAAAAGTTTCTTCCAATCTAATCTATCAATGCCCCACATAATTTTATATACCTCAATCAGGTACCCCCTCAGCCTTCTCTGCTCTAAGGAAAACAACCCTAGCCTATCCAGTCTCTCCTTATAGCTGAAACGCTCCAGCCCAGGCAACATCCTGGTGAATCTCCTCTGCACCCTCTCTGGTGCAATCACATCCTTTCTATAGTGTGGTGCCCAGAACTGTACACAGTACTCCAGCTGTAGCCGAACTAGCGTTTTATACAGCTCCATCATAACCTCCCTGCTTTTATATTCTATGCCTCAGCTAATAAAGGCAAGTATCCCATATGCCTTTCTAATCACCTTATCTACCTGTGCGGCTGCCTTCAGTGATCTATGGACAAGTACACCAAGATCCCTCTGACCCTCTGTACTTCCTAGGGTCCTACCATCCATTGTATATTTCCTTGCCTTGTTAGTCCTCCCAAAATGCATCACCTTTCACTTCTCAGGATTAAATTCCATTTGCCACTGCTCCGTCCATTTTACCAGCCCATCTGTGTTGTCCTGTAACCTAAGGCTTTCCTCCTCACTATTTACGAAACCACCAATTTTCATGTCATCTGCGAACTTACTGATCATACCTCCTATATTCACATCTAAATCATTAATGTACACTACAAACAGCAAGGGTCCCGGCACCGATCCATGTGGGACACCACTGGTCACAGGCTTCCACTCACAGAAACAACCCTCAACCATCACCCTCTGCTTCCTGCCACTAAGCCAATTTTGGATCTAATTTGCCAAATTGCCCTGGATCCTATGGGCTCTTACCTGCGGGACCTTATCAAAAGCCTTACTGAAGTCCATATAGACTACATCAACTGCTTTACCCTCATCTACACATCTAGTCACCTCCTTGAAAAATTAAATCAAGTTAGTTAGACACGATCTCCCCCTGACAAAGCCATGCTGACTATCCCTGATTAATCCCTGCCTCTCCAAGTGGAGATTAATCCTGTCCCTCAGAATTTTTTCCAATAGTTTCCCAACCACTGATGTTAAACTCACTGGCCTGTAATTACCTGGTTTATCCTTGCTATCCTTCTTGAATAATGGTACCATATTCGCTGTCCTCCAGTCCTCTGGTACCTCTCTGGCCAGAGAGGATTTGAAAATTTGTGTCAGAGCCCCTGCTATCTCCTCCCTTGTCTCACATAACAGCCTGGGATGCATCTCATCTGAGCCTGGGGACTTATCCACTTTTAAGCCCGCTAAAACAGCTAATACTTCCTCCCTTTCAATACTAATATGTTCAAGTATATCACAATCCCCCTCCCTAATCTCTACACCTACATCGTCCTTCTCCATAGTGAACACAGATGAAAAGTAATAATTTAAAACCTCACCTATATCCTCTGACTCCACACACAATTGCCACATTGGTCCCTAATGGTCCCTACTCTTTCCTCTTGCCCTGAATATACTTATAAAATGCCTTAGGGTTTTCCTTTATCTTGCTCACCAGTGTTTTTTCATGTCCCCTCTTTGCTCTCCTAATTACTTTTTTAAGTACCCCCCTACACTTTCTGTACTCCGCTAGGGCCTCCGCTGTTTTCAGCCCTCTGAATCTGCCATAAGCCTCCTTTTTTTCCTGGTCCAATCCTCTATATCCCTGGACATCCAGGGTTCGCTGGACTTGATGGTCCTACCCTTCACCTTAATGGGTACATGTTGGCTCTGAACTCTCACTATTTCCTCTTTGAATGACTCCCACTGGTCTAATGAAGACTTTCCTACAAGTAGCTGCTCCCAGTCCACATTGGCCAGATCCTGTTTTATCATATTGAAATCGGCCTTCCCCCAATTCAGTACCTTTATTTCCAGTTCATCTTTGTCCTTCTCCATAACTACCTTAAATCTTAGAGTTATGGTCATTATCCCTGAAATGCTCCCCCACTGACACTTCTACCACTTGTCCAGCTTCATTTCCTAGGATTAGGTCTAGTACTGCCCCTTCTCTTGTAGGGCTTTATATGTACTGGCTCAAAAAGCTGTTCTGTATGTATTTTAAGAATTCCGCCCCCCCTTAAGCCTTTTGCACTAAGACTGTCCAGTTGATATTAGGTAAGTTGAAATCACCTACTCTTATAACCCTATTATTTTTACACCTCGCTGAGATTTGCCTACATATCTGCTCCTCTATCTCTCCCTGACTGTTTGGAGGCCTGTAGTACACTCCCAGCCAAATGATTGCCCTCTTTTTGTTTTTCGGTTCTACCCATATGGCCTCATTTGAGGAAGCTTCTAAGATACCATCCCTCCTTACTGCAGTAATTGACTCCTTGATCAACCCCTAAGCGGCAATGAGATAAACAAACAGATAATCTATTTTCATGATGTTGGTTCAGGGGGATGATTGTTGACCAGGGAAAACTCCCCTGCTCAGCAAATAGTGGCACGGGATCTTTTTACACACACCTGAGAAGACAGACAGAGTTTTAGGTTCAGATCCCATACAAAAGAAGGCACCTCTGACAGTGTAGCACTCCCTCAGTACTCCCCCTCTGAAGGCTGGGTTTTATCTGACCAGTGGGACTGGAGGTGTAGGGGGGCTAAAAATATCAGGGTTGACACGCTCACCCAGAAACCCGACATCATGAGGTTAGTTCTGGATTTTGACAGCGGCAGGAAAGCTCCACGGTGGCATTACCGCCATGAAGCAGCAGGACAGCAATTTGAATTGGTGAACAGTCAGTTCGAATGCATTTGCATTGAATTTAAGGCAATTTTATGGGGGAGGGGGCAGGGTTTCAGATTTAATCAACGGCACATGAGGATCGCGTGCCTTCAGACTCCCAACGTTTAAAGGTGGCGGCACCAAGACAAGGCCTCAGTGCCACCGCGGGAAGGTAGCCATGGGGAGCAGTGGATCAGGGAAGAGAGGGGAGCGGAGGCCATTGTCAGCCTGTGGTGCTGAACAGTCTTCAAGATTGGGTGCAATCTCAGGTGCAAGGGTAGGGTAGGCGCAGTCTTGGGCACTGGACTCTCTGCATGGGCGGGCACTGAGGGACATTAGCGCATCTTCAGAGGGGAGTTGCAACGGAAAGGTCCCAAGGCGAGTTCGTCTCTGCAAGGACAATGCACAGGAGGGGCAGAGATCAGCTGGCATGGATCTCACACCCTGTCTTTGTGGACCCCCATGCCACACAGCAGCGGCTCAGAGGGTGTCAGGGCCAGGGTCTGGCTGGGCATGCCCATGAAGCTCCAATAGGAGAGTGGCAGCAGCCGGCCATGCCAAGAAGGGACTATCCATGCCAGAGAGTGTACAGGACTCTCCTCAGGTACCTCCAACTATCCGAGTGGCAGTGTCAGCGAGAAATGTGGCTCTCCAGGGAGGCCGTTTTCATCACCACACTTTAGGAAGGATGTGAAGTTCCTTGAGAGGGTGCAGAGGAGATTTATTAGAGTGGTTCCAGGGATGAGGGATTTTAGTTAATAGGGTTAGGTTGGAAAAGCTGGGGTTGTTCTCATTGCAGCAAAGGAGATTGAGGGGAGATTGATAGATGTATACAAAGGTCAACAAAGAAAAGCTGTTCCTATTGGGACTGGGGGACACAGATTTAAGGTTTTGGGCAAAAGATGCAGGGGGAATGTGAGGAAGCACTTTTTTACGCAGCAGGTAATAATGACCTGGAACTCGCTGCCCACAAGGGTGGTGGAAGTGGAGACAATCAATGATTTCAAAAAGGAAATTGGATGGCCAGTTGAAGGAAATAAACTTGGAGGGCTACGGGGATTGATTGGGGGAATGGGACTGACTGGATTGCACTGTGGAGAGCCAGCATGAACCCGATGGGCCAAATGACCTCCTTCTGTGCCACAAATGACTCTATGACTTATGCACCATGGTTCAGGTTGAGCTGTGACCCATGGACTTCGGTGCACACCCAATGCCTGTGGCCCTGAAGATCACTATGACACTCAACTTTTACGCTTGTGGCCCTTTCCAACGATCCTCCAGGGACATGTGTGGGGTCTCCTAGGCTGCATCCCCTGCCACATTAAGGAGGTGACCAAAGCCTTGTTCAAGAGGGCTGCCGACTATATGTGCTACCGGACCAATCCTGACAGTCAGACCAACAGGGCCATTGGATTCGGATCCATCGCTGGATTTCCCTGGGTGCGAGTTGTGATAGATTGTATGCATGTGGCCTCAAGGATCCAATGGACCAGCCAGCTGCCTTCATCAACGGGAAGGGCTTTCATTCCATCAACATTCAACTGGTCTGCAACCTCCAAAAGTGTTTCCTGCTGGTGTGTGCCAACTTTCCAGGAAGCAGCCATGATGCATACATACTTCGACAGTCCCAAGTGCCACAGCTTTTCAGGCCCCCCTGCTCGCTTTTAGGGATGGATTCTCGAGGACATGGGCTACCATTAAAGACATGGCTACTGACACCTATGAGGAACCCTCGCACTGCAGCAGAGCAGAGGTACAGCACTTCCTATGCAAGCAACCGTCGAGCAGGCCATTGGACTGCTGAAGATGAGTTACCAGTGTCTTGATCTAACTGGTGGAGCCCTACAGTATGCCCCAGCAAGGGTCTCGTATTGTGGAAACTACACATACCATTGTGTAGTTGTGATTCTTCATAACATTTGGGATTACGTGATAATTCTAGTGCATGTGTGTCCTCTTTAAATATGATAAAAGAGAGAATTGTAGCCTCAGCCCAAGTGACCTGAACTGCTTAAAACAGCAGGAAACAGGAAAAGCTCACTGATGTGTCAGGAAATGTCCTTTGAAGGGGCCAGTGAGTGCACAGAATGCTTTGTTTAATCCAGAGAGTTTAATCTCACCACCTTTGCCCTCACAGCCTCCAACAGTCTCAGCTTTGACAGCTTCAAGAATTGTAATGCCTGTTACAAACTACAGGGGGTCCATATTCCTTCTGGGCATTTTGAGCAAGGGAAAGGATACTGGGAATTCTACCAGAGTGGATCTGATGACAAATATGTGGCTGCAGCATAGGATTTTGTACAGCTTACCTACACAAGTTTGACATAGTGTTCCCACCATCATCTTACCTGAGGCGTCAGCCTTGGCTCAGTGGTTCAATCCCGTTCTTGAGACTTGAGCGCAAATTCAAGGCTGATACTCAAAGAGGGAGTTCTGCACTGTCGGAGGGGCTGTATTTTGGATGAGCCATTAAATCAAGGCCTGTCTGCCCTCTCAGATGGTCATAAAAGAGCCCATGGCATGAAAAGAATAAGGGAGTTCTGTCTGGTCTCCTGGTCAAACTTAGCCCTCAATCGACATCACTAAGACAGAATATCTGGCTATGATCATGCTGCTGTCTGTGGGAGCTTGCTGTGCATAAATTGGCTGCCATGTTTGCTACATTACAACAGTGGCTACACTTCAAAATGACTTCATTAGCTGGGATCTTCTGAAAGGCTCTATATAAATGCAAGTGCTTTTATTCTTTCTTTCTTAACCGGTAGTTCTATAATTAAGAAGGCCTGTCAGATGACCACCACTCAAATTCACCCATTACCCTTGAGGTCACTGACCTACATTGGTGCCCATCCTTGCATTCAAATCCCTGCATGGCCTCACCACTCCCGATCTCTGTAACCTCCTCGAGCCCTGCATCCCTCCAAGATCTTGGCGTTCTTCTAATTCTGGCCAATGGGCATCTTTGATTTCCTTCATTCCATCACTAGTAGCCATGCCTTCAGCTGCCTGGGCCTTAAACTCTGGAATTCTCTCCCTGAACCCTTCCGACTCGCTATCTCTGTCTCCTCCTTTCAGACTCTCCTTCACATCTACCACTTTCACATCAGATTTTGGTCACCAATCCTCAAATTTCTTTCTGGCTCTGTCAAATCTTGTCTGATAATGCTACTGTGAAGTACCTTGGGACATTTTTGTTACGTTAATGGTGCTTTATAAATACCTAGTTGTTGTTTAATTGGGTGGCACAGTGGTGCCTCACAGCAGCCTCACAGCTTCAGTGACCCCGGTTCAATTCTGGGCACTGCCTGTGCGGAGTTTGCAAGTTCTCCCTGTGACTGTGTGGGTTTCCACCAGGTGCTCTGGTTTCCTCCCACAGCCAAAGACTTGCAGGTTGATAGGTAAATTGACCATTGTAAATTGCCCCTAGTGTAGGTAAGTAATAGGAGAATTGTGGGGATGTGGTAGGGAGTATGGGATTAATGTAGGATTAGTGTAAATGGGTGGCTGATGGTCAGCACAGACTCGGTGGGCCGAAGGGCCTGTTTCAGTGCTGTAACTCTCTATGAGTCTAATTAAGATGCTTTGAAACAATTGTACTCACCAACAATGCCCCAGTCAGAGCTCAGGCCACTAGACTTTAGCTTTTAAATTCCAGCATGTCTTCTCTCTAGTGGGTGTAACCATCACAAAGTGAGATTTATTTTTCAACTGCTTATTCATCCATCATCCGACCTCTGGCCCTTGAAGCACAGACCAGTGTAATGGTTGGAATGTGTTTATTTAGGAGAAAATGAAACAAGATGTTCAAGGCTGAGCTGGTGTCCAGAATTCCTCGGAATTTGCATTTACTTTCATTTATTCAAGGAAAAAGATCCCTGCCTCAATTCAGAGAAGTCATTGCTGTTTTTCATGTTGGAATTGCTGGCACGTTTAGGACCTGCTGTGAATTGTATAGTGTGGAGATGGGCTCAGAACAGCTTTGGTGGTAATTCTGGGCTTCAGCTGGACAGTAACTGGGGACATGATAGAAGCTGACAGAACCTATGCCCCCACACTGCCAGGTCACTCCCTGAGTGAGTAAGATTCACATCAAAATCCCAATGTTGTATGCTAGTACAAATCCTGTGAGCATCTCTCTACAAGGCAGGACCTCTCAGATCTTATCGAGTGAGCTTTGCCAAATTGATCATGTAAATTTTAGCAGAAACTGCTTGGAATTAAATTATTATTTGCCCTACCCAAATCAGTGCTATTAATGCACCTAAAGGGGCAACAGCTTTAGGAAACAAAGGGGCAATTTTAACCGAATTTGTCATACCGGGTTTGGGTGGCCCACTTATTTTACATCCTGCCTGACTTCACGTTGCATTGACACTGGGCAGTTTAGGTTAAATCTGGGGCTTACAGTGACTGTCTCTCTGAGTGACAGCCTTGGGCTCGGTGGGTAGCACTCCCACCTGAGTCAGAAAGTTGTCAATTAAAGTCCCAGCATGATATCCAGGCTGTCACTCCTGTGCAGTGCTGAGGGAGTGCAGCTCTGTCAGAGGGAGGTCCCGTTAAACCGAGGCCTTGTCTTCCCTCTCAGGAGGATGTAAAAGATCCCACGGCACAATTCAAAGAAGAGCAGTGAAGTTCTCCCCAGTGTCCTGACTAGCATTTACAACAACAAGTTGCACATATATAGCACTTTCAATGTAGTAAAATGCCCCAAAGCGCTTCACAGAAGAGCTATCAGACATATTTTGACACAGAGCCACATAAGGAGATTTTAGAACAGGTGACCGAAAGCTTGGTCAAAGGGGTAGGTTCTAAGGAGCATTTGAAAGGAGGAGAGAAAGGTGGAGAGATTTAGGGAGGGAATTCCAGAGCTTAGGGCCTGGGTACCTCAAGGCACAGCCACCAATGGTGGAGCAATGCAAAGCTGGAATGCACAGCAGGTGGACAGTTTTAGGGTTGGAGGAGGTTACAGAGATAGGGAGGGGCAAGGTCATGGAGGGAGTTGAAAACAAAGACGAAAATTTTAAAATTGAGGCGTTGCCAGACCAGGAGCCAATTTAGGCCAGCAAGCAGAGGGGTAATGGGTGAACGGGAATTCCTGTAACTTTAGTTACAGTCAACAGACCTTTGGAGAGGTAAAGGTGAGAGATCAGCCCGGAGGGCATCGCAATGGTCAAGTCAAGATATAACAAAGGCATAGGTGAAGGTTTCAGCAGCAGATAAGCTGAGGCAGGAGCTGAGCCAGGCGATGTTACAGGGTGGGTGGAAATAGACAGTCTCAGTGATGGAATATAAATGGGGCTGAAAGCTCATCTCAGGGTCAGATTGGACAGAAAGATTGCAGTTGGTCTGTTTCAGCTTCAGTGGCCCAGGAGAGAGATGGCGTTTGTAACAGGGATCGAAGACAATATTTAATCGGAGGAAATTTCTGATCATCCAGTTCTGGGTGTTGAACAAGCAGTGTGACAAACCAGAGACAGTGGAGGGGTTGAATGAGGTTGCGTTGAGGTAGAACTGGGTGTCACCAGCGTACATGTGGAACCTGATGCTGTGTTTCTGGATGATATCGCCAAAGGGTATTGTGTAGATGAGAAGTCGGAGGGGGAAAGGATAGATCCTTTGAAATACCAGGCATCATGGGGTGGGAATGGGTAGAGAAGCCATTGAAGGTGATTCTATGGCAGCCAAAGCCTAAAAACGGATTAGTGACCATTATCACATTGTTGTTTGTGGGATCGTGCTGTACACAAACTGGTTGCGGCAGTTCCTGAATTACAACACTGACTATATTTTGAGTGTATTTCATTGTTTGTAAATCACTTTGGAAAGCCCTGAGGCTGTGAAAAGTGCTATAAAAATGCAGCACCTTTTTTTCTTCCTTTTAATGAGAGCAGTGTCCCTTTAAAACCATTTTAAATTAAAACAGGCAAGTGATAGCGCCAGCCAAAAACAAGCAAAGGGAATCTTGGAAAGGAGACAGAGAATTGGGAGGCTGAGGCTCCAGGTTGTGAACTTTCCCTTGTGACCACCAACTGCCAGCTATTTGTTCATTGGCAGGTGTTTCATTTCAGCCCAACTGAGAAATGAGCCTTCGGGACTGCTCGGGAAAGCTGCAGATCTGAGCCTGTTTGGAGCCTCACCCCCAGTCACTGGCTCCGAGCTGTTTTGTTTCCACTGCAATGTTTCAGTGTGTTTTATAAATGGAGAGCACTCGTTCATTACCGAGAATAGGAGCCTGTAAACACCAAGAAGTTTCATTCCCTCTGGATCAGAGCTCTTCCATATGTTCACAAATAATGCAATTTCAAGCCATTTTAGCCTACTTGTTAACACATTTATTTTGAACAGATTAATAGCTGAGTTCAAATTGGGAATACAGAGATCCAGGCTGGTGAGGAAGAGGTCATTATAGTGGGGAGCATAAACACTGGCCGAGACCAGTTGGGTCACGTGACCTGATTCTGTTATATAATTCTACAGAAAAACATGGAATTCAGGTTAATACCTAAGTGGAGCTCTGTATTGTCAGATGTGCCGTCTTTCAGATGGGATGTTAAACAAGGGCCCTGTTCCTGCTGAGGAGGGTGTTAAATATCCCATGACATTATTCAAAGAAGAGGAGCAAGGAATTGTCCTGGCCAATATTTATCGCTCAAACAACAGCACCAAAAACAGATGAATTGGTCATTTGCTGTTTGTGGGATCGTGCTGTCTGTAAATTAGCTGCTATGTCTGTCTACAAAACAGTGACTTCACTTCAGCAGTAATTCATTGTAAAGTGCTTTGGGATGTCCTGGGGATGTGAAAGGTGCTATATAAATCCAAGTTTGTTCAATGTCTTTTTTCCTTGTTTCCTCCAAACTCCAGCCTCTTATGCAAATTCCACTCCCTCCTTCCGACCATTGACAGCTACGCCTTCAGCTGCCTAGGTCCTGAGTTCTGGAATTCCCTCCCTAAACCTCTCCACCTTCCCTCTCCTCCATTAACACACATGTTAAAAGCTACTTCATTGACTAAGCATTTAGTTACCCACACTTCTTTGGCTCGATCTTTATTTTTGATTGATAACGCTCCTGTTAAGCACTTTGGGGTGTTTTACTATGTTATTGCCAATATATAAATGCAAGTTGCTGTAGTGACTTCAATTTCCAGGCTTCGGGCCTTCCCTGCTCACCAGCAAAGGGCAGTACAGGTCAATAATAAGAAAATCATCTTGCTGGCCCTTGCAGGTACAGTGAGTGCTTGGCCTTCCTATAACCTGAGGGAAAATGATATCTGGGAGCATTCAGCACCACAACCGGCAGCTATTAATGCTTACCACCACAGTGTCATGGGGGAAAATCTCTTGCAGTTAAACTCCAGAGGCAGCATTTTATTCCAGTACTGCTGGGAGCATTAAAGCTCTAATATAAATCAGCATTAGATAGAAAGCAGAACAGCCTTAATTCAAAAAGAGATTGGTATTTAAACATTTGCGACATAAATCCAGGCCTTTATTGCACTGATCACTGCTTCCATAGTCTAGCTGAGGTCTTGAGAGAGTGGGTGCTAGTCTGGCCGATTTACATCTGACAAGGGCACTCATTCTCAAATCTCAGCCACTGCGAAACAATACCCAATGTTTCAGTCACCTTAGACTGACTGTGGTAGTTTGGCCAGTGATGTCATCAAATAACCTGCAGGAATTAATGTGTGTGTATATAATAACATTGCATCATGATGTTACAATAGAGAGTCACTGTATATAGCATTGTATCATACCTGTGTGTGTAAATGATAATGCTGTACAGTGACATTAGTACAGTGATTGACTCTGTGTACTGTTACAAGGTTCTACCAGCTCTGAGCATCATGTCCGGAACAAACAGAAGCCCTTGAACAATTCCAAGTTCCAAACAGCTTGCCAAACACAGTACTCCTTTAAGCTCTTCCCATTGCCCTTGAACCCTGCCCTTTCATACTCAGCTTGGCTGGGGACAGTCTCCTCCCCTTGGTGCAATCATCTTTTAAAGGGGAGCTTCTTAAAGGGCCCATAACCTTCCTGTGGGATCAGGCACCTGCAGCTGACATACTTGTTCTCAACCACCCTGATACGCATCCTCCTTCCTACCCCCAGCATAATGCCATCAGACCCAGTGGCCTTTGCCATGAGGTAGTACCTTTGGGACAGGGTATTGGTGTTCCCGTGAGCCACTCTCAACTAGGGTCCCCCTCAAAACAATAGAGCTGCAGTGACAAAAACTACCAGGCATCACAGCTATCTTTATCTTCATTAGACCCCTTCAATTTGAGGGGTGTGTGATTGCACACTAGGAGAAACTGGCACTTTAGTAACTAGCACCTTAAGGTTTCTACAGCCCATTTAATAGATAGACACTCCTACTCTATCACAGCATACTGCTGCTCCCTAGACAACATCATCTGTTCGGGTAGAGCGCAGGAAGTTCCTGTCCTTCAACTATTGAGAGACTACAGCTCACAAACCCTCCCTCGAGGCATCAGTTTGCAACACAAATGTTTGCCTAAAGTCTGGTGTTACAACCTCAGTGAGACCGCTAACATTAGAACATGAGATATGAGCTCCCCAGACCAATTTAAAGAATTACATAACAAGATTTAACATGTATAAGTTAACCAGGCATGTAAGACAACCCCATTTTTCCAGCCCCAAAAATCATGTTTTTGCATATATTCAGTGAATAAGTCAACCCCCCTTTTCAGCCACGGCATGCTACACTTGCATTTGTAGTTATCCTCAATTGTTTGCCCCAGAAATGCATGTTTTTATTTATCTTATAACTGGGCAACAGGGATGAAGCAGGCAACAGGGGCTGTGTTGCAAAGATGTGTGGGAGTTTAAGACATGACCACACACAGCAGACCCCATGTGGCGAATGACTAAGAGAAATGGGTCCTCCAAAAAACAAATGAAGTGCGAAGCTGGTTTCAAGCCAAAAGTCCTAACATTTGCTAATTTGTCAAATAACTGTGCTGCTGCGAGGCAATTCGCTGTTAATGAAAATCTGGTGAGAGACTGGAAGAAGATGAAATCCGTCCTGAAGAAGATGCTCAAGACCAAATGCGCCATGAGAACAGGGACCAGTCACTGGCTTGATTTGAGAAGCATGTATCGGAATGGGTCCTTGAAAATCATCGGGGGGGAAACAATGTCACCAGAAATGCGATGTGTATGTACACACTTAAGTGGGCCGAATCAAACCCTGAGTCCAGCAAAGATTTCAGAGCAACACCGCTTTATGGAAAGAAAATATCTAGTGTTGTGGCAGAAGACCAGGATTGCTCAGAGACTACCAAGAGATCTTGATGCCAGTTACCAGTTTCCAGTGATTCATCATCAGACCGCAGCAAAAACACTTTGATTGTGGTTAAAGGTATCTTTGTAGAATTAATTTATTCAATAAACAGTACCACATTCATTTAATAAGAATTACCGGCAGATCACATTTTGTACTCAGCATGTAAGTCAACCCCCGTTTTTGGAACGATATTTGGAGGCTTCAAAGGTCGACTTATACGCCACGATCTATGGTAAATTAAAAGAAATCCCCATTAACTAAATGGTACTTTACAAGTAGCTGATACCCCAAATTACAGAGAAAGGTGTTTTCTTCACTTATTTAAATACTTGAAAACCTCACACCACACTTATACATTACACAGTCCTCCTTGATGGCAAAGTCTTTGCAGCTAAAAGTCCCAAACTGCTCCCAGTTGCAATGGGTTGGATCTCCCAGATCTTTCTCAAAGTCAATGTCCTCTTTGCTCACTTCTTCCGAGAACTTTTGACCTGGACCCCTATGAATAAGGTGATCTTCAGTAATCCTGTCAGTTTTTTTCTTCTCCACAAACTTCAACTAGTCCAAGTCTTCACAACCTTTTGCTGTATAAACCTTCTGAGAGCAGGTGTTCTCTCTCTCTCCTCTGAGGCTGCCACCACTGGTCTTCTTCTGGTCCTCCTTACAACCCACCTACCTTCTGAAAATCTGTTGAGTTTATCTGGAATCAAAAGTCAATAGCCTTTTGTCTTTTTCAATCTGCAAAGTCCACAAGTCTGGCTACAGCAGAGCCACCCCAGGCTTTCCATTGTTTCCAAGTGTTAGCAACTGCTATTCATATTTATGTTTTCAGAACCACTGACTCCTTGTTTATGGTCTGAAAGTTTAGGAGGGTGAAACCCATTGTTCTTCAGGGTGTTTATACCGCTGCGGTCTCTGCTTTTCAAAAAGGTCTTTGATCTGGGTTCTTTGTTGTCCTGGTAACCAAGATCCCTGTCTTGACTTTAAGCAGAGTAGATGTGAGGTCACCTGACTTCTCTGACTCCATCTTAAATGACATTAAAAATCACAGTTTTTAAAACATAATTATGCTACAAAGTTTAGCATTCATAATGTCTGGGACTATGAGCACAGGATTATTACAGATTATTACCTGGTTGAAGTCCCTGAATCCAGCCTCTGCCTCAGGGCTCCACTGTTCCCGGTTTGACGTCTTTGCTTTAGTCAGGTTGATAAGAGAGGTGCGGCTCAGATAGAAATATCCAGAATAAACCATCAGTAATAATCGATGATATCCAAAAAGACACTGACTTGTTGTTTACTCCCTGATTGGGGCCAGGATTTTGTTTCCCTGACGATTCACCACCCCACCCCCTGCAGTACTCGGTCTCGACAATCCAATCTGGGTTTACTGTGAGCCCAAATATCCTTCAACTGTCTGGTACAGCCTCTACCTGATTTAGATGTGACTCCCAATTTATACTATAATTGATGACATCATCCAAGTATATTACAGCATACTGGGTATGAGATCTCAACACTTGATCCATGAGTCATTGAAAGATGGCTTGGGCCCCATGCAAATGTCTTAATGGTGGACAGTAGAGCTCCTCTGGAGCTGCTAAAGTCATTTTCTCTTTTGTGGCCTGTTAAAGAGACCTGTCCGTGCCCTTTGGTCAGATCCAAGTTAGTGAGATAATTGGCTTTCCCCAGTCACTCAATCAACTCATTAGGTAAGCACTGATTTGGATATCTCATTGATTTTTCGAAAGTCATTACAGACTGTCAATTCCCATTGGATTTTAGAACTAAACCAATGAGACTATTCCATTCACCATGTGATCCCTCAATCACACCTAGTCTCAACATCCTCTAAATCTCCTGGATAACTATGCTGTGTTTGGCTTTGGGAATTTGTACAGTCTGTTATTGTCACCTTGTCCTGCTGATTCGAAATGTGAATATATCCTGTTTCCAGTGTACCATGTACTCAGCCTGCCTATTAAAGCCTGGTTACCCAACTCGAACCTGAACAAAGCCGACTACATGTGTCGGGTTCGGGTCGTATTGGGCTGTATTCTGCGTCCAGCATTCGGTCTTGGGTCGGGTAGGGCTGGACTGTACTGTTTTGTTTCGTTTTTGTTTTCATTTTAATCTACGATTTTTTTCTGTTTCAATAATAGGTTTGTTATTTTTGGGTCAGGTCGGGCATTTAAAAAAATTAAAGGACTCGGGGGCCCGGGTTGGGTTCGGGTTGGCTGTTGTCGGGCCGAGCCTGGGTCGGGTTTCAATTTTATACCCGAGTCAGGCTTTACTGCCTATACTACTACTCAGGCAGTTCACGAGAGACATGAACTATTCTTTGTCCCTTGGGGGTCAGGATGCCCCAAATGTTTCCTCCATCACTCGGCTTTTGGACGTTAATGTGGTAGACCTGCTTCCTTCTCTGAGGTTAGCTGATCTTCTAGTTTTTTGGGCCCAATGCCTGTATAACCTCACAGGTTCCTTGTCACTGAATTATATTGTTCCTCCCATTACTCTTTTGTGATGTTTTGTGATGGGGAAGGTGGTGGCATAGTGGTAATGTCACTGGACTAGTAATCCAGAGCTCAGGCTAATGCTCTGGGAACATGGGTTTGAATCCCACCACAACAGTTGGTGAACTCTGAATTCAATTAAAAAATCTGGAATTAAAAACTAGTCTAATGGTGACCATGAAACCACTGTTGATTGTTGTAAAAACACATCTGGTTCACTAATGTCCTGGCCTACATGTAACTCCAGACCCACAGCAATGTAGTTGACTCTCAAATACCCTCTGAAATGGCCTAGCAAGCCACTCAGTTCAAGGGCAATTAGGGATGGGCAATAAATGCTGGCCGAGTCAGCGACACCCACATCCCACAAACGAATAAACCAAATGGTGAGGATTTTGCAAGTCTGTGGTCCAAATAGCAGCTCAGATGGGGAAAATGCTCCAGAGGATTGGGGCACCTCTCTAACAGCAAACACAAGATAATACAGTAGAGGATCCTCGTTTCGCCCATCCTTATCTACAATCCTTTTCAGCATACCCGAGGGTTCTATTGAAACTCTCCACAAGGTCATTGGTTTGAGGATAGTACATGGAGGTAATTAGACTCTTAATGTGGAGCAGGTACATCAGTTAGGAACTGCTTTGGGATTGCTACCCAGTAAAACATCTTCACTAATTCGCCCACTATAATTTTAGAAGTTCTGTTCCATAGTGGAATCACCTAGGGATATTGTGTAGCATAGCCAATGACTGCTAAAATATACTATATCCTCATGCTTACTTCTCCAGTGGTCTCACTAGGTACATGATGATCCTTTCAAAGGGCACCTCAGATATGAGGAGAGGGACTATTAGGGCACGATAATGAGGACCAGGTCCACACAGCTCACATCTGGACAGGGCATACCCAACCAGTGCACGTCTTCATATACCTCTGGCCAGAGAATCACTTTGACACCCACTCTGTTTCCCTGTGAGCTTCGAATAGGTGCTTGTCTGCCAATGAGCCCATAGTACCTGAAATTGCTCCATTTCCTCCCAATTCCCTAGAGTCACTCTGTATAAAAGGCTATTCATTACTATGTAATATGGCCCAGGACCTTTTGTTTTATCCTCAGTGGGGTGCTTATTTTTCACCACTGCCTCTTGCTTCACATTTTGTAGGACTGGATCATTTATTTGCTCCCATTGAATGTTGGAAGGTCACACATCCACTCCCTCAAAATGTATTCCATTCTCCCCTGGGTGGCCATTCCAAAGGAGCTCCTCTCCCACCTTCCTACCAAACTCCGTTTCCCACTCTGGGGCTGGATAAGCAGAGAGAATACGGTCTTGGCCCTCTATGAAAACACCACCCTATTTCCACTTACATGTTTTCCTCCATTCCCTTTTTGATTTTGAAGTTTCCCAGACCAATGATACAACTCCAGATCTACAAAGGGAAACACTTGAGAGAGGCTTGCAACCTACCTGATTTCTTGTAGGCAATTTGCATTCCCTCCCTTCCTTGGATCAGGGTGTTAAACCCCGGGAAATCCACTCTGAGGAAGCCTGGGTTAAAGCCGGGTTACCCGACCCGAACCCAACCAAACCCAACATGTGTCGGGTTTGGGTCGGGTCGGGCTGTACTGTACTGTTTTGTTTCGTATTGGTTTTGTTTTAATCTACGATTTTTTTCTGTTTCATTAATGTGTTTGTTATTTTTGGGTCGGGTCAGGCATTTAAAAAAATTAAAGGATTCGGGCCCGGGTCGGGTTTGGGTTGGCTCTTGTCGGGTCGGGCCCGTGTCGCGTTTTAATTTTATACCCGAGCTAGGCTTTAGCTTGGGTACCACGCCAACCTTAACTGCCCAGGCATCTCCCCTCATTTCCACCTTGACCCAGATGGTGGGATAATAAAATACCTCCCCATGTACATAATTTCTTCCCATTTCATCCACATGGTCTAGATCTGAAGGCCACATTAGAGCTGAGAAAAACCCGGTTACTATAAGGAATAGCTGTGTGTGTGTCTATAATAACATGATATCATTATATAATAACATTGCAGCATGATCTTCCTATGGGGAATTTCTGTGCCTATTTATATGATAACATTGCAGCATGATGTTACTATAGGGAATCGCTCTGTGTGTATATTTGATACTGTTGTATCATGATGTTACTATAGGGAATACATATTGGTCAGGATACCAGGAAGAACTTTCCTGCTCTTTTTCAAAATAGTGTCATGGAATTTTTTACATCCACCAGTGAGGGAAATGGGGCCTCAGTTTAACATCTCCTCCAAAAGACAGCACTTCTGACAGCCTTGATTTTTGCATTTAGGTCTGTGAAGTTGGGCTTGAACCCACAGCCTTCTTGACTTAGAGGTCAGAGTGCGACCAACTGACCCACAGTGTACGCCTCTATTTATTAACCCAAGTGATACACATGCATTTTTAACCACCTTATCAACGTGCCCTGCCCCTTTAAGAATTTGTGTCTGTAGACAGCAAGGTCTCTCTACTTATCTACACTTTTTAAATTAATGCCATTTGTAGTTTACTATTTTTCCATATTAGGCCGACCAAAGTGCATCAATTCCCATTCTCTATATTACTTGATCTTGTTATCTTGATATTACTATAGGCAGCTAATGTGTGTGTATCCATGATAATGTTATGTCATTATATATGATAACATCGTATCACGGTGTTACTATAAGGAGTCACTGTCTGTAAATGATAACATTATATAATGATGTTTCTATAGGCTATCACTGTGCATTTATACGATAATGCTGTGTCACAATGTTAGCACAGGATTATTATTGATAAAGTTGTATCATGATGTCAGCACCAGGGAATGAATCATATCAACCTGGTCATTTTAATCTGTTTATTTCAAATGGCAAATATTTTGAGATAGAGAATGGAGGAATTTCAAGTAAATGTGTTTGTTAGTGGGATTTCAGTTCAAGGATATTTCTGACTAATTTCCTGGCGGAAATCCAATACGAAACATCTGGAAGCAATAATAGTTCTCAGATCAGTCCAGAAATACAGCTGTTAAGCTGGCAGCTCGATAGTGCCACCACTGCAATAGCTTCATTCATTGAAAACTGCTGAGTGACTTGTACATGCAGATGGATCTATCCTTGGTTAATTTACATACTTTCACATTTCCCACTTTTAATGTATGGGTCGGCACAGCGGCGCAGTGGTTAGCACCGCAGCCTCACAGCTCCAGCGACCCGGGTTCAATTCTGGGTACTGCCTGTGTGGAGTTTGCAAGTTCTCCCTGTGTCTGCGTGGGTTTCCTCCGGGTGCTCTGGTTTCCTCCCACATGCCAAAGACTTGCAGGTTGATAGGTTAATTGGCCATTAGCAATTGCCCCTAGTATAGGTAGGTGGTAGGGGAAATATAGGGACAGGTGGGGATGTGGTAGGAATATGGAATTAGTGTAGGATTAGTATAAATGGGTGGTTGATGGTCGGCACAGACTCGGTGGGCCGAAGGGCCTGTTTCAGTGCTGTATCTCTAAAACTAAAAAAAAACTATGGATATAACAGGGAGCCCTGCTTGCAAAGGAAACCAAGCACAACTTATTCCATAACACTACAATGCTGGTCCTTTATTGATATACACAACCACTTCATTGAGGAGTAATGTAATAAAGAGGGTGAAATTGGATATATACCCTGTATCAGAATGGGTAGGCCCACATAACGCTAACCTCAGGCCTTAACGAAATTAGATTAGCAATCTGCAGACACCTACTGCACGTCCTCAAGCGGCTGACCAGTGAAATGGATTTACATTTTGGGCTACATCCTTCAATAGATCCTGGGTGAGAGAGCAGTGTTAGGTTTAGGGTTTTTCTGAGTTGCTGTGAAGCCGGGAGAAAAATTCCTTAACCTCCCTGCTCCACATTTAGTTAAGTATTTATAAAAAAAAGTCTGACCTATTTTGTGCTTGCCTGCAGCTATCTGCTTGAAAACTGCCAGTAAGGCCACGTGTAAACTTGGTTATCCTGACGGACGTCAACTGTTCACAATTTTGGGAAGGGGCCTGAAGCAGACATTAAACCCTCTTTTTGAATATGCAAAGTGTCTGGCTCCTGTTTCAGTTGTGGGGTCTGGATGTCTATACTTCAGTCTTTGCCAATATGGCAAGAGGTGCATTGCTGACACAGAATATACGTCTGCCACTCACCACATTGGTGCGTTTCGTGCACATTTCATGCCTGTCAAACAGGTGCAGAGTCAATGAATTTCTAGGCCAATGTTTCTACATCACAATTTAACGGTTAATAATATTCACCAGATATGAAGCTGGAAATTTATGTATTATTTTAACAAACCCACCATCCAGATTGCGAAGCTTTCATCCATTAGCTGATAGTGTTCAGGAAAAGTTTGCACAAGAAATATTAAACAATTCCACATGTACATCTTGGCAAAAAGAACCCATCAGGAGCAACTTCAGGAAAACAATAACAATGGCTTGAATTTAAACAGCATCTTTAGCGTTAAAAATCTCCCAAAGTGAGCCGTACAGGAGAATTAGATATTGAATAGTCATGAAATGCCTTGGGGAAATGGTCAAAGGCTTGGTCAAGCCAGCAGGTCTTCAGGAAGCCATCAAAGGTGGGGAGGGAGTTAGCAAGGCAGAGGGGTGTCGGGGGAGAGTTCCACAGAGAGTTAGGGTTGAGATGGCTGAAGGCTATGCCTATTATTGGGGAGAGGCAGGAGAGGGAGGGGTATGCATATGAGTCCATGACTGGAGGACCAAAGGGCACGAGATGATACATGGGACTGGCAGAATTGCAGCAAGAGGGTCAGATGAAGCATTGAAGGGAACAGTAAATGAAAACAAAGATTTGGAATGCGAGGAGCTAATGGAGATCCTTGAGAACTGGGTGATGGGGAGAGTGGGACTGACTCTGGGGAAAGGGGATGAGTGAGTGGGACTGACTCTGGGGAAAGGGGATGAGTGAGTGGGACTGACTCTGGGGAAAGGGGATGAGTGAGTGGGACTGACTCTGGGGAAAGGGGATGAGTGAGTGGGACTGACTCTGGGGAAAGGGGATGAGTGAGTGGGACTGACTCTGGGGAAAGGGGATGAGTGAGTGGGACTGACTCTGGGGAAAGGGGATGAGTGAGTGGGACTGACTCTGGGGAAAGGGGATGAGTGAGTGGGACTGACTCTGGGGAAAGGGGATGAGTGAGTGGGACTGACTCTGGGGAAGGGGGATGAGTGAGTGGGACTGACTGCGGAACTGGGAAATGGTCGGGTGGGTCTGACTGTGGGGCTGGAAGATGGATGAGTGGAACTGACTGAGGGACTGGGAGATAATGGTGTGGGACTGACTCTGGGGAAGGGGTTGGGTGAGTGGGACTGACTGTGGGTCAGGATGTGACTTGGCAAAGTCCTGGAAAAGTTGAAGTTGTAGAAGGAGAAGCTCAGGAGTGGTGGCTGAGTTAGGAATGTGCCACCCATGTGATTGGACAGGACCCCAAACCCATCACTGGCTAGCTAGACTCAGACTACTGACAGGCAAACACACCCAAGAACTTGCAGACTGTGCAGCTGGAGGGTTGGGGGTATCCACATTCCTGATCCCTATCCCTGATCCCCAACCTCTGGATCCCCATCCCTGATTCCTAATCCTGAATTCCTAACCCCGATCCACATCCCTAATTGCACATTTCACACCCTACCTTATACATCACACATCACTGCAAAGGGCTTCCGCACCAACAGACGTGCAAGAGTGATAATGACCGTTTGTGTGTTTGTGCAACTCATTGGGATGTCTAGTAAGGTGTAGGGACCCCAAACTGAACCTTTGATCGGTGCCCCTGCAAGGCAAACACTGTTCCTGCACTTAAGGCCGGTGTGAAGGATTCTGGAGAAGCCAAGTCTAGAGTTAAAAAAGGCACAGATTAGTATTTCAGTGGCTGTGATGTGAGGTAAGAATGGAAACTGTCTTGGTGACGGAGAGAAGTTCCCCACTGGATTGAACAAGGTACTGAGATTGTGCACTATCTAGTTCAGTTTCAGCACACAGCAGGTGAAGTGATGGGATCAATGGCAAGAGTACAGAGCTTCTGCCAGGAGCTGAATACAATGGCTGAAGTCTTTGTAATTCTTCGTTTGGAGGAAGCTCTGTCTCAGCTTGACTTGACGATGGGCAGATAATCTGAGGGGTAAGGGAGGTGAGGGAGATGCTGCAGAGGTAGAGATGGGTTCATGTGAATAGATATGATAGCAATAAAGCCAACTTATATAACTTTATGTTCATGTGAATAACATTGTAATTGATGCATTGAAATCAGCAACATCCCAAAATATGGCCAATCCTTCAACAATTAAAATTGACTCAAGATTAGGAGCATTTATTGAAACTGTGACTCTTCTGACCGACAATATGGTGCTAGCTGATCTCTTGTGATGCTGAACACAGAGAGACAGGCCCAAGTCTAGGTGAAGCAGGTTTAGAGACCTGGGGATAACTGGACCAGGGTGTGAAGATATAATTCAATCCCCATTTTAAAGTTATATGTTCCTTCCTTATTTTACATCTTCTTTGGCCTCCTTGTCTCGAGAGACAATGGCTAAGCACCTGGAGGTGGTTTGTGGAGCAGTGTCTGGAGTGGCTATAAAGTCCAATTCTAGAGTGACAGACTCTTCCACAGGCACTGCAGATAAAATTGGTTGTCAGGGCTGTTACACAGTTGGCTCTCTCCTTGCACTCCTGTCTTTTTTCCTGCCAACTGCTAAGTCTCTTCGACTCGCCACTTTTTAGCCCCGCCTTTATGGCTGTCCGCCAGCTCTGGCGATCTGGCAACTGACTTCCACAACTTGTGGTCAATGTCACAGGACTTTGATTTAATACTTTGATTTAATATTATTAATTACAGTTAAATAAAAAAAACAGTCGTGGCAATTTGGGAAGCAGAGAAGTAGAGGAGCATAGGAGCTTTGTAAGACTGAAGTGCTACAGCACCACCACTGGCTGACAGATGCAATTACAGTGTGACAGGTTTACATAGGCAATTTCTTGGACAAATATGGACGTGGAAATTATAATGGGAGAAGTTGAGACAAAAGTGTAACAAAAAAAAAGAAATGACAACAGGAAATAAGATTCTGTAGACAGGAAGTGCGCACAGGTACAAGGCTTTTAATATAATAGATAATAAATAGAAAACCTTCTAACTTACCATTGGGGACATCTGTTAGTATTGACTGGAAAAGAAAGTGTGGGCTGAGTTTCAAATTTAGAAAGGATGTAAAAAAATTGAAACCCAATTGAAATTGAAATCTCTGCCCTATGTATTCAACGAGACAGATACAGAACTCACAGAGCACCACGTTCTGTTACTGTTCTACTCTGTGAATCCAGCTGATTCCGATTTCTTTTCCTCTCACAGTCCAAGGCTCTGCGGGAACGATGGCTGCTGGAGGGGACTCCTTCATCAGCAGCGGAGGAGGACGAGGGGATGAAGAAACAGTTCCAGGAGGACAATGTCAAAACTAAACAGATGGAGGAGACCATCCAGAGGTAACTGGTAGATAGTCTGATCATGAACATTTTGTCTCTTAGAAGAAACAGAGAGCAATAGGCTAAATTACTGATATTTTATAATCATTAGCAGCTGGGTCGAGATTTCAAAGGGTTTTCTGTGTCTTTACTGACAATGAGAGGCAGTGTCATGTAACCAGATATATCTAGGCAGTAGGAGAGATTAGTAGGCCAAGCACCCAGGTATCATGTCTATGCAATGAAGATGATTCCAGTTCTTGGGGTTCTAATAGTATAAGGAGAGGTTTTCATTGGAACAAAGAGCTATGAGGAAACATGTGGTCCTTAGATGGTAGATATAGACAGAATAAGGTTATTTAATTCCCTCAAGCGACAGTTGGACCTGTTTCTGGTGGGGAAAAGATCATAAAAGAGGTAGGTGCTTTACAATATTAATCAAAGTGAGGATGGTCTCTTAGACTAGTGACAAAGCAATTTTCCTGTTTTTTCCCTCCTATTTGGTCTGGGTTTCTATTTGGTCTTATTCTTGTCCCAGGAGATTACATGGCAGTGAGGCAACCAGGGACAGAGGGCAGGAAGTGTCTGCATTGTGAAGCATAAGGCATCCCGACTGTATAGGATAGGGTAGATGGACGAGTGGATCTCTTCCCATCCAACATTTTCTGTTTAGGTCAAGCAATGGAGGACGGTTTCCTCCGTTGTAGAGAAATCATAAAACACAGAACAAATATCTAAAGTTAAAAAACCTTAGGCAAGAATAGAGATAAGGTTTCTCTCTGTCAAGGTACTGATTTTTTTTTTTATTCATTCATGGGATGTGGGCGTCGCTGGCCAGGCCAGCATTTATTGCCCATCCCTAATTGCCCTTGAGAAGGTGGTGGTGAGCTGCCTTTTTGAACCGTTGCAGTCCATGTAGGGTAGGTACACCCACAGTGCTGTTAGGAAGGGAATTTCAGGATTTTGACCCAGCGACAGTGAAGGAACGGCGATATAGTTCCAAGTCAGGATGGTGTGTGACTTGGAGGGGAACTTGCAGGTGATGGTGTTCCCATACATTTGCTACCCTTGTCCTTCAAGGTGGTAGAGGATTTGGAAGGTGCTGTCTAAGGAGCCTTGGTGCATTGCTGTAGTGCATCTTGTAGATGGTACACACTGCTGCCACTGTGCGTCGGTGGTGGAGGGAGTGAATGTTTGTGGATGGGGTGCCAAACAAGTGGGCTGCTTTGTCCTGGATGGTGTCGAGCTTCTTGAGTGTTGGTGGAGCTGCACCCATCCAGGCAAGTGGACAGTATTCCATCACACTCCTGACTTGTGCCTTGTAGATGGTGGACAGGCTTTGGGGAGTCAGGAGGTGAGTTATTTGCCACAGGATTTCTAGCCTCTGACCGGCTCTTGTAGCCACGGTATTTATGTGGCTACTCCAGTTCAGTTTCTGGTCAATGGTAGCCCCTAGGATGTTGATAGTGGGGAATTCAGCGATGGTAATGCCATTGAATGTCAAGGGAAGATGGTTGGATTCTCTCTTGCTGGACATGTTCATAGCCTGGCACTTGTGTGGCGCGAATGTTACTTGCCACTTATCAGTCCAAGCCTGGATATTGTCCAGGTCTTGCTATATGTCTACATGGACTGCTTCAGTATCTGAGGAGTCGCGAATGGTGCTGAACATTGTGCAATCATCAGCGAACATCCCCACTTCTGACCTTATGATTGAAGGAAGGTCATTGATGAAGCAGCTGAAGATGGTTGGGCCTGGGACATTACCCTGAGGAACTCCTGCAGTGATGTCCTGGAGCTCAGATGATTGACCTCCAACAACCACAGCCATCTTCCTTTGTGCTAGGTATGACTCCAACCAGCGGAGGGTTTTCTCCCTGATTCTCATTGACTCCAGTTTTGCTAGGGATCCTTGATGCCATACTCGGTCAAATGCTGCCTTGATGTCAAGGGCAGTCACTCTCACCTCATCTGTTGAGTTCAGGTTTTTTGTCCATGTTTGAACCACGGCTGTAATGATGTCAGGAGCTGAGTGGCCCTGGCAGAACCCAAACTGAGCATCACTGAGCAGGTTATTGCTAAGCAAGTGCTGCTTGATAGCACTGTTGATGACACCTTCCATCACTTGATTGAAAGTAGACTGATGGGGCGGTAATTGGCTGGGTCGGACTTGTCCTGCATTTTGTGTAGAGGACATAACCTGGGCAATTTTCCACATTGCAGGGTAGATGCCAGTGTTGTAGCTATACTGGAACAGCTTGGCTCGGGGTGCGGCAAGTTCTGGAGCACAGGTCTTCAGTACTATTGCCAGCATATTGTCAGGACCTGTAGCCTTTGCAGTATCCAGTGCCTTCAGTCGCTTCTTGATATCAAGCAGAGTGAATCGAATTGGCTGAAGTCTGGCATTTGTAAAGCTGGGGACTTCAGGAGGGGGCTGAGATGGATCATCAACTCGGCACTTCTGGCTGACGATTGTTACAAATGCTTTCTTATTATTCTTTTATTTTTGGACTTTCCAGGGCAATTCTGGAGAGTTGGCAACTCAGACATTGGCAGCAAATGAGTGCCACAGAGCAACCCACAAGCTCCAAGTCTGGAAAAAGGATAGGGGAGCAAGGAGGGATGTCCGTTTGTGAGAGGGGAGGGGGCACAGAGCAGCAGCAGCCCATGTTGTCTTTGTAGAGCCCAAAGGATCACTTCCTACTCCTCCTGACCCCACAAAAAATAAATGAAAACTTATTTTTCATTCTCCTCAAAATTGATCCTCCAGCTTCAGCAGTTGATCTGAAATGGCCACCACTGTTTCACGTACATTGCAGGACTTTTATTTGCATATTAAAAGGGACCTAACACCTGGCAGGGGTGAGAGTTCTGGCCATCCAACACTAGGACCCTGGTAATAAAGCATGGTCATATTATTGGCAGGAGAGGGGGTAAGTCGTATCCACCATTTTCAGGGTGCTACCACTCCCTGCCCACAGGGTGGGAGGGGGAGGGGTGTCATGATCTCCCCCACTTTTTCATTTGCTGTTCTACAGTGTTACAAACAGGTGGTAAGTGGTGTGGGTGACTTCCACCTTTCACCTCTCAACTGACCACAGATAGTGTTTTAAAACACTTAGTCCCTTAGCGTTTTCAAAGGTCAAATAAATAGACAAATGACAAGTTTTCTCATAGTTCAAAAAAGAAAGATAAATATTTATTTTACATAATAACTGAAAAATGTTCACTTCACTCACTCACTGTCACTCACACACACACACACACACACACACACACACACACACACACACACACACACGAAAAGATAAAGAGTAGAGTGGTAGCATGCAGGTAGAATCCAATTGTGGTAAAAGAGTTCATTGTTTTAAGAAAACCTTTTGAAGCTTTTCAGGAGGAAATCTTTCAACAGTGCAGGGCTGATTGTTCTTTGTCTTGAAAAGGATGAAGTGTTGCAGCCTCCTTGTGGTTAAGCCTTACTCCGAAGTCAATGGGGGAAAATCCTGGTTCACTTTTACAGGTGGGGTTGTTCCAAAGCCACCTTGAAATTTCTCTGTTGCTGTAGTTAAAAGGTGTTGTCAGCAGGGCTCCTGCCTAGCTGGAACTGTCTCACAGCTGTTCTGTCTGGAAAAGACTTTTTTCTGGCAGTTCTGCTGTTCTGCCTCCCTCTCTCCTGAGAGATACCTTTTAAGGTAGAAACTTGTCAGGTTGAGGTGTCAGTCAGGTGACTTAGGGCTCTCTCCCCTGGGGGATTCATACAGTGTTCCAGGATATGGGAACCATTGTTACCTGATGGTGTCTGAATGTGGTTCATTCTGATAAATAGGTGTTACTTTACACCTATTATTTTGGCTTTGGCTTTGGAGTCAATCTGTCTGTCAAAAGTCTTTGTTAGCTTATTTCTGTAGATAGGAGTTACCAATACGTAATGGGTTCCTTTCAATTTCAATGGGTTCTCCCCAAAGCTAATTCAAATGAGGTTAACGAGCTTCATCTTCAACAGATAAATGTGTTTATTGACAGTGCAGGTGGGGTCACCTGACCTCTACCCATTTTGTCTGTGGCACAAATGTGTCCATTTTTTTGTGGTTCAGTTTGACAGTTGATTTTTATTTCATAATTCCTCCAGTTCACTTCATATTTCATTACTGTTCCCTCCAGGAGCGAGACAATATTAAAAAAGAAACCTAAATGGAAATGCGTTTACCGTTGTAGTTTTATTGGATACTTTCCGCGGAACAAAGGCAATCTATTTATAAAATGGATGCCTTCCTGCAAGAATATTGCAGCTGGCCAACCTCTGGGAAAAATCTATTAGTTTGTTCTTTGCTGCTGAATGGTGGTCTTATCAAAACAATGCCAAGTTATTCTTCGTATCCACACTCTTCCCTTGGAAGTAGTGAGAAGATTCACGGGCTGAGTAAGAATCTGACAGGTGGTGATGTTATTGTTTTCATATCTTCACAGTCTTCCCTCAGGGGATAGAGTGAAGCAGTGAAAGGATACGCAGGCTGACAGGTCACAACATGAACATTCCTTTCATGTCATAACCATTGTTATACCAGCCAATTGTCTGGCGAGTCCTGTACAGTTTTATGGACTCCCATGACCCTTGTAATGAGGCGGCGGGGGGGGGGGGGGTGAAGTGCATGCTCACCCACAGGATATAAGTATCCTGCTAGATCTCAACCGAGCTCCGGTACTCACACGCTGGGACTGACTGTCGCAGGGTGTGAACCCTGTATCTTCTGGCTCAGTGACAGGAATGCTGCCACTTGGCTAAAAGCTTTCTCCAGTGCTGTGTCTGTTAGGGAGCTCAGAGTAACCAGCAATGAGCAGTGATTTGTGGCCTCTGACAGACAGAAAAGTGCATAATGGGGTAAATGGGGGAGGAAGTGAGACAAATGGCTCTCACACTCTAAGAACCGAGAATATTTCAAGCAAGGTGTCACTGACCAACAGAGGGCAGAGAATGATCCCGCTGATCATGCCACAGTGTCGCACAGTTGAGATGTTTTAACTCATTATGTAACCGTGCAAAAACAATCCACAGGCTGCTGTCTCAAATTTTCTGAAGTTATAACAAAATTCAAATACCTCAGGAATACTCAGACAAAATGAACCAGTCATTTACGGTGTTTCTATCACTGAGAGTTCAAAGGGCACCGTCTTCATCAAGGAATGTTGGTCAAATCTTGTTCTGGTGGAGAAGAGGAAGGACTGAGCTGAACTCTCACCATGGTGACACATTTCAACAAGGTTTACAGTATAAATTAAATATTCAGCCACTTTTTCATAAATTGACCCTTTAAAAAAACAAGAGTGATAATAAGGAGTTATAAAGCAAAGCCATAAATCTGAATTACAAATAGAATGCTGGAATTGTGCAGAGGATCAGTCATCCTGCAAGCATTCTGCTACCTAGGCCCAAGACTCTGGGATTGCTCCTTAAACCCCACTGCCTCTCCACATCCTACTGTATTATGTTTACACCAGGTTGCTGGATATAGTATGCATACCTGATTTAATCTCACAGCAATGCAGATATCACACTTGTATTAAATCACCAACTGATTTATTTACAGCACATTAAACTATATCAGTTCTTTCACAATTTCAGTACATGTCTCCTCATAGCAATCGGTGTGTTTTCTGTAGAAAATTCACAATATATATTAATGATATAGATGAGGGAATTAAATGTAATATATTCAAGTTTGCAGATGGCACAAAGCTGGGTGGGAGTGTGAGCTGTGAGGAGGATGCAGAGAAGCTCCAGTGTGATTTGAACAGATTGAGTGAGTGGGCAAATACATGGCAAATGCAGTATAATGTGGATAAATGTGAGGTTATCCACTTTGGTGGCCAAAACAGAAAGGCAGATTATTATCTGAATGGTGATAGATTGGTAAAGGGGGAGGTGCAGTGAGACCTGGGTGTCCTTGTGCACCAGTCACTGAAAGTAAGCATGCAGGCGCAGCAGGCAGTTAAGAAGTCAAATGGTATGTTGGCCTTCTTAGCGAGAGGATTTGAGTACAGGAGCAAGGATGTCTTGCTGCAATTATACAAGGCCTTGGTGAGACCACATCTGGAGTATTGTGTGTTGTTTTGGTCTCCTTATCTGAGGAAGGATGTTCTTGCTATGGAGGGAGTGCAACGAAGGTTCACCAGATTGATTCCTGGGATGGCAGGACTGACGTATGAAGAGAGATTGGGTCGATTAGGCTTGTATCCGCTGGCGTTTAGAAGAAAGAGAGAGGATCTCATAGAAACCTACAAAATTCTAACAGGACTTGACAGATTAGATGCAAGAAGGATGTTCCCGATGGCGGGGCAGTCCAGGACCGAATCCTCTCACTATGAAGGCCAGCATACCATTTGACTTCTTAACTGCCTGTTGCACCTGCATGCTTACTTTCAGTGACTGGCTGACATTCCAAATGGTTCCCTTTGGTGGAAACAGAACTTGGAGTTTTTAACAGAGGAAACCAGGGAGAAGCTGGAGATAAAATAAAGAGAGATTCCCCCCCATCCGTCAGTGACATACTAAATATTATCAAAGGACTTTCTAATTTGTGCAGGCTATTGTGTCTAATCCATTAATGGTACTAAACTAATTAAAGGGCTCTATAATACTCTCTCAGAAATGGTAATCTTTAATTTACCATCTTCGTTCTTCCACTTAAAATATATTATACTTTTGCGGAGAAATCAATATCACTTTTAATGATAAAAGTGCAATATTTTAAAAGTGCATAATATTTCTGTGGGATTTTTAAGTCATTACAGTTGGCATTTCAGACACTGTTTGCAAACGCTGTCAGAAATGGACTTAATGAGCTCTTTAACATCAGACTCTCAGAAGCTTGTTTTTCATCTTCATTCATGAACCATCTTAATCTTTCATTGGGAGTTCATTTATCTCTGAAACAGTCTCTCAGTCTCTGAACTAAATGCTGCTAAAAGTGGGATGGATGGGACTGGGTTTGGAGGTTGGGGAGGGGAGGCAGTGGTATTGGGGAGACTGGTGTGGTAGTAATGTCACTGAGCTAGTAATCCAGTGGCCCAGACAATGTCCTGGGGGCATGAGTTCAAATCCACCACAATTAATAAAAATCTGTAATTGAAAGCTAGTCTTAGAAATGGTGCCATGAAACTATCATTGTTTGTCATAAAAACCCATTTGGTTCATTAATGCCCTTTAGGGAAGAAAATCTCCTGGTCTGGCCTCCATGTGACTCCAGACCCACAACAGCCTCACAGCTCCAGCGACCCAGGTTCCATTCTGGGTACTGCCTGTGCGGACTTTGCAAGTTCTCCGTGTGACCGCGTGGGTTTCCGCCGGATGCTCAGGTTTCCTCCCACAGCCAAAGACTTGCAGGTTGATAGGTAAATTGGCCATTATAAATTGCCCCTAGTGTAGGTGAGTGGTAGGGGAATTGAGGGGATGTGATAGGGTAATGGGATTAATGTAGGATTAGTATAAATGGGTGGTTGATGGTCGGCACAGACTCGGTGGGCCAAAGGGCCTGTTTAATTCTGTATCTCTAAATAAAATAAAATAAATGTGATTGATCCTTAAGCCTAACAAGCCATTCAGTTGGGTTGGGCAGCAAATGCTGGCCTTGCCAGTGATGCCCACATCACATGAAAGAATCAGAAAAAAGATGGACCTTGTCATTTGTTTTCATCAGCTGGTGAAAGAGATTTCCCTGTCTACAGCCACCAAGGCACAGGAAAGTAGACAGAGGGGTTTACAGGCTGCACTGTGAGAACAAGCTGTTGGGGCATTGGCTTTAACTGTTCTTGAGGGCCTCTGCATTGGAGCTTGTATCAATGTGCACTTTTATGACTAGAATTCAGCTCCTAAACATGGGATGTTTGCACAGCAGTTACTAGATCTAGAGTTTCTGATATCTCATACTCCAAGTAGAGCAGTGTAATGGTTATGTTACTGGGTTAGTAATCCAGAGGCCTCCACTAGTTCGACATGTATGTTTGTTTAAATCCACCATGACAGTTTGAGAATTTGAGTTCAGGTCAAACTCTGTGTGGGATTTGAAGATCAGTGCAAGTACTTGGGTCAGAAATTCATGCACTCAACTTGTCTGCCCTGACCGTCCAGAGTTATTTAAAAGTTTTAGGTGTGCACTTATGGTGTCCTAGCTCTGTCAGATAGTAATTATTGCAGCAGGTTTGAGCATGTACCCAGAATTAACATCAAATTATAATATTCTTGCACATATGTGGCAGGAATGTGCATCAATGGCATTGGCTAGCGAATGGGGCCAGAGGAACAGCTACCCACCCAATATCCTTCCATTGTTTGCCCCAAATCTGGCTGAAATCAGGAAAAATAGGAGAGGAAAACCTACTAGAAACAATGTGATTACCAAAGATTTTCCTGGGCTGTAATTGTGCTAAGACGGAGTGATGCCTGTTCTCAAACTCCCCAGTGAGGTAGTCGCAATGTATTTGTCACACCAAATACTCCATTCTGTTCACAATCCTGGATGAGACAAGGGCAGTAACTCCAAATCTCCTCAGCCCAACTATCTGAGATATAGCCCCCTCCCAAAGCACAGACCACCAATCGCCAGTCACTATGACTAAGGCAGCTCTCTGATAGAAACACAGCCATGTACAGCACTTCACTTCACCTTACTTTATGTAAGTTGTGTAGATGGAGTTCAGATACAGATCAGCCATGATCTAATTGAATGGAGGAACAGGTCTGAGGGGCTGAATCTGTACCTACTATGTTCCCATTTTTACAAATACTAAACCAGTCAACTTTGATTTGTTTTCCTGTCTAATGTCTTTCCTCCTGACTGAGAGACTCATGCTGGAGTACTGATTAATGGGTGTTAGCTACCCAAGTGAGCATTCTTCAAGCTGCAATGAGCACCAGTGGGATATGGGACAGCGGAGCCCGATCCTGCCCTTTCCTTAGTTCAAGTATTATTTGACAACATGTGGAGAATGGCTTAATAATGAAGAGAAACTCTCCAATTGTATCGCTAAATCACACCAAGCAAATCATAGAATAGGACAGCACAGAAGGAGGCCATTCATCCTATCGAAAATTCCCAGGATCTTTCATGTTAGTCCCACTCCCCCATTCTTACTCCAGATCCCCACAATTTTTTTCTTCTTCAGGTATTTATCCAAGTCCCTTTTGAAAGCTACTGTTGAATTTGTTTCCAGCACACTCTCAGGCCGTACATTCCAAACCCTAACCACTCGCTGTGTCAAAAAAATGTCCTCATGTTGCCTCTGGTTCTTTTGCCAATCACCTTAAATAGTGTCGTCTGGTTCTCAACCCTTCAGCTGTTGGAAACAGTTTCTCCTTATTTGCTCTATCTAGCTCCTTTATAATTTTATACACCTTTATCAAATGTCCTCTTATCCCTCTCTGCTCCAAGGAGAACAACCCCAGCTTCTTCAGTCTCTCCAAGTCACTGTAATCCCTCAACCCTGAAATTATTCTAGTGAATCTCTTTTGTACCCTCTCCAAAGCCTTCAAATCCTTCCTAAAATGTAATCCCCAGAATTAGGCACAAAACTCCAGCTGGAGCCGAATAAGTGCTTCATATACGGTTTAGCATAACTTCCTAGCTTTTGTAAAGCCCAGCATTCCATATGCTTTATAACTACTTTGTTAACCTGTGTGCAAACACCCCCATGTGTCTCTGTTCTTGCACCCCTTTTCAATTGTTCCATTTGGTATATATTGTCTTGGCTCATTCTTCCTACAAAAATATATTACCTCATACTTTTCTGCGTTGAATTCCATGTCTCCACCCATTCTAGCAGCCTGTCTCTGTCCTTTTGAAGTCTATTATTATCTTCCTCACCGTTTACTACACTTCCACATTTCATACCATCTGCAAATTTCATGGTACCCTGTACCACCAAATCTAAGTCATTAATGTCTATCAAAAACAGCAGTGGTCCTAGTGCTGCACCCTGGGGAACACCACTGTATACCTCCCTCCAGTCTGGAAAACAGCCAATCTTCATAACTCTCTGCTTTCTATCCCTTAACCAATTTTGTATCCATGCAGTTACTGCTCCTTTTTTCCCATGGGTTTCAATTTTGCTAACATGCTTAATATGTGGCACTTTAGCAAACAGCTTTTGAAAGTCCTTATACACAACATCAACTGCACTGGCCTCAAACACCTTCTCTGCTACCTAATCAAAAAATTCAATCAAGTTAGTCAAACACGATTTGCCTTTAACAAATCCATACTGGTTTTCCTTCACTAATCTATGCTTGTCCAAGTGGCTGTTAATTCTCTCCTGAATTATTGTTTCTAAACATTTCCCCTCCATTGACGATAAACTGACTGGCCTGTAATTGCCAAGTTTATCCTTCTCCCCTTTTTTTGGACAAGGGTGTAACATTTGTAATTCTCCAGTCCTCTGGCACTGCCCCATATCTATGAAGTATTGGAAGAGTGTGGGCAGAAACTCCACAATTTCTATCCTTATTTCCATCAGCATCCTTGGATGCATCCCATCCAGATTGGGTGATTTATCTACTGTAAGTACTGTCAGCCTTTCTAGTACTTCCTCTTTATCTATTATTATCTCAGCCAGACCCAAAAACCTCCCCATTTTCTGTAGCTTTGGTAAATTCATCTTCCTTGATAAACACCAATGCAAAGTACTCACTGCCTCAGCCATGCCTTCTGCTTCCACCAATAGATGGCTATTTTGGTCCCTAATTGGCCACACTGCTACGCTGAAAATCCTTTTACTGGTAATATGTCTATAGAAGACATTTGGATTCCCTTTTATGTTAGCTGCCAATCTGTTTTCAAATCGTTTAGTTTTCCTTGGATGTAATGTTAAAGAATGTTTTAATGTTTATATAGTACCTTTCATGATCTTAGGACATCCCAAAGCACTTTCCAGCCAGTGCAGTACTTTTGAAGTGTACTCACTGTTGTAATGTAGGAAATGCAGCAGCTAATTTGTCCCCAGCAAACTCCCAAAGACAGCACTAAGGTAATGGCAGACAATCTCTTTTTAATTATGTTGGTTGAGGAATAAAAATTAGCCAGGACAGTAGGAGAACTCCCCTGCTTTTCTTTGAATATTTTCATGGAATCTACCTCTCTGAGTTTAACATCTCATCCAAAAGGCAGTGCCACTGACAGTACAGCACTCCTTCAGTACCGCACTGTAGCCTGTGCTGACAGTACAGCACTCCTTCAGTACTGCACTGTAGCCTGTGCTGACAGTACAGCATTCCTTCAGTACTGCACAGTAGCCTGTGCTGAAGTCTCTGGAGTGGGACTATCATACGAACTTCTGATCCAGAAGCAAGTAGTGCTCTCAATGGGTGGAATCTTGTGGTCTTTAAAAAATAGTCACAGGTCGGGACCATTTCCGGGTCCTGACCCCACACAAGCAGTTGTTTCGCCCACCTGGGAGACCTTCCCAGAGGCAGCCAATCAAGAGGCCGCCTCTGGGTCCACCATCCAATTAAAGATGGTGGGCGGGTTCCTGAGGCTGCAGGCCCAACCAGAAAGCCTGCAATCTTGGACAGGCAATAGCCCCACTAGCAGAGGCGGGTGCTGCCACTGCAGGAAGGGACTGCGAGCTCTGAAGAGGTATTGAATTTAATTAAATAAATGGTGCCGCAGCAGCCAGGCCACCCCTGTGGAAAACCGCTCCACGGGATAGCTGGTGGCAGCAGATGTGGCCAGCTGATGGCCATGGGTTAAAACAGGAGGCCTTGTGGGTCCCCCAGGCGAGCCACCGGCAAGCCATCTCCAGGTAACTGTCGGGCTTGGCACTCGGTGGGGGGGGCCTGTCCCCCGCCAAAAAGATCCTGGTGGCATCAGCAATTAGCCCACAAATAGGCATTTAATGATGCAGATTGGCTACCAGCCACTGTTGGGTGGGTAGTCTCTGCTGGTGGCAAAGGCGGGAACATGTCAGGCTGTTGACCTGATGCATATTTCTCTGAAATTCCTCTCGGTCCTGCCTTAAAGCCCACCCCCACATGACCGGGAAGATTCCACCCACTAAATCGCAACTGAAAAAGACTTCTGACACTATTGGTCTCACACACAAGCAAATCCCTCACTGTGTAGGAAGGAAATATGAGAAATAATATCTAATAACAGGACAGCCATTCGACCAAAGTTACCGTCTGTGGAACATCTAATAAAGCAGATTACAGTACCTGACTGTTCATCTTAATATGTTTAAATCCACACTGGGTCAAACTTGCCGAAGCAATGAAACTTCCAACAAGGTCACTTTTCCCACAACCATCTGCTCAATTACTCCTTGCAATTGCAGAGCACTTTAACAGAGTAATTTGCAATGGAGAGCTTTTACCATAAACCAATGCTTTTAACCACCTGTAGTTTATGAGGACGTTTTGTTTCGTGCATGACCTTGCACAGTGTAACTTGCATAGATCTTTATTTTATGGGAAGTTTATATTGCTCTGCATGAAACACAAGGTTGCATGAAATGATAATGAACATTCAGGCCCTGTCAGCAGACTTGAATTGCAATCTTGACTCCCTAAGTTGGCTCTGACTTGACTTTTGCTGGGTTTCACCAACAACTCCCTGAGACCTCACATTGTTTTTGTTGGGTAAGGGTATCAAGGGCTTTGGAGCTAAGGTGGGTACATGGGGTTGAGGTACAGATCAGTCTAACCTAATTGATTTTAGATCAGGCTCAAGGGGCTGAATGGCCTATTCCTGTTCCTATATTCATATAACATGTATAACTCATGATCCCTTTCTAATAACTGTAAAAACCTGGCATTTAGCACAGCTCCTATTTCCCAGGTAAGGTCGAGGGACCATCATGGTCAGATATCCAGTCAGTGCATGGACATTTCAATTAACAAAGCTGTTTTGGCCAGCTTGTTGCATTGCTCCAGTTGAAGGATGTTGATAATTGCGAATCAATGTTATTCCTGAATTAAGAGTTAGATACATAATGAAGCCCTGTTACATTGGTCCAACTGCAGGGAAAGATTTCTTCTGTGCAGCATGAGCAGAGGAACCTATACTTTATAAATGGCCTTATGATTTTATTACATGGTGCTAAGAGTACAAAACTCTCTCCCCCTCCCTCATGTGTCTCTGTCCCTACCGCTAACATCAGTGCGATATTTCCCCAACTCTGCTCATTGGTGTAATTTTAACAGTTAATGACAGTGTAAAACAGACGATATCAGATCAACTGGCCGTGACACATTCCGCCAGATTTTTCTTTTTGTTGTGGTCAATGGAAGACCCACAGAATTCTTTAATCTTTCTGCTAATGCAAAGATGCTTCGGTCTTATGATTCTTCTTTCCCAAACCAAAATAAATGATCATCAAACACTTTTTTCATGAAGAAACTGCCCCTTTAGATATCTTCAAGAAGAAATGAACCTACACTGTGCTAAGGCAGGTCATATTCAGCTAACTGGTCAATCTCTTCATGTTTGGAGTTTCAATTCAGGAAACATGATTGGCTACACTGCTTGTTGAGCATGCGATTCTCAAACCAATGAGATATAAATAATGAGCATCCACCTTACTAATCCATTCTTAGCTGCCCTGACTGTACACACCCCAAGCAGCATATCCGCTGTGTGCAGTGTGATGGTGTTACTCTGACACAGCATGCGCATGGGCAGTTGTGACAGATCATGCAGCTGAGTCAATTGATCCAGTGCTCTCCTGGCCGCCCTCCCACCTTCCATCTTCCGTAAACTTCAGCTCAACCAAAACTCTGCTGCTCATTTCCTAATTCGTACAAAGTCCCATTCGCCCATCACTCTACTGCTCACTGACCTATATAGGATCCCAGTCTGTCACACCTCGATTTTAAAATTCTTATCTTAGTGTTCACATTGCTGCATGGCCTTACTCCTCACTATCTCTGTAACCACCTACAACCCTCCAAGATTTCTGTGCTCCTCCGATTCTGGCCTCATGTACATCTCCGATTTCCTTTGCGCCACCATTGGCGGCTGTGCCTTCAGCTATCTAGGCCTTAAAGCTCTGGAATTCCCTCCCTAAACCATTCCATCTCTTGTCCTTTAAGAGACCCCTACAGCTTTGACCAAGCTTTTGGTTCACCTGTCCTAATACCTCTTTATGTTCTTCGGTTTTAATTTTTGTTTGAGTATCGCTCCTGTAAACGTCTTGGGACGTTTTACTACATTAAAGGTGCTATATAAATGCAAGTTGTGCTGGTTGTGTTTGAACTCATCCCAAGAGCTGCTCTGCTCTAGTCCTGTTGCAGTAAATGCTATGGCAAAAAAACTAGGTGTTGTTTAGTATGTGAGCACAGCGGGATGTGCAAGTGTTTAAGGTAACAAACGTCATCAGTTCGTTCATGTGTCTGAGAAAATTCATGTGTGAAGCAGCAGGCATTGACCTCAGCTACCAGCCTATCAACATTGAACAGGAGGCAGTCAAGCAACCAATTAAAAGCATCCCTGGAGTGACAGCCATTGTACCTGTGACAGAAACATTTCGAGAAAATGTGTCATTTGACATTATAACTGCTTCACATTTGACGCCACCCTTCGACTATTCAAATTCCGAACAACCTAGAAGGATGGGAAATGGGCGCTTTTCAGGGTCAAGTTGTCTCAAAGTTGACAAGCCTGGCAATAGGAGATTGGAACTGAGTGGATTTTTCTGTGGAAAACTCCACCTACCAAACCAGACAGGCTTCAGAACACTCCAGAAGGCTATTGGTCCACCAGCCTTGCTCAAACATGTCTCCTGGAGGGTTCTGGTTGTAGGGTCTGGGTTCCTTCTCACTCAGCTCCTGATAAACCAATTCTCTGGTGGGAAGAACTGTCCTGGCTGAGAAGCCTAGCAGTGCACTCTGATACTAAGCTGAAGGGTTTAGCCAGTTAAGCACCAGTAGTACCTTTGCTCAGTGGTAACACTCTCACCCTCCCTCAGTACCACTGAGCCTAAATTTTATCCTCAGGTCCTATAGTAGAGCTTGAACACACAATCATCTGACTCAAAGGTAAAAATGCTAACGATTGAACAAAGCTCATACGGTGCATACAGAATAAATGGGATAATTGCTTCCTTCTGGAGGATAATTGGTGCAGTGAGGCATCAAAGAACAGCTGAATGCCAATGTCATCAGAATTGCAATAATTAGTTATTGCCTTGTACCAATGCCAACTTTGCTTTTATTCTTCATAATAATCTATATCAAGGACTGTTCTCACCAATTTTCTCCACTCCTCTCTTGAAAAGATTGGCCTGGAATTTCCTCAGAGCTGCTCCTGCTCTGCAGCTGTAATGTTACAGGTAAGTAAGCCTTCCCATGAAATTACGGCAATGAAGTGGAAGCAGCTTTGAGGAAATTTCGGGCCATTGTCTCCTTGCTGGACCTGGCTCCACGGGCACCAGGTGCCCTTCAGCACCTCACCCAATGGGACCAGTATGGAGAAGAACTATGGGACAAATGTCAAAGTTATGAGGAAAGAATGAAGAGATTGGGCTTTTCAGCCTTGACTAGAGGTGACTGAGAAGTGACCTTATCAAGGTTTGTGAGGTAGCAAGCAAGAAAGAAAGGTAGATCCAGAACTAAGATCAAGAGTAAAACATGGGGGTGGATTTAGCACTGATATCAAGAAGCTTTGCTCACACAAGGTGAGTGCGCAGAATGAACATCCCCTTAGAACAGTGGGGAAAACCCTGGAATCATTTGGTAAATAGCTGGATGCTGTGATGGGGAATGTTGGGTCTCTCTGAATGGATGCGTAAAGATGGGTCCAGTAACCTTCCTCATCTATATTAATTTTGTGGAGATTGAGCCTTGATCTGATGATATACAACATCACATGATTGCCACTGTATTGGAGACTACATTTGGTTGAAAGTGACAAGGCGCCATTTGTTCATCCATTGCGTAGTTGTGTTGCAGGCATTGCAGAGTCAGCATATAGTGTGAGAATGGAATCACATCTCGGCAAAGCCAGACCATGGAGGGGCTTCTCTGAAGCACTTCAGTGAATCAGCTGTGTTTTCAGAACAATCCGGCAGCTTTCACGGTCTTTGCATTCTGCTACAATTGCTATGATGTGGAATGCACTGCCTGAAAGGGTGTTGGAAGCAGATGAATGCTAACTTTCAAAAAGGAATTGATAAATACTTGATTAGAACCAGCATAGCCACAGTGGGCCAAATGGTCTCCTGCAAGATTCTATGCTACCAATCATAAATAACTGGATTTATTGTGTCCAGTTTCACATCTGGCTATGATGGGATTTCAAACTCATGTAACTGTACAGTAACTGTACTAGTCCAGTATTATAACCTCTACACCACCTTGCCCATTTTCTATTGAAGGGTCATATTCATGAGGGCGAAGGACCCATTGCTCATTCTGGCTGCAATCAGGCTTGCTGTCTCTGGAGATCCTCTTCATATCTGAAAGAATGGCCAACTGACAGTGAGCCACACAGACCAGCACTGTCTCAGGATCAGTCCACACACGGAGCAAACTTAGCTCACCCTTGCAGTTCAGGGCACTAAAATCTGCTCCAGTATTCCAGGACTAGGAAAAGGGAAATTCAGCCAGGATTCCTGTTCCTGCATGCGATCTAGTGACTCCTGCTGGCAAATGTGTGTACTTGGCTATTGGAAGGGACACAATTGTGCTGGACTGTGATGGTACTGTTGAATAAGCAGGCACCACTTTCCACGTGAGCTTATACATGAAGGATGGTCAAGTGGATGGGTCATTGGATAGCAATAGCATCAGCACTAGTCATCATTATCATAAACAGGCTAGACGAAAGAGGAAAATGTATACCATCCCACCACCCACATGGCACACATGTGTCCCCATGACCTGATCATTGGGTGCTGTGAATGGGCTGATGTCTTGGTGTTGTGAATGGGCTGATGACTGGGTTTTGTGAATGGGATGATGACTAGATGTTTTGAATGGGCTCATTACTCAGTGTTGTGAATGGGCTGAGTTACGACCAAGGTGGGAGTAATGCACTGTTAATTTAGTCCCACTACTCCGCAGGTCACAGCAGATTAGTATAGTTTCTCGCCTACTGAAAAATAACCAAATTAAACACTTTATTTATCCCTTAGAATAAAGCACATCAAACCAGATTTCTTTAAACAACAACAAAATTAACTATTTATTAATAAACTTAAACAATAATGGGATAAATCTATATATATGAAAAGATTTTATAACATCTTATTCTTCTAACCCTCATGCACACACACACATACATTAAAAAACCAGTTAACTGGGGATAAAGGATGTTTTGAGTTGCAATGGTTTCTTAGGAATAATAAAATAATTGGTTGCCACAGTCTGGTGGGATATTTCTGGATTGGTGAGGTGTCCCAGTGTTGAGTAGTCGGATGCCACTCGAAACCTCTCCAGGTGACATTAATGAACCGTCTGTGATGGGTAGGTATTCAAGGCAATTCGTCTATAGTAGGCGTCACACAGATCTTTCCGCAAAAGGGTGTAGCAACAGGTCTACTTGGATTTTAAAGTAACAGTATAACAGTAGAAGCTTTCTTGAGATTTCAGGATCTCCGAAAAAACACAGGAGCAACATGAATCACTCTTGAGGCAGGGATTCTTGAGAGACAGGAGGCAATAGTAATCTGCCACACCCAAAACATAAGGCTTCCTCTCTCCAAAGCAGTGTTGCTCCACAGAGTGCAGCAACCTCTCTTTTCCTGGGTCTTTCCCTTTCTTCAGGCAGGTCAAAACCACATCTTAAATGTAGAATTTCTTTTTAAGAGATTCAAGGCTTCTTTTACAGAGAGTGGTAACACTTTTCTGGGTCTTCCTCTCTTTCAAGGCAAGGCAAAGCAAAGCAAAGATTTCAAAGCCTGCTCCATGTAGAGTTCACTGGTCTCTTTCAATCCCTAAATGAAACTAAAACTTTCAACAGTCAAATCACAAGACAGTCATTAATCTTCATGCTTGCTTGGAAACAGGTCTTGCAGTCTGCACACTTCAAACACCAAGTGTCAGCATTCATTGTTCACAGAAAATCCCCTTTCCCAGCTTTCAAAAACACACAGAATGCCCAGTTTTCAACAAAAAAAAAACTCCTGTGACAGCTGGTACTCGATGTCATGATTTGGCTGATCACTAGGAGTTGTGAATGGTCTGGTGTCTCGTTAATGTGAATGTTGTTACGATTGTTAAACTCCAGAAAGCTTGTTGTGGAAGGATGATGCTGGAGCCTATCTTTACTCAGTTTCAAATTGATTGTACAAAGTAAAAGGATTACAAACATGTAACTCCTCACTGAAAAACCTCCACCTGTCTCAGTAAGTGTCTGCTCAAGTAAGACCCCAATTAACACCCTTCACCTGCATATAATTAAGCAATTGATATGCAATTAACAGATTAACAATGATCAGGTGAGGAGGGGTCGAATGGTTCCCCTCTTTTCCCTTTCCTTGTTTGACCGTAACATGCTTACTTCTTTTTTGAAAAGGATATACTTGCTAATTCAGTGAGTGTTTGACAGTTTACGCCTGTGATCATAAGAGCACCAATCGGACAGGTTTTCTTGAGTTTAATAAAGAAACAGGTTAGCTTTATTATACTTAAACTGAGCTAAGCAAAATAATAAAACAAGCTCCGTCTTTCACACACATGTACACAAATAGATTACAGAGTGGGAAGAGAGGATAGATTGGTCAAATTAGAGTCCAGAGAAATAAAGGGGTTATACAGTCTGTGGTGGTTGGTGACTCGGCTGGCTTCAAGCTGAATTCGGTGGTCTTATGACTTCCCCTTAGTCATCTCAATGCTTCCAATTTGAGGATGCAGACGGTTGATTTGGCTGTTCTCTTGGAGACAGTAGAGCTGTGGTGATTTCCTTCAAGGAGTCTCTATCTGCCGCAGGGGCATCATTGGGTGGTCACGGTCAGCAAACAGGGTTTGAAGCTTGCAAAGTGGGGTGGAGACAGAGGAAGGAAGCAGTGACCCCACTCAGCTCTAGTCTCGTCAGTGTCTCAGCTGCTTGTCCCTTTACTACAGAGAAAGCAGAAGCTTAAGCACACAAAGGGTGGGCCTGTCACATGACCATCACCCAGTGATTCAAACATGATTGCTACTAGTGTATTACCTCTTGCAACACAATTAGTCTATGTCTGGGAATCCCCTTCTCACAGCTAGGGTCCCATTGTCCATGCGATAAGATTCAGGGGTTCGTCTCCACCAGTTAAATACCTCAGGTGATTGCCTTGATGCTTGCTAATGGGGACAGAATATGTGATTTACTCAGATTTCCCCAGGTCATTGTCCTTAATGGGTCTTTGTCGACATGGTGTCTCCATCTCAATGGATTGGAATGTGGATGGTACAGTGATGCAAACTGGGGTAGCCATCTTTAGCTGTGACCTCAAGTCACCTTCAGTCTCTGTTTTTTAAAATTAAGTTTCCAGCCAGTGGATTAAAAACCATCATTTAACACAAAGCACATTTTCATGACAATGGGCTGATGACTGGGTTATTGTGAATGGGCTGTTGACCTGGTGTTGTGAATGGGCTGTTGACCTGGTATGAATGGGCTGGTCACTTGGCCTAGTGAATGGGCTGATGGCTGGGTATTGTGAATGTGCTGCTGACCTGGTGTTGTGAATGGGCTGTTGACCAGGTATGAATGGGCTGGTCACTTGGTCTTGTGAATGTGCTGATGGCTGGGTATACTGAATGTGCTGCTGACCTGGTGGTGTGAATGGGCTGTTGACCTGGTGTGAATGGGCTGGTCACTTGGTGTTGTGAATGGGCTGGTCACTTGGTGTTGTGAATGGGCTGATGACTGGGTATTGTGAATGGGCTGGTGACTCAGTGTTTTGAATGCGCTAATGTTTTTAATGTAGCAAAACATAATAATCAACTAGACTTCAAAAAGTACCTGACCACTGAAAGAGTCATTTATATCCACTCACCACACAAAATATGAAAAAGAGTACGGTGCACCACACTGCCTGTATCACAGCACTGAACAGTTTCTGTGTGCATATCCCACTGTTGTTGATGCACCAAGGCAGAAACAGCCCTGTTTAAGTGATCTGTCAGTGAGATGAAGCACTTTCAATGTGATTTATGCCAGACCAGTGAGTAATGGTTGGCTCTGGCGGTTGGAATGCCGATACTAAAATTGAAGGCTTACAATCAAAAAACTCCAGTAGATTACCAGCAGCAATATTATGGGCTGTAGGGAGTCCTCTTTAGTGTTTGAACCTTTTCATTCTCTGTGTCTGTTTATGGTTACAGAGAAATAAACTGCAGCCCCCAAGTCTACAATCCCGATCTCAGTTTTGAAATAGCAATGTTCTTGTGTATGCTATCGAGAGGAAGCCACTGACATCAGTCTTGTCCCATTGATTTATTAATTAACTGGTGTTTCATTGTTCAACAATCTTCCCACATCCCTGCCTACAGCAGCCAATGCTATCCTGCTTGAAAAACCCAGCCTGGGGCTCCCTGGGTCCGGCCTGATTGCACTGACACGTAGTGGCAGTGTGTGAGCACAGCAGCTTTCCCCAGGTAGGGCCTGTTCACAAGGAGGAAGGAAAAGAAAAACTTGTATTTCTGTAGCATCTTATACAACCACAGGATGTCCCAAAGTACTTTATAGCTAATGAAGTACTTTTTGAAGCACAGTCAATGTTTCTAATGTAGGAATCATGGCAGCCAATTTGTGCACAGCAAGCTCCCACAAACAGGAATGAAATAAATCTGCTTTAGTGATGTTGATTGAGAGATAAATATTTGCCAGAACACCAGGGAGAACTCCCCTGGATTTCTTCAAAATAGTGCTGAGGGCTCCTTTATGTCCACCCGAGAAGGCAGACAAGGCCTGAGTTAAACGTCTCATCCAAAGGACCGAAAAGGACAAAGGCAGCTGATGTATGGGAACACTATCATTACACCATCTGTAGGTTCCGCTCCAAGTCACACACCATCTTGACTTGGAACTTTATCGCTGTCCCTTCACTGTCGCTTGGTCAAAGTCCCATCCTAGTAGCACTGTGGGTATACCTACATCACATGGACTGCAGTGGTTCACAAAGGCAATTCACCACCACCATCTCAAGGGCAATTAGGGATGATCAATAAATGCTGGCCTTGGCAGCAATGTTCACATCTCATGAATGAATAAAATAAAGTCTTTGCCATTCTTTGTTCCGTCCTTGCTGCTACTTTATCAATATTTGCAGATGCATCTCACAATAGTCTGGGCAACAAACTGCATGAAGTGAAGAACACTAAACAATATTATCTTTCACAAATAAAGAGGGAGAGACTGATATGTTGCCCCAGTTTCTCTGGGTATGAAGTGTGCCAGTTCAGCTGTGGGATGGCCTGTGCCCAATCTGTACAAGTGTTGGTCCCACTGCTAAATACATGAGGACCATTTTTATGTGTTGCAGGCAGATATTTAAAACAGGCGTTAGGCGCGGTTAAATATGTTAATGAGGGGCCTAACACCTATCGAAGGATCCCACTACTGGATTTAAACCTCAATTAATATACACTCACTGGATTTAAATCCCGCCTAATATACACCCGCTCGATTTAAACCCCGCCTAATATACACCCGCTCGATTTAAACCTCGCCTGATGTACACCCGCTCGATTTAAACCCCGCCTAATGTACACCCGCTCGATTTAAACCCTGCCTAATATACACCCGCTCGATTTAAACCCCGCCTGATATACACCCGCTCGATTTAATGCCCGCCTGATATACACCTGCTCGATTTAATGCCCGCCTGATATACACCCGCTCGAGTTAAACCCTGCCTAATATACACCCGCTCGATTTAAACCCCGCCTGATATACACCCGCTCGATTTAATGCCCGCCTGATATACACCCGCTCGATTTAAACCCTGCCTGATATACACCCGCTCGATTTAATGCCCGCCTGATATACACCCGCTCGATTTAAACCCTGCCGAATATACACCCGCTCGATTTAATGCCCGTCTGATATACACCCGCTCGATTTAAACCCCGCCTGATATGCACCCGCTCGATTTAAACCCTGCCTGATATACACCCGCTCGAATTAAACCCCGCCTGATATACACCCGCTTGATTTAAACCTCGCCTGATATACACCCGCTCGATTTAAACCTCGCCTGATATACACCCGCTCGATTTAAACCCCGCCTGATATACACCCGCTCAAATTAAAGCCCACCTCATATACACCCGCTCGATTTAAACCTCGCCTGATATACACCCGCTCGATTTAAACCTCGCCTGATATACACCCGCTCGATTTAAACCCTGCCTGATATACACCCGCTCGATTTAAACCTCGCCTGATATACACCCGCTCGATTTAAACCTCGCCTGATCTACACCCGTTCGATTTAAACCCTGCCTGATATACACCCGCTCGATTTAAACCTCGCCTGTTATACACCCGCTCGATTTAAACCTCGTCTGATATACACCCGCTCGATTTAAACCTCGTCTGATATACACCCGCTCGATTTAAACCCCGCCTGATATACACCCACTCGATTTAAACCCCCTGATATACACCCGCTCGATTTAAACCCCCTGATATACACCCGCTCGATTTAAACCCCCTGATATACACCCGCTCGATTTAAACACCCCTGATATACACCCGCTCGATTTAAAGTCCACCTGATATACACCCGATCGATTTAAAGTCCGCCTGATATACACCCGCTCGATTTAAAGCCCGCCTCATATACACCCGCTCGATTTAAACCTCGCCTGATATACACCCGCTCGATTTAAACCTCGCCTGATATACACCCGCTCGATTTAAACCCTGCCTGATATACACCCGCTCGATTTAAACCCTGCCTGATATACACCCGCTCGATTTAAACCTCGCCTGATATACACCCGCTCGATTTAAACCTCGCCTGATATACACCCGCTCGATTTAAACCCTGCCTGATATACACCCGCTCGATTTAAACCTCGCCTGATATACACCCGCTCGATTTAAACTACGACTGATATACACCCACTCGATTTAAACCCCCTGATATACACCCGCTCGATTTAAACCCCCTGATATACACCTGCTCGATTTAAACCCCGCCTGATATACACCCGCTCGATTTAAACCTCGTCTGATATACACCCGCTCGATTTAAACCACGCCTGATATACACCCGCTCGATTTAAACCTCGCCTGATATACACCCGCTCGATTTAAAACCCGCCTGATATACACCCGCTCGATTTAAAACCCGCCTGTTATACACCCGCTCGTTTTAAAACCCGCCTGATATACACCTGCTCGATTTAAAGCCCGCCTGATATACACCTGCTCGATTTAAAGCCCGCCTGATACACACCCGCTCGATTTAAAACCCGCCTGTTATACACCCGCTCGATTTAAAACCCGCCTGATATACACCTGCTCGATTTAAAGCCCGCCTGATATACACCTGCTCGATTTAAAGCCCGCCTGATATACACCCGCTTGATTTAAAGCCCGCCTGATATACACCCGCTCGATTTAAAACCCGCCTGATATACACCCGCTCGATTTAAACCCCGCCTGATATACACCCGCTCGATTTAAACACCCCTGATATACACCCGCTCGATTTAAACCCCGCCTGATATACACCCGCTTGATTTAAACACCCCTGATATACACCCGCTCGATTTAAAGTCCGCCTGATATACACCCGCTCGATTTAAAGTCCGCCTGATATACACCCGCTCAAATTAAAGCCCACCTCATATACACCCGCTCGATTTAAACCTCGCCTGATATACACCCGCTCGATTTAAACCTCGCCTGATATACACCCGCTCGATTTAAACCCTGCCTGATATACACCCGCTCGATTTAAACCTCGCCTGATATACACCCGCTCGATTTAAACCTCGCCTGATCTACACCCGTTCGATTTAAACCCTGCCTGATATACACCCGCTCGATTTAAACCTCGCCTGTTATACACCCGCTCGATTTAAACCTCGTCTGATATACACCCGCTCGATTTAAACCTCGTCTGATATACACCCGCTCGATTTAAACCCCGCCTGATATACACCCACTCGATTTAAACCCCCTGATATACACCCGCTCGATTTAAACCCCCTGATATACACCCGCTCGATTTAAACCCCCTGATATACACCCGCTCGATTTAAACACCCCTGATATACACCCGCTCGATTTAAAGTCCACCTGATATACACCCGATCGATTTAAAGTCCGCCTGATATACACCCGCTCGATTTAAAGCCCGCCTCATATACACCCGCTCGATTTAAACCTCGCCTGATATACACCCGCTCGATTTAAACCTCGCCTGATATACACCCGCTCGATTTAAACCCTGCCTGATATACACCCGCTCGATTTAAACCCTGCCTGATATACACCCGCTCGATTTAAACCTCGCCTGATATACACCCGCTCGATTTAAACCTCGCCTGATTTACACCCGCTCGATTTAAACCCTGCCTGATATACACCCGCTCGATTTAAACCTCGCCTGATATACACCCGCTCGATTTAAACTACGACTGATATACACCCACTCGATTTAAACCCCCTGATATACACCCGCTCGATTTAAACCCCCTGATATACACCGGCTCGATTTAAACCTCGTCTGATATACACCCGCTCGATTTAAACCTCGTCTGATATACACCCGCTCGATTTAAACCACGCCTGATATCCACCCACTCGATTTAAACCCCCTGATATACACCCGCTCTATTTAAACCCCCTGATATACACCCGCTCGATTTAAACCCCCTGATATACACCCGCTTTATTTAAACCCCCTGATATACACCCGCTCGATTTAAACCCCCTGATGTACACCCGCTCGATTTAAACACCCCTGATATACTCCCGCTCGATTTAAAGTCCGCCTCATATACACCCGCTCGATTTACAGCCCGCCTCATATACACCCGCTCGATTTAAACCTCGCCTGATATACACCCACTCGATTTAAACCTCGCCTGATATACACCCGCTCGATTTACACCTCGCCTGATATACACCCGCTCGATTTAAAGCCCGCCTCATATACACCCGCTCGATTTAAACCTCGTCTGATATACACCCGCTCGATTTAAACCTCGCCTGATATACACCCGCTCAATTTAAACCCTGCCTGAAATACACCCGCTCGATTTAAACCCTGCCTGATATACACCCGCTCGATTTAAACCTCGCCTGATATACACCCGCTCGATTTAAACCTCGCCTGATATACACCCGCTCAATTTAAACCCTGCCTGAAATACACCCGCTCGATTTAAACCCTGCCTGATATACACCCGCTCGATTTAAACCTCGCCTGATATACACCCGCTCGATTTAAACCCTGCCTGATATACACCCGCTCAATTTAAACCCTGCCTGAAATACACCCGCTCGATTTAAACCCTGCCTGATATACACCCGCTCGATTTAAACCTCGTCTGATATACACCCGCTCGATTTAAACCTCGCCTGATATACACCCGCTCAATTTAAACCCTGCCTGAAATACACCCGCTCGATTTAAACCCTGCCTGATATACACCCGCTCGATTTAAACCTCGCCTGATATACACCCGCTCGATTTAAACCCTGCCTGATATACACCCGCTCGATTTAAACCTCGCCTGATATACACCCGCTCGATTTAAACCTCGCCTGTTATACACCCGCTCGATTTAAACCTCGTCTGATATGCACCCGCTCGATTTAAACCTCGCCTGTAAAACACCCGCTCGATTTAAACCTCGTCTGATATACACCCGTTCGATTTAAACCCTGCCTGATATACACCCCCTCGATTTAAACCCCGCCTGTTATACACCCGCTCGATTTAAACCTCGTCTGATATACACCCGCTCGATTTAAACCCCCTGATATTCACCCGCTCGATTTAAACCTCGTCTGATATACACCCGCTCGATTTAAACCCCCTGATATACACCCGCTCGATTTAAACCCCGCCTGATATACACCCGCTCGATTTAAACCTCGTCTGATATACACCCGCTCGATTTAAACCTCGCCTGTTATACACCCGCTCGATTTAAACCTCGCCTGTTATACACCCGCTCGATTTAAACCTCGCCTGTTATACACCCGCTCGATTTAAACCTCGTCTGATATACACCCGCTCGATTTAAACCTCGCCTGATATACACCCGCTCGATTTAAACCCTGCCTGATATACACCCGCTCGATTTAAACCCTGCCTGATATACACCCGCTCGATTTAAACCTCGCCTGATATACACCCGCTCGATTTAAACCTTGCCTGATATACACCCGCTCGATTTAAACCCTGCCTGATATACACCCGCTCGATTTAAACCTCGCCTGATATACACCCGCTCGATTTAAACTACGACTGATATACACCCACTCGATTTAAACCCCCTGATATACACCCGCTCGATTTAAACCCCCTGATATACACCGGCTCGATTTAAACCTCGTCTGATATACACCCGCTCGATTTAAACCTCGTCTGATATACACCCGCTCGATTTAAACCACGCCTGATATCCACCCACTCGATTTAAACCCCCTGATATACACCCGCTCGATTTAAACCCCCTGATATACACCCGCTTTATTTAAACCCCCTGATATACACCCGCTCGATTTAAACCCCCTGATGTACACCCGCTCGATTTAAACACCCCTGATATACTCCCGCTCGATTTAAAGTCCGCCTCATATACACCCGCTCGATTTAAAGCCCGCCTCATATACACCCGCTCGATTTAAACCTCGCCTGATATACACCCGCTCGATTTAAACCTCGCCTGATATATACCCGCTCGATTTAAACCCTGCCTGATATACACCCGCTCGATTTAAACCTCGCCTGATATACACCCGCTCGATTTAAACCCTGCCTGAAATACACCCGCTCGATTTAAACCCTGCCTGATATACACCCGCTCGATTTAAACCTCGCCTGATATACACCCGCTCGATTTAAACCCTGCCTGACATACACCCGCTCGATTTAAACCTCGCCTGATATACACCCGCTCGATTTAAACCCTGCCTGATATACACCCGCTCGATTTAAACCTCGCCTGATATACACCCGCTCGATTTAAACCTCGCCTGTTATACACCCGCTCGATTTAAACCTCGTCTGATATACACCCGCTCGATTTAAACCTCGCCCGTTATACACCCGCTCGATTTAAACCTCGTCTGATATACACCCGTTCGATTTAAACACCCCTGATATACACCCGCTCGATTTAAAATCCGCCTGATATACACCCACACGATTTAAACCTCGCCTGATATACACCCGCTCGATTTACACCTCGCATGATATACACCCGCTCGATTTAAAGCCCGCCTCATATACACCCGCCCGATTTAAACCTCGTCTGATATACACCCGCTCGATTTAAACCTCGCCTGATATACACCCGCTCAATTTAAACCCTGCCTGAAATACACCCGCTCGATTTAAACCCTGCCTGATATACACCCGCTCGATTTAAACCTCGCCTGATATACACCCGCTCGATTTAAACCTCGCCTGATATACACCCGCTCAATTTAAACCCTGCCTGAAATACACCCGCTCGATTTAAACCCTGCCTGATATACACCCGCTCGATTTAAACCTCGCCTGATATACACCCGCTCGATTTAAACCCTGCCTGATATACACCCGCTCAATTTAAACCCTGCCTGAAATACACCCGCTCGATTTAAACCCTGCCTGATATACACCCGCTCGATTTAAACCTCGTCTGATATACACCCGCTCGATTTAAACCTCGCCTGATATACACCCGCTCAATTTAAACCCTGCCTGAAATACACCCGCTCGATTTAAACCCTGCCTGATATACACCCGCTCGATTTAAACCTCGCCTGATATACACCCGCTCGATTTAAACCCTGCCTGATATACACCCGCTCGATTTAAACCTCGCCTGATATACACCCGCTCGATTTAAACCTCGCCTGTTATACACCCGCTCGATTTAAACCTCGTCTGATATGCACCCGCTCGATTTAAACCTCGCCTGTAAAACACCCGCTCGATTTAAACCTCGTCTGATATACACCCGTTCGATTTAAACCCTGCCTGATATACACCCCCTCGATTTAAACCCCGCCTGTTATACACCCGCTCGATTTAAACCTCGTCTGATATACACCCGCTCGATTTAAACCCCCTGATATTCACCCGCTCGATTTAAACCTCGTCTGATATACACCCGCTCGATTTAAACCCCCTGATATACACCCGCTCGATTTAAACCCCGCCTGATATACACCCGCTCGATTTAAACCTCGTCTGATATACACCCGCTCGATTTAAACCTCGCCTGTTATACACCCGCTCGATTTAAACCTCGCCTGTTAGACACCCGCTCGATTTAAACCTCGTCTGATATACACCCGCTCGATTTAAACCTCGCCTGATATACACCCGCTCGATTTAAACCCTGCCTGTTATACACCCGCTCGATTTAAACCTCGTCTGATATACACCCGCTCGATTTAAACCTCGTCTGATATACACCCGCTCGATTTAAACCCCCTGATATACACCCGCTCGATTTAAACCCCCTGATATACACCCGCTCGATTTAAACCCCGCCTGATATGCACCCGCTCGATTTGAACCACGCCTGATATACACCTGCTCGATTTAAACCCCCTGATATCCACCTGCTCGATATAAACCCCCTGATATACACCCGCTCGATTTAAACCCCCTGATATACACCCGCTCGATTTAAACCCCGCCTGATATGCACCCGCTCGATTTAAACCCCGCCTGATATACACCCGCTCGATTTAAACCCCCTGATATACACCCGCTCGATTTAAACCCCGCCTGATATACACCCGCTCGATTTACACCTCGCCTGATATACACCCGCTCGATTTAAACCCCGCCTGTTATACACCCGCTTGATTTCAACCCCGCCTGATATACACCTGCTCGATTTAAACCCCGCCTGATATACACCCGCTCGATTTAAACCGCGCCTGTTATACACCCGCTCGATTTAAACCTCGTCCGATATACACCCGCTCGATTTAAACCTCGTCTGATATACACCCGCTCTATTTAAACCCCCTGATATATACCCGCTCGATTTAAACCCCGCCTGATATGCACCCGCTCGATTTAAACCCCCTGATATACACCCGCTCGATTTGAACCACGCCTGATATACACCTGCTCGATTTAAACCCCGCCTGATATACACCCGCTCGATTTAAACCCCGCCTGTTATACACCCGCTCGATTTAAACCTCGTCCGATATACACCCGCTCGATTTAAACCTCGTCTGATATACACCCGCTCGATTTACACCTCGCCTGATATACACCCGCTTGATTTAAACCTCGCCTGATATACACCCGCTCGATTTAAACCCCCTGATATACACCCGCTCGATTTAAACCCCGCCTGATATGCACCCGCTCGATTTAAACCCCGCCTGATATACACCCGCTCGATTTAAACCCCCTGATAGACACCCGCTCGATTTAAACCCACCCTGATATACACCCGCTCGATTTACACCTCGCCTGATATACACCCGCTCGATTTAAACCCCGCCTGTTATACACCCGCTTGATTTAAACCCCGCCTGAATTACACCCGCTCGATTTAAACCCCGCCTGTTATACACCCGCTTGATTTAAACCCCGCCTGTTATACACCCGCTCCATTTAAACCCCGCCTGATATCCACCCGCTCGATTTTAACCCCGCCTGATATACACCCGCTCGATTTAAACCCCGCCTGTTATACACCCGCTCGATTTAAACCCCTCCTGATATGCACCCACTCGATTTAAACCCCGCCTGATATACACCCGCTCGATTTAAACCCCGCCTGTTACACACCCGCTTGATTTAAACCCCGCCTGATATACACCCGCTCGATTTAAACCCCGCCTGTTATACACCCGCTCGATTTAAACCCCGCCTGTTATACACCCGCTCCATTTAAACTCCGCCTGATATCCACCCGCTCGATTTTAAACCCGCCTGATATACACCCGCTCGATTTAAACCCCGCCTGTTATACACCCGCTCGATTTAAACCCCGCCTGATATACACCCGCTGGATTTAAACCCCGCCTGTTCTACACCCGCTCGATTTAAACCCCGCCTATTATACACCCGCTCGATTTAAACCCTACCTGTTAGACACCCGCTCGATTTAAACCCCGCCTGTTATACACCCGCTCGATTTAAACCCTCCCTGATATACACCCGCTCTATTTAAACCCCGCCTGATATGCACCCGCTCGATTTAAACCTCGCCTGATATACACCTGCTCGATTTAAACCCCCTGATATACACCCGCTCGATTTAAACCCCCTGATATACACCCGCTCGATTTAAACCCCGCCTGATATGCACCCGCTCGATTTAAACCCCGCCTGATATACACCCGCTCGATTTAAACCCCGCCTGATATACACCCGCTCGATTTAAACCCCCTGATATACACCCGCTCGATTTAAACCCCGCCTGATATGCACCCGCTCGATTTAAACCCCGCCTGATATACACCCGCTCGATTTAAACCCCCTGATATACACCCGCTCGATTTAAACCCACCCTGATATACACCCGCTCGATTTACACCTCGCCTGATATACACCCGCTCGATTTAAACCCCGCCTGTTATACACCCGCTTGATTTAAACCCCGCCTGATATACACCTGCTCGATTTAAACCCCGCCTGTTATACTCCCGCTCGATTTAAACCCCGCCTGTTATACACCCGCTCCATTTAAACCCCGCCTGATATCCACCCGCTCGATTTTAACCCCGCCTGATATACACCCGCTCGATTTAAACCCCGCCTGTTATACACCCGCTCGATTTAAACCCCGCCTGATATGCACCCACTCGATTTAAACCCCGCCTGATATACACCCGCTCGATTTAAACCCCGCCTGTTATACACCCGCTCGATTTAAACCTCGCCTGATATACACCCGCTGGATTTAAACCCCGCCTGATATACACCCGCTGGATTTAAACCCCGCCTGTTCTACACACGCTCGATTTAAACCCCGCCTATTATACACCCGCTCGATTTAAACCCCGCCTGTTATGCACCCGCTCGATTTAAACCCTCCCTGATATACACCCGCTCTATTTAAACCCCGCCTGATATACACCCGTTCGATTTAAACCTCGCCTGATTTCCACCCGCTCAATTTAAACCCCACCTGATATACACCCGCTCGATTTAAACCCTGCCTGTTATACACCCGCTCGATTTAAACCTCGCCTGATATACACCCGCTCAATTTAAACCCCACCTGATATACACCCGCTCGATTTAAACCCCACCTGATATACACCCGCTCGATTTAAAGCTCGCCTGATATACACCCGCTCGATTTAGACCCCGCCTGATATCCACCCGCTCGATTTTAACCCCGCCTGATATACACCCGTTCGATTTAAACCTCGCCTGATATACACCCGCTCAATTTAAACCCCACCTGATATACACCCGCTCGATTTAAACCCTGCCTGTTATACACCCGCTCGATTTAAACCTCGCCTGATATACACCCGCTCAATTTAAACCCCACCTGATATACACCCGCTCGATTTAAACCCCACCTGATATACACCCGCTCGATTTAAAGCTCGCCTGTTATACACCCGCTCCATTTAAACCCCGCCTGATATCCACCCGCTCGATTTTAACCCCGCCTGATATACACCCGCTCGATTTAAACCCCGCCTGTTATACACCCGCTCGATTTAAACCCCGCCTGATATGCACCCACTCGATTTAAACCCCGCCTGATATACACCCGCTCGATTTAAACCCCGCCTGTTATACACCCGCTCGATTTAAACCTCGCCTGATATACACCCGCTGGATTTAAACCCCGCCTGATATACACCCGCTGGATTTAAACCCCGCCTGTTCTACACACGCTCGATTTAAACCCCGCCTATTATACACCCGCTCGATTTAAACCCTACCTGTTAGACACCCGCTCGATTTAAACCCCGCCTGTTATGCACCCGCTCGATTTAAACCCTCCCTGATATACACCCGCTCTATTTAAACCCCGCCTGATATACACCCGTTCGATTTAAACCTCGCCTGATATACACCCGCTCAATTTAAACCCCACCTGATATACACCCGCTCGATTTAAACCCTGCCTGTTATACACCCGCTCGATTTAAACCTCGCCTGATATACACCCGCTCAATTTAAACCCCACCTGATATACACCCGCTCGATTTAAGCCCCACCTGATATACACCCGCTCGATTTAAAGCTCGCCTGATATACACCCGCTCGATTTAAACCCCGCCTGATATCCACCCGCTCAATTTAAACCCCACCTGATATACACCCGCTCGATTTAAAGCTCGCCTGATATACACCCGCTCGATTTAAACCCTGCCTGATATACACCCGCTCGATTTAAACCCCGCCTGATATCCACCCGCTCAATTTAAACCCCGCCTGATATACACCCACTCGATTTAAACCCCGCCTGATATACACCCACTCGATTTAAACCCCGCCTGATATACACCCGCTCGATTTAAAGCTCGCCTGATATACACCCGCTCGATTTAAAGCCCGCCTGATATAAACCCGCTCGATTTAAACCCCGCCTGTGATACACCCGCTCGATTTAAACCTCGCCTGATATACACCCGCTCGATTTAAACCTCGCCTGATATACACCCGCTCGATTTAAACCCCGCCTGATATACACCCGCTCGATTTAAACCTCGCCTGATTTACACCCGCTCGATTTAAACCTCGCCTGATATACACCCGCTCGATTTAAACCGCGCCTGTTATACACCTGCTCGATTTAAACCTCGCCTGATATACACCCGCTCGATTTAAACCCCGCCTGATATACACCCGCTCGATTTAAACCCCGCCTGATATACACCCGCTCGATTTAAACCCCGCCTGATATGCACGCGCTCGATTTAAACCCTGCCTGATATACACCTGCTCGATTTAAACCCTGCCTGATATACACCTGCTCGATTTAAACCCTGCCTGATATACACCTGCTCGATTTAAACCCTGCCTGATATACACCTGCTCGATTTAAACCCCGCCTGATATACACCCGCTCGATTTAAACCGTGCCTGATATACACCCGCTCGATTTAAACCCTGCCTGATATACACCTGCTCGATTTAAACCCCGCCTGAGAAACACCCGCTCGATTTAAAACCCGCCAGATATCCACCTGCTCGATTTAAACCCCGCCTGATATACACCTGCTCGATTTAAACCCCGCCTGATATACACCCGCTCGATTTAAACCCAGCCTGATATACACCCGCTCGATTTAAACCCCGCCTGATATACACCCGCTCGATTTAAACCCTGCCGAATATACACCCGCTCGATTTAAACCCCGCCTGATATACACCCGCTCGATTTAAGCCCCGCCTGATATACACCCGCTCGATTTAAACCTCACCTGATATACACCCGCTCGATTTAAACCCCGCCTGATATACACCCGCTCGATTTAAACCCCGCCTGATATACACCCGCTCGATTTAAAACCCGCCTGATACACACCTGCTCGATTTAAAACCCGCCTGATATACACCTGCTCGATTTAAACCCCGCCTGATATACACCTGCTCGATTTAAAGCCCGCCTGATATACACCTGCTCGATTTAAAACCCGCCTGATATACACCTGCTCGATTTAAAGCCCGCCTGATATACACCTGCTCGATTTAAAACCCGCCTGATATACACCTGCTCGATTTAAAGCCCGCCTGATATACACCTGCTCGATTTAAAGCCCGCCTGATATACACCTGCTCGATTTAAAGCCCGCCTGATATACACCCGCTCGATTTAAAACCTGCCTGATATACACCTGCTCGATTTAAACCCCGTTTGATATACACCCGCTCGATTTAAAACCCGCCTGATATACACCCGCTCGATTTAAAACCCGCCTGATATACACCCGCTCGATTTAAAACCCGCCTGATATACACCTGCTCGATTTAAACCCCGCCTGATATACACCCGCTCGATTTAAAACCCGCCTGATATACACCTGCTCGATTTAAAACCCGCCTGATCTACACCTACTCGATTTAAAACCCGCCTGATATACACCTGCTCGATTTAAAACCCACCTGATGTACACCTGCTCGATTTAAACCCCGCCTGATATATACCCGCTCGATTTAAAGCCCGCCTGATATACACCCGCTCGATTTAAACCCCGCCTGATATACACTCGCTCGATTTAAACCCCGCCTGATATACACCTGCTCGATTTAAAACCCGCCTGATGTACACCTGCTCGATTTAAACCCCGCCTGATATATACCCGCTCGATTTAAAGCCCGCCTGATATACACCCGCTCGATTTAAACCCCGCCTGATATACACTCGCTCGATTTAAACCCCGCCTGATATACACCTGCTCGATTTAAACCCCACCTGATATACACCTGCTCGATTTAAAGCCCGCCTGATATACACCTGCTCGATTTAAAACCCGCCTGATATACACCCGCTCGATTTAAACCCCGCCTGATATACACCTGCTCGATTTAAAGCCCGCCTGATATACACCCGCTCGATTTAAACCCCGCCTGATATACACTCGCTCGATTTAAACCCCGCCTGATATACACCTGCTCGATTTAAACCCCGCCTGATATACACCCGCTCGATTTAAACACCCCTGATATACACACGCTCGATTTAAACCCCGCCTGATATACACCTGCTCGATTTAAACCCTGCCTGATATACACCTGCTCGATTTAAACCCTGCCTGATATACACCTGCTCGATTTAAACCTCGCCTGATATACACCCGCTCGATTTAAACCCCGCCTGAATTACACCCGCTCGATTTAAACCCCGCCTGTTATACACCCGCTTGATTTAAACCCCGCCTGTTATACACCCGCTCCATTTAAACCCCGCCTGATATCCACCCGCTCGATTTTAACCCCGCCTGATATACACCCGCTCGATTTAAACCCCGCCTGTTATACACCCGCTCGATTTAAACCCCTCCTGATATGCACCCACTCGATTTAAACCCCGCCTGATATACACCCGCTCGATTTAAACCCCGCCTGTTACACACCCGCTTGATTTAAACCCCGCCTGATATACACCCGCTCGATTTAAACCCCGCCTGTTATACACCCGCTCGATTTAAACCCCGCCTGTTATACACCCGCTCCATTTAAACTCCGCCTGATATCCACCCGCTCGATTTTAAACCCGCCTGATATACACCCGCTCGATTTAAACCCCGCCTGTTATACACCCGCTCGATTTAAACCCCGCCTGATATACACCCGCTGGATTTAAACCCCGCCTGTTCTACACCCGCTCGATTTAAACCCCGCCTATTATACACCCGCTCGATTTAAACCCTACCTGTTAGACACCCGCTCGATTTAAACCCCGCCTGTTATACACCCGCTCGATTTAAACCCTCCCTGATATACACCCGCTCTATTTAAACCCCGCCTGATATGCACCCGCTCGATTTAAACCTCGCCTGATATGCACCCGCTCGATTTAAACCCCGCCTGATATACACCCGCTCGATTTAAACCCCGCCTGATATACACCCGCTCGATTTAAACCCCCTGATATACACCCGCTCGATTTAAACCCCGCCTGATATGCACCCGCTCGATTTAAACCCCGCCTGATATACACCCGCTCGATTTAAACCCCCTGATATACACCCGCTCGATTTAAACCCACCCTGATATACACCCGCTCGATTTACACCTCGCCTGATATACACCCGCTCGATTTAAACCCCGCCTGTTATACACCCGCTTGATTTAAACCCCGCCTGATATACACCTGCTCGATTTAAACCCCGCCTGTTATACTCCCGCTCGATTTAAACCCCGCCTGTTATACACCCGCTCCATTTAAACCCCGCCTGATATCCACCCGCTCGATTTTAACCCCGCCTGATATACACCCGCTCGATTTAAACCCCGCCTGTTATACACCCGCTCGATTTAAACCCCGCCTGATATGCACCCACTCGATTTAAACCCCGCCTGATATACACCCGCTCGATTTAAACCCCGCCTGTTATACACCCGCTCGATTTAAACCTCGCCTGATATACACCCGCTGGATTTAAACCCCGCCTGATATACACCCGCTGGATTTAAACCCCGCCTGTTCTACACACGCTCGATTTAAACCCCGCCTATTATACACCCGCTCGATTTAAACCCTACCTGTTAGACACCCGCTCGATTTAAACCCCGCCTGTTATGCACCCGCTCGATTTAAACCCTCCCTGATATACACCCGCTCTATTTAAACCCCGCCTGATATACACCCGTTCGATTTAAACCTCGCCTGATTTCCACCCGCTCAATTTAAACCCCACCTGATATACACCCGCTCGATTTAAACCCTGCCTGTTATACACCCGCTCGATTTAAACCTCGCCTGATATACACCCGCTCAATTTAAACCCCACCTGATATACACCCGCTCGATTTAAACCCCACCTGATATACACCCGCTCGATTTAAAGCTCGCCTGATATACACCCGCTCGATTTAAACCCCGCCTGATATCCACCCGCTCGATTTTAACCCCGCCTGATATACACCCGTTCGATTTAAACCTCGCCTGATATACACCCGCTCAATTTAAACCCCACCTGATATACACCCGCTCGATTTAAACCCTGCCTGTTATACACCCGCTCGATTTAAACCTCGCCTGATATACACCCGCTCAATTTAAACCCCACCTGATATACACCCGCTCGATTTAAACCCCACCTGATATACACCCGCTCGATTTAAAGCTCGCCTGTTATACACCCGCTCCATTTAAACCCCGCCTGATATCCACCCGCTCGATTTTAACCCCGCCTGATATACACCCGCTCGATTTAAACCCCGCCTGTTATACACCCGCTCGATTTAAACCCCGCCTGATATGCACCCACTCGATTTAAACCCCGCCTGATATACACCCGCTCGATTTAAACCCCGCCTGTTATACACCCGCTCGATTTAAACCTCGCCTGATATACACCCGCTGGATTTAAACCCCGCCTGATATACACCCGCTGGATTTAAACCCCGCCTGTTCTACACACGCTCGATTTAAACCCCGCCTATTATACACCCGCTCGATTTAAACCCTACCTGTTAGACACCCGCTCGATTTAAACCCCGCCTGTTATGCACCCGCTCGATTTAAACCCTCCCTGATATACACCCGCTCTATTTAAACCCCGCCTGATATACACCCGTTCGATTTAAACCTCGCCTGATATACACCCGCTCAATTTAAACCCCACCTGATATACACCCGCTCGATTTAAACCCTGCCTGTTATACACCCGCTCGATTTAAACCTCGCCTGATATACACCCGCTCAATTTAAACCCCACCTGATATACACCCGCTCGATTTAAACCCCACCTGATATACACCCGCTCGATTTAAAGCTCGCCTGATATACACCCGCTCGATTTAAACCCCGCCTGATATCCACCCGCTCAATTTAAACCCCGCCTGATATACACCCGCTCGATTTAAAGCTCGCCTGATATACACCCGCTCGATTTAAACCCTGCCTGATATACACCCGCTCGATTTAAACCCCGCCTGATATCCACCCGCTCAATTTAAACCCCGCCTGATATACACCCACTCGATTTAAACCCCGCCTGATATACACCCACTCGATTTAAACCCCGCCTGATATACACCCGCTCGATTTAAAGCTCGCCTGATATACACCCGCTCGATTTAAAGCCCGCCTGATATAAACCCGCTCGATTTAAACCCCGCCTGTGATACACCCGCTCGATTTAAACCTCGCCTGATATACACCCGCTCGATTTAAACCTCGCCTGATATACACCCGCTCGATTTAAACCCCGCCTGATATACACCCGCTCGATTTAAACCTCGCCTGATTTACACCCGCTCGATTTAAACCTCGCCTGATATACACCCGCTCGATTTAAACCGCGCCTGTTATACACCTGCTCGATTTAAACCTCGCCTGATATACACCCGCTCGATTTAAACCCCGCCTGATATACACCCGCTCGATTTAAACCCCGCCTGATATACACCCGCTCGATTTAAACCCCGCCTGATATGCACGCGCTCGATTTAAACCCTGCCTGATATACACCTGCTCGATTTAAACCCTGCCTGATATACACCTGCTCGATTTAAACCCTGCCTGATATACACCTGCTCGATTTAAACCCTGCCTGATATACACCTGCTCGATTTAAACCCCGCCTGATATACACCCGCTCGATTTAAACCGTGCCTGATATACACCCGCTCGATTTAAACCCTGCCTGATATACACCTGCTCGATTTAAACCCCGCCTGAGAAACACCCGCTCGATTTAAAACCCGCCAGATATCCACCTGCTCGATTTAAACCGCGCCTGATATACACCTGCTCGATTTAAACCCCGCCTGATATACACCCGCTCGATTTAAACCCAGCCTGATATACACCCGCTCGATTTAAACCCCGCCTGATATACACCCGCTCGATTTAAACCCTGCCGAATATACACCCGCTCGATTTAAACCCCGCCTGATATACACCCGCTCGATTTAAGCCCCGCCTGATATACACCCGCTCGATTTAAACCTCACCTGATATACACCCGCTCGATTTAAACCCCGCCTGATATACACCCGCTCGATTTAAACCCCGCCTGATATACACCCGCTCGATTTAAAACCCGCCTGATACACACCTGCTCGATTTAAAACCCGCCTGATATACACCTGCTCGATTTAAACCCCGCCTGATATACACCTGCTCGATTTAAAGCCCGCCTGATATACACCTGCTCGATTTAAAACCCGCCTGATATACACCTGCTCGATTTAAAGCCCGCCTGATATACACCTGCTCGATTTAAAACCCGCCTGATATACACCTGCTCGATTTAAAGCCCGCCTGATATACACCTGCTCGATTTAAACCCCGCCTGATATACACCTGCTCGATTTAAAGCCCGCCTGATATACACCCGCTCGATTTAAAACCTGCCTGATATACACCCGCTCGATTTAAAACCCGCCTGATATACACCCGCTCGATTTAAAACCCGCCTGATATACACCCGCTCGATTTAAAACCCGCCTGATATACACCTGCTCGATTTAAACCCCGCCTGATATACACCCGCTCGATTTAAAACCCGCCTGATATACACCTGCTCGATTTAAAACCCGCCTGATCTGCACCTACTCGATTTAAAACCCGCCTGATATACACCTGCTCGATTTAAAACCCACCTGATGTACACCTGCTCGATTTAAAACCCGCCTGATGTACACCTGCTCGATTTAAACCCCGCCTGATATATACCCGCTCGATTTAAAGCCCGCCTGATATACACCCGCTCGATTTAAACCCCGCCTGATATACACTCGCTCGATTTAAACCCCGCCTGATATACACCTGCTCGATTTAAACCCCACCTGATATACACCTGCTCGATTTAAAGCCCGCCTGATATACACCTGCTCGATTTAAAACCCGCCTGATATACACCCGCTCGATTTAAACCCCGCCTGATATACACCTGCTCGATTTAAAGCCCGCCTGATATACACCCGCTCGATTTAAACCCCGCCTGATATACACTCGCTCGATTTAAACCCCGCCTGATATACACCTGCTCGATTTAAACCCCGCCTGATATACACCCGCTCGATTTAAACACCCCTGATATACACACGCTCGATTTAAACCCCGCCTGATATACACCTGCTCGATTTAAACCCTGCCTGATATACACCTGCTCGATTTAAACCCTGCCTGATATACACCTGCTCGATTTAAACCCTGCCTGATATACACCTGCTCGATTTAAACCGTGCCTGAGAAACACCCGCTCGATTTAAACCCCGCCTGATATACACCTGCTCGATTTAAACCGTGCCTGATATACACCCGCTCGATTTAAACCGTGCCTGAGAAACACCCGCTCGATTTAAAGCCCGCCTGATATACACCCGCTCGATTTAAAACCCGCCTGATATACACCCGCTCGATTTAAAGCCCGCCTGATATACACCCGCTCGATTTAAACCCCGCCTGATATACACTCGCTCGATTTAAACCCCGCCTGATATACACCTGCTCGATTTAAAACCCGCCTGATATATACCCGCTCGATTTAAAGCCCGCCTGATATACACCCGCTCGATTTAAACCCCGCCTGATATACACTCGCTCGATTTAAACCCCGCCTGATATACACCTGCTCGATTTAAACCCCACCTGATATACACCTGCTCGATTTAAAGCCCGCCTGATATACACCTGCTCGATTTAAAACCCGCCTGATATACACCCGCTCGATTTAAACCCCGCCTGATATACACCTGCTCGATTTAAAGCCCGCCTGATATACACCCGCTCGATTTAAACCCCGCCTGATATACACTCGCTCGATTTAAACCCCGCCTGATATACACCTGCTCGATTTAAACCCCGCCTGATATACACCCGCTCGATTTAAACACCCCTGATATACACACGCTCGATTTAAACCCCGCCTGATATACACCTGCTCGATTTAAACCCTGCCTGATATACACCTGCTCGATTTAAACCCCGCCTGATATACACCTGCTCGATTTAAAGCCCGCCTGATATACACCCGCTCGATTTAAACCCCGCCTGATATACACTCGCTCGATTTAAACCCCGCCTGATATACACCTGCTCGATTTAAACCCCGCCTGATATACACCCGCTCGATTTAAACACCCCTGATATACACACGCTCGATTTAAACCCCGCCTGATATACACCTGCTCGATTTAAACCCTGCCTGATATACACCTGCTCGATTTAAACCCTGCCTGATATACACCTGCTCGATTTAAACCCTGCCTGATATACACCTGCTCGATTTAAACCGTGCCTGAGAAACACCCGCTCGATTTAAACCCCGCCTGATATACACCTGCTCGATTTAAACCGTGCCTGAGAAACACCCGCTCGATTTAAACCCAGCCTGATATACACCTGCTCGATTTAAACCCCGCCTGATATACACCCGCTCGATTTAAACCGTGCCTGAGAAACACCCGCTCGATTTAAACCCCGCCTGATATACACCTGCTCGATTTAAACCCCGCCTGATATACACCTGCTCGATTTAAACCGTGCCTGATATACACCCGCTCGATTTAAACCCTGCCTGATATACACCCGCTCGATTTAAACCTCGTCTGATATACACCCGCTCGATTTAAACCGTGCCTGAGAAACACCTGCTCGATTTAAACCCCGCCGGATATACACCTGCTCGATTTAAAGCCCGCCTGATATACACCCGCTCGATTTAAACCCCGCCTGATATACACTCGCTCGATTTAAACCCCGCCTGATATACACCTGCTCGATTTAAACCCCACCTGATATACACCCGCTCGATTTAAAGCCCGCCTGATATACACCTGCTCGATTTAAAACCCGCCTGATATACACCTGCTCGATTTAAAGCCCGCCTGATATACACCCGCTCGATTTAAACCCCGCCTGATATACACTCGCTCGATTTAAACCCCGCCTGATATACACCTGCTCGATTTAAACCCCGCCTGATATACACCCGCTCGATTTAAACACCCCTGATATACACCTGCTCGATTTAAACCCTGCCTGATATACACCTGCTCGATTTAAACCCTGCCTGATATACACCTGCTCGATTTAAACCCTGCCTGATATACACCTGCTCGATTTAAACCGTGCCTGAGAAACACCCGCTCGATTTAAACCCCGCCTGATATATACCTGCTCGATTTAAACCGTGCCTGATATACACCCGCTCGATTTAAACCGTGCCTGAGAAACACCCGCTCGATTTAAACCCAGCCTGATATACACCTGCTCGATTTAAACCCCGCCTGATATACACCCGCTCGATTTAAACCGTGCCTGAGAAACGCCCGCTCGATTTAAACCCCGCCTGATATACACCTGCTGGATTTAAACCGTGCCTGATATACACCCGCTCGATTTAAACCCTGCCTGATATACACCCGCTCGATTTAAACCTCGTCTGATATACACCCGCTCGATTTAAACCGCGCCTGTTATACACCCGCTCGATTTAAACCTCGCCTGATATACACCCGCTCGATTTAAACCCCGCCTGATATACACCCGCTCGATTTAAACCCCGCCTGATATACACCCGCTCGATTTAAACCCCGCCTGATATGCACGCGCTCGATTTAAACCCTGCCTGATATACACCTGCTCGATTTAAACCCTGCCTGATATACACCTGCTCGATTTAAACCCTGCCTGATATACACCCGCTCGATTTAAACCCTGCCTGATATACACCCGCTCGATTTAAACCGTGCCTGATATACACCCGCTCGATTTAAACCCTGCCTGATATACACCCGCTCGATTTAAACCCCGCCTGAGAAACACCCGCTCGATTTAAACCCCGCCAGATATACACCTGCTCGATTTAAACCCCGCCTGATATACACCTGCTCGATTTAAACCCCGCCTGATATACACCCGCTCGATTTAAACCCAGCCTGATATACACCCGCTCGATTTAAACCCCGCCTGATATACACCCGCTCGATTTAAACCCTGCCGAATATACACCCGCTCGATTTAAACCCCGCCTGATATACACCCGCTCGATTTAAGCCCCGCCTGATATACACCCGCTCGATTTAAACCTCACCTGATATACACCCGCTCGATTTAAACCCCGCCTGATATACACCCGCTCGATTTAAACCCCGCCTGATATACACCCGCTCGATTTAAAACCCGCCTGATACACACCTGCTCGATTTAAAACCCGCCTGATATACACCTGCTCGATTTAAACCCCGCCTGATATACACCTGCTCGATTTAAAGCCCGCCTGATATACACCTGCTCGATTTAAAACCCGCCTGATATACACCTGCTCGATTTAAAGCCCGCCTGATATACACCTGCTCGATTTAAAACCCGCCTGATATACACCTGCTCGATTTAAAGCCCGCCTGATATACACCTGCTCGATTTAAACCCCGCCTGATATACACCTGCTCGATTTAAAGCCCGCCTGATATACACCCGCTCGATTTAAAACCTGCCTGATATACACCTGCTCGATTTAAACCCCGTTTGATATACACCCGCTCGATTTAAAACCCGCCTGATATACACCCGCTCGATTTAAAACCCACCTGATATACACCCGCTCGATTTAAAACCCGCCTGATATACACCTGCTCGATTTAAAACCCGCCTGATCTACACCTACTCGATTTAAAACCCGCCTGATATACACCTGCTCGATTTAAAACCCACCTGATGTACACCTGCTCGATTTAAAACCCGCCTGATGTACACCTGCTCGATTTAAACCCCGCCTGATATACACCCGCTAGATTTAAAACCCGCCTGATATACACCTGCTCGATTTAAAACCCACCTGATATACACCTGCTCGATTTAAACCCCGCCTGATATACACCCGCTCGATTTAAAACCCGCCTGATATACACCTGCTCGATTTAAAACCCGCCTGATCTACACCTACTCGATTTAAAACCCGCCTGATATACACCTGCTCGATTTAAAACCCACCTGATGTACACCTGCTCGATTTAAAACCCGCCTGATGTACACCTGCTCGATTTAAAACCCACCTGATGTACACCTGCTCGATTTAAAACCCACCTGATGTACACCTGCTCGATTTAAAACCCACCTGATGTACACCTGCTCGATTTAAAACCCGCCTGATGTACACCTGCTCGATTTAAACCCCGCCTGATATATACCCGCTCGATTTAAAGCCCGCCTGATATACACCCGCTCGATTTAAACCCCGCCTGATATACACTCGCTCGATTTAAACCCCGCCTGATATACACCTGCTCGATTTAAACCCCACCTGATATACACCTGCTCGATTTAAAGCCCGCCTGATATACACCTGCTCGATTTAAAACCCGCCTGATATACACCCGCTCGATTTAAACCCCGCCTGATATACACCTGCTCGATTTAAAGCCCGCCTGATATACACCCGCTCGATTTAAACCCCGCCTGATATACACTCGCTCGATTTAAACCCCGCCTGATATACACCTGCTCGATTTAAACCCCGCCTGATATACACCCGCTCGATTTAAACACCCCTGATATACACACGCTCGATTTAAACCCCGCCTGATATACACCTGCTCGATTTAAACCCTGCCTGATATACACCTGCTCGATTTAAACCCTGCCTGATATACACCTGCTCGATTTAAACCCTGCCTGATATACACCTGCTCGATTTAAACCGTGCCTGAGAAACACCCGCTCGATTTAAACCCCGCCTGATATACACCTGCTCGATTTAAACCGTGCCTGATATACACCCGCTCGATTTAAACCGTGCCTGAGAAACACCCGCTCGATTTAAAGCCCGCCTGATATACACCCGCTCGATTTAAAACCCGCCTGATATACACCTGCTCGATTTAAAACCCGCCTGATATATACCCGCTCGATTTAAAGCCCGCCTGATATACACCCGCTCGATTTAAACCCCGCCTGATATACACTCGCTCGATTTAAACCCCGCCTGATATACACCTGCTCGATTTAAACCCCACCTGATATACACCTGCTCGATTTAAAGCCCGCCTGATATACACCTGCTCGATTTAAAACCCGCCTGATATACACCCGCTCGATTTAAACCCCGCCTGATATACACCTGCTCGATTTAAAGCCCGCCTGATATACACCCGCTCGATTTAAACCTCGCCTGATATACACCTGCTCGATTTAAACCCCGCCTGATATACACCTGCTCGATTTAAAGCCCGCCTGATATACACCCGCTCGATTTAAACCCCGCCTGATATACACCTGCTCGATTTAAAACCCGCCTGATACACACCTGCTCGATTTAAAGCCCGCCTGATATACACCCGCTCGATTTAAACCCCGCCTGATATACACTCGCTCGATTTAAACCCCGCCTGATATACACCTGCTCGATTTAAACCCCGCCTGATATACACCCGCTCGATTTAAACACCCCTGATATACACACGCTCGATTTAAACCCCGCCTGATATACACCTGCTCGATTTAAACCCTGCCTGATATACACCTGCTCGATTTAAACCCTGCCTGATATACACCTGCTCGATTTAAACCCTGCCTGATATACACCTGCTCGATTTAAACCGTGCCTGAGAAACACCCGCTCGATTTAAACCCCGCCTGATATACACCTGCTCGATTTAAACCGTGCCTGATATACACCCGCTCGATTTAAACCGTGCCTGAGAAACACCCGCTCGATTTAAACCCAGCCTGATATACACCTGCTCGATTTAAACCCCGCCTGATATACACCCGCTCGATTTAAACCGTGCCTGAGAAACACCCGCTCGATTTAAACCCCGCCTGATATACACCTGCTCGATTTAAACCCCGCCTGATATACACCTGCTCGATTTAAACCGTGCCTGATATACACCCGCTCGATTTAAACCCTGCCTGATATACACCCGCTCGATTTAAACCTCGTCTGATATACACCCGCTCGATTTAAACCGTGCCTGAGAAACACCTGCTCGATTTAAACCCCGCCGGATATACACCTGCTCGATTTAAAGCCCGCCTGATATACACCCGCTCGATTTAAACCCCGCCTGATATACACTCGCTCGATTTAAACCCCGCCTGATATACACCTGCTCGATTTAAACCCCACCTGATATACACCTGCTCGATTTAAAGCCCGCCTGATATACACCTGCTCGATTTAAAACCCGCCTGATATACACCTGCTCGATTTAAAGCCCGCCTGATATACACCCGCTCGATTTAAACCCCGCCTGATATACACTCGCTCGATTTAAACCCCGCCTGATATACACCTGCTCGATTTAAACCCCGCCTGATATACACCCGCTCGATTTAAACACCCCTGATATACACCTGCTCGATTTAAACCCTGCCTGATATACACCTGCTCGATTTAAACCCTGCCTGATATACACCTGCTCGATTTAAACCGTGCCTGAGAAACACCCGCTCGATTTAAACCCCGCCTGATATATACCTGCTCGATTTAAACCGTGCCTGATATACACCCGCTCGATTTAAACCGTGCCTGAGAAACACCCGCTCGATTTAAACCCAGCCTGATATACACCTGCTCGATTTAAACCCCGCCTGATATACACCCGCTCGATTTAAACCGTGCCTGAGAAACGCCCGCTCGATTTAAACCCCGCCTGATATACACCTGCTGGATTTAAACCGTGCCTGATATACACCCGCTCGATTTAAACCCTGCCTGATATACACCCGCTCGATTTAAACCTCGTCTGATATACACCCGCTCGATTTAAACCGTGCCTGAGAAACACCTGCTCGATTTAAACCCCGCCGGATATACACCTGCTCGATTTAAAACCCGCCTGATATACACCTGCTCGATTTAAAACCCGCCTGATATACACCTGCTCGATTTAAACCCCGCCTGATATACACCTGCTCGATTTAAAGCCCGCTTGATATACACCCGCTCGATTTAAAACCCGCCTGATATACACCTGCTCGATTTTAAACCCGCCTGATATACACCTGCTCGATTTAAACCCCGCCTGATATACACCTGCTCGATTTAAACCCCGCCTGATATACACCTGCTCGATTTAAACCGTGCCTGAGAAACACCCGCTCGATTTAAACCCCGCCTGATATACACCTGCTCGATTTAAAACCCGCCTGATATACACCTGCTCGATTTAAAACCCGCCTGATATACACCTGCTCGATTTAAAGCCCGCCTGATATACACCTGCTCGATTTAAAACCCGCCTGATATACACCTGCTCGATTTAAAGCCCGCCTGATATACACCTGCTCGATTTAAACCCCGCCTGATATACACCTGCTCGATTTAAAGCCCGCCTGATATACACCCGCTCGATTTAAAACCTGCCTGATATACACCTGCTCGATTTAAACCCCGCCTGATATACACCCGCTCGATTTAAAACCCGCCTGATATACACCCGCTCAATTTAAAACCCGCCTGATATACACCCGCTCGATTTAAAACCCGCCTGATATACACCTGCTCGATTTAAACCCCGCCTGATATACACCCGCTCGATTTAAAACCCGCCTGATATACACCTGCTCGATTTAAAACCCGCCTGATCTACACCTGCTCGATTTAAAACCCGCCTGATATACACCTGCTCGATTTAAAACCCGCCTGATATACACCTGCTCGATTTAAAACCCGCCTGATGTACACCTGCTCGATTTAAACCCCGCCTGATATATACCCGCTCGATTTAAAGCCCGCCTGATATACACCCGCTCGATTTAAACCCCGCCTGATATACACTCGCTCGATTTAAACCCCGCCTGATATACACCTGCTCGATTTAAACCCCACCTGATATACACCTGCTCGATTTAAAGCCCGCCTGATATACACCTGCTCGATTTAAAACCCGCCTGATATACACCCGCTCGATTTAAACCCCGCCTGATATACACCTGCTCGATTTAAAGCCCGCCTGATTTACACCCGCTCGATTTAAACCCCGTCTGATATACACTCGCTCGATTTAAACCCCGCCTGATATACACCTGCTCGATTTAAACCCCGCCTGATATACACCCGCTCGATTTAAACACCCCTGATATACACACGCTCGATTTAAACCCCGCCTGATATACACCTGCTCGATTTAAACCCTGCCTGATATACACCTGCTCGATTTAAACCCTGCCTGATATACACCTGCTCGATTTAAACCCTGCCTGATATACACCTGCTCGATTTAAACCGTGCCTGAGAAACACCCGCTCGATTTAAACCCCGCCTGATATACACCTGCTCGATTTAAACCGTGCCTGATATACACCCGCTCGATTTAAACCGTGCCTGAGAAACACCCGCTCGATTTAAAGCCCGCCTGATATACACCCGCTCGATTTAAAACCCGCCTGATATACACCTGCTCGATTTAAAACCCGCCTGATATATACCCGCTCGATTTAAAGCCCGCCTGATATACACCCGCTCGATTTAAACCCCGCCTGATATACACTCGCTCGATTTAAACCCCGCCTGATATACACCTGCTCGATTTAAACCCCACCTGATATACACCTGCTCGATTTAAAGCCCGCCTGATATACACCTGCTCGATTTAAAACCCGCCTGATATACACCCGCTCGATTTAAACCCCGCCTGATATACACCTGCTCGATTTAAAGCCCGCCTGATATACACCCGCTCGATTTAAACCCCGCCTGATATACACTCGCTCGATTTAAACCCCGCCTGATATACACCTGCTCGATTTAAACCCCTCCTGATATACACCCGCTCGATTTAAACACCCCTGATATACACACGCTCGATTTAAACCCCGCCTGATATACACCTGCTCGATTTAAAGCCCGCCTGATATCCACCTGCTCGATTTAAAACCCGCCTGATATACACCCGCTCGATTTAAACCCCGCCTGATATACACCTGCTCGATTTAAAGCCCGCCTGATATACACCCGCTCGATTTAAACCCCGTCTGATATACACTCGCTCGATTTAAACCCCGCCTGATATACACCTGCTCGATTTAAACCCCGCCTGATATACACCCGCTCGATTTAAACACCCCTGATATACACACGCTCGATTTAAACCCCGCCTGATATACACCTGCTCGATTTAAACCCTGCCTGATATACACCTGCTCGATTTAAACCGTGCCTGAGAAACACCCGCTCGATTTAAACCCCGCCTGATATACACCTGCTCGATTTAAACCGTGCCTGATATACACCCGCTCGATTTAAACCGTGCCTGAGAAACACCCGCTCGATTTAAAGCCCGCCTGATATACACCCGCTCGATTTAAAACCCGCCTGATATACACCTGCTCGATTTAAAACCCGCCTGATATATACCCGCTCGATTTAAAGCCCGCCTGATATACACCCGCTCGATTTAAACCCCGCCTGATATACACTCGCTCGATTTAAACCCCGCCTGATATACACCTGCTCGATTTAAACCCCACCTGATATACACCTGCTCGATTTAAAGCCCGCCTGATATACACCTGCTCGATTTAAAACCCGCCTGATATACACCCGCTCGATTTAAACCCCGCCTGATATACACCTGCTCGATTTAAAGCCCGCCTGATATACACCCGCTCGATTTAAACCCCGCCTGATATACACTCGCTCGATTTCAACCCCGCCTGATATACACCTGCTCGATTTAAACCCCTCCTGATATACACCCGCTCGATTTAAACACCCCTGATATACACACGCTCGATTTAAACCCCGCCTGATATACACCTGCTCGATTTAAACCCTGCCTGATATACACCTGCTCGATTTAAACCCTGCCTGATATACACCTGCTCGATTTAAACCCTGCCTGATATACACCCGCTCGATTTAAACCTCGCCTGATATACACCTGCTCGATTTAAACCGTGCCTGAGAAACACCCGCTCGATTTAAACCCCGCCTGATATACACCTGCTCGATTTAAACCGTGCCTGAGAAACACCCGCTCGATTTAAACCCAGCCTGATATACACCTGCTCGATTTAAACCCCGCCTGATATACACCCGCTCGATTTAAACCGTGCCTGAGAAACACCCGCTCGATTTAAACCCCGCCTGATATACACCTGCTCGATTTAAACCCCGCCTGATATACACCTGCTCGATTTAAACCGTGCCTGATATACACCCGCTCGATTTAAACCCTGCCTGATATACACCCGCTCGATTTAAACCTCGTCTGATATACACCCGCTCGATTTAAACCGTGCCTGAGAAACACCTGCTCGATTTAAACCCCGCCGGATATACACCTGCTCGATTTAAAGCCCGCCTGATATACACCCGCTCGATTTAAACCCCGCCTGATATACACTCGCTCGATTTAAACCCCGCCTGATATACACCTGCTCGATTTAAACCCCACCTGATATACACCTGCTCGATTTAAAGCCCGCCTGATATACACCTGCTCGATTTAAAACCCGCCTGATATACACCCGCTCGATTTAAACCCCGCCTGATATACACCTGCTCGATTTAAAGCCCGCCTGATATACACCCGCTCGATTTAAACCCCGCCTGATATACACTCGCTCGATTTAAACCCCGCCTGATATACACCTGCTCGATTTAAACCCCGCCTGATATACACCCGCTCGATTTAAACACCCCTGATATACACCTGCTCGATTTAAACCCTGCCTGATATACACCTGCTCGATTTAAACCCTGCCTGATATACACCTGCTCGATTTAAACCCTGCCTGATATACACCTGCTCGATTTAAACCGTGCCTGAGAAACACCCGCTCGATTTAAACCCCGCCTGATATACACCTGCTCGATTTAAACCGTGCCTGATATACACCCGCTCGATTTAAACCGTGCCTGAGAAACACCCGCTCGATTTAAACCCAGCCTGATATACACCTGCTCGATTTAAACCCCGCCTGATATACACCCGCTCGATTTAAACCGTGCCTGAGAAACGCCCGCTCGATTTAAACCCCGCCTGATATACACCTGCTCGATTTAAACCCCGCCTGATATACACCTGCTCGATTTAAACCGTGCCTGATATACACCCGCTCGATTTAAACCCTGCCTGATATACACCCGCTCGATTTAAACCTCGTCTGATATACACCCGCTCGATTTAAACCGTGCCTGAGAAACACCTGCTCGATTTAAACACCGCCGGATATACACCTGCTCGATTTAAACCCCGCCTGATATACACCTGCTCGATTTAAACCTCGTCTGATATACACCCGCTCGATTTAAACCGTGCCTGAGAAACACCTGCTCGATTTAAACCCCGCCTGATATACACCCGCTCAATTTAAACCGTGCCTGAGAAACACCCGCTCAATTTAAACCGTGCCTGAGAAACACCCGCTCGATTTAAACCGTGCCTGATATACACCTGCTCGATTTAAACCTCGTCTGATATACACCTGCTCGATTTAAACCGTGCCTGATATACACCCGCTCGATTTAAACCCCGCCTGATATACACCTGCTCGATTTAAACCGTGCCTGAGAAACACCCGCTCGATTTAAACCCTGCCTGATATGCACCCGCTCGATTTAAACCTCGCCTGATATACACCCGCTCGATTTAAAACCCCGCCTGATATACACCTGCTCGATTTAAAGCCCGCCTGATATACACCTGCTCGATTTAAAACCCGCCTGATATACACCCGCTCGATTTAAACCCCGCCTGATATACACCTGCTCGATTTAAAACCCGCCTGATATACACCTGCTCGATTTTAAACCCGCCTGATATACACCCGCTCGATTTAAACCCCGCCTGATATACACCTGCTCGATTTAAACCGTGCCTGATATACACCCGCTCGATTTAAACCGTGCCTGAGAAACACCCGCTCGATTTAAACCCAGCCTGATATACACCTGCTCGATTTAAACCCCGCCTGATATACACCCGCTCGATTTAAACCGTGCCTGAGAAACGCCCGCTCGATTTAAACCCCGCCTGATATACACCTGCTCGATTTAAACCCCGCCTGATATACACCTGCTCGATTTAAACCGTGCCTGATATACACCCGCTCGATTTAAACCCTGCCTGATATACACCCGCTCGATTTAAACCTCGTCTGATATACACCCGCTCGATTTAAACCGTGCCTGAGAAACACCTGCTCGATTTAAACACCGCCGGATATACACCTGCTCGATTTAAACCCCGCCTGATATACACCTGCTCGATTTAAACCTCGTCTGATATACACCCGCTCGATTTAAACCCCGCCTGATATACACCCGCTCAATTTAAACCGTGCCTGAGAAACACCTGCTCGATTTAAACCCCGCCTGATATACACCCGCTCAATTTAAACCGTGCCTGAGAAACACCCGCTCAATTTAAACCGTGCCTGAGAAACACCCGCTCGATTTAAACCGTGCCTGATATACACCTGCTCGATTTAAACCTCGTCTGATATACACCTGCTCGATTTAAACCGTGCCTGATATACACCCGCTCGATTTAAACCCCGCCTGATATACACCTGCTCGATTTAAACCGTGCCTGAGAAACACCCGCTCGATTTAAACCCTGCCTGATATGCACCCGCTCGATTTAAACCTCGCCTGATATACACCCGCTCGATTTAAAACCCCGCCTGATATACACCTGCTCGATTTAAAGCCCGCCTGATATACACCTGCTCGATTTAAAACCCGCCTGATATACACCCGCTCGATTTAAACCCCGCCTGATATACACCTGCTCGATTTAAAACCCGCCTGATATACACCTGCTCGATTTTAAACCCGCCTGATATACACCCGCTCGATTTAAACCCCGCCTGATATACACCTGCTCAATTTAAAACCCGCCTGATATACACCTGCTCGATTTAAAACCCGCCTGATATACACCCGCTCGATTTAAAGCCCGCCTGATATACACCCGCTCGATTTAAACCCCGCCTGATATACACCCGCTCGATTTAAAGCCCGCCTGATATACACCTGCTCGATTTAAAACCCGCCTGATATACACCCGCTCGATTTAAAACCCGCCTGATATACACCCGCTCGATTTAAAACCCGCCTGATATACACCCGCTCGATTTAAAACCCGCCTGATATACACCCGCTCGATTTAAAACCCGCCTGATATACACCCGCTCGATTTAAAGCCCGCCTGATATACACCCGCTCGATTTAAACCCCGCCTGATATACACCCGCTCGATTTAAACCCCGCCTGATATACACCTGCTCGATTTAAAACCCGCCTGATATACACCCGCTCGATTTAAAACCCGCCTGATATCCACCTGCTCGATTTAAAACCCGCCTGATATACACCCGCTCGATTTAAAGCCCGCCTGATATACACCCGCTCGATTTAAAGCCCGCCTGATATACACCTGCTCGATTTAAAACCCGCCTGATATACACCCGCTCGATTTAAAGCCCGCCTGATATACACCCGCTCGATTTAAAGCCCGCCTGATATACACCTGCTCGATTTAAAACCCGCCTGATATACACCCGCTCGATTTAAAACCCGCCTGATATACACCCGCTCGATTTTAAACCCGCCTGATATACACCCGCTCGATTTAAAACCCGCCTGATATACACCTGCTCGATTTAAAGCCCGCCTGAAATACACCCGCTCGATTTAAACCCCGCCTGATATACACCTGCTAGATTTAAAACCCGCCTGATATACACCCGCTCGATTTAAACCCCGCCTGATATACACCCGCTCGATTTAAACCCCGCCTGATATACACCTGCTCGATTTAAACCCCGCCTGATATACACCTGCTCGATTTAAAGCCCGCCTGATATACACCTGCTCGATTTAAAACCCGCCTGATATACACCCGCTCGATTTAAACCCCGCCTGATATACACCTGCTCGATTTAAAGCCCGCCTGATATACACCCGCTCGATTTAAACCCCGCCTGATATACACTCGCTCGATTTAAACCCCGCCTGATATACACCCGCTCGATTTCAACCCCGCCTGATATACACCCGCTCGATTTAAACACCCCTGATATACACACGCTCGATTTAAACCCCGCCTGATATACACCCGCTCGATGTAAACCCCGCCTGATATACACCCGCTCGATTTAAAGTCCGCCTGATATACACCCGCTCGATTTCAAGTCCGCCTGATATACACCCGCTCGATTTAAACCCCCCTGATATACACCCGCTCGATTTAAAGCCTGCCTGACATACACCCGCTCGATTTAAACCTCGCCTGATATACACCCGCTCGATTTAAAGCCTGCCTGATATACACCCGCTCGATTTAAACCTCGCCTGATATACACCCGCTCGATTTAAACCTCGCCTGATATACACCCGCTCGATTTAAACCTCGCCTGATATACACCCGCTCGATTTAAACCCCGCCTGATATACACCTGCTCGATTTAAACCTCGCCTGATATACACCCGCTCGATTTAAACCTCGCCTGAAATACACCTGCTCGATTTAAACCTCGCCTGATATACACCCGCTCGATTTAAACCTCGCCTGAAATACACCCGCTCGATTTAAACCCCGCCTGATATACACCTGCTCGATTTAAACCTCGCCTGATATACACCCGCTCGATTTAAACCTCGCCTGATATACTCCCGCTCGATTTAAACCCCGCCTGATATACACCCGCTCGATTTAAACACCCCTGATATACACCCGCTCGATTTAAACCCCACCTGATATGCACCCACTCGATTTAAACCCTGCCTGATATACACCCGCTCGATTTAAACCCCACCTGATATGCACCCGCTCGATTTAAACCGCGCCTGTTATACACCCGCTCGATTTAAACCCCACCTGATATGCACCCGCTCGATTTAAACCCTGCCTGATATACACCCGCTCGATTTAAACCACACCTGATATACACCCGCTCGATTTAAACCTCGCCTGATATACACCCGCTCGATTTAAACCTCGCCTGATATACACCCACTTGATTTAAACCTCACCTGATATACACCCGCTCGATTTAAACCCCACCTGATATACACCCGCTCGATTTAAACCCCACCTGATATACACCCGCTCGATTTAAACCTCGCCTGATATACACCCGCTCGATTTAAACCTCGCCTGATATACACCCGCTCGATTTAAACCTTGCCTGATATACACCCGCTCGATTTAAACCTCGCCTGATATACACCCGCTCGATTTAAACCTCGCCTGATATACACCCGCTCGATTTAAACCCCGCCTGATATACACCCGCTCGATTTAAACCTCGCCTGATATACACCCGCTCGATTTAAACCCCGCCTGATATACACCCGCTCGATTTGCACCTCGCCTGATATACACCCGCTCGATTTAAACCCCGCCTGATATACACCCGCTCGATTTAAACCCCGCCTGATATACACCCACTCGATTTAAACCTCGCCTGATATACACCCGTTCGATTTAAACCCCGCCTGATATACACCCGCTCGATTTAAACCTCGCCTGATATACACCCGTTCGATTTAAACCCCGCCTGATATACACCCGCTCGATTTAAACCTCGCCTGATATACACCCGCTCGATTTAAACCCCACCTGATATACACCCGTTCGATTTAAACCTCGCCTGATATACACCCGCTCGATTTAAACCACGCCTGATATACACCCGCTCGATTTAAACCTCGACTGATATACACCCGCTCGATTTAAACCCCGCCTGATATACACCCGTTCGATTTAAACCTCGCCTGATATACACCCGCTCGATTTAAACCTCGCCTGATATACACCCGCTCGATTTAAACCCCGCCTGATATACACCCGCTTGATTTAAACCTCGCCTGATATACACCCGCTCGATTTAAACCTCGCCTGATATACACCCGCTCGATTTAAACCTCGCCTGATATACACCCGCTCGATTTAAACCTCGCCTGATATACACCCGCTCGATTTAAACCTCGCCTGATATACACCCGCTCGATTTAAACCTCGCCTGATATACACCCGCTCGATTTAAACCTCGCCTGATATACACCCGCTCGATTTAAAACCCGCCTGTTATACACCCGCTCGATTTAAACCCCGCCTGATATACACCCGCTCGATTTAAACCTCGCCTGATATACACCCGCTCGATTTAAACCTCGCCTGATATACACCCGCTCGAGTTAAACCTCGCCTGATATACACCCGCTCGATTTAAACCCCCGCCTGATAAGCACCCGCTCGATTTAAACCTCGCCTGATATACACCCGCTCGATTTAAACCTCGCCTGATATACACCCGCTCGATTTAAACCCCGTCTGTTATACACCCGCTCCATTTAAACCCCGCCTGATATCCACCCGCTCGATTTTAACCCCGCCTGATATACACCCGCTCGATTTAAACCCCGCCTGTTATACACCCGCTCGATTTAAACCCCGCCTGATATGCACCCACTCGATTTAAACCCCGCCTGATATACACCCGCTCGATTTAAACCCCGCCTGTTATACACCCGCTCGATTTAAACCTCGCCTGATATACACCCGCTGGATTTAAACCCCGCCTGATATACACCCGCTGGATTTAAACCCCGCCTGTTCTACACACGCTCGATTTAAACCCCGCCTATTATACACCCGCTCGATTTAAACCCTACCTGTTAGACACCCGCTCGATTTAAACCCCGCCTGTTATGCACCCGCTCGATTTAAACCCTCCCTGATATACACCCGCTCTATTTAAACCCCGCCTGATATACACCCGCTCGATTTAAACCTCGCCTGATCTTCACCCGCTCAATTTAAACCCCACCTGATATACACCCGCTCGATTTAAACCCTGCCTGTTATACACCCGCTCGATTTAAACCTCGCCTGATATACACCCGCTCAATTTAAACCCCACCTGATATACACCCGCTCGATTTAAACCCCACCTGATATACACCCGCTCGATTTAAAGCTCGCCTGATATACACCCGCTCGATTTAAACCCCGCCTGATATCCACCCGCTCAATTTAAACCCCGCCTGATATACACCCGCTCGATTTAAATTTCGCCTGATATACACCCGCTCGATTTAAACCCTGCCTGATATACACCCGCTCGCTTTAAACCCCGCCTGATATCCACCCGCTCAATTTAAACCCCGCCTGATATACACCCACTCGATTTAAACCCCGCCTGATATACACCCACTCGATTTTAACCCCGCCTGATATACACCCGCTCGATTTAAAGCTCGCCTGATATACACCCGCTCGATTTAAAGCCCGCCTGATATAAACCCGCTCGATTTAAACCCCGCCTGTGATACACCCGCTCGATTTAAACCTCGCCTGATATACACCCGCTCGATTTAAACCTCGCCTGATATACACCCGCTCGATTTAAACCCCGCCTGATATACACCCGCTCGATTTAAACCTCGCCTGATTTACACCCGCTCGATTTAAACCTCGGCTGATATACACCCGCTCGATTTAAACCGCGCCTGTTATACACCCGCTCGATTTAAACCTCGCCTGATATACACCCGCTCGATTTAAACCCCGCCTGATATACACCCGCTCGATTTAAACCCCGCCTGATATACACCCGCTCGATTTAAACCCCGCCTGATATGCATGCGCTCGATTTAAACCCTGCCTGATACACACCTGCTCGATTTAAACCCTGCCTGATATACACCTGCTCGATTTAAACCCTGCCTGATATACACCTGCTCGATTTAAACCCTGCCTGATATACACCTGCTCGATTTAAACCCCGCCTGATATACACCCGCTCGATTTAAACCGTGCCTGATATACACCCGCTCGATTTAAACCCTGCCTGATATACACCTGCTCGATTTAAAACCCGCCTGAGAAACACCCGCTCGACTTAAACCCCGCCAGATATACACCTGCTCGATTTAAACCCCGCCTGAGATACACCTGCTCGATTTAAACCCCGCCTGATATACACCCGCTCGATTTAAACCCAGCCTGATATACACCCGCTAAATTTAAACCCCGCCTGATATACACCCGCTCGATTTAAACCCTGCCGAATATACACCCGCTCGATTTAAACCCCGCCTGATATACACCCGCTCGATTTACGCCCCGCCTGATATACACCCGCTCGATTTAAACCTCACCTGATATACACCCGCTCGATTAAAAACCCGCCTGATATACACCCGCTCGATTTAAAACCCGCCTGATATACACCCGCTCGATTTAAACCCCGCCTGATATACACCCGCTCGATTTAAACCTCGCCTGATATTCACCCGCTCGATTTAAACCCCGCCTGATATACACCCGCTCGATTTAAACCCCGCCTGATATACACCCGCTCGATTTAAAACCCGCCTGATATACACCTGCTCGATTTAAAACCCGCCTGATATACACCTGCTCGATTTAAACCCCGCCTGATATACACCTGCTCGATTTAAAGCCCGCCTGATATACACCCGCTCGATTTAAAACCCGCCTGATATACACCTGCTCGATTTAAAGCCCGCCTGATATACACCTGCTCGATTTAAAACCCGCCTGATATACACCCGCTCGATTTAAAGCCCGCCTGATATACACCCGCTCGATTTAAAACCCGCCTGATATACACCTGCTCGATTTAAAGCCCGCCTGATATACACCTGCTCGATTTAAAACCCGCCTGATATACACCCGCTCGATTTAAAGCCCGCCTGATATACACCTGCTCGATTTAAAGCCCGCCTGATATACACCTGCTCGATTTAAACCCCGCCTGATATACACCTGCTCGATTTAAAGCCCGCCTGATATACACCCGCACGATTTAAAACCTGCCTGATATACACCTGCTCGATTTAAACCCCGCCTGATATACACCCGCTCGATTTAAAACCCGCCTGATATACACCCGCTCGATTTAAAACCCGCCTGATATACACCCGCTCGATTTAAAACCCGCCTGATATACACCTGCTCGATTTAAACCCCGCCTGATATACACCCGCTCGATTTAAAACCCGCCTGATATACACCTGCTCGATTTAAAACCCGCCTGATATACACCTGCTCGATTTAAAACCCGCCTGATATACACCTGCTCGATTTAAAACCCGCCTGATGTACACCTGCTCGATTTAAAACCCGCCTGATATACACCTGCTCGATTTAAAACCCGCCTGATATACACCTGCTCGATTTAAACCCCGCCTGATATACACCTGCTCGATTTAAACCCCGCCTGATATACACGTGCTCGATTTAAAACCCGCCTGATATACACCTGCTCGATTTAAAACCCGCCTGATGTACACCTGCTCGATTTAAAACCCGCCTGATATACACCTGCTCGATTTAAAGCCCGCCTGATATACACCTGCTCGATTTAAAACCCGCCTGATATACACCCGCTCGATTTAAAACCCGCCTGATATATACCCGCTCGATTTAAAGCCCGCCTGATATACACCCGCTCGATTTAAACCCCGCCTGATATACACTCGCTCGATTTAAACCCCGCCTGATATACACCTGCTCGATTTAAAACCCGCCTGATATACACCCGCTCGATTTAAACACCCCTGATATCCACCTGCTCGATTTAAACCCTGCCTGATATACACCTGCTCGATTTAAACCCTGCCTGATATACACCTGCTCGATTTAAACCCTGCCTGATATACACTCGCTCGATTTAAACCCCGCCTGATATACACTCGCTCGATTTAAACCCCGCCTGATATACACTCGCTCGATTTAAACCCCGCCTGATATACACCTGCTCGATTTAAACCCTGCCTGATATATACCTGCTCGATTTAAACCGTGCCTGAGAAACACCTGCTCGATTTAAACCCTGCCTGATATACACCCGCTCGATTTAAACCGTGCCTGAGAAACACCCGCTCGATTTTAACCCAGCCTGATATACACCTGCTCGATTTAAACCCCGCCTGATATACACCCGCTCGATTTAAACCGTGCCTGAGAAACACCCGCTCGATTTAAACCCCGCCTGATATACACCTGCTCGATTTAAAACCCGCCTGATATACACCTGCTCGATTTAAACCGTGCCTGATATACACCCGCTCGATTTAAACCCTGCCTGATATACACCCGCTCGATTTAAACCTCGTCTGATATACACCCGCTCGATTTAAACCGTGCCTGAGAAACACCTGCTCGATTTAAACCCCGCCGGATATACACCTGCTCGATTTAAACCCCGCCTGATATACACCTGCTCGATTTAAACCGTGCCTGATATACACCCGCTCAATTTAAACCGTGCCTGAGAAACACCCGCTCGATTTAAACCGTGCCTGAGAAACACCCGCTCGATTTAAACCTCGTCTGATATACACCTGCTCGATTTAAACCTCGTCTGATATACACCCGCTCGATTTAAACCCCGCCTGATATACACCTGCTCGATTTAAACCGTGCCTGAGAAACACCCGCTCGATTTAAACCCTGCCTGATATACACCCGCTCGATTTAAACCTCGCCTGATATACACCCGCTCGATTTAAAACCCCGCCTGATATACACCTGCTCGATTTAAAGCCCGCCTGATATACACCTGCTCGATTTAAAACCCGCCTGATATACACCCGCTCGATTTAAACCCCGCCTGATATACACCTGCTCGATTTAAAACCCGCCTGATATACACCTGCTCGATTTAAACCCCGCCTGATATACACCTGCTCGATTTAAAACCCGCCTGATATACACCCGCTCGATTTAAAACCCGCCTGATATACACCCGCTCGATTTAAAGCCCGCCTGATATACACCCGCTCGATTTAAACCCCGCCTGATATACACCCGCTCGATTTAAAGCCCGCCTGATATACACCTGCTCGATTTAAAACCCGCCTGATATACACCTGCTCGATTTAAAACCCGCCTGATATACACCCGCTCGATTTAAAACCCGCCTGATATCCACCTGCTCGATTTAAAACCCGCCTGATATACACCCGCTCGATTTAAAGTCCGCCTGATATTCACCCGCTCGATTTAAAGCCCGCCTGATATACACCTGCTCGATTTAAAACCCGCCTGATATACACCCGCTCGATTTAAAGCCCGCCTGATGTACACCCGCTCGATTTAAAGCCCGCTTGATATACACCCGCTCGATTTTAACCCCGCCTGATATACACCCGCTCGATTTAAAACCCGCCTGATATACACCTGCTCGATTTAAAGCCCGCCTGAAATACACCCGCTCGATTTAAACCCCGCCTGATATACACCTGCTAGATTTAAAACCCGCCTGATATACACCCGCTCGATTTAAACCCCGCCTGATATACACCCGCTCGATTTAAACACCCCTGATATACACACGCTCGATTTAAACCCCGCCTGATATACACCCGCTCGATGTAAACCCCGCCTGATATACACCCGCTCGATTTAAAGTCCGCCTGATATACACCCGCTCGATTTAAAGTCCGCCTGATATACACCCGCTCGATTTCAACCCCCCTGATATACACCCGCTCGATTTAAAGCCTGCCTGACATACACCCGCTCGATTTAAACCTCGCCTGATATACACCCGCTCGATTTAAAGCCTGCCTGATATACACCCGCTCGATTTAAACCTCGCCTGATATACACCCGCTCGATTTAAACCTCGCCTGATATACACCCGCTCGATTTAAACCTCGCCTGATATACACCTGCTCGATTTAAACCTCGCCTGATATACACCCGCTCGATTTAAACCCCGCCTGATATACACCTGCTCGATTTAAACCTCGCCTGATATACACCCGCTCGATTTAAACCTCGCCTGATATACACCCGCTCGATTTAAACCCCGCCTGATATACACCCGCTCGATTTAAACCCCGCCTGATATACACTCGCTCGATTTAAACCCCGCCTGATATACACCCGCTCGATTTAAACCCCGCCTGATATACACCCGCTCGATTTAAACACCCCTGATATACACACGCTCGATTTAAACCCCGCCTGATATACACCCGCTCGATGTAAACCCCGCCTGATATACACCCGCTCGATTTAAAGTCCGCCTGAATTTCACCCGCTCGATTTAAAGTCCGCCTGATATACACCCGCTCGATTTCAACCCCCCTGATATACACCCGCTCGATTTAAAGCCTGCCTGACATACACCCGCTCGATTTAAACCTCGCCTGATATACACCCGCTCGATTTAAAGCCTGCCTGATATACACCCGCTCGATTTAAACCTCGCCTGATATACACCCGCTCGATTTAAACCTCGCCTGATAGACACCCGCTCGATTTAAACCTCGCCTGATATACACCGGCTCGATTTAAACCCCGCCTGATATACACCCGCTCGATTTAAACCCCGCCTGATATACACCCGCTCGATTTAAACCTCGCCTGATATACACCCGCTCGATTTAAACCCCGCCTGATATACACCCGCTCGATTTAAACCCCGCCTGATAGACACCCGCTCGATTTAAACCTCGCCTGATATACACCCGCTTGATTTAAACCCCGCCTGATATACACCTGCTCGATTTAAACCTCGCCTGATATACACCCGCTCGATTTAAACCCCGCCTGATATACACCTGCTCGATTTAAACCTCGCCTGATATACACCCGCTCGATTTAAACCTCGCCTGATATACACCCGCTCGATTTAAACCCCGCCTGATATACACCTGCTCGATTTAAACCTCGCCTGATATACACCCGCTCGATTTAAGCCTCGCCTGATATACTCCCGCTCGATTTAAACCCCGCCTGATATACACCCGCTCGATGTAAACACCCCTGATATACACCCGCTCGATTTAAACCCCACCTGATATGCACCCACTCGATTTAAACCCTGCCTGATATACACCCGCTCGATTTAAACCCCACCTGATATGCACCCGCTCGATTTAAACCGCGCCTGTTATACACCCGCTCGATTTAAACCCCACCTGATATGCACCCGCTCGATTTAAACCCTGCCTGATATACACCCGCTCGATTTAAACCACGCCTGATATACACCCGCTCGATTTAAACCTCGCCTGATATACACCCGCTCGATTTAAACCTCGCCTGATATACACCCACTTGATTTAAACCTCCCCTGATATACACCCGCTCGATTTAAACCCCACCTGATATACACCCGCTCGATTTAAACCCCGCCTGATATACACCCGCTCGATTTAAACCTCGCCTGATATACACCCGCTCGATTTAAACCTCGCCTGATATACACCCGCTCGATTTAAACCTCGCCTGATATACACCCGCTCGATTTAAACCCCGGCTGATATACACCCGCTCGATTTAAACCTCGCCTGATATACACCCGCTCGATTTAAACCCCGCCTGATATACACCCGCTCGATTTGCACCTCGCCTGATATACACCCGCTCGATTTAAACCTCGCCTGATATACACCCGCTCGATTTAAACCCCGCCAGATATACTCCCGCTCGATTTAAACCTCGCCTGACATACACCCGCTCGATTTAAACCCCACCTGATATACACCCGCTCGATTTAAACCCCGCCTGATATACACCCGCTCGATTTAAACCTCGCCTGATATACACCCGTTCGATTTAAACCCCGCCTGATATACACCCGCTCGATTTAAACCTCGCCTGATATACACCCGCTCGATTTAAACCCCGCCTGATATACACCCGCTCGATTTAAACCTCGCCTGATATACACCCGCTCGATTTAAACCCCACCTGATATACACCCGTTCGATTTAAACCTCGCCTGATATACACCCGCTCGATTTAAACCACGCCTGATATACACCCGCTCGATTTAAACCTCGCCTGATATACACCCGTTCGATTTAAACCTCGCCTGATATACACCCGCTCGATTTAAACCACGCCTGATATACACCCGCTCGATTTAAACCTCGCCTGATATACACCCGCTCGATTTAAACCCCGCCTGATATACACCCGTTCGATTTAAACCTCGCCTGATATACACCCGCTCGATTTAAACCTCGCCTGATATACACCCGCTCGATTTAAACCCCGCCTGATATACACCCGCTTGATTTAAACCTCGCCTGATATACACCCGCTCGATTTAAACCTCGCCTGATATACACCCGCTCGATTTAAACCTCGCCTGAAATACACCTGCTCGATTTAAACCTCGCCTGATATACACCCGCTCGATTTAAACCTCGCCTGATATACACCCGCTCGATTTAAACCTCGCCTGATATACACCCGCTCGATTTAAACCTCGCCTGATATACACCCGCTCAATTTAAACCTCGCCTGATATACACCCGCTCGATTTAAAACCCGCCTGTTATACACCCGCTCGATTTAAACCCCGCCTGATATACACCCGCTCGATTTAAACCTCGCCTGATATACACCCGCTCGATTTAAACCTCGCCTGATATACACCCGCTCGATTTAAACCTCGCCTGATATACACCCGCTCGATTTAAACCCCCGCCTGATAAACACCCGCTCGATTTAAACCTCGCCTGATATACACCCGCTCGCTTTAAACCTCGCCTGATATACACCCGCTCGATTTAAACCTCGCCTGATATACACCCGCTCGATTTGCACCTCGCCTGATATACACCCGCTCGATTTAAACCTCGCCTGATATACACCCGCTCGATTTAAACCCCGCCTGATATACACCCGCATGATTTAAACCCCACCTGATATACACCCGCTCGATTTAAACCTCGTCTGATATACACCCGCTCGATTTAAACCTCGCCTGATATACACCCGCTCGATTTAAACCCCGCCTGATATACACCTGCTCGATTTAAACCTCGCCTGATATACACCCGCTCGATTTAAACCCCGCCTGATATACACCCGCTCGATTTAAACCTCGTCTGATATACACCCGCTCGATTTAAACCTCGCCTGATATACACCCGCTCGATTTAAACCTCGCCTGATATACACCCGCTCGATT